>NC_090265.1:206659643-207324643 GCF_040414725.1 Anabrus simplex
AATATTTGTAACCTAATAACAGAAAGCGCCATTGGAAGTCGAAAGGTAGAGTAGTAATATACTGTAATAAACATTTCAACCAACATTAGCATTTCTTCGGTGGGTTCTATTAAAGGCCATATATTACAGAATGTACTAAAAAAAACTTAAAATAAATTAAGCGGTATTCCTCAGTGTAGTCACAGTTATCGTATATATTTTCAAACATTATCAAGATGATATTTTGTGCATTAGCAATATTTTTGTTGGTTTACGATTACGTTTCTTACTAAATTATACCCACATGCAAGGCGCGAGTATTATTTAGGAGACACAACCACGTATCAGAGTGAAATTTTCGATGGGAAGTTGATGAAAGTTGAGATATAAAATAAATGCAAGTATAATTTCTTAAACCTTCTAATAATTGCAGTCGTCAGGAGATCCTTGGTATTGACAAAGTGGCTGTAGGGCTTCGGTCACGTAGCTTTCAGCTGGCATTCGGGAGATAGTGGGTCCGAACCCCACTGTCGGCAGCCCTGAGGATGGTATTCCGTGGTTTCCCATTTTCACACCAGGAGAATGCTGGAGCTGTACCTTCATTAAGGCCATGGCCGCTTTCTTCCCACTCCTAGCCCTTTCCTATCCCATCGTTGTCGTAAGACCTTTCTGTGTCGGTGTGACGTAGAAAAAGTTACTTGGAAATGATGAAGAAGCAAATTCTCATTTCGGTGAACACCGCTAAGATCTGTTATATTCTTTTTCTTCTGCTTGTTCTAAGTGGTTCTCCCGCTCTCCTCAGTGACTCTCAATGTGTAGAGGTGGGATGGTGGTCACAGAGCCTCTAGCTAAGTTTGCAATTGATTCCAAGTACTTGCGTCAGGCTCTTCATACTCACCTCTGCTGACTGATCTCCCTTCTTCTCTGCCGACCCCGACTCTCGTTACTCCAGACCCCTTCGGAATTAGGTCTTTGATGCCCAGAGAATCTTTCACTTTTACGCCTTTCGATACCTTTTACTTTCCTTTTTATGTTTTTGTTTTGTTTTCCCCGATACCTTCATTGTTCAAAGTGTTAGGCATTTTAATTTTTCCATTGAATAGCATTAAGTTTGGATGGTTTACTAGTTGTACTTCCTCTTAAAATAATCATAGCTGCCACCAACACCAGTGATGTATGCAAGATTATAGAACTTTAATCCTGGAAGAGATAAAGCCATATAACTAGCGGCATGATTTTTTCGCTTTAACGAAAAAACGCGTGAAAAATATTTTGAAGCGATTTTGAGATATTCTGACGAATAGTATGGTTCTGGTTGAGCAAAATGATTTTATTTTAAAGCGATAAGGCCAGTTTAAAGCGAAATTTACTTATTTTGCGATAAGTGCGAACCTGCAGCGAAATTCGTTGAAAATAACGAGCTTGAAATATTGTGTGTGTGAAGAGAAATGGAAGACAGAACAAGTATTTCTCAATTCGTCAGAAATGTCTATTAGTTTTAATATTCTAGGAAATTCTTTAGTTCTAATGATATGGTCATACAGGGTGAAAGAGTAATTTATTATTAAATCATGACTGGGGCTATAATAAAGGAAGATTTTTTTTTCTAGGGGCTTTATGTCGCACCGCCTCTACGCGCACGGCCAACTCGCCCGGTAAAGGAAGAATTATTATGAACATTGTTTCTATATTTATATACACTACCTTTGATATAAATAATTCACAAATTAAACGAATGACAGTTTTCAGGACTAATTTTAGAAAACTATTAAAGCGAAATTCATGCGACGAGGGAAATCCTATAGCGCGAGATTGGTTTCCTGTTTTAATTCAATGCGAAAAAGTCATGACTCTACATATAACAGAACAGGCTGTAGACAGAAGATGCAACATTTGAGCTGTATGCTGGACGAGGCAACGATTTCGATTCCCGAGTAAGCAGTTTGAAATGTATCTAAATACATGACGGTTGAATATGTAGATGAATGATCAAATCTTTTATCTGTATCAGATAACGCATTCTCAATCTTTTGACTTTCCCGCCAGAGATATACAGTAGTAGTCGCGTATACGTTTGCTGGATGTGAACACTAAAGTCTACCGTTCGTTCAGTACCAAAGACAAGCAAATTGTGGAGCAAATTTTAGAGTGATCCCTGCCTATTCAAAAGATTAATATATATTAGGCCTATAATTACTACCGTGATTAGTTGATACATCCAAAGACGTTATTTATTATATGAACTGCCTAAGGATTGCATACGGATCGCGACACAACTCTGAACAATGCCGTAGGCCTACATTATTGCCAAAACAAGTACATCTGTGGAAGAGTATTTGCGCAAATGTGACTAGGAATGAACCAAGAGAGATCTATTAGGCCTACTTTCCTTCAGCACGAGTTACGGTCATTTAAATCATTGAGTGGAACTTCTCTCCAGCCTACTCAGTGAGTGATTCATAACGTTGTCCAATTCGAAACGCCAAGAAAGAGCGAAGCAGACACTTCCTTGCAGAAGAACCTTCAGGAAATTTATGTACTACCTCTTACAGCTAATTACAGTTGTCGGTTGTAAATCCTTTCTAAATGTCACTGACAAAACCTAAGAAATAATTTAGAAAGGGAGGATATTCGTCGCCAGTGGTAGAGATGACAAGCTATTTACGCTGTTAGGTCCCGATGTTGCAATCATTTAGATGTTCACCTTATTAGCCGTATAGAAACCACTTCAATGCCCTGGGTGTGAATTAGTTCTTAATTTGCTCCTCTTTCCTCGAAGATCTATAACGCTCACTATCCTACAAACAGCCAAGATTTCCAAGGCCTGCGTCAAGATGAAACAGTAGTAGATTACATTTTCTGAACTGGATTTTATAAATAATTTTCGGTAGGAGTTGAGAGGGGTGGACAACCCGTACCCCCAGTGTGTAAGTTAACTCAATCTACACCACCTCCGAGAAGAGATAACTGAGGACGTTGGATGGGTAATATACCGTTTGAAGTGTCGTGCCCGATTTCATACTACTCACGTTGCTAGGCAGGAGTGTTCTTTTTACTCTTACTACATTGTACATGAATGGAAACTGTGCAGAAGCGGTATGATGATTTGACAAATATTACTTCATTTCATGGTTTCCGGGGAAAGTTGATGATATACTTTGTATTCCCTTCTGTACCCAACCTTCCTAGTTATATTTGTGCAAATACTCTTCACAGATGTACGGGTTTTATCGATAATGTACGGCATTTTTCACAGTTGTGTCGCGAACCGTATGAAATATAAAACGAATGTCGTAAGCTCATCATTTATTTATACCGGGTGCATCTTACTTAGTATGTTACAATGACTGTACAGAGTACTTACTTGTGGTTACAGGAAGTGTTCAAACACTGTTTTCTTGTTCATTAAAAGTAATTGCACTTCTACGATAGTATCTAATAACTTTTCATAATGTTGTATTGGTACCATTTCCTGACTAGACCTTAACACACAATGAAGTCAGTGGTGGCTGGTAGCCACAAATTTGAAATGATCTCGGAAATGGCTCGTTTGCGGACCAATTTTTTTTTTGCTATTTGCTTTACGTCGCACCGACACAGATGCGTCTTATGGCGACGATGATATAGGAAGGGCCTAGGAATGGGAAGGAAGCGGCCGTGGCCTTAATGAAGGTACAACCCAAGCATTCGCCTGGTGTGAAAATGGGAAAGCACAGAACACCATCTTCAGTGGGGTTCGAACCTACTATCTTCCGCATGCAAGCTCACAGCCGCGCGCCTATAACCGCACGGCCAACTCGCCCGGTAGACCCATGTTTACCAAGACTCTTTTGATTATATAATATCGTGTATTTACTGCTATATCAATTTACACTATTAATTATGAAAAACGCTGTGCATATGAACGTACATGTATTCATTATAAATAGTAATACCTTTCAGTGTTCAGTATGCAAACCTTTCTTAATAAACCAATCGCCTCTGATAATGGCCTGCTCTATTTTCAACAGGCACTGTAACCTTGCTTAGTTCTACATATTTTACCTAGAATTTTAAAACTCTCTGTTAAATCATCATAGTGCTGTTTTCTCTCTGCTTCTCTTACCGTCCATTATTCTTCTAGGTAACCTACTGTATCCTCCTCCATTCGCTTCATACGACCCTACCTCAAAGATGAATCATACCTACAGCTTCATTCGTCGAGTGCATTTCTATCTCAGTAACCAGCTCGGTGCATTTGCTTTGCTTCGTCTGGACCCCATTTCACTGAGAATGCTACCATAGTGGGTTCGAACTCCACTGTTGGCAGCCCTGCAGTTGGTTTTCCGTGGTTTCCCAGTTTCACACCAGACAAATGCTGGGGCTGTGCCTTAATTAAGGCCACGGCCGCTTCAATCCCATTCCTAGGCCCTTCCTATCCCATCGTCGCCATAATACCTATCTGTGTCGGTGAGACACAAAGAAAAATTGTAGAAAAAAAGGCAAATAATGAAAATAATGGCACTTCTCCGTTCAAACGTTATCATTCCTAATAAGCGTTGGAATCTGCTGATGTGGATCTGTAACATTTAAGCATTTTGTATGCTACACAAATGTGCCGAAATCGACCGCGTAACCTCGAGATTAAATGGCGAATGTCAAACCACTACAAGTAACGGAATCGACCTGAGTACAAAATTACAGAAAACATTACGAAATTGTTAGTAAGCTAATTATCTACTTTTGCTCGGATTTCCGGACATGGAATAGTGGGCCATTATTTCGTCGAGGATGTTACACAGAGTTCAGAAACCGTAAGCCATATAGTTTAAAGGGGCCTCATTATTATCCCATTTGTCGTGCCAGGAACTTGCACCTGCAGCGACAATGGATACAGCATAGGACGTTTTCTCATTTCGTGGTTTTTTTTTTTAATTTTAGAAGAATGACTATGATAAGACAGCACACATTCCTATTACTGAATTAACTATCTTTTTCAGCAATTGCCTTACAAGTTTACAAATTTTGAAAGGGCGTGTATTTGTTCATGCGCCATGCACATATCAGGACTAGGCGAAAGTAATAATGAGCATTAGCTTTCAGGCATTGTGATGTGTTAAACATCCCAGCATGTACACACAATTATCAAAGTGTGTAATTAATTGTAAAGATGTATATGTTCAATTTATGGGGGTTTTAGTAATCTATTTTACATTATCATCTCATTTCATTGTATCACGGCAATAACTGAACCGAGTTAAGTCTTGAGTAAGATATTAAAACATCACCCATATTAATAACTTGCAGTAATTTCCAGTAGCCCGAGGTCAGTCGACCGGAAACGCCGTGGTAATTTTAGCTCTTTACCACGGACAGGAAGTCATCGAGATTGCAGAATTACCTAGTCCCCTCCATATTCTGAAGAAGCAGTTGGAAATCGTCTACTCCCACCTTTTGAAGCTCGTTACTTGACACTGACGAAGCTCGCGAACTTTCAACCTGTGTGAATGAACGTTACGAAATAAGATGACGGATATACAGCGATGGAAGAAGAAGGGATAGAACGTCAGATCTTACTGGACCATGGGATATGGGAGGAGGGATAATTTAGAGCTGATATACTTCAACGACAAGAGCTCGTGAGAGTCTTAGCTACTTAATATGAGAACATCTTAACATCTTAACATCGGAGCGTCTGAGGTCTTAACATGTTAGCGTTTGAGGGCCTTAGCGTCTGAAAGTCTTAGCGTCTGATGGTCATGAAGATACAGGAAGAAGGTCTTTCTCATCGTTGTTATTATACGAGAGAAGACAGAGCAGATAACAAGAGGAGGTTCTTCGTTTAGTTTACAAGTTCACTTCACATTTGAATAGAGCACTACTCAAAGTTACGTTCATAGGGGACTGGTTATCTCAATGAGTTAGCAAGAGATCGGTTTTTACTTGTCTAGCTAGAACAGGAGATATTGTTGTCGTATCTTCAGTCACGCTACATTACTGTAATACGGAAGAATACAAGTATGTTCTCTCCATGAACGCAACACAAGGTGGTTTTGATATTGAAATTCGGCTCATTACCACTTTATGTAATGAGTATTATAGTCATAAAAGTCGTCCAATTAACGGTTAATGCATGAATCGGAAATAGGACAAGTACTTACTACGAGAGATGACAACGTCAGTACGAGAGGATAATCAAAGAACAGCTCCTACATCGAATGTGTCCAGATACCAGAATCTACAAATGGTGAGCTAATGGCATAAATTACTGCAAGTCTCCGCGTAACAGTTCATTTTATTAAATTTTATTTCATTCAATTTCTCTTTTGTTTCCGTTAAGTTCAGTTTTCGTAAATACACCGTCACGTGTATCACCCTAATAAATCGTTATTTTAATTGGTACTTTCATAAATTGTTATTAATGATCCTTAGTTCCCTAGTTAGTGTGGACTTAATGGTTAGTGTTCAGTCACCCTACCTGTGGGAGCATTTAAAGTCTCAAAAATTATTACTATTATTATCAACTAACGTCTTCAAGCCATAAGTTTGAAGGCTGGCGCCCAAGAGATGTTGTTTATGGAGAGGAAAATGAGCGGGGATTTATTTATATTAAAATTAAGGTGATCCGGCACGTCACAGCATGGCTGAACTTACACCAAGTAAGGTGACTATCATCCTGGGTATAATTTAATTTTTGTACAGAATAATCATATCTTTCTGTTGTCCTCATCCCGAAGGTGGGTTGTATCTTCAGATAGCATCCCCAAATGTTATATGTTCATAGGGAAGCTGCGCAAGCCAATGAGGCGCACAAGGCATGATGAGGATTGAGATAATTTGCCATTGCTTTCCTCACCGGGCCTGGAAATCCATCACCAATTCATAATAAATTACTAATTTACGAAACATAAACAATATTGTACATATATGCTCTTGATTTAAAGTGATTTGATATAATTTGAGGATGTTCTTGTTGAACGAAGCATGTAATTCTTTGTGTATTTTGTACCGGTATGTCATAGTGTTATATATTATATTTTGAACGGATAGTGTGGCTTCCTTCCTAACAAAATTGGCGGGAATACCCACTATTTTCACTGAAATTCTCATCGTGAGAGCATACGCTACTGTGAAAGCCAAGCATTCATTGTCTTGAATTCAAAAGTTTTATTGAACAGTTATTAAATTTTGTTGGATGGATATTATTTCTTCTAGCGAGAATGGTCAACCCAGAGGGCCCTGGGTTCGATTCCCGACCAGGTCGGGGGATTTTAATCAATTCTTCTGACTCGGGGTCTGCGTTCGACTTAAATGCACATACTCGTGAAGAAGAAGAAGAAGAAGACTATTTACTCTAGCCAGCTGCTATTTCTTAATGGATGCAGAATTTTTGCATCTTTGAATCCGTCTGTTGGCACAGACCAGAGTGAAACATACCGCCCGATGTCCATCCCCCCCCCCCCGCCACCATGGCGAAACATCCCAGAAGAGCCGTGGTCTACCAAGCGACTGCTGCTCAGTCAGAAGGACTGCAGATAGCTCTCCAATTGTAATGACGTAGGCTGGATGGACCTTGAACATGCCCTCAGATCCAGGTGAAAATTCCTGACCAAACGGGGAATCGAACCCGGGACCTCCGGGTAAGAGGCAGGCAAGTTACCCCTGCACCACGGGGCCAGCGAACAAGATATAGCTTAGGCCTATACCAAAGTCTCATTTAACTGAGGTATGGAATAATAATAATAATAATAATAATAATAATAA
Source organism: Anabrus simplex (assembly GCF_040414725.1). Taxonomy (NCBI): domain Eukaryota; kingdom Metazoa; phylum Arthropoda; class Insecta; order Orthoptera; family Tettigoniidae; genus Anabrus; species Anabrus simplex. Next base: position 206,667,366 of record NC_090265.1, read on the forward strand.
TAATAATAATAATAATAATAATAATAATAATAATAATAATAATAATAATAGGCTAATGTTATTTGTTTTACGTCCCATGGTTTTCGGAGACGCCGAGGTCCTAGAATTTAGTCCTGCAGGAGTTCTTTTACGTGCCAGTAAAACTACCGATTCGAGGCTGAGCACCTTCAAATACCACCGGACTGCGCCAGGATCGAACCTACCAAGTTGGAGTCAGAGGGCCAGCGCCCCCATTGTCTGAACCACTCAGCCCAGCTGAGGTGTGGATGGTGCTGAATGATGACATTTGGAGCACAACTAGTGCAACTAGTTGTTATAGGTCCTATCGTACCGCCATAGTACTTCCTGTCGCAGTGAGGCAAGCAGTAGTGAAGTACCTTACTCCTCATTATCAGACAGAGGGGTTTTAGTAACTAAACAGAGCAATAGCATTACCACACGGAATACTGGTGACAAAATACTGTGATGGACATCTCCCTCCACTATTACCGATTTCGTTGCGACTGTTCGAGTTGTTCGCTGCATACAAACAAGTGGAGAACTGTGGTAAAATGCCTATCAATCAATCAATACTGATCTGCATTTAGGGCAGTCGCCCAGGTGGCAGATTCCCTAACTGTTGCTTTCCTAGCCTTTTCCGAAATGATTTCAAAGAAATTGGAAATTTATTGAACATCTCCCTTGGTAAGTTATTCCAATCCCTAACTCCCCTTCCTATAAATGAATATTTGCCCCAGTTTGTCCTCTTGAATTCCAACTTTATCTTCATATTGTGATCTTTCCTACTTTTATAGACGCCATTCAATCCTATTCGTCTACTAATGTCAATCCACGCCATCTCTCCGCTGACAGCTCGGAACATACCACTTAGTCGAGCAGCTCTTCTTCTTTCTCTCAATTCTTCCCAACCCAAACATTGCAACATTTTAGTAACGCTACTCTTTTGTCGGAAATCACCCAGAACAAATCGAGCTGCTTTTCTTTGGATTTTTTCCAGTTCTTGAATCAGGTAATCCTGGTTAGGGTCCCATACACTGGAACCATACTCTAGTTGGGGTCTTACCAGAGACTTATATGCACTCTCCTTTACATCCTTACTACAACCCCTAAACACCCTCATAACCATGTGCAGAGATCGGTACCCTTTATTTACAATCCCATTTATGTGATTACCCCAGTGAAGATCTTTCCTTATATTAACACCTAGATACTTACAATGATCCCCAAAAGGAACTTTCACCCCATCAACGCAGTAATTAAAACTGAGAGGACTTTTCCTATTTGTGAAACTCACAACCTGACTTTTAGCCCCGTTTATCAACATACCATTGCCTGCTGTCCATCTCACAATATTTTCGAGGTCACGTTGCAGTTGCTCACAATCTTGTAACTTATTTATCACTCTATAGAGAATAACATCATCCGCAAAAAGCCTTACCTCCGATTCCACTCCTTTACTCATATCATTTATATATATAAGAAAACATAAAGGTCCGATAACACTGCCCTGAGGAACTCCCCTCTCAACTATTACAGGGTCAGACAAAGCTTCACCTACTCTGACTCTCTGAGATCTATTTTCTAGAAATATAGCAACCCATTCAGTCACTCTTTTGTCTAGTCCAATTGCACTCATTTTTGCCAGTAGTCTCCCATGATCCACCCTATCAAATGCTTTAGACATGTCAATCGCGATACAGTCCATTTGACCTCCAGAATCCAAGATATCTGCTATATCTTGCTGGAATCCTACAAGTTGAGCTTCAGTGGAATAACCTTTCCTAAAACCGAATTGCCTTCTATCGAACCAGTTATTAATTTCACAAACATGTCTAATATAATCAGAAAGAATGCCTTCCCAAAGCTTACATACAATGCATGTCAAACTTACTGGCCTGTAATTTTCAGTAAAGAAGAGTCGTAGATTATAATCAGCATCACAATAAGCATCGTTTCTGGCAGAATCTGACAGAGAACATTTCAACACAAATGGTGAAACCATCAGATGTAACGCGTGCCACATCGTGCTCAAAAAACATTTAATACATCACGTTAAACAACACTGTAATCCAGTTAAACACTAGGAACATACGCATTATTAGAAAGAAACAATGAGGAAAAGTAGACCATCAACTCCCTCCACCCCAAACTACAGATCAGAATTTTTCGATACGCTAATAAGAGCGGATATTACTTTGTAAGAGAGGCTCAGGCGGCAGCGCGACGGCCTCTCATGGCTGGGTTCCTTGGTTCAAATCCCGGTCACTCCATGTGAGATTTGTGCTGGACAAAGCGGAGGTGGGACAGGGTCACCGGGTACTCCGGTTTTCCCTGTCATGTTTCATTCAAGCAACACTCTCCAATATCATTTCATTTCATCTGTCATTCATTAATCATTGTCCAGAGGAGTGCGACTGGCTTCGGCAGCCGGTACAATTCCTATGCTCGCCGCTAGATGGGGCTTCATTCATTCCATTCCCGACCCGGTCGAATGACTGGAAACAGGCTGTGGATTGTCATTACTTTTATAAAATATACAGCGCCCTTGTTTCGCAGTATCCACAAACAAATATAATAACAGAAAAATGCCTTCGGATAACAATTACACAAAACATCGAAGAGTCTATAATAAATTCCTAAATAATATAACAGATGCTGTAGCATATATAAAGATTTCCCCATCTATGGACGAAATTAAAAATGCCGATGATAGGTCAGTCGCTAATGTTGTTGTAGGAACCGAGAAGTCTGATGGTGCAGGGAAAACATTTCTGCGTACATTCTGGAAATAGTGGGTTCGTATCCCTTTGTCGGCAACCCTGAAGGTAGTTTTCCGTGGTTTCCCATATTCACAGCAGGAAAATGCTGGGGTTGTACTTTAATTAAGGCAATGGTAGCGTCCTTCCTGCTCCTAACCTTTTCCTGTTCTATCGTCACCATAGACCTATGTGTGTCGGTGCGACGTAAAGCATATTCTAAAGGAAAAATCTCTTAATCTCCGAAGAGATGGAAGAGGTTAATTATTCTGCAATTACTCGCTTGTTTAATTACTCCTTGTCTCTATCGTGCCTCCTGGTATTATGAAAGAAAATTTTTTGCCACTGGTTACGGATGGGGCTTCTTATACTTTATGAAGAAGGAATACAGCAGTAATATTCACTTTTAATACATTTCACCTGTCTAGCATATGGTATTCATCGAGTTGTGGAAGAGCCTGTTTTCCAGACGTTGATACTTTTATAGCCGACGTGAGAAATATTTCGCAAGGCACCCTCAAGAAGCAAAATATTTAAGGAGATGACATATGGAATTCCCTTACCTCCACAACCGAGCTCGGTGGGAGACTTGCCGACGGGCTGATGTATACAACGCTCCATATTACGACAAAATTGTTAATGTGATTAAATGTCTTTGACGAGGAGAAAATCCCGATATACGTGCACTGAAGGTAAGCATTTCACCAGCTTTGTTTGAAGATCATTCATATAATCAGTAAATTATTTCACGAGCTTTGTTTGATGATCTTTCATATATCCAGTATCATTTTAGTATTATGACAACTACAACGATATATTTACAATCATCTAAGTAAAAGTGCCACAAGCTCTTGAGGCAATAATTCCCACAACTAGGTTCGGTTTTCCATGAATGTTTGGACAGGAAATTTGGGAGGCATTATCTTTTTTTTTTTTTTTTTTTTTTTGCTAGGGGCTTTACGTCGCACCGACACAGATAGGTCTTATGGCGACGATAGAATAGGAAAGGCCTAGGAGTTGGAAGGAAGCGGCCGTGGCCTTAATTAAGGTACAGCCCCAGCATTTGCCTGGTGTGAAAATGGGAAACAACGGAAAACCATTTTCAGGGCTGCCGATAGTGGGATTCGAACCTACTATCTCCCGGATGCAAGCTCACAGCCGCGCGCCTCTACGCGCACGGCCAACTCGGCCGGTAGGGAGACATTATCATAGGACCTGTGGTATTACCTCATAAGCTGACTGGTGTACCTTATCTACCGTTTTTGGAAGACATTCTACTACTGCTAGAGGATGTTACACTCCATACCTAATGGCACATGTCGTTCCAGCATGATGGAGCACCCCGCACTCATTACACATTACCTGACGCCACCTATCCGCAGCGATGGACTGGACGTTCGAGTGCTATCGGCTGGCCGGCAAGAAAGGCCGATTTAAACCCCTTAGGTTACTTCCTTTGGGGGTATATGATATCTAAAGCATATCGCAGAGAGGTGGAAAACCTGCAAGAGGTCTGGAAACATGCCTTGGAAGCCGTTGAGGACATCGTTCAAAACTACGAGGTACTGGGGCGACCGTCTTAAAGATATTGTTCCATGGATTCTCAGTTTCACCTTCAGGGTTCAAATAACAGGCAGGAATCATCATCGTTGGAATAGGCCAACTTTCGTGTAATGCCATATTGTTGAATAAGTTAGTTACCAATCTTTCATTGAAAAATAAAAATTAAAATCCACAACCTGTTTGCAGTCATTTGACGGGGTCAGGAATGGAATGAATGAAGCCCCCTTAAGGCGGGCCGGCTGCAGAAGTCTGACGCACTCCTCTGGGGCAATGATTAATGACTGGCAAATGGCATGACATGATATTGGAGAGTGTTGCTGAAATGAAAGATGACAGAAAACCTGAATACCCGGAGAAAAACCTGTCTCGCCTCCGCTTTGTTCAGCACAAATCTCACATGGAGTGACCGGTATTTGAACCACGGAGCCCAACGGTGAGAGGCCGGGGCGCTGCCGCATGAGCCACGGAGGCTTACCGAACTTTCATTTACGTTTGTTAAATTTTAAACGTGAAGTTACGCGCTGTACTGTCACAAAACTCGGCCAATGGAATAGTTCTAGTCGTTCGACTGGAAAGAAGATATTCATACTGTTATTGTTCTTTTAGACAGCGTCAGACTCATTGGCTGAATGGTCAGCGTTGAGGCCTTCGGTTCAACGGGTCCCGGGGTCGATTCCCGACCGGGTCAGGGATTTTAATCGCGTCTGATTAATTCTTCTGACCCAGGGACTGGGTGTTTGTGTTTGTTCCAACATTTTCCTCTTCATATTCAGACAACACACTATACTACCAACCACAACAGAAACACGCTATAGTGATTACATCCCTCCATATAGGGTTGATGTCAGTAAGGGCATCCAGCCGTAAAACTGGGCCACATCCATATGTGCGACACAGTTCGCAGCCCTGACCCCACAGATGTGGGAAAAGTGGTGGAAAAAGAAAAAAAAAGGATTGTTCTTGTAGATAGCGCACGGTCAAGGATCCAGATACAACAGCAGGCCGCAACCGGTTAACACTTGCGCTCGTACCCCGATAGCCTCATAGCTGGGTTACCATTCTTGCAATTCTGGAGACACGGCTTTCCTCCAGATTGGTGCACGCTACAGAATTGAAAATTGCGCCCCGGGCTCTCACCGCTACGCTCCGTGGCTCAAATCCCGGTCACTCCATATGAGATTTGTGCTGGACAAAGCGAAGGCGGGGCAGGTTTTTCTCCGGGTATTCCGGTTTTCTCTAATCTTTCATTCCAGCAACACTCTCCAATATGATGTCATCTCATTTTTCAGTCATTAATCATTGTCCCAGAGGAGTGCGTTAATTTGCAGCTTCGGTTACCTTCCACTCTGTAGACCACAAGTGTACAAACTAAGTCGTAGAATGAGTCTTTCGATGGCCCGTGTTACAGTTATGCCCCCTCTCCTCTTTTCGACTAGGCCTACTCTGGGACTTGTTAAGCTTCATGTACAGCTACTGGTGATAGTAAGGGGTCCCTCGCGTTGGCCATAACATTTATATGGCCGCTATTAAAATAAACGCTAACATTTATTTGCATTACGGGGTGAAAGTGATCGCGCATAGAGATAGGATAATGGTCGACACTAAATTAGCTTCGAGCATTTTAAAACCATGTGTAAAATATCACCACCGACTGGGGGGAATGACGTCGATAATAAAAGACATTTACCACAATATAACACTATGAATGGACGCGTGCGTATTTGCATGATTTTCTTTATAAATTTATGAAATTAACACAGAAATGCATACATGTCAGAGCATACAATCAGTCATCACATTTCATATAATGATTAAACTCGTTACACATCGCGCAATGACTCTGATTTTACTTTAAATAAACAATATGGCATATGCCCCGTTAGTAGTTTGATATTTGGAACTGTTCTCTTGTTGACGTATATCTGGAATTTTCACGCTTTAATTTACATTTAGTTACCCGTGTTGTCTTTCAGTCCTATTTAAGGGGTTACCTAGCCGAGATGGTGCCAGCCCTGTGATGTAGGTGTAGCGTCCCTATCTCTTACTCGGAAGTCCCGGCTTCTATTCCAGGCCAGTCTGGTCTGAGAAAAGGAATGGGGTTCATTCAGCCTCGTAAGACTAACTTAGGAGTTGGCTGATAGGAGTGACAGGGGGTGATAGCCGAGTAGTAGAGTTACTTTTTTCTCACCAAGGTGGTGGAGGTTTTGAATCCCGGCCAATGAATGTGGGATTCCTGAAATGAAAGAAACTGGTTTGGATACTCCATAAAATTGGATGTCCAATAGCTCTCTCTCCTTAATTAACCTTGGAAGAGTGTAATAATAATGCTATTGGATTTACGTCCCACCAACTACTTCCATGGTTTTCGGAGACGTCAATCTACCGATAACACTAGGATAACGCATTTGAGCACCTTCAAACACCACGGGACCAAACCGAGATCGAACTCGCCAACTTGAGCTCAGAAGTCAAGCACTCTGCTGCCTGAGCAACCCTGCCCGGCATTGATAGGGTGCGGCAACATCTCAGGAATAGTTGGAGGGTTTTCACCATGCTGATCGATCTTTAGCCAGCAGCAAAGCTTCGAAAATGTACTTTGCAATAAGTGTCCTTATCCGATCAACCAGTCATAGGTGTTCGCCCTCCTAATACTGTACCTTCGTTTTTACCACTAACTTCCCCGTGGCTTCCTTTTTTCTTGAGATCTGGTCGTACTATATAAATAATGCTTGGCTGATCTTCTCCATGAGCCTATCTCCGAATCTGGTCTCCTCAAGGACCGAAGTGTTCCATCAAAGTTGTGCGCAAGACTCGACAATAAACCCACTACAGACTACAATGCACCAGGTGGTGAATAAGCGGGGACACTACGCGTACATGCTAGGCTCGGCTTCAGCTTTGATCATAACATCAACAGCCATGTAAAACTTCAAGAACGCAGCGGACCCGGTCAAGAAATCTAACTAACAGCACAGCTTAGTGTACGTGAAGCTCCGTACGTTTTTGTTAGAGATGAGCGCAAGTAGAGTTAATGCCCAGACCATTGCCTATCCTTCCAGCCCCGAGTCTGAGAACTGTGCTGTTTGTTACCTCTCCACAAGCATGTGGGTGTGTATAGTTGGGGCGGGCAAACCGATCCTCGTCCGGCAGCAAAGAAAACGGCATACGTTTGATCCACTGGCTCCTCGCTTGCGCAGTAGGGTGGGGGTGGTGGATTCTTGACGCTAGTGGGGTTTAAAACGGAATTTCTCATTCTCTAACAGAAATCCTCACAGCTCTGTTGCCAATGCACCTCTTCCTTCCTTCCTTCCTTCCTTCCTTCCTTCCTTCCTTCCTTCCTTCCTTCCTTCCTTCTAACATCTTCGACCACGGCACGGGTTATGCACGAAACAAAATATTCGTCGATATTGGTCTATACTGTGGTTTGTGATCCGGTTTTTATATTTTATCGTAAGAATAAGTTAAATTCTAACATGTTCATAATCGACGCAAAATACGACAACCATTCTCTTGACTGCGTTCACTTGTCTTTTTAAACGACACGCGCCGCTTTTGTCCAGAGGAAAAAAGCCGATTGACAAAGCTCAATATCCCGCCGGGCCACGTTTGGTGATCAGAAGCTGCCGCCTGGTGATACGTTCGCCGTCCCAAATTTACCTGAGCGAGCCTGCGAGCAGAGTGCTTTTCAAGGTTAGGTAAGGTAAGGGTTATTCTGCCCGAAGGCAGGTCCGAACCTCCGCAGAGGTGTTCCTGAGCCGGAGTTTACGTGCGGTAGGGTGGCCAGTTCCTTTTCGCTCCTCCATTCCCTTACCCCGCACCAACAGCGCGTGGCAACCCATCCAACTCCTGACCACGCCCAATGTTGCTTAACTTCGGAGATCTCACGGGATCCGGTGTTTCAACACGGCTACGGCCGTTGGCTTACAAGGATAAGTTGTAGCGAAATCACAGGAACTGACCGGATGATGTCTGGAGGGCTAAGTAGCCTATATGCAGTGCGCCTGTTACGGTTGAGTCAACATGGAGCTTTTAATGAAACTGAAAGCGAGATTAGAGACAAAGAGTGTGTTTTAAAATAAAATAGTACGGTGAAGACTGAAGTGTCCGCCTCTGTGGTGTAGTAGTTAGTGTGATTAGCTGCCACCCCCGGAGGCCCGGGTTCGATTCCCGGCTCTGCCACGAAATTTGAAAAGTGGTACGAGGGCTGGAACGGGGTCCACTCAGCCTCGGGACTCAACTGAGTAGAGGTGGGTTCGATTCCCACCTCAGCCATCCCGGAAGTGGTTTGCCGTGGTTTCCCACTTCACCTTCAGGTAAATGCCGGGATGGTACCTAACTTAAGGCCACGCCCCCTTCCTTCCCTCTTTCTTGTCCATCCCTTCCAATCTTTCCATCCCCCCGCAAGGCCTCTGTTCAGAATAGCAGGTGAGGCCGCCTGGGCGAGGCACTATTATCCTCCCCAGTTGTATCCCCTGACCCGAAGTCTGAAGCTCCAGGACACTGCCCTTGAGGCGGTAGAGGTGGATTCCCTCGCTGAGTCCGAGGGAAAAATCGACCCTGGAGGGAAAAACAGATAAAGAAAGAGAAGAAGAATATTGAAGCACGGAAAAAATTATTTATATAGTTTCTGATGGCAGTAAAATAAAAACATTGTGCATTCTGATTAGTAAAGATAAGTGGGTTTATGTGATTAATAATTTTAAGATATAGATTTAAAAATTAACCACGCAATATTTGCCGTCAGTAATAATTATGTTTTCTTTCTGTTTTAGGAAGGAGTGATAGAGAAGAAGCTGGCCGTAGCAAAGAACCACTAAAGAAAAATGAAAACATGATTCGCGAGGTACGCGTGTGGATGAAGTCATGTTATATATCAGCACCGCCCAAAATCATCTCCGAGAAGAAGGTGATATTTTAGAATAATAGAACATTAGCATGATTTTCCAAGACTTTCAAAAGTGACTAAGAAGGCACTATTCATACCAACAACAACTGCAGATACCAAGTGCACTTTTAGCCAGACCAGCTTTGTTGTAAATAACACACGAACTTGTCTAGATCCAGAAAATGTGGATAACCTAATATTCCTTCACAGAAACATAAACTGCAAGAAGTAGACCTCATTGTAGGCTATACTTTAATTAACGCAGATAGTAGACATACCTTTTTTTTTTGCTAGTGGCTTTACGTCGCACCGACACAGATAGGTTTTGTGGCGACGATGGGATAGGAAAGACCTAGGAGTTGGAAGGAAGCGGCCGTGGCCTTAATTAAGGTACAGCCCCAACATTTCCCTGATGTGAAAATGAGAAACCACGGAAAACCATCTTCAGGACTGCCGACAGTGGGATTTGAACCCACTATCTCCCGGATGCAAGCTCACACCCGCGTGTCTCTAACCGCACGGCCAATTCGCCCGGTAGTAGACCTACTAGAGGTTTAACAAAACGAAATGTAGAACTCAGTATCAGGAAGAGGATCCAAGTTCTGACGTCATCCAACCGAATGTAAACAAATAGTGAAAATATTAGCAAACACTGGATGGTTGTCTTGCAAAGACTAGTGTACATATCTCTTTATCATTTCTATTTGACTTAAGTGTTATCCTTAAAGGAATGGAGATAGTATTCAGTATATATATATATATATCCATGACTCAGAGTATCTTCTCGGTATTAAGCATAGGCGAATGGCAATACGTTCTGAAGTAATGTGAAATAATTGCTATCAGTGGCTACCTGAAAAATAATCACTGCACATCTGCGAGCTGAACGCATCTACAGGAGCAAGTTTAACAAGCCTGCTGGGGACAGCAGTCTTGGAAAACCAATCCTGGTAGGGGAAGCGAGCCTTACGAGCTTCACTTGAGAGTTCTGGCTGTAGTGAGGTAACCAGTCGAGCTAGGTTATGCACATCCTGTCGTGGCGAAAGCCTAGCCTAGCCGGTAAGAAATCATACAAGCCCAGCTGATCCTCAGACCGGTTCCTGCTCACCTCTAGTTTTTAAGTTTTTATTCAGTACGCACGACTACAGCGCTCCAGGTAGCCAGCAAGCAGAGACACTTCAGGTACACGCTAGTCTCGGCTTCAGCTGCGTTTTTGAAAATGCAGAGAGCATTTTGCGGAAACGCGTGTAATGTTATAAATTCTTGCAATAATCAGAAAAAAATTGCTATTTTTGTCGTTCTTTAGATTTCCTGATGATCCAGAGAGGTAAACTTATTGCATGTGAATGTAATTAATACGAAGCTAATTGTATCGTCAATAACCGGTAGTTTACATGAACATATTCTAAACTTGTATGTTTTTACATTCAGGAGCAGAAAGTGGATACTAAAGCAAAAGAGATTAGTTTTCTACTAATGATATACACTATTTATATAATAAATGTAAAATTCTGTGTTCTTCACTTTGAACAAAACCAAGTTATTAACTGTGAGAAGAAGAGGAAAAAGCCGGCGAGGAATGTAATTTCTACTGCATTTGATGTGCCCAACAAAGCACCTTGGACAACACTGAAAGGGAAACTGCCGTTAGGAATTGATGAGTCTATTCCCCAGAAACGTAAATTACCTGAGAGTATAGAGGGTACTGTATTGTACTGATGCCGTTCCTACATGCAGGCCAGCAGGAATTTCATTAAATGGAGAAATAGTGTATGGGGATTACTGAAGAACTTCCTTACTTAGTTATTGATGGTAATTTTTTTAATAAACCTCAATTTGTAAAACGTGTACGAATATTTTTTTAAATATAGAATTGCATATAATCTACAGAGTAAGAAACTAACATTTGCTTCTTTATGTTTTAAAATGTATATAAAAATGATTGAAAAAGAGTGTTTAAATTGTCTCCTAAAGTAACTAAAAAATCTATCCGCCTACCAGCATTTTGAAAAATGAAATTAAGTCCACCTGCTCAGGTTTTAAGACGTACAGTCGCTATAGCAATAGAGACTCTTGTAACCTGTGGTGATTTTCCTTGCTTTAGGTACTTCAGAGTTTTGCGAAAATATTAATTACCTATTTCACATATTTAAAAGCTGTAATTTAAGAATTCTTTAAACTAAGAGACGCCATAACTGCTACGTCAGATCTTCCAATTTAGCTCTCTGGTCTTAATCATGACAGTTCATATGCTGAAATGCTAAGAATTGCAGAAATAGTGTAAAATGTGTGAGTGGATTAACTAATATTGCTGTTCTTGAACTCCTTTATGCTAAACTGACAGAGAGCACAGGTAAATTTCTGACGATGAGAGATTTAATGATGGTATAGAGAATTTCTTCTCGCTTATGCATCATAAAGAAGGACATTTCAGCCTTCCATCCCCAAGGCAAATGATGTCTGTGTTCAATAATGCTACACTGTGAAAACTTTTCATTCATACGAATAGTAAGTATTAATTGTAAAATTATTGATTTGAGTCAACCTATTTTAGATATAAAGCGTGAAAAACATGTTAATTTTTCTAGTTCTTTATGGAAGTAAAATGGGTCGCCTACAGAACCTGTATTTTTAATACATGATGTGCACTTGTCAAGAGCCGTGGAATATAATACACAGTTATATGACATTTAAGTCAGCTCTGAGAGTGATGAGTTTCTTTATAATAGGAATTCGATGTATAGCCATTTTAAGATATTTCTGTAATTGAAGATAGAGGATTAATAATATGTAATTATGAAATACATAATTAGTTGATAATTTGAAAAGATTGGGAATTAATTTTCAAGGATAAGCTCGTAGGGTGATGTGTGGAGGGTCATTGGTCGAGTTACTGATTAAAGTAACAGAGTTCCCAGTTGAATACTGTGAAGGTACTGTTACTTATTTTCAAAATATTTTTCACAGTAGGGTTTGTAATATGTAAGTAAACTTAACAATAATGAAATCAAGTAAACAAAGGGTACAAATTCTAAGATCTTAAAGTTCAGTCTTTTAGATTGTTACTTCAAATCTTAAAAGGAAGCGTAAAATGATTTGGGATGGTAATCTAAACCTGTACATTATTTCCATTTAGAAATGAACTTCACATTCAGTGTGTATTGAAATAGGTCTGACAGATAAATAAAGCTTCATTCCTTGCGCATCTGTGACGTTATGAGGTAGTGCTTATAAGTTTTGAACAAACACACGGCAAATGCTTCTCACACCCGTTGTTATCGCGTTATTTTTTATACAATTCCAGCAGTTATGTCATCTTGCGAAGAGGAGTGGGAACAGGAGAGACATGGCACATTCAGGCAGTTAACAGTCAGATAATCAGTGTAATGTTATTGTTGATATGTTTTATGGACAAAGGACATTGTAAACCATGACGTTGCTTGATTCTGGCTAAACGATATCAGGACATCGGAGGTCAACGGTTCTTTCATTGCTTCCTTCTTTCATTACTCAGTTCGCTTTCCTTCACGTTTTCCTCCTCATTTGCAATGGTCAAATTCATTATCATCCTAATCAGTAGGGTTAATGACCATGCGGTTTTCCAGCTTATAAAAACGACCATCGCCAGTTTGTTTGCTTTAATGGTGATATAAAACAGTATATATATCTGTACATGTGTGTGTACATCTACTTTTATACTATCCTGAATGATTGTATTGTTAGGCTAGCCGCCTAAAAGCTATGAGGCTGTCCGATTGACTTCCCCTTAATTTAGTATAATGCTTGCCAGACCAGCCTTCTGAAGACAATGATAATGTCCGATTTAAAGTGCTGAATTCTCAGTATTTTAGAAAATAAATTCTGCAAAACTCACTATATCCCCGTAACATATCCTAGACCACCGGAATTAAAGAGATTGAATGGGTCATACAGGTAGACTTCCCACTTCGAAGGGACTTCATTCAGCTGATAGAGTGGCAATTTCCTGCTCGCTACTTCCCCATCACCTAGCAGTATGCTGCCACTACACCGGCCAACCAATTCAATTATTATTGAACACTTTCAATGTCGATTAACTCCATGAATATAATGGAATCGTGTGTTTCAGTACGTCTTCTTTGTGAATGTTTGGATATCGATGGATTCAAAAGAGCTTGATACGCAGGAATGCTTACTTCCTCACCTCTCCTAAGTAATTCATTACTCTGAAAGTAATCATTTGGTCTTTGATGGCTGGCAGACCCACATCTCCTTTAAGTTTACCTTCCTTACTCGAAATACCCATTTCCTTCTTCCTCTTCTTCTCTCTTCCCCCTTGCAGTTTTTTTGTCCTTTTCTGAGCAATCGCATGTTCAATGGGGGGTAAAATTAAGCTGCACACTCAAGCTGAATGCCCCGAGAGGCCACGTATGAGCAGTACGGCAAGCACAAGGAAAGTCAGAGATGGAGTCCGTAAGCGAAGTAAGCACCATGCTTCTTCCAGCTTAGAGCTCGCTATAACAGTACACAGAGCACTTAGCAGCATTAACTAAGAAGAAAGTGTTCTCTTTACTAATTCATCACACTTTCTAGAATAGTCATGTATTTTAAAAATACATATCTGCTTTTAATTAATGAACTGCTAGGTACTTCTGACATGGTTATCGCAGATGAATTAAAACACGTGCAATACACGATAACCGTAAATATCTAGCAATTCTGTCGATTTAATGATATGTAATTCCTTACTTGAGTTAAAGGAAACTTTCTAGGTGGTTTAACCTTTTATTAGGTTAAGAGTCTTTGACACTCTACTAACGAAATAAAGTCAAAATTAAATCAATTAATTTTTAGTAATTTACAGAAAACACACATATGAGGGCCTATTTTATGTACTTTTACTCGATAATTATAAATGTATGATTTTAAATATATTTCTTCACAATAGGCTAAACAGCAGAAAGAGGAAAGGGAAGTCGTTTTCATTACCAGCTATGGTAACATCGGAAGAAACGCTGTAATGGAACAGAGATGCTATCTCTACTGTATGTCCGACCGCATTTGCACCGAGAAACTTGTGGTGTTGGCTGAGTGAAACGTGCGGCAATCTGCTCTATCAGAAATTGAACTTTTCTTCTCCTCTTGCTAACAGGTTTACAGGGGAATCAAGGGTACTCTCAGGTTTTATACTGGGAAGTGATGGAAGAAACTTGTAATATTATTATTATTCGAATAACCCTTTTGAGGGTACGATAAATCAACTTTGGTTACTTTTCTTTGCAGTTAAGTTTCTTCGTTTCCAAACTTCCTTCATTTTATGAGTATGTTGTTCCTTTTCATCTTGAGTCCATTTTCTTCCAGTTGTTAATGTCTTTCTCTCCTGAAATCCTTTCTTATTAATTCTCTGAAACGTGTTCTGTTTTCCATCATATCTATTTTAATTCCAGCGTTTTTCATATCATTTTCAATTTCAATGAACAACGTTGGCTTGGATTTGTAACTGTTCAGTAAGTTGAAGATTTAATTAGTTTATTGTTATTAATTCTATAAATGTGTCCAAAAACTGGAGTCTTCTTTTCCTCATTAGTTGTCAGTTTTTCAACTTTTATATATAGCTCTCTGTTTTATCGTAGTATAAATTCGGTATTTTTGTTTCTTACAGGTCCCAGTATTTTTCTCAAAATTCTTCTTTCAAATTTTTCTAATTTTTCAAGATCCCCAGTTCTTGTAAGTTTCAGAGTTTCTGCTGCATATAAAATTTCTGACCGGGCCACAGTTTGATAATGTCTTAATTTCAAGTTTCAGAATATACATTTCTTATTGTATATATTTTTTGTCATATGAAGCATCCTTTCCATTTTGGTTCCTCTTATATCTATAGCTTCCTTTTCATTTGTGTTGTTTATTATCCATTCTCCATTTAAAGCAATCTGTCCAAAATATTATGTTATTGTAATTGCGATATCTTGAGGGGCATTAATGATGTTTGTCATGAACTTTATTTTTTCAAATGAAATTTGCAATACTATTTTCGCCGCTTGTTTCTGTAATTATTGTATTTGTTCTTGAGCATTATCTAATGAGTCTGTAAATAACTCCATGTCATTTGCGAAAGCTAAATCATCTATAATGATTTTGTTTGGATTTCCTCCTACTTGAACACCTTTAGTATTGATGGCTTTCCTCCATTCTCGAACTACCTTCTCTAATGCACAATTGAAGAGTAGCGGGGACAAACCCATCTCCCTGTCGTACACATGACCTTATTTCAAATGGTTTTGAGAGTTCTCCCGAGAAAAATACTTTGGATGTTGTGTTTGTTAATGTTGTTTTAATTATTCCAGTTCTTTAATTTTCAAGTCCAAATTCCTTTAAAACTTCCAACAGAGTATTTCTATCAACTGAATCATAGGCCTTTTAAAACCTAAAAAAAGTTATTACAAATTTAGAGTTTCTGATCTTCCTCATAGCTGTTATGTTCTTTAGATTTAAAATTTGTTCTCAAGATGATCTTCCCTTTCTAAATCCTGCTTGATACTCTCCTAATTGTGGGTCTAGTATTTCTTCATCTCTTTTTAAGAGTGCCTTGGACAAAATCTGTATGTATTTAGTAAAACGGAAATTCCCCTATAGTTGTTAGGGTCTGATTTATTCCCCCGTTTTGTGTAGCATATGTATTAATGTTGATGTCCATCCTGCTCGTAAAGTGCCTGTTGTCCAGATTTCTTCGATGATTTCTATTAGAGATTTTATCATGTTGTCACTAGAGTACTTCCACACTTCAGTAACTATACTACTATATTCCCCCAGGTACTTCATTTTTTTAAGGTTCATTTATGATTTCTTTGATTTAATCTTTTGTTGGTGGTTTTGAGTCTGGTTGAATTGTTGTTGTATTATCGAAATTAAATTTTATAGTTCTTCGAAGTTTTCTACAAACATCCTACAATTTTCTGTGTTTATGGATCTCTGAAATGTAAACTCGGTGGTGTGTATTTCCTTACGTTGTTTTTAAACGCTTTGTAAAAGTCTCTTGAGTTGTTCTCTTTGAAATCCAATTCCATTGCTGTTTGCTGGTATTTCACATGTTGTATTTTGATCTTTTTGGGGCCTTTTGATGTAAGCTTCTTGGAGTTGCTTCTATTTTTATCATTGTAATATTAAATAAAATGTAATTCCCTTTACATCGTACTATTTTTACAGTTTTCAGAAGCGCCAAGGTGTCAATTTTGTCCTGCAGGAGATTCTTTACGTACCTGTGAACTACTTTACCCGTCCTTGGAATATTATGTGGTTGAATGCTTAAATAGCGCCACTAATGGTCATACGGATCTAGGACAACCTCTGGATTATACATACCAATAAAATAATCTTCATAAGCAATTTTTTAATAAATATCAACAATTTTTAACTCCATGTGCGATTTTGATATCACAAACCAAACCCCATCGCACTACAGCCCTTGAAGGGCCTTGGCCTACCAAGCGACCGATGCTCAGCCCGAAGGCCTGCAGATTACGAGGTGTCGTGTGGTCAGCACGACGAATCCTCTCGGCCGTTATTCTTGGCTTTCTAGACCGAGGCCGCCATCTCACCGTCAGATAGCTCCTCAATTCTAATCACGTAGGCTGAGTGGACCTCGAACCAGCCCTCAGGTCTAGGTAAAAATACCTGACCTGGCCTGGAATCTAACCCGGGGCCTCCGGGTAAGAGGCAGGCACGCTACCCCTACACCACGGGGCCGGCTTTTTTGATATCACACGTTTAGTATATATTTTGAGGTTTTTAGGATGATACGACATAAAATTCCGGATTCTAGTCATTACTTGTCATCACTCGTACCACAGAAGTTTTCATACCGTCACGGCCATAACATGAGACTAAGACACGCCGTAGGTGGAAGTTATATTTTGCTCTGACCTGCGCTGGGAGACAGATGAAAGAGTACTGCATCCATCAAGAAATAGCAACAGATGGGGACCAGAGTAAGCCTACTCTATTGCACCTAAGCATGGAACAACTAAAGAAGATGGTATGGGACAGTGAAAGATGGAGAGCGACACCTGGCACATAGAAGTCACCGATTGTTAAGCACGACTAAACGAACGTCATCAATATACAGCCATATGAAGTATTTTGTTTGGAAGAAAACCATACTTTCCAGTGTGGACTCAGTTAAATGTAACTTAAAAGCATTCCAGTCTGTCTAGCACACAGGTTAAATATACATTACACTATGATTTACCTGTAGAAAACATTATTAAACAAGCAATTACAATATTTTTTGCTATTTGCTTTACGTCGCACCGACACAGGTAGGTCTTATCGCGGCGATGGGATAGGAAAGGCCTAGGAATGGGAAGGAAGCGGCTGTGGCCTTAATTAAGGTACAGCCCCAGGATTTGCCTGGTGTGAAAATGGGAAACCATGGAAAACCATCTTCAGGGCTGCCGACAGTGAGTTTCGAACCCACTATCTCCCGCATGCAAGCTAACAGTTGCGCGTCCCTAACCTCACGGCCAACTCGCCCGGTAGCAATAAAAATACACTATTAAACAAAGAATGACACTTCGTTCTTGAATGAACATAAGTTAATCAGATTCTGTTCCTTTGTTTCTAAGCAATACAACTGAGATAGTGGGTTCGAGACCCACTGTTGGCAGCCCCGAAGATGGATTTCCTTAGTTTCCCTGTTTTCACACCAGGAAAATGCTGGGGCTGTACCACATTTTAAGGCTACGGTCGCTTCTTTCCTACCCCGGCCCTATCCTATTGCCGCCATAAGACCTCTCAGTGTTGATGCGACGTAAAGCAAATAAAAACACCAACCCTAGTACATATAGTGACCTCTACGAAACTGTTTCTAAAGCGTAGATATTTTCTGCCTTTCAAAAATGGGCAACATCGGCCGAAATCGACTCTATGATTTCTCCATCCCTCTAACTACTCACAGAGGCAGCTAATTATTGTCCATTTTAGTTAAGATGCAAGACGTCAGTTATGTTTTATTTGTAGACATATCGTCCTGTACTTAGGGTGAAAGCAAGTGTGATTGCAGCCTTATTTAGATATACAGGTACAGCCACTAAAATTAATGTAAAGAGCCTGTGTGAATTACTCACAATGATGAATATAACACATCGGCTAATCTTATCTTTACACGACTACAGCTGAACGTGAAGTTTGCATGTAATGCGGGCATTAGCCCTTAATGTTTAACACGTGAGAGACACACATGCGAAGAGTTGTAGTGTGTGGCAGGCCCGGCTGAACGTGTCAATATCCTCATCGACACAGTTCCACTCAGCAATACACTGAGAAGACTACCTCCACCAGGAAAATATGTACAGCAAGGACATAGCCAAGAAGCGGGGCGGAGTGGTTACTGGGGGTTAGCCCCCCCTCTCATCAACTGAATGTTTACGAAATAAAATAAACGGAAAATGAAAATAAACAAGAGAAGGTCGACTCAATGGCTTGGCTCTTTTGAAAATTCACAGAGACATAATTGTAAAAGCAACAGATCTCTTGAATCTATTTTCTAAGATGTCTCCAAAGTTGGATTTTAGATTCTAATCTGAACATATAATTCGCTATAAAACTGTTGACCTTGATCGTATTGTTCTTGTTCCGTATTTTAATATACTACAATCTAAATAGGCCTATCAACATAACTGTATCAGTGTCCTTATTATAACACCTACGCATCCGCACAGCACACACGCATAAACACGTTCATCATGTTCCATCATCATATTGCAACTACTGTATAACCCTCCCCCCTCCAAAAAAAAAAGAATCAGTCGAACCTGGCGACGCTACTAATATACAGTATGCGGCAAAATACACAATTGGGAAATGTTATTTAATCACGTTGGCACAGTATGTGTTGAACATATTGTGTACCATCGAGTGCCACACACTGCTCATAAAGTTGAACATGTTGCCATTAATGCTTTCACGGCCCGTACTTATAGACATGATATTTTATAGGCTTTTGGGCTTGTGCCGAGTCAAGAAAATAAGGTAAAATTCATAACGTTTCGCAGAAATCTGTGCTCTGCGTCCTCAGAAGAATTCTCGACTGTCCACGAGGAAGGCTTCTTAAACCATGACGGCACAAGCCCAAAAGCCTCTACAATATCATGTCTATTATAGAACATGTTGATGAACAAAGGTTGCTGTAAAGACACACAAAAAATGGCGTTATCTTCTGGCATAATTCGTGAATATTGTCTTGAAATCACATTTTTTCAACATGCCCCATACGTAGGCAATTGGGGCTGTGAGATCCGTGGAGCAGAAAGTGTACGGAAATGGAGTTCCACGATCAAGTAGGTGATCTTCAAAGTGTTGTTGCAAAAGAGTAAGTGATTTCCCCCTCACCCCCCAAGCGATGTGATCCGTAGCCCCATCTTGCTGCATCCATTGCCGTTGGAGGGTCAAGTTTTTGGAGAGTCGGAAACGGGACAAAACCCTCACGAATGGGGTAATAATGAGGTCTCTCTAGACTACTTGGTTCTCTGCTTTCTATGATTCTGTGCAGCATCTTCGATGAAAAAACGACCCAAAATTCCATGACCGGATATGGTGCACAAAATCGTAACCGTCGCACTGTGCAGTGCTGGTCGGAAACAACGTGAACCGGGTATAAAGGTGGCCGATCACCTAGTAGTTAGTTACCAATGCCGAGAAATCAGCATAAAAAAACATACCATGGATTTCAGCCGGTGTCACCGTAGCGTTCTTGCAATGGCGCGAACCTATCAGCTCTGAGGTCCGTGTTCAAATTGCTCCCCTGGAGAAGTTTTCCTTCGATTGGTGCTCTCATGCCGGTAATAAGCCATGTGCAGATATAGCAACACCGCCTCGCAAAGCCCATTAGAATTAAGCCGCGAAGTAATCTGATTGGCTAACTTCAGCAGCTGATAAAATGACAACGGGGCGAGTTTTTACATTATTTCTCAGGATGACCAACCCTCTAACACTTATACACCTGATTCACGTTGTTTCCACCCACCCTGAATAACGGCATCAAGCCGCTTAAACCCCCAGAAAACGAGTTGTTTGCCTGTTGATATAAGGCCTAGCAGTTATTGGACTGTAACACCTGTTGGAGAAATCATCCATGATTCTCGTTTGTGGTGACGGTCCTTGGGCGTCCTGTTGTCCCCTTTCGTTGACGTAAGCCTGGTCCCGTATGACGGAACTTGTCAGCGACAGCTAACATTGTTCTATTATTTGATGCCTTCTTGCTAAATCGCCCCTCGCAGTGTTCTTTAACCTGAAGCAAACTCGGCCCATCCTGACGCCCCATCCGTATGACTGGAAATAGTGTTCGACAATATCTTTATTCTCTGTTGCCAGATTTATAAATGCAGAAATCAACACAATACTAAGTTCCCACCGAGCAAGTGGACGCGTGGTTTGGTCGCGTAGCTATCTGCTTGCATTAAGGCGATATTAGGTTCGAACCCCACTGTCGGCAGTTCTGCAGTTGTACCTTAATTCAGGCCATGGTTTATTCCTTTCCACTTATGAACCTTTCCTATCCCATCGTCACTATAAGACCTATCTGTGTCGGTCAGGCGTAAAACAAATCGTAAAAAAATGCCCAACAAAAATAACGACTAAATTCCCCAAATTGACAGGTTCGATCCTGGCTCAATCCAGTGGTATCTGAAAGTGCTCAAATACCTCAGCGTTGTGTGAGTAGAGCGTGCCTGCCTCTTACCTGGAAGCCCCGGGTTCGATTCCCGTGTAGGTAAGGGATTTTTACCTGCATCTGCGGGCTGGTTCGAGGTACACTCAGCCTACGTGATTACAATTGAGGAGCTATCTGATGGCGAGACAGCGGCCACGGTTTAGAAAGCCAAGAATAACGGCAGAGAGAATCCGCCGGTTTTTTTTTTGTGTCAGTAGATATACTGGCACGTAAAAACTCCTGCGCCGATGTCGATAGCTGCAGTCACTCAAGTGTGGCCAGTATCCAGTATTTGGGAGAGAGTGGGTTCGAACCGTACTGTCGGCAACCCTGAAGATGGTTTTCCATGATTTTCCAGTTTCACGCCAGGCAAATGCTGGGGCTGTACCTTAATTAAGGCCACGGGTGCTTCCATCCGACTTCTAGCCTTTCCTGTCTCATCATCGCCGTAAGACCTATCTGTGTCGATGTGACATAATAAACTTGTAAAACAACTTGTAAAAACTCCTTTGGGACAAAATTCCGGCACCTCGACCCTTCCGGAAACCGTAAAAGTAGCTAGAGTGACGTAAAAGCTAATGACATTGTTATTATTAATAATATTAAAGTCGAAATATATCAAATTATTATATATAATAAATAAAGTGTTGCTAAGGAAACGTGGACAGCAGAAGAGCAATAATTCTAGTGTCGTTTATTTTTCCGCATACCGTACTTCATGGTAGAAGAGCACCGTACATTGTGAAGTGTGCTTATTGAATAGTCGAGCTGAGTCACTCAAATGGTACAGCGGAGCCGTAGGTAGCAAGTCTGACCTCGACTCGGTCCGGTATTATCTGAAAGGGCACAAATATGACAGGCTGGTGTCCGTAGATTTACTGGCACGTAAAAGCACTGTTACGGAATAAAAATTACGGAAATATTAAAACTAGTTACTAAAACATAAAACTATTTTATTATTATTATTACAGAATTTCTACGAATCTATCGGATGGATTGTGACTGTCGATGATACTACATGGCCAGCTAGAAGAGATAAGTAAATGGAAACCTAATAAATGACTTGTTTGTAGCTTATAAGAAGATAATTATATTAAGGGTGGGCAAACGTGACACGTTAACTACAGTCATTGTTCGGCCTTTTTATATGCAAATTATTTATCCCTAAAATTACAGCATTTTCCTACCTAGTATTGTTGCTTGTATTTCTAATGGGCACCATATTTTCTGCAGAAGATATTATAGGTTTGTTACCGAGCATATTCGATGAAATTAAAAAGAAAAAGTAAATTCGCAGTTCTACATGTCACCGTGTTGACTAGTGAAAGAACTCAAGTACATTAAATAGCTCACGACGTTCTTTCTATCCATATAGAGTTCCTAATCTATTTAATAGGCACACTAATTGTGGCAAAAACAACTGTTGGATTGTCACTCATAGGAAAATGCCGAAACTAAAGCCGAAGTTACCCAGCTGAAATAAAAATAAAAATTTTGAAATCAACGTTGGAGGCTGAGGTTCGTTCATTTTTCTGATAATGAAATTAAATTCCATAGCACTGTTTAATTTTGAAATGTTATACTTTACTTCAGCCTTTACAGGTATATGAGAACAATTCAACCAAATTATATGAACAGACGTAATTTTTGAAACTTCCTGAACTTGAATGAAATATTTGTGGTTGTGGCCTGCTTGCTTACGCTGAAAGTTGTCTAATTTTCAACGTAAAATGATTCTTCTTTATCAGATCCATGGTGTAGGGGTAACATATCTGCTTCCAGTTTTTCCGGTTCGTCATAGGACTTTTAATCGTCAATTGAGAACTGGAACGGAAACCAATTAAGATGCTGTCTGATATGAGAGGTAGCAGCCCTAGTCATGAAACTCAAGAAATACGGCTCAGAATGTCGTTACACTGACCGCTTGCCACATAATGTGTGTTGAAATTTCGACAACTTTCAGCGAAAGGAAGCAGGCCAGAACCACAAATATGCAATTTAAGTTCAGGACATTTCAAAAATTGCGTCTTGGCAGACCAGTGCTTTGTGTTTATTTTTGCTTTTCCTTGATATTGATGAAATATAGCTTTCTACTTGAAGAGAAAAGCAAGCAAGCTGCTGATATTGTGATGATGATTAGAACATTCGAAAGACAGGGATGTCATTTTTCACTTTTTTAAATCGTCCAAAAAGTTTTTTTAATGATCCGCATTATTACTATTATTCAAAGTTCAACCGGAAACGAATATACGAGCGATAAAGTAGGAATGTTCTGAAGTAGTTCTTCATACTCACTACAAGACTATTGGGAGAAAGTCTAAATTCAAGTCCTGGGCAACAATCCACAATCCCAGAACCAAATAATGGCAATTATATCAATACTAAGAATCCTTTCCACAGAAAAATATCGACATCCTGGCGTCCGTTAAGACCGTCAGCATTTAGAACGGACAATAGAAAACGAGCAAGGAAAACAATTACATTTCTCTCAGAAGTAAGTAAACTACGAATTCTCGGGATTCTGAATTCCCCAAATCACCCGGTCGTTTCGCATCATCATTCACTGTCCGGCTCCGTGGCCACATGGTTCGCGTGCTGGCCTTTGGTCACAGGGGTCTTCATCATCATTTCATCCTTATCACGACACGCAGCTCACCTACGGGAGTCAAATCGAAAGACCCTGCACCTGGCGAGCCGAACATGTCCTCGGACACTCCCGGCACTAAAAGCCATACGCCATTTCATTTCATCATTCACTGGATTTCTTTTCATGTTTTATGATGACAAATAAACCATTTTGCACACAGTATTATTCAATGTTAGATTCAGAACTGGCTCTTATAAGAACTTAAAATAACAGCTTAACAAACTAAGTCGAGAAAGAGAAAAAGCACGTGGATAAGGTTCTTGTTTGTCTTGGTTAAGGAAAATTTGCAAATCGGCCTATATATGTTGGTGGTTTCACTCACCATGAGACCAGGTATCTTGGGTGAGGTTTACCATAGTTGCCATCATTCTTTCCAGGTGAATGCTGCGTTGGTACTTCGAGATTAGGTCACGGTCATCGCCCTTCCCACCTTCCCAGCCTACAAAACGGAACGCTCAGTAAGTCAAAGGTAGACAAGGCGAGAGAAAGCATTAATAAAATAATTGCGTCTTAGAAGAAAAAGAAAAATTAGTTTTTATTATTGGTAAAATACGTATAATAGGCTATACGTCCTATGATTATGTTTTAAAATCTAGTCTCCACGAAGGTGGGAAAGTTTAGATTTAGGATTTAGCATGAAAGAAACTGCCGACCATATAGAGAGGTAAGCATAGTGCAAAGAGAATTAAAATGAAAGAAGCAAAGACAATAAATAAATTATTTCTAAATACATCTTGGAACTCGAGAAGAATACAGTAAGTATGATATGAAAATCAGCATTCCGAAACTTAAAAATAATGTCCGTTTGGGAAATGTTTGAGAAGATACGTATAATTTGAACGCTGAGTAGGGAATTCAAAACTGAGGCAGGTGGACAGTTTGAGGTAGGCGTACTTAGAAGATGTAGTCTCAAGGGCTGATAGTAGGCCTATAGTAAGTGAAATCGAATCACGGTGTATGCAACAAATTTAATTTAATGTGTTCACAATTATGATCAACGTATTCTGTAAGATGGTTCGCAAATTATATCTTAGCATCGTGCAGTTTAAGAGCAGAATTTGAAATCTTGGTTTACTTGGTATTTGTTGTTCATACGCTACTCGTAATAGACATGAAAAAAACGTTAATTGTACCTGGTATAAACAAGTGGAAACAATGGTAAGAGCAGATATAAATGATACATTGGTGAAACAGTGCATATCAAACATATCTCGTTACTGGGACCAGCTGAGTCAAAAGCAAGGATAGGGGATGTAGAAAATACAATGATTATGTATCAGGTTATGTACGTTCCTCGTTAGGGGGCATAATAGCAGATATAGCTTCAGCTGCAAGGAAATGGTTTTAAAAAAGCTTCGTTCATCACGATATTATCAGTTATAATACTACAAACTAACTTTCATGCATGTATGTATGTATGTATGTGTGCATGTAAATATGTATGTATGTATGACGTAAGGGGATGAGATAAGCGAAGGCAGCTACGTTTCGAATCCCGGTTGAAGTATATGGGATTTTGGAATGAACTACTACGTTCCTGTGGTTCGGATTCCAATTAGAACTCGATGTACTGCTTCTATGATCACTATATCAACTGTCACATAAAACGGCAATATCGTTTATTTCATTCTGTGCATAAATGTGATTTTGGCGCCAGGAAAGGCACCTGGTATTGATCCTTATGAAGTACCCATCCCAAGTAACTGAGAAGTTGCCTAAGTGGCTAAAAGATGGCGCAGCCATACAAAATGAAGTAATCGTTGGCCAAACTGTACGTATAGAGTCAACCTAACCTAACCAATACACAGTGATCTTGTTACTAGCTGGCCTAAGTTCCTAAGTTGGCAGCCTCGTTTAGCGTGCTATGATGTGTCAGCCATGCCATTCTGGATTGCCAAGTTGTCGAGTTCATGCATTTGCTCAGGGGACGGTTTTGGGACATTCGCCGAATTCGTGCTTGATTTTACGGGAGTAGGCAAAAGTTGCTGAGTTCGTGCAAAGTCAAATTCTTAACCGTCTTCGCTACGAAGTATCATGATGATCATACACCGGAAATATGGAAAGTTTCATCTTTCTCGTACAGATCTTCTATTACCTGAAGAGGAAAAGTGATTGTCATTATATCCTGCTACGCACATAAAAAGGGTATCATCTGAACCTCATGTGAACGCAATAGCATAGTGACGGTCGGTTATATATTTATTTATTTATTTATTTATTTATTTATTTATTTATTTATTTATTTATTTATTTATTTATTTATACTTTTTACTTCCTCCCTCCCTCACTTCCTTCCTTCCTTCCTTCCTTCCTTCCTTCCTTCCTTCCTTTCGGTAGACAGAGGGCCACGTTGATTCGATTTCAGCTGTTTCTGGGCTTTGCTCCTCGCCCAGTACTGCTGCATTCTTTCACTCAGCAGTCTCCTCCTGTCTTCCGTCCACGGTGCTTGGGTCGGAGATCTAACGTTTTCTTGGAACTCTTGGTGTTCTTGATTCTTTACTTGTAAGCTTCCTTGTTGCTGACTTCCGTTCATTGTATTCCAATTTCCTTCAGGTCCTCCTTCACCTCATGATGGCAATGCTTCTTAGTGTTCCTCGTCGCAGAAAGCCTTACTACCTGGTTGATCAATCTTCTCGGGTCAATGCTGTAGATGTGTCAGAGTAACATGTCTATACTCTTCCGGATGGTGTCTGAGATAAATTCTGACCTGAGGTATAATTCTTGGTTTCGTTTCTTTCTCTATGATCCATCTTCTCTCATTAATTGTATTTATTTATTTACAAATGGCGAAGGTAGGGCTCTCGGTCCCCTCCTACACTTAACTACATTCTTGATTTCAGGTTATATTAAATAAGGTGGTGATTATGATTGTGATGATAGTGGAGAACAGATTTTTACATTCAATCAGCAGTGAAAAACAAGTAATATGCTACCTTGTAGAATAAAACATATTTCTGTTCGTAACTAGATAGACTGATAAGGAGCAGCACCTTCTGGCACAGTTAGGAGTGCAATGGGAAACTATCTAGTTACCTATTTCCCAAGAACGCCTCCTTGTTGTGTTTCTGGTTTAACGTCCCACTGATTTCTTTTATGGTTTCAGGACCGGGTGAGTTGGCCGTGCGGTTAGGCCCGCGCAGCTGTGAGCTTGCTTTCGGGAGACGGTGAGTTCGAAGATGATTTTTCGTGGTTTCCTATTTTTACATCAGATAAATGCAGGGGCTGTACCTTAATTAAGGCCAGGTCCGCTTCCTTCCACTCTTAGCCCTTCGTCGCCATAATACCTATCTATGTCGGTACGACGTAAAGCAAATTGTAAAAAAAGAAAAATGAATGGTATCCGGAGACGCCACAGTGCTGGAATTTTGCCCCGCAATATGTGTAATTTCCGACGAGGCTGACGTATTTGAGCACCTTCAAATACCACCGCACTGAGCTTTGATCGAACCGGCCAACTTTGGCTTAGAATTCCAGCGCTTTTGCCGTCCAATCCACTGATGGTTATCTTTGTTTCCAGAATAACGAGATCGAACCCGTCTCTGCTCGACTGCTGTTCAGGGTGTTTAACTGCCACAACTGCATATCGTTATCTTGCAGTTTATTATAGAACTCGAGTACGGAAACATTCCAACACCCTAGCATCTCTTAACAGAAATTATTATTCATTAGCTTTCACCACTGAAGTTAGTGGCTTAATTAATTTCCATTAAAAAAACACCTTTTCATGTGAATAGAAAACAGTTGAGGCACTCAGGTTCAGTTTGGAACTTTCCTCGCAGCTCAGCGTAGGGCCGCTGTCACATACGAATCCTATTGAGTGTTTCACCGGTCACCATAAACTCACGTTTGGGCTTTCTAATTATAGCAGACCACTGGGTCTACGCACCCACTGCACGTCCCACGACGATGGAAATAATAATAATAATAATAATAATAATAATAATAATAATAATAATAATAATAATAATAATAATAATAATAATAATAATAATAATAATAATAATAATAATGTACACATATTTACATTTGATCGCTCGGTCTGGAAGCTTTTAAAAATAGACTGAAAGTACTCTACTCGCACTTCTCACTACTCATGCGTAGGGTACAAAGCGCAATGAATTTTAAGAGGAAAGTCAACGATAAATGCGTATTACAGATGGAATAGTTGAATGAGGTCCATGGTGCCCGTCAAATTTATCATCTGCAAGTTCCAGCTGCTGATCGGGTTTGCTTGGAACATCAGCCTCTTCATCTCCTCTTGTCTACCAAACAACTTCTCCCTCTTTCCCAGTTCTGTTCTTTGCACACAATCTTCCTCTCGTTTTATCCACCTGTGTCTTGGTCTTCATCTTAGTCGTTTTCCTGTTTTCTCCATTTCAAACATTCTCCTGGATTTCCTTTCCTCTTCATGTGTCCAGACCATCTAAGTCTAGATGCCTCTATCCTGGTCTGCAGTGACTCTTCTTTTACAATATCTCTAACGTTCTCATTTCTCAACTTACCCATTTCCATCAATCCTATTCTGCTTCTCATATATTTCATTTCTATTGCCTGTATTCTAGTCATGGCTCTCTGGTTCATTACCCAACTTTCTGCTGAATACGTCAGAACAGGTACCTAGTACATCCTTTATATCAATCACGCTTTTACTTTTCTCAGGGACATCCTTGCTCCAAATCAGGCTTCCGACACTTTTCAGGAACTCTTCCACTTGTCTTCCATGCTCGAAATTTCCATATAATTCCTTCCACTTTCTTCCCAGGTACCCGAAATTCTCTACCCTCCTAAAGCTGCTCCTTTCCAAACATTATTCCTCTGATAGTTATCTCCTTCCTTCTAGTTGTGATCACGATCTCGCTCTTTTTGGCAGTACGTTTCATTCCGTATTGTTCCACCTCATCTTACCATCCATCTAACTGTTCCTGGATATCCTCTTCCTTTTCCCCCCAGATTAATAGGTTATTCGCAAACATCATCTCTTTCATTTTTCCATTCCCAATTGTCCTTGTTACTTCTGTCATTAACCCGTCCATTTCTACAATGACGGGCAAATGTAACAGAGCACCTCTTTGTCTTAATCCACATTTTTGCTCAAACCAGTATGTTCTCTCTCGTCCTACTATCACACAACTGACACTTCCGTGCAACATCTCCTTCACCCTTTCTTTTGTCTACTCCCCGAGACCTTTCTTCTGCTTCCCATACCTCTTTTTCTGAACACACGGTCTTATGCTTTCTCATAGTCCATGAAGGCCATCAGTAGCTCTTTACCCCACTCATAAAGATGCTATTGCAGTTGTTTTACTGCGAATATAAGGTCTATTGTGGGCCTTCCTGATCTGAAGCCATATTGCTCGTTTCAGCTATTATTCTACCCAATTTCTGACTGTATTCTCCAGGATCTACTCAAACACCTTTACACAGTGACATATCAATGTGATTCCCCTACGGTTTGTAAATTCTTTCCTATTCCCCTATTTGAAGATGGGTATGATTATCTCCATATCTCAGAGTCTTCAGGGGTCTTCTCCCCTTTCCATATTATATTCAACACACGATAAAGCCACTGTTTCCCTACCCTACCTCTCCCGTTGCCTTCACCATCTCAATGCTCACTTCATCAAAACCTGGAG
Source organism: Anabrus simplex (assembly GCF_040414725.1). Taxonomy (NCBI): domain Eukaryota; kingdom Metazoa; phylum Arthropoda; class Insecta; order Orthoptera; family Tettigoniidae; genus Anabrus; species Anabrus simplex. Next base: position 206,696,533 of record NC_090265.1, read on the forward strand.
ATTTTCCTCCTTTCATCTTATCCAGTGCTACCTCGACTTCTCTCCAAAAGTATTCTTCTATTTCCAGGTTTCTACCTTCCTCCATACTTTCAAATTAAAGTGCCAGCATACTGTATTCTGTACACAGCGTACGGTATATAGACTATTTATTTGCCGGGCTGAGTGGCTCAGACGGTTGAAACGCTGGCATTCTGACCCCAACTTGGCAGGTTCGATCCTGGGTCAGACCGGTGGTATTTGAAGGTGCAGAAATACGTCAGTCTCGTTCGTTAGTTTTACCGACACGTAAATGAACTCCTGCGAGACAACATTCGGGCACCTAGGCGTCTCCAAAAACCTTTAAGACAGTAGTTAGTTGGACGTGAAAACAAGATTATTATTATTATTATTATTATTTCTTTCCTTCATACTTATTTCTGCTTAGATCCGTCTCTGGTCAGATTCAGTGCACACAATGGTATAAATGACATGAATGTGTTGCTCTTAAGGCTCGTTGGCGAATACATTTCGGTGGGATAGGTAGACTGACACTTAACAGTATCTTTTGGCTCAGTTCGGAAAGCAATGGGAAACCTACGTCGTTCCTCATTTCCCTAAAACGCCTCTAGACTATCTATGACAACCGAAGGTGGATCTGTCGAAGATCCAACCAGCCTTCAGGCTGAAGATATAACATAGCTACATAGACTTATTTAAGCAGTAGTGGTGTTAAGAAGCTCGCCCCCCCCCCCACCGCAATAATTGAAAATGTGCCTCTCGTTCCCTGATAAGGAAAGTTACAAGTTTATTTCGTAGTATAAAGTTGTATATTATTTTATTACAATCAACAGCAACGACGACAATAATAATAATAATAATAATAATAATAATAATAATAATAATAATAATAATAATAATAATAATAATCATAAGTTACACAATTTGGTTTTTAAGTCCGAAGGAAGTAAAGTAATAAACTTATATGATACGAACACACTCACACACATACACAAGAAATGCATATTCCAATTCTAGTAACCAAAACACGCTGACCGTCACAATATTAAGAAATAATCTCGTTCCTAGGACCAAATCATTTACAACTCAACCGTCCATCGTAGGCCTACTTAGCTACACTGACTGCTGACTGCCAAGTGTTATAAACCTGCTCGAAACTTCGCTATTTGCTATACGTCCCACCGACACAGATAGGTCTTATGGCGACGATGGGACAGGAAAGGCCTAGGAATGCGAAGGAAGCGGCCGTGGCCTTAATTAAGGTACAGCCCCAGCATTTGCCTTGTGTGAAAAACCACGGAAAACCATCTTTAAGACTGCCGACAGTGGGGTCTCCCAGATGCGAGCTCACAGTTGTACGCCCTAACCGCACGGCCAACTAGCCCGAAACATCAGTAATTAGAGTTTAGATTAGGAGGTTGTCTCTATTATCGCATCTTTGCTCACTACTGGGTTCTCAGAACTGGCTAATTACTTCAAATGTCTTGTTGATTGTTGTGAGTGGCAGCAGGGGATGGTTATTATTGGAACAGGTTGGAAAACCTACATGCTTTCAGCAATAACTACCGTACTCCTATTGACGAAAGAATCTCAGCACTACGACGGCTTAAGTTTGGAATAATCTTCTGTAGTACAAATAATGCTGTGTTGTGTGCTGTGGCTTTATCCATATGTAACATGATTACTCAGCTTCTGAAGTAAGAAACAGTCATGGACCCCTCATAAGACATGGAAACCCCCTCCCCGCGAGGTCTGCGGGGTCCTTATCGCTGCCACTGTATTTAACACTTGTAAGCTATTGTTTTAAATGACAATTCACATGATTTGTTCGTAAGCTTATGATTTCAATGTGCCTGGTACCTGCACACCGAGGTTATAACTCTGTACAGGCCTCGAAGTCCCTTGGAGGAACGGAAAATAAGGGCTCCTAAAATTCACAAACCTCAGCACTAAGTGGAATAGAGTGATTAGGCCCTTGCCCGGCTCCTTGCCCACACGAATTAGCCTAACACTCATTTTTAGTGTAAGCTGAGTGAACCTCAGTGACATGTGCCTCCGCAGTGGTGAAAATCTCGTTTCTAATTTCTTCGACTTTCTGACGGGGATTTGAATCCAATACGCCCTTTCAACTTTGGAAAGCAACTATCGCCAGGTAATCTAAGAAACAAAGTTTCAAATTGGCGAAAGAAATGTTTACGTTTGAATACGTACGCTGTTTTGCTTCCGAGCCCCTATTCCGAAGCCCCCCTGCTTCCCACTCTTAGAGACTTTTGAGAAATTTCGTTTTTATTTCTAGGGACTTGGGGATAGTTGGTGCTCTGGTTCTAAGTTTTAAATTTGTAGGATGCCTGGAGCTGCCTCAATAATTAATATTCCTCTTTATAACTGCCTTTAGAGATCATTACACATCGATTTCTATTTATTAGCGTCCGGCTCCTCTGATGAATAGTCAGCTACTGGTCTTCGGTTCAGAGGGCCCTGGGTTAGATTCCCGGCCGTGTTGGGAAGTTTTACTGTGCATGGTTAATTCCTCTGAATTTAACACTGGGTGTATGTGTTTGTCTCAATCCACTTTGTATATATCTTTTTAAGTATAATTTGATTTCTTTTTCAGGTATTTTCCAAGTTTATTTATCCTGAATTAGTTCCGACAGATTGAAGAACCTCACAGTCATAGAAATGAAAAGACATGGCTTTGATTATGACAGGGGCCGATGACCTCGATGTTAGGCCCCTTTAAACTCCAAGCATCATCAATGATTATGACAGATCATCTACATGTAAAACACCATACTACCAACCACTGCAGAAACGCGCTATAGTGAATACATCTGAATATGCTACATCCCTCCACATCGTGTTGACATCACGAAAAGCAGAATGGCATCCGGCAGTAAAATTGGACCGAATTCCCATCAAATGTTTACCTCAATAAATTGGGAAAAAGGCTAGGAACAAGAAGAAGAATAAAAAGAATAAGAAGAAGAAGAAGCATAGATCAATATGAATCTTTTCTGTCTACGGGTGGCAGTGTGATATCATCTGCTATTTCACCTCCTACCGGGAGTAAACATCGTCTCCTAAGTATCCCTCGTCATGCCTTATCTTCCACTTTCGAGCCCATTATTCTCTTAGAAAATCTATCCTCCTCCCTTATTCTCGCGCTACCCCTCCACAGAAGCCTGCTAGTACTTTCAGCGACATCCAAAGTTTCTAACCCTACCTTGGCTTCTATGACTCTTGCCATTATCTTCGCTTATTAATACGAGCAATTATCATAGGCACTTTCACGTCTTTCTTCAGGCTTAATACAATCTGGTTTCGATGATGATGCTTGTTGTTTAAAGGGGCTAACATCTAAGGTCATCGGCCCCAATCTGGTTTCCTCACAGCTTTCATTCTCATTCAGAAAATATTATCATAAAATAAACCAATTATGAGATGATGATGAAGAAGCAATTAAGCTTGCTATTTTACTTCACTACCAAACGAGTGGCTGCGTGCAACTTACATTCGGGAGATAGTAGATTCGAACCCCAACTGTTGACAGCCCTGGTTTTCCATGATTTCTCATTTTCCTTTCCGATCTTCTAGTAGCCATAAAAACTGTGTCGGTGCGACGTAAAGCAAATTGTATATAAATACATTTTGACTTAACTATTAAAAATGTCGTCATAGCCACGATACTTTTAGTTTAACATCAGATTTCGAACCACAAGTAGAAGTTTCCATTTTAAAATTCCCAAGACGGTATTTTCGGGGCCAAGCTAATAGGTTTCGTGACTATTAATATCATCGTCTTAGAAATGGTTTCCAGGTTTTCGTAGCCTCTGAACCACAAATACGTGACATTCCATTTCAAAAATTCCAACTGCATTAACCAGTATTTCAAACGCGACCGCCTTGGTAAGAAGCCGTCGAATACTTTTTTCACCCTACTACCCCTCCTTTCATCCTTTCACCTTATTATTATTATTATTATTATTATTATTATTATTATTATTATTATTATTATTATTATTATTATTATTACGTGATCACAAGAAAGACATTCTCCATATTAACCTCTAACAAATAAGCCAATACCTGTAACACACTTTCGTAATTATTAAAAGCTAAATATTTTTATCATGCATTAGGACTGTGTGACGGCCCCGGGGTGTAGGGGTAGCTTGCCTGAGGCGTCTTACCCGGAGGCCCCGGGCCAGGTCAGGGATTTTTACCTGGACCTAAGGGCTGGTTCGAGGTCCACTCAGTTTACGTGATTAGAATTGAGGAGCTATCTGACGGTGAGATAGCGGCCCCGGTCTAGAAAGCCAAGAATAACGGCCGAGAGGATTCGTCATGCTGACCACACGTCACCTCGTAATCTGCAGGCTTTCATAATGAGCAGCGTTCGCTTGGTAGACCAGGGCCCTTCAAGGGCTGTAGTGCCACGGGTTTTTTTTTTTTAATTAGGACTGTGTCTATAATATTTCGTAGAAGTACTTAGTTTCGTTGTGACCTAGCTTATGATAATTAATGTAAGTGTTTATAACTACAATAAACATTATGAGAGAGATATACAATTTATATATTCTTGTGTACAGTACTTGATAACATGGCTGGCACGAATCTGAACTACTTCCTAGTTTTATGATGTGTCAGCGTACACAGGGAACACAATTTGCTCTGCTCGACTGCAGAATCACAATTTATGACCAGAGTAAACTCATTATCAAGGTGCTAGCCCGGCTTCCTGGCCTGCAGCGTACTCAGCAAGATCTGCTCAACGGGACAGCAAACAGTGTGAATGAGCTACATGATAAATTGTAGGCCTACCTCAACACTCCCCTGCTGATTTCAGCATCTTCCTCAAAATTCGCTACCACATCACGGCAAGAACAAACAAATTTTTCAAGAGAATTATGGAATAAACAGTTTTTCACTTAACGCATCTTTAATGATAATAATAATAATAATAATAATAATAATAATAATAATAATAATAATAATAATAATAATAATAATAATAAATTATTAATTAATTATAATAATTATTATTATACTAAATAGGTTAGCTCAGTGCGTTTCGGCACGGCCAGTTGTGATTGCTAGCTCTGTACACGGGTCGTGAGTTCGAATCCCCCTTCGGTCATCCCCGAAATGGTTTTCCGTGGTTTCCCATTTTATCTCCTGGTAAATGGGAGGATGGTACTTCACCGAAGGCCACTGCAGCTTATTTTCCATTCCTAGACAGTACAATTACTCCAACAACGACAGACAACACACTCACACAGTAGTACATGTAACTCCCCCCCTCCCAATACTTAGGGGTTTACAGGGAAAAGCAGCTGCAGAACTGGCGAGCCGAACAAATCCTCGGACACTTTCGACAAATAATAATAATAATAATAATAATAATAATAATAATAATAATAATAATAATAATAATAGTCGCCTGAAATCGTTAGGGAGAGAGGGAGAGAGAGAGAGAGAGATGGTAATTTTGTATTGTTCTGTGACGAATGGAATCATTATCAAATATCATGTCTGTCTGACAATTTGTTCGTTTGTTCATTACTTCAGCATGGAAAACAGCTGATCGATTAGGAAGACATTTCATATCTGTTTAGTCAAAAGTAAAATATAGCCATCATTTTGGTTTGTGAGTCAAATGAGAGTTTCAGCAGTTGACACATGTTGGTCATTTCAATAGTTTCCTGGGCCTGTACAGGACGTGAATAACTATGACTGAGGTGCCAAGGACGAGCTTCCTTTCGAAATACAGGTCCGCTACGCAGTAGTTCCGAGCGCCATTACCCTCTACAGTACCATCGCCGTCGGAGCTAGACTTCTCGCCAGTCGTCGTACGCAGTCATTTGTGCTCCCGCTGGCAGGACCAGGAATGTGTTGAACCCAGATGCTCTACAATAATACTATCACAGCTGATAAATCAACTCGGACAGAACCAAGTATCTTACCTCGTAAAGTCATAAAACTCGGATTGTTGAGGGTCATCGTCCGCACATCGAAGGATGTAACAGAACTCTCGGATGGAGAAACGGAAAAATATTCCATTCTTCACACCCGATCAGTGCCACATGTGCTATTTAATTGCTTTGATACGGTATGTATTTCAAAATGTGTACAGTTACATTATCACTGACAGCGTTGGCTACGCACTTTTGGTCATACAGCTGTTAGTTTGCATTCGGGAGATTGTTGGTTCGAACCCCACTGACGGCAGCCCTGAAGATTGTTTTCGGTGATTTCCCATTTTAGTCGGCCCCGCGGTGTAGGGGTAGCGTGCCTGCCGGAGGCCCCAGGTACGATTCCCGGCCAGGTCACGGATTTTTACCTGCATCTGAGGGCTGGTTCGATGTCCACTCAGCCAACGTGACTACAATTGAGGAGCTATCTGAGTGTAAGTTAGCGGCTCCGGTCTAAATAGCCGAAAATACGGAAGAGAGGATTCGTTGTGCTCACAATACCACACCTCGTAATATGCAGGCCTTTGGGCTGAGCAGCGGTCGTTTGATAGTCCATAGCTCTTCAAGGTGTTGCGCCATGAGCTTTGGTTTGGGTTAAGTTTACCATTGTCACACGAGGCAAATGCTGTAGCTGTACCATATTCTAATGAAGGCCACTCACTTCCTTCCCATTCCTACCCCTTTTCTGTACCACCGTTGCCATAAGACCTGTCTGTGAAGAAGCGAAGTAAAACAAATATCTTATGTGGTAAAACCTACGACACTGAAATGTTGTTCAACTGCATTGGTACAATATGTGTTTGCAAGTGTGTACAGCCACGTGCCACACATTGTTCATAACGTTTCTGAAGAATATTGTATATGTCTATGAAGAAATTTTATTGTAAGGACACATAAATATTGTTATCTTCCCGCGTAATTCGGGAATGTACTTGGTCTTCTGTATCTTATGGCAACTTTCGGTAATCTGTAATCTTGTTTCAAGGCATGAACAAATAGCATGTATTTGTGCAAGCGAAAGTGTCTCTAAAACCAAGTGTTAGTATCAGTGCTTAAAGATGTACAGTGTGTAAGTGGTATACCATGTGCTGATGGTGAGAGTCGGTAATTTGTGTTGATACGCAGAAACAGTGAAAGGCAATATATTCATCGTAACTATTGGTCACTACAAATGGTATTGTTGGGAGATCAGAAGAATTCACATGCTCGGTGAGGCACGGGCTGAAGGGATTTTCACTAGCACAGCCAGTGACGCAATGGTTACCATAGCAACTCCGCTACTACCCAGGCGACTTTATGTTGTCTTCTACTGGCAGCTCTTCGCTCTTCTCAGTTGTAATCCAGCAAACTGCAAGGTGTGAGTCAATGTTTTCGTATAGCAGTTAAAAGCAGATAAGAGCCGAATTGTCTGGGCAAAACAGGAAGTTCGTGCTTGCAGGCCACATTCCTCATACTTGCATTCTTCTCATCTCTACACAGTAGTGCAGTCCTCGATGTTATTTCCCAGGGGGAGTCTTCCAGCAGTATCAGTGAAGGAGCGAAGTAAAACAAATACCTTATGTGGTAAAACCTACGACACTGAAATGTTGTTCAACTGCATTGGTACAATATGTGTTTGCAAGCGTGAACTGTCTATTTTTGTGTGTTGATTAAGTGCACAAACAGTGATACAAATCAGAATATAGGTAGTCGTTTTAGAATCAGTGGATAAGTTATTGCAGAATCTAGGTGCAGTTCCTACCTGTTTAATCGTTTTCAGAAGGTTAGGTAAGGCCCGAAGCAGATGTGCCAGTACGAAGATTTATGTACAAGCCTTCAAATTCGAGGGATTCTGGCACCCGAATTCCGGACATTTCATTTAGTAATACAATTTATTTTATATTTATTATATAATAATATCATCATCATCATCATCTGTTTACCCTCCAGGTTCGGTTTTTCTCTCGGACTTAGCGAGGGATCCCACCTCTACCGCCTCAAGGGCAGTGTCCTGGAGCTTCAGACTCTTGGTCGGGGGATACAACTGGGGAGTATGACCAGTACCTCGCCCAGGCGGCCTCACCTGCTATGCTGAACAGGGGCCTTGTGGAGGGATGGGAAGATTGGAAGGGATAGGCAAGGAAGAGGGAAGGAAGCGGCCGTAGCCTTAAGTTAGGTACCATCCCGGCATTCGCCTGGAGGAGAAGTGGGAAACCACGGAAAACCACTTCCAGGATGGCTGAGGTGGGAATCGAACCCACCTCTACTCAGTTGACCTCCCGAGGCTGAGTGGACCCCGTTCCAGCCCTCGTACCACTTTTCAAATTTCGTGGCAGAGCCGGGAATCGAGCCCGGGCCTCCGGGGATGGCAGCTAATCACGCTAACCACTACACCACAGAGGCGGACATATAATAATATTAAGAATTAAAATAACGCTCAAGCTCGAGGCGAGTAATTTATTTAATTTATACATTTTATTTAATATTACACTCTGTAAACTCCTCTTCTGTTGTGAGAACCATAATTACGCAAATCAACACAACCGAATTCGCTGTATGTAAAACCATTAGGGCCTATATAAAGTAAATAAATACTTCATTACAGGGGAAACATGAAACAGCCGATGAAAAATAATTACCGAGCTCGATAGCTGCAGTCGCTTAAGTGCGGCCAGTATCCAGTAATCGGGAGATTGTGGGTTCGAGCCCCACTGTCCGTAGCCCTGAAGATGATTTTCCGTGGTTTCCCATTTTTACACCAGGCAAATGCCGGGGCTGTACCTTAATTAAGGCCACGGCCGCTTCCTTCCATTTCCTAGGCCTTTTCTACCCCATCGTCGCCGTAAGACATATCTGTGTCGGTGCGACGTAAAGCAAATAGCAAAAAAAAAAAAAAAAAAAAAAAAATGTGTCTATTGTTTTCCAGAATATCCAAGTCAAAAAGCATCACTGACAATCTAATTTTAAATGAATGAATTTTTATTTCTATGGAGTATTTTCACACATGTACAGTCATATATTGAGTCAATGTTCTTACTAGCTTTTTGCTGTTATGGAGCATTCGTTCGCTGGCGAGTGTAATGATTGGTTTCTGAGTGCATCACTGATTATGAGTCCTTAGGGATGTCGGGCTGAGTACCTCAGCGGTGGCCTTCTAATCTCAAGTTGCTGGGTGGCAGTCGTATTTGAAGGTGCTCTAATACGCCAGCCTCGTGTAGACAGATTTACTCGCCTACGAACAATATTCCTGCACATCGGTCTCTTCAAAAACCGTAAAAAGTAGTTATTAGGACATAAAACTATTATTATTATTATTATTATTATTATAGAACCACAGACTCTCTCGAAATTCTGGCACATCTTATGTATCAAAGCTTTTTGCTGTTGAAACACCCGGCGGTCAGTTCTGTCTGATTTTCTCATTCTCTACTATGGGAATAGCGCCTTTGTAACTGTCGTCCAAAATGTTGTGGGCCTCCAATAGACATTACATTTCTCATCTATACTAATATTATAAAGAGGAAGAAAATGTGTATATTTGTTTGCAACGGATAGACTCAAAAACTACTGAACCGATTTTAAAAATTACTTCGCCTGTAGAGAGCTACGGTGACAGTGAGTAACATGGGCTGTATTTTATTTTCAAAACAATTCGAGGTGGGGTGCACGGTGGGAGATATAAAAATAATAGGCTAATACTGTATAGGCAAAATATCGAATTTGTCGTACAAGGACGAGACAAAGCTCAATTTAATACCCTTGACTCAAAGAAGAAAACTCGGTAAGCTCTCCGGGCTCGAAAATCATGTTTTAAGGCCCTATAACTAACCGTTACGGAGATATTGGCATAACAGTACCGCTGTTCTAGGAATCGGATAAAGTAACGAACTGCCGTAACCATGGCAACGTCAGCTCCAGGATTCTACAGCAGCGAAGTTATCTATATAAATAAAATCGTTACGACCGTGTGTCTGTACATTGATTATTTTGGCGAAATTTCTGTACAGTTATCCGTTTCAGGTGCAATAATGACCATCTGCAAAATTTTTAGCCTTGGTGTCTGTTTGTCTGTTTGTTTGTCTGTTTGTCTGTCCTTCTATAACTTGAAAACTACTGGATATATTTCCATCAAACTTCATATTTAGAATCCACCTGTCCTTGGGTAGGTTGTAGCGCAAATATCGTTCCTAAATCGCTGAACTGAGTGGGGATTTTTACGAAACCGAAACCGTGAATTTGCACTCCCTCAAAGTATACACAACCGAACTTAATGGAAATCTACCTGCCTTAATGAAAATTAATTTCTAAACCTTGTTTTCACATGTGCATCATTTCGATAACGGGATATAATAAGGGAGATATCATTAACGGACCGTGTTTCAGTACAAGCCCCACCGCACTTAACACAAGAGCAGGTGCGCGTAAAGCGTATTTCTTACAACTTGAAAACTACTGAGATATTTGAACCAAACTTTATATATAGCATCCACCCCTCCAAGGGTAGGTGCTAAGGTTTATACCATTTCAAATTCCAGGAATGGATTGGGGTTTTATAGGGGACCGAAATGGTGATTTTTACTCTCCCACAATATATAGAGTACAAGACCAACCTGATTGGAAATCGATCAAACTGTTTGGAAATCTAATTTATTTTTCTCATGTGCATTTTTCAACGGGAGGATTAATAAGGTAGATAACATGAAAGGTCGGTTTTCAGGCTAAGTCTAGCGGACATAGCCCAAAAGGTGTTATACGTGGAGCAAATTACTTATCTATCTAGATAAATCATATCGTAACGACTGTGTGCCTGTGCACTGACTATTTTGGTGAAATTTTCGTACAGCTTTCCGTTTAAGGGGTAATAATGACCACCTGCATATTAGCTATAGTTTCCTGGAAGTCCTAAATTTTACCCCCCCCCCCCCTCGCCCAAAATCAAGATTGCCTCACAATCTGCCACACGAGCTGAATAATTGAAATTAAGCAAATGTATACGTTTTAGCCGGTAACCTACGGAAAACTTCCAAGATCTTTAAATATTTCACTTTTTATGCCGAATAATATCGAAATATACGCAATTTAATGACTGTGCAGACCTTCGTTTCGAGGTATTTCGCGGCAAGTAAGTCCTATCACAAAACGGATGGCACGATCTCCGTTTAATTTCGAGTGATCTACAAGTTTGGTCCTGTGATATTTTGTCCTCTCTCTCTCTCTCTCTCCCTTATAGGGTAGATTTGGCTGTATATTTCGATGGTTCGTAAATTTTGTGCTTTTTACACGTGTATTACTTACTTTGACACACTTATAGGAAAGGTAGAGTCATCGAATTTGGCACGCACATTAACACGACCAATGGCTATATGCGAACCCAATTTCATTATTCTAGCTTCCACATAAGTATGTGAAAAATAATGTAAAATTATGAAAATGTACCCAGATTTTACCCCATTCAAATAACGTAACTCAATCGAACCCATAAATATGTGAGATACGAGAAAATGTTTTAACACCAAACATGTAGAGCGATAAAAGGGACGTCTGAGGGTGCAAACCGTTTGTTGGTATGATGTACCGTTTAGGAGCAGTAAATCTCGAAATGAAGGTTTGCACTTTCAAACGTGGCCATGCTTATCTGTCATCTATATAAATATAATCGCAACGACCGTCTGTCTATACATTGGCTATTTTGGCGGAATTTCCGTACAGTTATCCGTTTCAGTTGTAATAATGACCATCTGCATATTTCTTAACTTTGGTGTCTGTCGGTTTGATTGTATGAGTGTTTATAACTTGAAAACTACTGAATATATTTCTACCAAACTTGATATTTAGAATCCACCTGTCCTTTTGTAGGTTTTAGGGCCAATATTATTTCTGAATACCTAAATTTACTGGGGGTTTATCCGAAACCGGAACCATGATTTTGCACTTCCTCAAAATATGCACATCCGAAATTAATCGAAATCTACAATCCTTAATGGAAATCCATTTCTAAAACTTCTGTTCTCATGTGATTTTTTCGACAGGAGGATTAATAAGTGAGATATCATGGACGGTTGGTTTTGCAGGTTAAGTCCAGCGGACGTAGCCAAAATGTGTTGTACGTGGAGCAGATTCCTTATCTATCTATATAAATAAAATCGTAACGACTGTGTGTGCCTGTACATTGACTATTTTGGTGAAATTTTCGTACAGATAGCCGTTTTTTCTGGTTTAATTTCCTGAAAGTCATAATTTTTACCCCCTTACCCATAATCCAGATTGCAGCATAATCTGCCAGACAAGCAAGAAAATTGAAGTTTGGCAAAATTTTACGTTTCAGCCTGTAACGAACGAAAAACTTGACAGATCTTTAATTTTTTATCCCCGAAGAATACCGAAATATGGAGGAAATTTTAATGATGGTGCAGACCTTCGTTTCGACGTATTTCGTGGGATAAACGGGAAGTCCTATCACAAACCGGATGGCACAATCTTCGTTGAATTAGGAATGATCTTCAACCTTGGTCTTATGACTTTTTGTCGTATCTGTATCGCTTATACGTTACATTCGTCTCTATTTCTCGATTTTAAGTAAATTTGGACTCTTTACCTATATAATTCATACTTTCAATCACTTACAGGAAAGATAGTATGATCAAACTCTACACGAACATTGGCCCACGCAGTACCCATATATGAGCCAAATGCTATGTCACATAATTATCCGAAAAGTAATGCCATGTAAGACAATCTTACACAAATTTCAACCTATTCAACGTTTCTGACTCAATCTGACCCATGAATAGATGAGATGCGAGAAAATATCATAGGACCAGCCATTTAGATCGCTAAATACTGCACCTTACGGTACAATCCTTTGTCAATATGACGTACCGTTTAGCAGCAGTTAATCTGTAAATGAAGGTCTGCAATATTGTAAGCATGCATATACTTTCGTATGTCCATCTATATATAGGCTATTCATTGATGTCGATTTGTAGCGATCGAGAAAAGGTGTGTCTGCTATTGTAATCAGTACTCCTTACAACGACTTTGACTGCTGGCAGTAGGAATGGAGTCTTTCTCCAATTCCTGTGTAACTGGCATTAATAAGGCAGGCCTACCATTATAATGAATAATTCACTTCTCGATTTTTCTTGCAGAAGGCAAGGGATCATGCAGTTTTGTTCCTAAGTCCCCTACCCTATTGTGTTTGGCTCTAGGCCAGGGTGCCCGCCATTATAAACAAATGTTTCAATCTAAATTTTGACTAGCATTAGGCACAGTGGCTTGCTATTTTCATGGAAACTCACTAATTCTGTGTGACTGGCAGTAAGCTGGCTGGCAGCAGTAAAAAGGGCCTGTCATTGTGATGATGACTGCACAACTCAATTTTGACTGGTGGTAGGGAAGTTGCCTGCTATTATAATAAAAACTCCTCAACTGTAATCTGTCTGAAAGTAGGAAATGGGTCTGTCATTGTAACTAAAACTCCCCAAATCGATTGTGACCGCGCAGTAGGCAATGGGGCCTGCAATTATAATGTAAACTTGCCAACTCGATTGTGAATGGCAGTAGGCAAGTGAGCCTGCCGTTATCATCACAACTCCGCAATCCTCACTTTACATTGGAAACAACGTATGGGGACCTCCCCAGGCTATCGGATAAGGCTAAGAGACATGCAAGTTTAAAACAATCTCATGTACTGCACGCACAGTCTTTACGTCGATATCCGTATACAATGTAGAATACCGTTGCGAAGCACGGGTGCATTTGCTAGTCTACAATATATCAGAAAAATCTAACATGTTACAGACATGAAAATTGGTATTTGGAATCCCCTTTATAAATAAAAGGACACAAATGTTCGTATTCGGGAAATCCACTTAAGGAGGGGAGGTGAAAAGAAGTGAGGAAGGTGTTGAATTATTTGTATGAGGATACATATATCTCAGAAAATGAAGACGTTACAGACGTTAAAATTGGTACTTGGAATCTCCTTTAAAAATGAACACATATTTCTTTTTGGAAAATCCACTTAAGGGGGTGAAAAGTATAAAGAAAGAGGTTGAATTTTAAAAATGAGTATCGTATTCTTCTACCGCTTTACCCACACCTGTGGGGTTGCGGGTGCGAACTGTGTTGCACATGTGGATATGACCCTGTTTTACGGCTGGATGCCTTCCTGACGGCAATTACTTTTGCGTGTTCCTGTTGTGGTTGGTATGTGGTGTGTTGACTGAACATGCAGAGGAGAATGTTGGGTAAAACACAAACAACCTGTCCCCGAGCCAGAAGAATTAATCACACGCGATTAAAAACCTCGACCTAGCCCTGGATCGAGGTCGGAACCCCGTGAACCGAAGACCTCAACGCTGACCACTCAGCCAAGGAGTGGGGCAGTTTCTATAATGAGTATATAGGTATTTGTAGTCTCCTTTTTTCTTTCGGAAAATCAACTTAAGCTGGAGATCGAAAATAAGTGAAGAAGGAGTTGAATTTGGAGATCGAAAATAAGTGAAGAAGGAGTTGAATTCGCTTTATGAGGATACTTATATTTCAAAAACTAAGATGTCACAGACGTGAAACTTGGTATTTTGAATCTACTTTCGAAATAAAGAAAACTTTTTATCGACATAAAAGAGGACTTTCTCACACATAGAGTTCGATGTCCAGTGTTCCAGATTTAGGTCTGCCAGTAGCCTGGTCATCTTAGCCCCAAAAGGCAATGCCACAAATGTGATTTACAAAGAGGTTTTGGTATAAATGAAATGAAATTTTTCGGTGAATTTGTATACTTTAGAGATTTACAGATAATGTCTTATAGTGCAGTACCGAGGAACAAGTATTTTTTATCAAATTAAGCCGTGGGTAACAGCTAGTAGATGAATAAAGAGATTAATTTAATTCTAAGAAGCATTATGGTATTTTGAGAATTCTCATCCGCAAGTTCTTCAGCCTGTCAGAATGAATTCTAAAGTCGTCTTTTGGCAATGACTTAACGTACTGCCATGAGCAGAAATATTGATCGATAAAAGTCGTCTACACCCCTTTTCTGTCGATGTTATTTCGAAAGAGATTAGGTTAGGTGCCTTTCTTAAGCACCGGCTCGATGTGCATTTAAAAGTTCTACACTCAAGGGGTAAGGGAGATATCAGGGAAGACGGGCTTATCATAACAAGTAGCATAGCAGTTTGAAAGTACTTCCAAGAAGGCTGCAGAAGAAGGAAGGAAGGAAGAGGCCGTTGCTGTCATCTGCAACTGGAGCTCAAGAGGGCGCTCGAGGCAGACTTATGGCCTCACATCTCATCTCAGAGCTTGCTCACTCTTCCGCCTTTATGCTGCTGCCTGTTTTTCACCGTGCCTATGAGTCACTCACTTGGAGATTATATTATAAATATGTAAAAATCTACCTACGAAACGAGCCGTAGGGATCAGAAATCAATATTGGCGAAAGAGTAGATGCCACGTTCTGAGCAAATACTCCTAAGGAAGAACTAAGACTCACACACATTAATTTCTCAAAAATGTGGTGAAATTATTCATATCATATCACTTTCTCACAAAAGACATCGTAATGAAAGTTTGCAGAAATATTAATCGATCTTGTATCGTATCAATCTAATGTTGATAGTTCTATGGAAGAATTTCTTCTTTGTAGCCTAGAGGATTTACGCATTCCTGATTCTTAACATGATGTTTCACCATCGTTTTACATCAAAACATTTACACTTAGAGCAAACAAGTTTGTACTATTATGTGACGGTTGACATCGAGATTATTTTTGAAATAACAGTCCCTATGTTTCAAATTTCACTTAACGCTGGAAGTCTCGTGGCTACAATAACGATTTTAACAGCCGCGTAAAAATAAAAGATTGCTTACTATTAAAAATGGGAGGAAAGTCAAATTGAAAGCAAACTAAAAAAAATTATTCAACTTTAGTAATGTGTTTTCCGAAATAACAGTCGTTATTATGACAGGACAAGTGATCGGGTGATAAATAAATAATACCTGTTCATGAATTTTTGTGCTAAACAGGTATATATATCCTCCTCATGCCTTATAAGCTTCACTATGGTGCCGCCATCGGCGTTTGCATTTTCCCTACAACCGCATAACTCTTTGGGCTGCTATTTAAGCATCAAACCAGCCTTCAGACTGAAGATTTCACAGACATGCTCGTAGTACATATGCATGCATGTGTGTACGTTGAATACTTAGCCCGAAGAGAGAGTGGATTCTAAAGAGGCTTATTACAGTGGATATGAGGAGTGAGGTAGTTTCCCTCTGCTTTCCTCACTAAGCCAGAAGCTAATATTGCGTATCGGTCAGACTGCTACCGAGTCAAATAGTCTGGAGATATTGGAGAACGCGTGGTGAGCGTCGTAGTTTCCTCAACTGCATTGCTTGGCTCTCGTGAGTAGGTCCACTACCTCTTATATCAGGCTGAATGAACTCGGCTCAGTTCTCAGGTCAAGGTTATAATCCACCTATTAATCATGAATCGAAACTGGGATATTGTAGTACGTTTGAGATCACAAAAAGAATTTGAAATATGTTCTTTTTATTCTTCTTTATCCACCGCTATTTCCACACTTGTGTGGTCGCGTGTGCGAACTGTGTCGCACATGTGGATATGGCCCTGCCCAATCGTACGTGGAAAGATGTAATTACGCTTGCGTGTGTGTGTGGTGGTTGGTGGCGTGGTGGTTGGTGGCGTGGTGGTTGGTGGCGTGGTGTTTTGTCTGAATTTGAAGAGGAGAAGGTTAGGATAAACATATATACCCAGTCCCCGAGACAGAAGAATTAATCAGACGCGATTTAAGTCCCCGACCCAGCCGGGAATTGAACCCGCTTCCCACTGAACCGAAGGCCTCAACGCTGACCATTCAGACAAGGAGTCTCTTTATTTATTCATTTTATTTGAGCAATTTTTAGCAATTTTAAAAATCGTATTGAAAATGGGACATGATGTGTGAAGTAACAGATGCATGATTTATAATAGTGTTCGATTTATCATTTGTTTTTATCCGGCTGAAGTTTGCGGCGCTCCTGTAGTCAGCTCAATCGTTCCGAACATGTACCTTTAGTCTTATTCGATTTCTTATTGAAACAAGTTTCCTTTAGCATGTGTTCTATGTGGTCTTTTACCCGCTTAATGGTAATTTTTGTGAAGTGCGCTAAGTTTCCTCAATTTTTAGTCACATAGCCTTCAACAATTTTCTTTATTTTCCATAACATAACAATTTTTCTAGTGTTTTCTGATATATACCGCCGAGGCAAACCAAGCGATACCTCACTCGTCTCTCCACAACATTCGCACGCCAAACTACACCGCGTGGTAAATGAATTTCGACTTCCAAAACTTACCTTAATTTGGTGGGCATATTCTGATGGCATGATGGGCGTTAGTTCAACTACCGTAATCATGTTTTGTACATTCGTCTCTCTACTTTAATACACAAACCATTCCCGTATGTGCAATACACGCTGAGCGTAAGTGTTCATGAGAAGAAGGTTATCGATTATTTGCTTTGAAAAATGTTTCACATCACAATCATTTTAGGTAAGAACACTTAACAGGCCAGTATGATCGACTACTAGGCTAAATGGTTTACGCAGCGGCCTTCGGTTCCAAGGTTGGATTCCTGGCTGGCTGGGGATTTAATTATCCTTACTCAGAAATTGGATGTCCTGATATACACCTCTTCATCAACACACTTCAAACCAGGAACACAAACACATAATATTACAATCCATTCTTCCATCTAGGGTTGGCATCAAGAAGGACGTTGTTGAGTCATCAGCCTGAAGAACTGGTTAGATCCTAAATAGTTTTGCTATCAGCTGGCATGAAAGCTTAGGTGTCACTGATGAGATGTGCTAGGGAAATAAGAAGTGAGATAGTTTCCCGTTGTTTTCATCGTCGAGCCATCCGATGCTATTACTTATCAGAAAAAAAACTAAAGTGTACGAGTGCATTATAAGCTATTAATATTTTGGGTAAAAAGAATCCTAACACTGATTACAGAGTGTATACAGAAGTTTTTAATTCATTGACAGATCTGGGGATTTGAAGGAGAACTTTTCCACACTTCATGGAATCACAAGTAAAAGTTGTACAGAAAGCTGTGGAGCTAGAATGTCGTGCAATGGTGTAAGTGTACAGGGAGATGTCGTTATAAAGTAAACAGGTGGCGAATTGTTAAAAATAGCCTGCGAACACCAAAAGAAATATCAGAATCAAGGGTATTGGGTGGATAGGGTAAGGAACATTTTGAAAGCGGTAGTAATGGCATACTACTGGGAGAGGGATTGCATAGAACAGCAAATAATTTTTTAAAAGGTAGCTCTAGGAGTTAAGGATATTGAAAAGCAATAAATTCCTTCACAGTGTAAAAATAAGTGGTCACTAGTAGTATTTTGTGATGTAATTGGGAGAATGAGGACTAACGTAGATAATATGACAAAAAGAAAAATGAGGGGAATATGGTGGTTTATGGAGGTACAAAAATAAGACATAGGGACAAAACAGAGATGAAAATAAACGTTTACCACGTTCTGTTTAGATACAAGGGAAATAAGAGAAATTTATAGATGTGGAGGATGCGAGAAAATTGTTGTTAGTTGCTTAACGTCGCACCGACAAAGATAGGTCTTATGACGACGATGGGACAGGAAAGGCCTAGGAATGGGAAGGAAGCGGCCGTGGCCTTAATTAAGGTACAGCCCCAGCATTTTCCTGGTGTGAAAATGGGAAACCACGGAAAACCATCTTCAGGGCTGCCGAGAGTGGAGCTCGAACCCACTATCTCCCGGATGCGAGCTCACAGCTGCGCGCTCCTCACCGCAAGGCCAACTCGCCCGGTGCGAGAAAATTGATTTCGAAACCTAATTGTATACGACTGTGAAGTTATTGAACAGAGGGTGGATTTATCCGGGAAGAATTTCAAAATAAAAAATCATTACTAAATGATGCATGCCAGTTAATAACAGAATTGTGCCTAATCAACCTAGACACTATAACTGTGTTTAAGTCTAGAGCAATGAGGCACGTAGACCATACTTACAGCATACATTTTTATTTACCGTCGTAGTCCAATTAGTTTCCCCGTGCTTTTGACAGTTAATACTAATACGGATTTTACGTGTCGGACGTGCTAAAGAGGGACTAAGGATAACTGCTGTTGTGACCTTATTTTTGGGGGTCACGTCTCCGGGGTATCTGATGGACCTCTGTAGCATGTCCGAGAAGTTTCATTTCTTTTAATGATGTTTCTAACTCTCTTTTCAGGCCATTCTTTCCCTGTTCAATTTCTAAATCACTTACAATTGTTAAATTTTGGTTTATGATGCATTCTGGATATTTCTTTATTTGTGCTTTTACAGCATGTTTTCCAATTATGTTGTAGGATACCAAAATTTGTAAATTGCATGTATCAAAAATAAGATGTTATTCAGCCTTAAATTTAGGTTCTAGTTTTTGTCTAGTTCTCTAGTCCAAGTAAATTTCAGGGCACCAGAGTTGAAGAGTGCATAAATGGCCAAGAAATGTAAAAAAATACTTCATAGACTACTGTTGGTTTCTATGTTTGCTGTCTGATCAGTATATAGAATAGATAGGAAATGTGTATTAATTTGGTTTGTATGTCCATATCTGGAATACATGGAAGAACTTTTAACAAAATTATCATAACGATTCAAGATCTGAGTCGGTCCATACCACATTTGCACTTTTCGTGCAGTATAATAGCAATACAAGTCTTAAAATTAGAAAATATATATTTTCCACAGCTAAGCGGTAATTCCAAGGGTTTTTATTCGATTAAATAGTTTTCAGTCCTCCAATTACTTTATTTTTCTACAGTACCGTATTTCTGTCGTATACTCCTCAATCCACCCTCGTTAGCTTGTCCTGTACGACAATACACTGATCCTCCCTCGCCCTTGGTAGCCACCATCTGTCTCGTGCAGTCACCCCATAAAATGGATAGGACCTTCTTGATGATTCCAAGGACATGCTTTTGGTCCCTACGTCACATTTTATTCCTATGTCCCTCCCCTTCTCACGCGCCCCCCAATAACATCGGCAGGAAAAAAAAGCGAGCGTCTCTCCAAACCCTTAGCATATTTTGCACATCGTATTCTTTTATTATTTTTATAACTTATCCAATATTTTCAATTCCCTCTTGGTGCTCCTGGCGGAGTGAACGGAAGGCGTATATCAGTTCCTCTTTCTCTCGCGAGCTGTCAAGGAAATACGAGAAGCCTGGAGTGTGCTTGGAGTGCGGACAAAATATTGCAGTAAACAGCGGCTTGTTTGGAACATGATTTGTAGCGCAAGCGGTAAAACTGGGAGCGCAAGCAAAATTTTTCTAAAAGGAATTTTTGATAATTTAATTAACATTTCAAACGATACCCAGAGGTAATTTATTTTTGGTTATTTGCGTCAGGTGATGTGAAGGTAATTATCTTCATTCCCCGCTCAAGCTGCCGGTTGTCACTGTCATTGTTGCTAAGAATGTCACATCCTAGGACAGCTGAAACTGAGGTGCCTACAGGATAATAACAATAATATCATTGCATTTACATACGACAAGCTACCTTTACGGTTTTCGAAGAATTTAGTCCCACAGGATTTTTTTTACATGCCGGAAAATCTATCGACACGAGTCTGAGCTTTTAAAAACGAACGGACTGAGCCGATATCGAAGCCGCCACCTTCAGCTCAGAAGAAAAGTCTGAGCTGTTTATCTCTGTAATTTTGGAGAGGAAATGAAATACCCTTAATGGTGTTTGTACACTTTGCTTGGCTGAATTGCGTGGATCGGCGTGGGTTATCAATTTAGGTAAAAATCCTATGAACTATAGGCCTACATGAAATATGAATTACTTTGGGAAATTAAGAATCACTACATGGATTGTTGAGCTCAATTCTCCGTGGCTCTGGTGGCAGCACGCCGGTTTCTCACCACTGGGTTCCGCGGTTCAAACCCCGGCCACTCCATGTGAGATTTGTGCTGGATAAAGCGGAGACGGAACAGGTTTTTCTCCGGGTACTCCGGTTTTCCCTGTCATCTTTGATTCCAGCAACACTCTCCAATACCATTCAATTCATCTGTCATTCATTAATCATTGCCCCAGAGGAGTGCGACAGGCTTCAGCAGCCGGCACAGTTCCTATCCTCGTCGCTAGATGGGGTGCTTCAACCACTCCATTCCTGATCCGGTCGAATGACTGGAAACAGGGTGTGGATTTTCACTGTTGAGGTGTGCAAATGATTTCAAAGTCTCCATGCATATAAAATGACGCACTAATTCCAAGGACTTCGGCGGTGATTGTAGTGCTTTAAAAGGAGAAAGAACGGCTGTATCAAATCTCCTTGACTGCAATCTACACAATACATAATGCTAAAACTTGCACTTCCGCATTCGACCACTGATTAGCGCTGTTAGTTACGCCCTCTTTCGGGTGGTCAATACGGTAAAATCAAATTCTGGAACAGTCTCACTGTTTTCCATGGATTTAAGACTCAACGTACGCACAGTTGTATGTTAAAGATCATCTTCACGAGAGTTGAACTTTAAAAACGTAGTTGTTACTGCTCTCTTTGATTAATAGATTAGCTGATTGAATGATGGTTATACTTTGTACCGGGGCTTAAGAGTAGGCCATAAGGCTATAAGTAGCTGGATTTCAAGACAGAGATTTGACGTTTCAAAGACTGAGATAACACTAACTGTTGGGGATTTGAAATAAATAAAACATTAAACTATTTCAGAAAATTGTTTTTATGATAATTTTTTTCTGTTCGCTGTCGAAAAATCAATCAATGAAAGGCTACTATGAGAACCCAGTATAAGATGACTTGTACGATACTTTTAAGCCTTGGCATCAAGGGTATCCAGTTTGTAATAATAATAATAATAATAATAATAATAATAATAATAATAATAATAATAATAATAATAATCAGGGCATGAAAATAAAAAATGTGGCACTTACGTGTCAGTAGATCTGATTTGTATGATTTGTATGTGGATGGATGGATGGATGGATGGATAAAATTATTTTTAAATGATTTTCTACCCGATAAAGTTCAAAGTTTTCGATTTTACTCGCATGTAAAATATATTTCATTACGTTGAGTTACAAGTGTGCAATGACAAAGGTTGAATAATATTACCAGTTCTTCTCTTCAAGCTGACAAGGAAATTAGAAGTGTGCAATAAGAAAGTTTGAACAGTAATATTAGTTCTTCTCTTCAATCTGACAAAGAAACTTTGGTATAAGGTGGATCAAAACACCCAGAAAAAAGGTTTCTGTAGCGTGATCATGAAACTGAAACGTGCACCATGGTATTCGAAGGAATTCTGGCCAGAAGAGAAGGAACTAGAGAATTTTGGCGCACCATTTTAAGAACCAGCTTGTGGGTTCTACAATGGACTTTGTGCACTCTACAAGAAAGATATGAATTCAATGTTCTTGGCAAAGGGATAAAGTTAAGCGAGGTTTTGAGCAAAGTTATGCCAAGAAAAGAAAGATTTCAGATTTTAGGCAAGTTGCTTCGTTTTGCGTCGGTGTTATATTCGAAAACTAGCCTATTTCTTTTGACAGAGAATTTTGTTTAATAAACCTAATAAATAAATATTTGTGATCATCAAAGGCATTGGACAGCCTTAATAATTTAATGTGCGTTAAACATGAACAGCCCATCATTAGAGAATTTTGATCCATTCAGAACAGTGAAAACTTGATATTTCAGTGCTAAAACTACAAGACATGCGCAAGGACATAAGGCAAATAAAACACACACTGCTGCTTTGTAAAACTTAACTTACATACATTTACTTTTACATTTACATTTACTTACATTTGCTGAAATGTTCGTGGGATAGCGTGTGCACTAAGTTAAATTTGTACTTAATACGTACGTATACCCGAATGGGCAGAATACATAGCTCTATGAATCACCCTTGTATTTTTATTATTGTGGCGTCTGGTTTTCAGAAGTGCCGCGTGACGAATATCTTTGAGCTATGATAATGATGATGATGATGATGATGATGATGATGATGATAATAATTCTGTCCGAAGAGTGATGGATCGTCAACAGCGTCATCTTCAGCTGTTATTGACAACCTACATAATGAATACCAGGGAAAAGAGAAGTGATTATTTTCCTTTGATTTCATCAGGGGCTGCCTGGCCGAGGCAGTAAATGGGTGGTCGGCTCACCTGCAAGGAT
Organism: Anabrus simplex; assembly: GCF_040414725.1. Lineage (NCBI taxonomy): Eukaryota > Metazoa > Arthropoda > Insecta > Orthoptera > Tettigoniidae > Anabrus > Anabrus simplex. The sequence continues at coordinate 206,719,717 of NC_090265.1, forward strand.
GGTGGATCGATTCCTCGTCTGGAAGTCAAAAAATTTAAGAAACATGATTTCCACTTCCGGAGGTCCAAATGGCCCAGAAGTTCACTGATCCTACACCAAATATAAGTACCAGGTCTGGGGGCAAAGGCGGCCGAGCGGAGAGCTAACCACTCTACCCCACCAAGTGCCGAGGTTAGGGATAGTGGAAGCCTTTACCTTCGCGCACTCCAAGGGTCTTCATGGCCTGACTTAACTTTGACTTTTGCTTTCCTCACAAAGTTAGAAGGTGATGTTACGTATCATTGTGTCAGGTGTGTCAGGTCTAGATTGCATCGTCTATTCAACAGATTCTATGAGCAACACTTTCACACCGTTCATTACAGAGACTCTGGATGAGTAAGAATATACAGTGTTCTGTAACCTCACTCTCTATGATTGTAGATGGACCACGATTAATAAGAATAATAATAATAATAATAATAATAATAATAATAATTAATTACTATGACCATGCATGCCTTCTTGTTATTCGGCGAACCCAGATTTTACAACCGGCTCGTCTAAGGACTTTATCTCAAGACCGAGGACTGAAAGGTGGTTCACTCAACCTTGTTAAACCAACCGAAAAGCTGTCGGATATGAGAGGCAGCGGACCTGGTCATAAAAGGCAATACATATGACGGAAGTTGTCGTCATGCTGACGACGTTGCAGTTCTGTAAGTCCTTCATTGAACTGCAGATGCCATGAGTTTGATTAGTTGTTTATTTATTCGTTTGAGTTTAAGAGTTAAGCAGGGCCCTATCCCCCTGCTATGGACTACATTTGATGGTCTTATTTTGGACTACAGCAATATGAAAAATCGTGGTGGTAATCGTTGTTCTAGGGGACAAAAGACAATATATGAAGGAGTAACATGTATGAGCAACACAAGTAAAAACTAGTCCCTAAGAAAACATTATGACCGGGCGAGTTGGCCGTGCGGTTAGGGGCGCGCAGCTGTGAGTTTGCATCCGGTAGTTAGTAGGTTCGAATCCCACTGTCGGCAGCCCTGAAGATGGTTTCCCGTGGTTTCCCATTTTCACACCAGGCAAATGCTGGGGTTCTATCTTCCAACTCCTAGCTCTTTCGTATCCCATCGTCGTAGACCCTGAGGTTCATAAGCGTTTTCCTGCAGGGGTTGCTTTACAAGCCAGTGTTTTATTCGCACCGATAATAGATCTTACGGGGACGATGGGATAGGAGAGGGATAGGAATGAGAAGGAAGTGACCGTGGTCTTAATTAGAGTACAGCCCCAGCATTTTCCTGGTATGAAAATGGGAAACAATGGAAAACCATCTTTAGGGCTGCCGATAGTGTGTTATGTGAAATAGACCTAGTGTCGAATCCATAGGGTACAGGGTCGCTGAGATGAATAGTCAAGCTCCGGATGTCGTTTAAGTCCAAGTTCATCCCCGTCGACATGGGGAGTGAAAAGGGGTGAAAAATAAAATGTGGGCCAGATACATCTCCTTCTTCTATCACTTTTCCCACATCTGTGGGAACTCGGGTGCGAACAGATAACCTTCTTGACGCCAACTCTATGTTGAGGGATGTAATCACTACAGAGTATTTCTGTGCTGCGTGGTAGTGTGGTGTGTTGTCTAAATATGAAGAGGATAGTGTTGGGACAAACAAAAGCAGCCAGTCCTCGAGGCACAAGAATTAATAAGACGCCATAAAGATCCGCTATCCTGTCGGAAATCGAACCCAGGACCCTCTGAACCGAAAGCCTCAAAGTTGACCATTCAGCCAAGGAATCAGACCGAGCAGAGTCAGATGCTACAGCTGGTAAATATTGTATATTATTACCAAGGTGACTGGTTTTGGCGGTAGAGCATCAATCTGGCAGTTTCGATCGTGGTTCAGTCGAGTGATATTTGAATGTTCCCAAATACGTCAGCCTCGTGGTATTAGACTTACCAGCAAGTAAAATAATTCCTCTGAGAACAAAATTCCAGCACCCCGGCTACTACGAAACACGTAAAAGTAGTTATGAAGGCGAAAAACCAGTATTATTATTATTATTACAAATTAGTAATAATAGCATTATAATTGATCACAATGGGAAGTCTGTCGTCCTTTAAAGACCAGTGCGAATCTTTATAGTTTCATTTTATGGCCAAAATTTACCCCTCAGTGCAGCGTACAGTAGAGGGATATCAGCCCAGGGTTTGTTGCGGCTCAAGCCAACAGCGTTCGATCTGCAGCTTCAATCCCCACGATGCCGTCACAGGCTTCACGGAGTTACACAAAGCCTACCTACCCGCATCTCAACCAACTTTCTCCTTTCTCAACACTCGCTATAGTTGGCTGCATCGAGAGAGAATCCGTGCTACCAGCCAAGTACGAAGTGCTGGCGACGATAAAATTTGTACTGTTTCTACGTTTCTTCTGTCATCATCGGTTGGAAGAGAATTGAATTGCAATAATAAAACTCAGAAAATCCTTCATCTCCTCGAGCGGGTCATAGGATAGGAGCATAACAAAACTTCCACACTGGGGCGATGGTTATAGTATGCTTTCACAGATTCAAGGAACATCATCAGTGTTCACGGACTCCGTAAAGAAACTTAAATTCCATCCTTCCACCTACTTGTTCCCAGCTTCTCCATCTCATAATATCGATTAGAGACCCGAGAAAGTTGGCTATGTGTTTCGGGTCACCTAGCTGTGAAGATGCATTCGGTAGTTGGTGAGTTCGAACCCACGATGCTAAAATACTAGGAATAAAAAAAGATCAGTTAGAGAGATCAATTATCTATTTGCCATATTTTCACCAGGGCGGCCCTTGTTCCAGTCCCAGTCACTGCAAGTGAGATTATTGGTACTGGAAGTCACGTTCCGTAAATTTTCATTCAATGAAAACTGTAGCCTCTGACGTAATCGGAAGGAGTCATGCATGCGGTAGTCACATGAAAGTAAGGTTAAACGTGAGTGTATCAGAAAGATAAACCTTTATGCTCTTTTTAGAAATATTATCCACAGTCTGGCTGCTTGTAGGAATTTTCAACGTAGCACATTTCTGTTCAGAGGATCTTGGATTCTATTCCCGGTCGAACCGGTGATGAATTCGTCTGGTAGTACAGACTGCAAGTAATTAGGGAAATGTCAGCGAAACGTTTTTAGAAATATGCACTTAGAACATTCAGACAGTTGTCTTACTGCATGATGAGTCGAGAAATTTCAGTCTAATGGAAGTCTCTGACAGTTTTTGAAAGTCACATCTTGAAAAGTCAGGGAAGATTTGAGCGTTTCCTCTCTTCCCTTTCCAAGGTGAACCTACAATCTTTCTTTCCTTTGTTTGCTTGTTTGTTTGTTTCTTTATTTATTTATTTTCTTTCTTGCTTGCTTCTCTGCAGCTTTCCCCACATCATGGGTACGATCTAAGTCGCACATGTCGACATGGCCCTTTTTTTACGCTCGGATTACCTTTCTGGCCTCTAGCTTATTGAGAAGAGGAATGTGGCCAGTTTCCTGCTGGTCGTCCTCGTCTACACCTCCTTCACCCCTTTTAAACATTCTCCGTTTCACCTGTGTCCACGGTATCACCTGCCTATCTTAAGAGGTGACAAAGTGGATCCAGGGACTCTGAACTTGGGAGCGTGTGTTGTTGACTACGGTTCAATTGGCTGAGTCAATAATATTCTCCACTTACTTCTATCAATCTCCTCACTTTCATATTTCCTGCCTGACCTCTCTTGGTCAACATTTGTTGTTTTCCTTCCCCGACGGTATTGCTTTTGCGATACCTAGGGAGTGTTTGATTTTCACGCCCTTCGTGGCCTTTCTTTTGCCGATATCTTCATCGGATCTATTCCTTTTCTCCTCTGATTAGGTTTAAGTAATTAATGTTGCTTGTCAGTGCTCGCAAAGCGAACAGTCAGTGCAGTGCTTGGCTAGCCGATCGGGCGTGTTTAGCGGGTTGCTGCACTCTGGTAAGGTGCTCGGCACAAACTCCCTAGGGGCAGATCAAAAGCGAGCCGGTGGGAGCTCTGGACAACCCCTAACAACTCGTCACCAATCGGCCAGACCTATCTTTATGGCATTGGAGGTATGAGTATGTGTGTGTGTATATTCTATACGATATAGCGACAAGGGTGTTGTAACATTGCCAACACAACTGCCACCCCTGCTGGTAAAACAATGAAAACAATAATAACAAATAAAATTGAATTTCGCCTTTTTCTATTTTTCTTCTCCTTTACCTTCCTTTTTTGCTCTCTCTCAGATAATGTTTCCGTTTTCAGTTTTTCTGCTTTCTTAAATTATGCGGTGGACGGATTGACGAAGATAATGGCAAGCAATTTTATGCATGGAGGCAAATGGGACTTGTTCTCCGGTCTTCTTCCTCACTACTTCGCTGCCAGGGGAAATGCGAGTCTGGGACAGTCACGTACAAGATTTCATTCAAGTATGAGCCCTTACTAGCTGCATTGCAATCCTTACTTTACTACATCTATGACTGAGTCGTGAGTCTGGAAAAAGACCATATTTGCACAAAGAGATATAGACAAAGAGAGTGTTGCCATTTCTTTATGGATACAGAATTTTTGTATCCGTCTCTTTATACATGCCAAAGCAAAATACCGATTGCACCAAAATTCATATTTATGCCTGTAATTGTTTGCAAGCTGCAGAGGGATGGGTGGCGTTGGGTAATGACATTCCGACCACGACTAGTGCACCTGAATGTTATGAAAGTTTAAAAGGTGCAGTTTCTGGCCCAGTCAGTTAAGCAATGTCAAACTACCCCACTACTCATCATGTCTTGTACGCTTCAGTGATCTGTTTTTGAGGTTTCCCTATTAGCATGTAACCACCGGTGGTGCAGTTTGAGCATCCAACCAACCGCCGGGATGAAAACTTATCAAACATGCATATAGATAGATAATGTGGACAGAGCGAGTTGGCTGAGTGAATTGGGTCATGTAGCTGTGAGCTTGCATTCGCAAGATGGTGGGTTCGAAGCCCACAGTCGGTAGTGCTAAAGGTGGATTGCCGAGGCTTCAGCATTTTCACATGAGGCAAATGCTAGGGCTGTACTTTAATTAAGGCCATGGCCACTTCATTTCCAATAATGGACCGGAAACACTCCTAAATAAATAAATAAATTATAGTTCTGGGTTGAGTGGCTCAGTTGGTAGAAGCTATGGCCTTCGCAGTCCAAGTTGGTGGGTTCGTTCCCGACTCAGCCTCTGACATTTGAAGGTGTTCATATACGCCATTCTCGTGTCAGTAGGCTCAATGGCGTCACGTAGTTATCAGCTTACATTCTGGAGATAGTGGGTTCGACCTCCACTGTCGGCAGCCCTGAAGATGGTTTGCCGTGGTTTCCCATTTGTACACCAGGCAAATGTTGGGGCTGTACTTCAATTAATGCAACGGCCGCTTCCCTCTCATTACTATCCCTATCCTATTCCATCGTACCCATAAGATCTATTATCGGTGCGACGTAAAGCAAATTTGAAAAAAAAACACTGGCTTGTAAAACAACCCCTGCAGGAAAACGTTTCGGAACCACGGGGTTTACGACAACCGTTAAATTAGTTAGTGGAACGTAAAAATAACAGATGTTTAATTGCATTGTTTAACCCTGTAATGCCCTTCATGACACATTTGCCAAACAAAAATAATTAACAGATACGAGAGAGCTAAACAATTACGTACAGCCTTACTACTCATAGACACGCACTTGTTACACAATCGTATGCTACTTCCAACAATTTTTTCAAGAACTTCACTCAGGTATTTCTTGATACGAGGCGATATTTTCCATTAAAATATGTAAGTTATTTCTGTAGTATTCACGAATGAATTTACTGCATTTCAGATAATTTATGCAATGGCCTGTAAAAGTAATAAATAAGGCTTACTACAGATGAAGTATGAGAAATGTAACTAATAATTAACCAGCTATTCATTACTTTGTCATCTCCTTCGATATTTTTATCCCCAAGTTCCTTGTGTAAAGCATCCATTATCTCAAAGTATTTTTTCAGCAATACGGCGAATGTCCAAGTTTCTGAAATCTTGAATGTATCGTACTTTCGAATTAATTTATATGACTTTTTTTATCCATAGTTACAAGGATGCCACATCAATAATGAACTGGATGAGAAAATTGAAAAGTATAATTTTTTAGTTACAATTTGTTTTGCGTCGCACCGACACAGATAGGTCTTATGGCGACGTTGGGATAGGAAAGGGCTAGTAGTGGGAAAGAAGCGACTGTGGCCTTGATTAAGGTACAGCCCCTGCATTTTCCTGGTGTAAAATGGGAAACCATGGCAAACCATCTTCAGAGCTGCAGACAGTGGAGTTCGAACCCACTATCTCCCGTATGCAAGCTCAGAGCTGCGCGCCCCTAACCGCACGCCCAACTCGTCCGGTAAATTTGAACGTATGGAAGGTAAGTTGAAATTACTGAATGCAGTTTTAATAAAAATTAGTCTGAACATTACAGGGTTGTGCGCATTTGTTCTGGATAATAGTGTAAGAGATTGGAACAGGTGAACTGAAAAGAAGGAGCACACCCGTAACTTTGCAAGAATAAATAAATCACTTCATCTTATCCTCCAAATACCTTAGCTAGCAACACAGGATAGTGATTTAAAACTGAGAGAACCCTGAAAGTGTTACGCTTTTACTGAAATAGGTCTACCAAATTAGCTCATCTCCCCTAATGTTTCGTCTGGTCCCTCTAGTAATAAACACGGCATTCCCTTGAACCGCACACGCGTGTACCAGGAATAGTTAGCAATAGAAGCGGTAAGGTGGGATTTACCGCACAGTTACTAGAGTATCAGCATTGATGAGGATTCACAACATCGCTGAGGTTCTAATATGGAAATGGTCGTGATAGTTCCGCATGAATCTTGGCATTTAAATCCACGTCAATAAATGGGAGATTTTCCAAATATAACCTAGTAGAATTGAGGTTGTCCAGCTCTGTGGTGTGGTGGTTTGTGTGATTAGCTGCCACCCCCGGAGGCCCGAGTTCGATTCCCGGCTCTGCCACTATTTCGAAAAGTGGTACGAGGGCTACAACGGGAACACTCAGCGTCGGGAGGTCAACTGAGTAGAGGGGGTACGATTCCCACCTCAGCCATCCTCGAAGTGGTTTTCCGTAGTTTCCCACTTCTTCTCCAGGCAAATGCCGGGATGGTGCCTAACTAAAGGCCATGGCCGCTTTCTTCCCTCTTCCTTGTCTATCCCTTCCATCCCCCCACAAAGCCCCTGCTCAGCGTAGAAGTGGAGGCCACCTGGGCGAGGTACTGGTCCTCGTCCACAGCTGTATCTCCGACCCAAAGTCTCACGCTCCAGTACACTGCCCTTTAGGTGGTAGAGGTGGGATCCCTCGCTGATTCCGAGGAAGAAAACAACCCTAGATGATAAACGGACTAAGAAATAAGTAAATAATGAAAGAAAGAAGGAAGGAAAGAAAAGAAAAATGAAAGGATTGCCGTATCTTTGTTCGGTGGTATGTTTGTGACATGTATCAGTAAAGGTAGTTTTTACCCCAAATAAACCAGGCTAATTCCTATGGCGCTACAGCCTTAATGGGCCTTAGCCTAATAAGTCACCGCTCTTCAGATCATAGACCTGCAGATTATGGGATAACGCGTGATCAGCGTAACGGATCCTCTCGCCCGTTGTTCTTGGCTTTCTAGATCGGGACCGTTATTTCACCTGCAGGCATTTTGTCTTAACCTCCACTAGGCTGTCTGCACTTCAGTTTCGACGTTCTGTTTTACTACCAATTTCCTTATCTGGCACCACAAGATAGGATAAGGTATTACAGCTGAGAGTAAATCGGAACTCTCTTGGGTGATTACAGCTTAGTTTTAATTAATTTTTTCTGTTAAACACCAAATGTGTCACCAGAGATCTTTTACACGCCGATATCATACGACATTTAGTGTCGAATGACCTTGTTTCCACCATTCAAAACCCTACTTACCTCTGCTAGGTTTGAACTTCACGATCTTGGATTCCGGGCGTCGGCACTCTAATCCACAGAGTGAGCTTCAGTAAGAGACGACAGGCTGTTGCTAACAACAAGCCCATTCTCGCTACCACAGGAACGTGCTTCTAATGCGATGAAATTCAGAATATTTCAGCCTTTAACTACGCTCGAGAATGGCATTGTGGAAAGCAGATCCTTCTCAGTCTCGGGCGTAATAGGTGACTGGTAATGCCACTGGTATCCCAACCGACACATCTGTGGCATTTTAAAAGCGAAAGGCCACGTCTATGTGGTTCAAATTTCACTCTAAACTTGAGGTGCTGTAATTATGATCATGATATCAATAGTCACTTGAAACAGCATACTTTCCACCCTAAATATAATACACATTCCCTTTCTTTCTTGGCCTCCTTAGATCGGCACGACATATGGATATAACTTTCCTGACGCCAACTCTAAGTGCTCGAGTGTATTCACTATTGCGCATTTCTGTGGTAGTTAATAGTGAGAAAGTATGTATTAAGACGTGCATAGCCACTCCCAGCCCCCAAGATAGAGGAATAAACGACGCGGACCAAATGCCTGAACCCGGGCCCACTGAACTGAAGGTCGCTACGCTGACTGTTCATCCAAGAAGTAAAATACACTGGACTAATATTTTTGATTAAAGAAATATGGAAAAAATATGGAATTTTCTAACTTACTAATACCTATTTAAGGATCAATTATCAACCCCCTGGATAGAATCTAAGGAATCTAGAATGACCAGGCTTTCACAATTTGCTTTACGTCGTACCGACACAGATAGGTCTTATGGCAAAGATGGGACAGAAAAAGGATTGTAGTGGAAAGGAAGCTACCATGGCCTTAATAATTAAGGTGCAGACCTTACCTGGTGTGAAAATGAGAAACAACGGGAAAACCATCTTCAGATCTGCCGACAGTGGGGTTCGAACGCACGATCTCCCGAATGCAAGCTGATAGCTACGTGACTCAAAACGCTCAGGAACCTGCTCGGTAATTGAATGGACTGTTGTTAATATATTCCAAATAGTCCGAGGAAGGTGTGTTTACTTAATGTACAAACCAAGATTCGCCACTCATCATTCTGTGATTGTGCATCAGGTTAACAGACCACTCGGAACATCTGTTAGAGGACATAGACAACCGCATTTGGTTACTATTGCTATACCCTACCGCCTTATCGTTAATTGCCCCTCCACAGAAACTTGCTTCTTCTTCTTATTTTCCTACAGCTTTTCCCCCATCTACGGTGTTGCGGGTGCAAACTGCGTCGCACATGTGGATTTGGCCCTGTTTTACGGCCGGATGCTCTTCCTGACGCCAACCGTATATCGAGGGATGTAATCACTATTGAGTGTTTCTGTGGTTGGTAGTGTGGTATCTTGTCTGAATATGATGAGGAGAGTGTTGAAACGGACACATACACACAGTCCCCGAACCAGAAGTATTAATCAGAAGCGATTAAAATCCCCGACCCGACCGGGAATCGAACCCGGGATCCTCTGAACCGAAGGCCAGTACACTGACTATTCAGGCAACGAGTCGGACTACAGACTCTTGCTTCTATGCAATACATTCCGAATCTGTCTATCTTTAGACCACGTTCGTTGAAATAAAAGTGGGAAGCAGATCGGGCGTAATGGCTGAATTGCGTTCCCATTAGTTTCTTACCAATGTTATTTTTTCAAGGTCCCTTCAATTTATATAGGTTTCAAGAAACTGTAGGATGTCGGCATGCTGTTCCTAAGGAGTACTCTAAGGACGTCGGAAGCCAATTGTACGAAGATATCACACTAAAATACCATGAAGTAGAACCATTTTGAGGTTAGATCGAACTCGCCATGTTGAGAATAGGACAGTTATTGGCATACTGATCGTTTGAGGTCAGCTGTCTGGTAATATTTTCTATTCCTGTTTGTCAAACGATATAACAACAAGCTGTGATCCATCGACGAGTTAAAAATTTGATAGTGGTTTCAATGTTTCGTGTTTTAAATTAAGGTTAGGAGTGCTCAATTGAAAATCTAGATCTACGCGGCATTGCGATGCGAATGGAGGTTGTTTAACTCTAGCAGTGCTCTTGATGGGATCACATCACGCTAACTGTGCCATTTATTAAGCTCGTTGTGTTCTCAACGACGACAACAAACGATTGGTCACAAGTGAGTGTTATTCAACTGCCTTATTTAAAGTAGTTGGCCTCAAAAGCACACGTATTAAGTCTTTGCAATGGTATTTCTCGATATTATCAATAAAAAATTCGGGCAGGTTGTAATACACTAGACCGCATTTGCGGAGGTGAGGGATGAGGGTGATCCGTGCCACCGGCTAGGACTGCAGGTTTTACGGGTGGCAGAATCTTTAAAGGTGAACAATAAAAACATGATTTACAATAGATGATAATTGAAAATCTGTAGCAATAAATTATGTGAAAATATTACTTATAAAAACATATGTGAGGTCAATAATATATCAAGCCTGGCTGAGCGAGTTGGCAATGGTTTCAACAGAGCCGCAAGTCATAAAAGAATTCGCTTATGGCAAAACAAGAACAATACAGTACATTTCATTTAAGGCATGTATGCAATCACGCATTCGTTCTTGTTATATTTCATTTACATACTTTGTGATTATCCGTTCCTTTATGAAGTATAAAGATTGACTGTAGATTTGAACTATTTCCTGGTCCTCATGCTAGAATATCGTTTTCGTCTCGTCATCGACGGCGTTTCCGTTGCTGTTGCTTCTACTCTTGTTCTTACTGTTACAAGCTCATAATGCGTTTGTAAACGCTCGAATGAAAAACGGAAATTACGTCGTGATTAAATAGTGAGAAAGTGAAGAAACATGCCCAGTCACGTAGTAATCACGAAGGATTGATATTGCCGATAACAAAGAGGACTATGTGTGAAAGTGTCAACGGGGGGATTGCAATTACCGCATGGGGTGACAGATCTCCCGGGGCTGGCCCAAATAATGGGTTAAGAAACGGGCTTTTCACCATCCATCGATCCATTCAAGGCATCATCAAGCGACTACTAAGTTAAACATTTCGATTAGTCGAATTCGTTTCACTGGTGATGATTTACCATTAATATGGAAGTGGAGCTTGAGGGTAATTGAATTCAAATTGTCTCTTGTACAGTAGAAATTTCTCGTAACTTCTGTGATTCGATGATTTTTAAAGATCTCACCATCTTCATCAATATTACCAATATCGCCATGATCGGATACTGCATTCTGAATGACACCCATAAACATTCACATCGGTATCCACCACCTGCATATGCCAGGTACATAACCTCTCTTCGAACAAAATGTGGAAGAGTAATATCGTGCCTCGTTCTAGGCCACAGTTTTTGTTGTTCTGTTCCACAGTATCGTTCAGCAGAACAGTTATGTAATGTCCCGCATAAAAACTGACCTAGAAACTATTACGATTGGGCTCTGCATTTCTATCCTCTCTTTTGCATCAAACTCAGAGGAAAATGTGCCATAGTGATCTAATATATTTTTACTGTGATGATAAAAACAACTATTATATTCTCTTTTTTCCTAAAAATGCTCTTCCATCGAGCAGTCTCATTCCTCCCACTCTTTCTCCGTTGTGTGGGATATAATATAAAGAGGGAGGTAATCGCCTGGGGGAGGACATCAGAGGGATGTTATGGGAGGGGTTGGGGAGGATGAGCATAGCCCGCCGAGGAGGGCAGAAAGGGGTTAGACACTTCAAAATGGCGTCCATGAAAGGCACTTCTTCGCCATCTCGCGCCATTGTAGCAGCAGACCTACCACACCCTTCACAGCAAGTAGTGAATTACGTACAACAGCTGGGAAATTCTGCAAAATTTCTACTCCACATGCGAGTAATGGCGCTCTCCTTAACGAATAATTGCTAATAATCTGCATACAAATCACTAACTCTAAAATAATATTTCCTCGGCTTTCATGCCTCCAGACGTATTACATCGTAGAGAATATAACGAATTAAAAGGAATGTTTTTGCAGGTCTACGGTACGTATAGTCGTGTCTACTTGTTGTTCCATTAGGATATAAATATGGACATCAAGTTTACCACGCGAGTGTAGCCTAGTAGTCTCCCGGTGTTCACTAGATCACCTCACTTGGATCTCAGAAATGTACACAATTTTGCTTTCAATATTTTTATCCAAGGCTGTCCGTACACCTTAAGGATGTTATAACATTGACCATCAAAAGAAGTCAATGATTATTGACTTGACTGAAGGAAGTTAATACTCCCAGAAAACAAAACTGCTTTGACTGGTCTCTTCTCCTGTTAGGCTGTGAAAAATAGGCATACCCTCACACAAGGTGTGCGAGTCATACGACCTGTCCACTGTCAATGATACGTATTCAGTGACCTTATGTTAGGCAATATGTTTGTCAGTTGGTTAGTATAGAGATGGAGTTCGAGGTGGTATACAGTGAAAATGGGAACTACATAGTAGTGACAAATTATTATTATTATTATTATTATTATTATTATTATTATTATTATTATTATTACCTTGCTTTACTTCGCACCGACACAGATATAGGTTTTATAGCGACAGTGGGACAGGACTCCTAGTCGAAAGGAAGGGGTCGTGGCCTTAATTAAGGTACAGCCCCAGCAATTGCTTGGTGTGAAAATGGGAAATCACTGAAAATCATCTTCAGAGGTGCCGACAGTGTGGTTCGAACCCAGAATCTCCCGAATACTGAGCACTGGCCGCATTTAAGTGACTGCATCTACCGAGCTTGGTTTTTAAATAATAGAAACGAAGATACTTATATCTTGGACACTATGAGGAACGAATACAAATATAGGCTCTTACAAGTCATAATAGAAGAAGTAGGAAGCAGAAGAGGAATTCATTGAAGAAGAACTTCCTGGTTGGTGAACGTGAGGGAATGGTGTAATTTGAACTCTGCTCAGCTATTCAAATTCGCGATCGAGAAATCCAAGTCAGCCGTATTGACAGTCAACATCCGGAATGGATGAGGCAAAGAAGAAGACCCACAAAGATGTATGTAATAATAGATAGTTCTGGAAATACAAAAAATACCTTGTAGGTCTAAAGCATAATATTTTATTCATAATTCTAAACATGAAAGAAAACATACAGCGAACGCCCTTCAGAATTATTACATAGTGAAGTAGAACATGATAGTGCAGAAATAATACATGCTGTTAAATTAACTATAAAGGTGTACAGAGTGACGGCATTTTTCACTTCAGGGAAGGGTCAGAGGTTCACTCAGCTTACTTCAGTAATACGTACTCACTACTCTATCTCACCGACAGGTGAGGTTATAGCTTTGACCTTCCACTCCTTCAGGGGTCTTCATGGTCGGTATGCAGATGATACAGACTTTTCATTAGAATAATAATAATAATAATAATAATAATAATAATAATAATAATAATAATAATAATAATAATAATAATAATAATAACTATACGTTTCTCCATAAGTTTCTATTTCGTTTCTAAGTGTTCCGACTTTCTGACGGGCAATCGAACCCACGTCCTTATGGGTAAATCGAGTACACCTTTATCTCCTCGGATATATATAGTATGATTCTTCTTCTTCTTCTTTTCTTCTTCTTCTTCTTCTTCCTGTCCTTTTCTCAATTATCTCGGTATGGAATGGAGATAGCGTATGGCTTTTAGTGCCGGGAGTGTCCGGGGACAAGTTCGACTCGCCAGATGCAGGTATTTTTGATTTGACTCCCGTGGGCGACCTGCACGTCATGATGAGGATGAAATGATGATGGAGACGAAACATACACACAGTACCTGTGCCAGCGAAATTAACCATGTTTAAAATTCCCGTCCCTGCCGGGAATCGAACCCTGGACCCCTGTGACCAAAGGCCAGCACGTCAACCATTTAGCCATGGAGCCGGACTACCTCAGTAATAATACGAAACCAAATATAGAAGGCCGAACCCTGTAATTGCCCTTGGCCTACCAAACGTCCACTGCTCAATCCGAAGTCTTACAAGTTATGAGATAACGCTCCGAATTCTCTCGGCTATTATTCTTGGCCTTCTAGATTGTGACCACTCTTTTACCGCCAGATAGCATCTCAATTGTTCTCACGTAGGTTGACCCCCCATTGATGGTATGATCGGCCAATAATAATAATAATAATAATAATAATAATAATAATAATAATAATAATAATAATAATAATAATAATAATAATAATAATAATAATAATAATAATAATAATAATCTCCCAGCCAGGCTGAGTGGCTCAGACGGTTGAGGCGCTGGCCCTCTGACCCCAACTTGGCAGGTTCGATCCTGGCTCAGTCCGGTAGTATTTGAAGGTGCTCAGATACGTCAGCCTCATGTTGGTAGATTTACTGACACGTAAAAGGACTACTGAAATACGTTATGGCTCTTCGGCGTCTCCGAAAACCGGAAAAGTAGTTAGTGGGACGTAAATCAAATAACATTAGGCTATTATTATTATTATTATTATTATTATTATTATTATTATTATTATTAAAATAATAATTTCCAGAGCCGTCATAATCTTCAACCACAGGTACAACCAGAATTACTTATTATAAACATGGGTTATATTTCCAAACAACAGCTACGCGAAACTGGTGACTGAATTCTGCCCAGCTCTAATGACGGGACAGAGGAAGAACTGTACTTACAGTAGGGGTTCTCCGTTTATCAAACTTCACATATATCGAGGATATATGAAACATCTAGCCTACATAGACTACACATTCTTATTGTAATCTCTATCACTGAAATCATTTTAGGCATTATAGAATTTATGTTTGAACTCACCTTCACCCGGTGCAGAATTACAATGAGGAACTGTCAGAGGATCTGGAAACAGAAACTGGAATGAGATAAGGAGATGAAAAATCTCCCATACTGTTCAACTTTGTGTTGGGAAGCGTGATGGAGGAAGAAAGAAGATTTGAGCGGTTACAATGGACTTTTATACGAAGATGAACTCTGTTATTACTGTCAGCAGAATATAATTGAAATATAAAGGAATAACATTTAATAAAGGTGCTTTGGGATAAAATGTTAAAAAGAAATAAATTGGGTGCATTGTATGACTATGATATTATAGAGAGTTTGTGCTACTTCAACTGAATTAAAAAGGTCTCCCCAAAGGCTCACAATATTGAAGGCGAAGGGAGACATCGGGGCTCAAGATGAGTCCATAATTGTTTTAGCTTGCTTGTACCAGGTTGCTCACATTCATCTGTAACTTCCAACCTCTTTTGGCCAACTCTTGTGCTTTTTTTAGTCCCGACTATATTAGTTTACAGTGGCGTTGGCATTTCTTCACTACCCTGCCTGTTTGGCCCTTCCCTTTCCTTGCACGATACCCTATTACATGGGGGTCGAATCATTTCGTCTTCTTCCTAAAATCAGTTTTATTTCAGGTTCAAACTTCCGTTGATCTACATCTCTCACGGGAATCTACAATAGAAGCAGCAGAGGCTTATAGAAATGTGTTTACCACCAAGAGACTCTCCTGAAATCTAGGTGTATTTTATCGTCTTCAGTTCAATACGATACAAACATTTACAGTGCTAAAAGTAATGCATAAAACCCACACATAATAACGTAGGTCTCACGAGGTTGCAAGCTACTGGTTAATGGCTGCCAACTGGTGCAGGATTGGAACCATGTTGTCAACAAAAATATCGCCGCCGTTAACATTACTTTCGTCGACTGGTAATTATGCCCTTCTGGATGAGGTAGCTTCTCAACTCTCCTCAGGAGGTAAATGTTCCCCGTTCCAGTCACTCAAACCAGTCTCAGTTCCATAACAGAGCAGGGAATCGAGTAAAGGTTAAATGGTACATTAGGTGGAATTTTGCGTAACAATAAATAAATAATGAACGAACTATTGAAGGAAAAACATGACTCAAGATTATTTCAACAGTTATAACCTTGTACTCCAGACATCTTAATTTGTGTCACTTCGAAGAATTACATTTCATTCATCTATCCACTAATATACTATATGTCATTACAATCATGCAAGGAGAATAAATCCATTCACTGTTAACCTATGTATTAAAAATTGCACTTTTTGTTTGTTTTATGTCCTACCTACACATACAGTTGTTATGGTGACCTTGGAATAGGACAGAGGTAGGAATGAGAAGGGAGTGACCTTAATACTATTTAACGAGGAGACCCAGCAACTTCCTGGTGTAAAAGTGGGAAATCAGGGAAAACCATCTTCAAGGCTGCCGACAGTGTGTTCAAACCCACAATCTCCTGAATGTTATCTCAAACCTATGTAATCCAAACCGCGTAGTCAACTCACTCAGTAAAACTGCAATCCTTTCCCTTTGAATAGACAGACCTGAAAATTATTCTAAATCATAATTTATAACCTCAAAATACTAACACACTGTTCGTTAGTACTGAAGTAACAGGAAATGGATTTAATCTGTACTAGTTCAAGATGTGCATTTTGACAGAATAATAATATGCATACCGCGAAAATCTTTATATTTCCAGAAAATAATTGAAAAAGCGTTGCGCTACAATACTCCAGAATTAAAGAAGATCACTATTTTTGTACAGAATTCACCTCATATGCTATAATGTAATATGAGTAGATGTCCACTGGGCAACTTGTGAATCAATTCGACTTTACATCCTAACTGACGTTTTATAGCTAGCGACTACCAGCGCTCGTAGTAGCGAAGTCGATAGGTCTACGTAGATATATTAGAACGCTGGAAGAAATTAGGTAAAGGAACACCGTAATGTCTTCATCAGTGCTTTTTAGGACATGAACGACGTAAGAGTGTTACGTATTTTTCCAAGCATCGTATCGTTAGATTACTGGCACTTACAAAATAACTCCTGCAGGAGAAAATGTCCATCTTCGCAACATCTCAGAAAACAGTTAGGGGTATGTAAAATAAATAATATTATTAAATCCTATTTTGTACATTTGTGCAATAACATTAGGTACCGCGTTTATAATCATGTTTCGCTATTTGTAAGGGATTATGTAACGAAAGAAAAGAAATAAAGATCAAACACATGAAAATTAAAAATTACTTACAGCATGTAACGTGAACAATACAAGCAATCGTACAGGAATTAATAGGAAATTTACAAAATAATCCATGTAAGAATAGATTGCTATTCGGATGTATCCCCATTGAAATACATTAATTAATAATAATAACAATAATAGTAATAAGAATACGGAAAATCTTGGGTCCAACCCAGACTGAGACCGGCTGGAAACTTCGCAACAACAATGAAGTCTACAAAACTGTGGAGAAAATTTCAGCGACCATGAAAAAGAGGAAGTTATCATTTCTCGGATATTTGTACAGAATGGACAAAATCATACTAACCAAGAAGTTATTCGACTACCTGTGAAACAAGAAGACATCTAGAGACGTCCAACATCCAGGAATTTGAGATGTTTGACAGGAAAGCAGCCTCGTTGTGGTAGACAACGGTACGTAAAAATAATTCATGTGAGACAAAATTCTAGAACCTCTGCTTCTCTTTAAACCGGTAAAGTAGTAAGTTACGTAAAACCAAAACCGATAAATTTATCAAATTATTTAACTTATTACGAGAAACCAGTGACAACGCCACTCGGCTATCAGAACCATATTTTTATTTTTATCACTGTTTCATGACATACCGACACAATCTATGACACGTATTCTGCTCTCTACAACTACGACATGCAGATATTATAGAAGGCGTTATAGAAACCTTGCTGTTGTTAAGAGGTCATTGCTTAAAATTGATGCTAGTTCTGATAGGAGTGTGTATCATACCTATAGTGTTATTCGGTGTCTGGCGTTTTGCTAGGTTGGAAGCGTATAGATCCGTGTACAACCTGCGGGATCATAGCGAAGCAGGTCTAAATGTTTATAGGCCTATATATGCATTTAGAGATTCTGTATCAGCTATTGATACACTAAGTGAATTCAATGATCAAGTGATTGGAACTGAATTAATGGCAGCATGTGCATCTTTTCAATGCATGTTTATTATTATTATTATTATTATTATTATTATTATTATTATTATTACTATTATTATTATTACTACTACAGGGCGAGTTGGCCGTGCGGTTAGGAGCGCGCAGCTATGAGCTTGCATTCGGGAGAGAGTGGGTTCAAATCCCACTGTCGGCAGCCCTGAAGATGGTTTTCCGTGGTTTCCCATTTTCACACCAGGCAAATGCTGGGGTTGTGCCTTAATTAAGCCCACGGCCACTTCCTTCCAATTCCTAGCCCTTTCCTATCCTATCGTCGCCATAAGACCTGTCTGTGTCTGTGCGACGTAGAATCATTAGCAAAAAGTTTATTATTATTATTATTATTATTATTATTATTATTATTATTATTATTATTATCCTCATCATCATCTGTCCTCATAAATCCATCGACTTCGTCTGACATTGAGCCTGATTTCGTGTTTTCTGCTGCAGTACGTCTACATGAAAATAATAGTGCAAAATAAGACGCTATTATGATCTACAGCCAATGCAAATTGTATAGTTACCGATGACATGCCGTGGTACTGAAAGTTAGATTTGACTCTACAGCTCCTCAAAAGCAGCGCATGGAGCACAATTGTACATCAAGACTGTAAATATAAATTAAATTATTTTCTTTACGAATTCTGGTCTTAGAAAGTTCACAAAACCCGATGTACCAGCTTGACGACGTTTCACGCAACCCACTGATCCAAAGTTTATGCTCAGTAACATAACATGAACCTGTTCCTGGGAACTACCGTGGTGCCCTGTCATCATCTAACAATAATGTTTAAAATATTGTGATGTCTTCCTTGATTTGTAAATCTCACTAATTAAGACATTTTAAATTCCAGTAACAGCTTAGTAGCTTGTACCAGCTTGTTTAGCACCTAAACTATCAGAGAATAACATGAAATGTGGCAAACACAGAAATTTATCACCATATGAAAGATTTCCTGTTTGAACTTTAAGTGTGTCATTCGACTCTTCATTAGTAAAGCGTTACAAATAGATTTGCATCAGGAGTGCAGAAAATGAATAATTCCATGATATATCTGTTCGATTTAAAGTGAATGCTACGCAAATGCTTACAGTCCATTACATAATATTGTTTATTCAGAATGTTGTTATTGCGATTTAAAAAATAGTAAATGCGATACAAATTAAAATAAATGAACACTATCATCATCATTATCATCGTTGTCGTCATCAAATGGTCATGCGAAACACAATTATTAGCCCTTGATGGATTCACAGTTCGCGTCTCAAAGTGTTCTGTTGTTTACCTCCTCTTGTCTGCCCTCAGTTGCCTCTAGATCAGATTCCACTTGCTAGATCCTCAGATTTGAGGTCGCCGCGGTGGTCCCTTACGATTTGGTGGCTTTTGGCTAGCGCTTTTCTAATGATACTCTCCTCACCTCTGCGATGAATGTGGCCTAGTCCAGCGTGGTCTTTGCTTCCTACAATTGCTGCGATGCCAAGTTTCCTACATTCTTAATTTCTCCTCACACTCCATGTACCATTTTCATGTCTAGGGACAAAAATCTTAAGTGATTATCAATATGCAAAATTTTAGAAAAACCCAGATCGGGGCAACACAAATAATTTTTAAATACATTGGCGCCAGGTAAACTAGAGAATTAAAATATTTTTGTACTTCTGAAACAAAATTGTAATCCTTCACAGATCGGTTAACATCCTTCTCCCAGCCAAGTTAGTGGACATGGAGAACGTGTCTGTCATTTATGAATTTGGTCGATGATACAGCTCTATTTTGTTTTCTTAGTACAAATGCGTTTTATTCTTCATATATCACGTTTCCCTCCTCATTTATATTCAGGTTAGCTCAAGCACCCAGGTTTATTTTTCACATTAGGTCTTTGCCAAAGACTTAAAACTAAATGCTTCTCCGGTCGTCACATGTTTACCCAAGTGAAAATTTCAAACTAGGATTCGAACCTCGGTCGTCCAATTGAAGATTAGCAGCTACTATCTGGACCAATAACGCCACTTGACCTTTCTTCAAATTATCCCTCGTGTTTCTGGAGTCGCTGGAAGAAGACTGGTTAATTTTCGATTTTGACTGCGTGTTCTCATGATTTTTGAGGTGATCATTTCGTATCAGCATCCGATCGTCTCCCACCTGGGTGGAGTGTCAGCATCTAAGTCGCTCCCAAATCCTTCACTACAATCAAACGAGTGGACGTCATGGCCGAGTGAAATAGTCACTGTTGCTTCATTTGAAGGTCGTGGTACGAATGCCAGCAGGTGATTTTTGAAATGGAAGTTCACTTTCCTGTAACTGAGTCTCTCCCAGCCATTATCACGATATCAGCAGTCATGTGAAATTGCAGCTACCTTCCTTATCACTGAATGATTATAATAATAATAATGATATTTAATTTCCATGCTTATCCTTATGTCCTTGAAGCCCATTTCAAAGGACAGTACGTAGCTTTGTAAAGATCCAACACAAGCTTAATTTTTGCTTGCGACGTAAAGCCCCTAGCAAAAAAAAAAAATTGCTTGTGAGTTCTTTAATTATACAGGGTATCACTACTGTAACCCTGTGCGAAGGAAGAAATGGCCAATCAAACGGCGATTGATTGATCAGTCACTTTCCCCAGGGAGAATGGTGTAAAACTAGAATGTAACGTCTTGGAGGTTCCCATGAGCTGGGACAGTCCTAGTTCTGTCTCATCCCATCGTCACCACAAGCCTTGCCTATGTCGGTGCGACGAAAAACAAATAACAAGTTCTCATGAAGCAAGCTACATCATACGGCAGAATAAAGCACATTGAAATTCTTGCTCATCTGCTGTCCACGTTCCCCGAGCAACGAAGAACTGTAAATTATAATTTCTGAAATTAAGGTTCTTATTAAGGTGTTTATCGTGAAAAATTATTTCTGGTCGTACGGATCAGAATTGGCCGAGTGCACTTTACGTTAAACAACATTACGAGGAGGTATTTAATAAGGAGGCACCAAATAACGGAACAGTGTTAGCTGTCACTGACAAGATCCGTTATACGGGATAGTACGAAAGGGAACAATAGGGTGTCCGAGAACCGTCACCACAAACGCGAATCATGGACGAGTCCTCCAAAAGGTTATTAATGTTATTAAGTACTTTCACGGTGAATGTTTAAAGAGCTGGGTATATTTACATACGACATTCAGGTTGTTCAGCGTTTAACAGAAAGAGGAGTGTGAGTCTGACTACAGTATTGCAATAGAACAATGATGGGGGAAGAAAGCTCCAGCAGCACATCAGCGACAAACTCCCATCGCTCTTCCAGTTCCAGAAGTATCATCGGTCGATTTTTTCCTAATTATTTTATCCAGTCATGTAATTCATTATTTTACTTTTTTCCCAGAACATAATATAAATATTTTTCCGTAACAACGCTCATTCTACATAGCCAAAAAAAGGCAATCACCCAAAAACTCCTGTACATAATAACGAAATAAAATAAAGTTAGTCGTTAGCGAGGAGACCAAAACCCCTCCTCTCTCCTTCTTCACATCCTTTACCCACACTCTTCCTCCATCAATCACACCTCCCCAACCTGCCCGCATCTCTTGGCCAGAAAGAGGGCGTTACCCTCCAGGTGGCCCGCCCCACCCCTTCAGGGTGAGGAATGAAAGCATTTGATGATGATGATGACAGTATTGCAGGCGAGTGTTGTCCATGACGTATGCGGATCCAGATTTCTTCTGCAACATACGGTTTTCAGTTTAAAGCCATCTTCACCTTGATACCTACATCAACTGACAAACACATCGTCTGAACGGCCTGATGTTATACAGAAACCACTGAACAGTACGTGGTTTACGATTTGGCGCGCCGTGTCATGGAATACCGAGCCTTTATTTCTTTGTGGACGCGGTACCAAATCCAAAAACAGTTAACCGTGTAGTCTACAGAGGCCTCATAATTATTACATCTGTGAGGGATTTCGACCATTTTAGCCGCGCCAGAAACCACTGCAGAACTAAAATGGAATATTAAGAGTATAGGCTAATACTGTCACATACTGATCTGACGTATAGGGAACAACAGAAACCTTGGGAAGGCAACTAAATGCGATGGAAATAAGATATTGGGGGCTTTGCCCAACAAATCAAATCAAATCAAACCAAACAAAATCAAATCAAAGTAAATTAAATAAAATAAAATCAATCATCACTGGTCTGCATTTTGGTCAAACGCCCAGTGATAGATACCGTGTCGATTGTGTACTTAGGTTTTTCTTAAATTATTTCAAGGAAATTTATCGAACATTCCTCTCGATGAATTAGTCCATTCTCTAATTCCTCTTCCTAAAAGTGAATAATTGCCCCAAATCGTCTTTTTCTACAGTTTGTTTTACGTCACATCGACAATAGACAGGTCTTATGGCGATTATGGGAGAGGAAAGGCCTAGGAATGGGAATGAAGTTGCCATGGCCTTAATTAAGATACAGCCCCAGCATTTGCCTGATGTGAAAATGGGAAACCACTGCAAACCATCTTCAGGGCTGCCGATCGTGCGGTTCGAACCCACTATCTCCCGGATGCAAGCTCACAGTTGCGCGCCCCTAACCGCACGGCCAACTCGCCCGGTCCAAATTGTCTTCTTGAATTCGGAATGTGTCTTCATATTATGATCTTCACTACCTTTGAAAGCTCCACTCAGCTTTATTCGGCTACTAACGTCATTCCACGCGATATCTGCACTGACAGCTCGGAACATACCGCTGAGTCAAGTTGCTCGTCTCCTTACTGTCACGTCTTCCCAGCTCAAAATTTGCTATATTTTCGTAACAGAACAAATCGTGATAGTTTATTTGGGATCATTTCATGTTACTGAATCAAGTAATAAACTGAAATCTTTAATTTGGGTCTTATCAGAGACTTACGGGCCCTCTCCTTTAATGTGATTAACCCAAATAAGATATTTACTGATTTTAACACCCAAGCTTCCGGCTCCACGGCTAAATGGTTAGCGTGCTGGTCTTTGGTCACAGGGGTCCCGTGTACGATTCCCGGAAGGGTCGGGAATTTTAACCTTAACTGGTTAATTTCGCTGGCACGGGGGCTGGGTGTATGTGTCGTCTTCATCATCATTTCATCCTCATCACGACGCGCAGGTAGCCTACGGGAGTCAAATCAAAAGACCTGCATCTGGCGAGCCGAACTTGTCCTCGGACACTCCCGGCACTAAAATCCATACGCCATTTCATTTTATTTCAACACCTAAGTACCTATTGTTACAGTGATCTCTGTGAGGTACGTTTACCCCATCAACACAGTAATTAAAAGCTGAGAGCACATTTCCTCTTAGTGAAACTTACAACCTGACATTTAATCCCGTCCATCTCACAACACTGTCGATGTCGTTTTGCAGTCACTCGTAATCCTGTAACTAATTTACTACTGTATATCTTCAAAAAGCCTTATCTATGATTTCAGTTCTATAGTCAAATCATTTATATGTCTGTCTGTCAGGTCATCAGCCCAGAGGCTGGTTGGATCCTCAAATAGCACCACCAAAGGCTATGCAGTTAATAGGGAAACCGCAAGAACCAATGGCAGAGCCCAAATGAGGCGTACTAGGCAAGATGAGGAGTGAGGTAGTTTGCCGTTCCTTTCCACACTGGGCCAGAATGTGCCACTGCAGCACGACTGATCCTATGAGCAACACCTTTCATAACACTCAGACACTATTTGTGCTCCGAGTGTCATTACTCAGCACCATCCATACCCCAGCAGCTTCCATATTGTCACAGCCATGGTTGAGGCTGGGACTTCAGTGGAAGCTACACTTTGCTCTGGCCTGTGCCAAGAGACGGATACAAAAGTACTGCATCTATCAAGAAACGGCAAGAGGCGGTATAATTTATATACATAGGAAAATATTAAGGTCCAATAATACTGCATTGCGGGATCCCCATTTTTGTTACAGGATTAGATAACGTTTCACCCAATTATCTGAGTTCTGTTTCCTGGAAATGTAGCCACCTTTTCAATCATCCGTTGACTTGCCATATAGCATTCATTTTCTTCAACACTATCCCATGTTCTACCCTATCAAAAGCCTTCGATAGTCCAATAGTGATACAGTTCATTTGCCTTCCTAAACCTAAAATATCTGTTATATATTGCTGGAGTCCTGCAAGTTGAGCCTCTCTGGAATAACCTTGCTGTCCATGTACGCTGCGAGACAGAGTAAGAAATGAAGATATCCGTGACATGATGGATATTGTCACCAATATGACACCATAGGAGCAAATACGCTAAGATAGTACAGTCAAATATAAGGTATGAAAAAATCTCCGGCTTCATAAAACGTTACATTGGATACCATTAGAAAGACCAAGAGGACGGCCAAGAAGAGCTACGGAAGAGGATGTTAGAGAAAATGTGGATGGACGGAATATTAAGGAAGGCGACTGGCTAAATCGACATCAATGGAAAATGGGCTGTGATAAACGGCTCTAATGAATGAAAACCTACAACCTGTTTTCCAGTCAATGACCGGGTCAGGAATGGGATGATTGAAGCCCCCAATTTGCGGCGAGGATAGGAATTGTGCCGGCTGGGGAGGCCTGTCGCACTCCTTTGGGGCAATGATTAATGACTGACAGATAAAATGAAATGATAGTGGAGAGTGTTGCTGTTATGAAAGATGACAGGGAAAACCGGAGTACCCAAAGGAAATCCTGTCCCGCCTCCGCTTTGTCCAGCACAAATCTCACACGGAGTGACCGGGATTTGAACCAAGTTATCCAGTGGTGAGAGGTCGGCGCGCTGCCGCCTGAGCCACAGAGGCTACGGGATAAACGGTTCTAATATTGTATGCAAATCGTATATTGAGTGAGTTGATGGTCTCTTAATGGCGTGTAGTTGTATAAGTTTGTATTCGAGAGATGGTGGGTTCGAATACCACCATCGGCACTTCTGAGGATGGTTTAGTGTGATTTACCACTTTCTCACCAGGGTGTACTTTAATTAAAGCCACGGCCACTTCCATCCCAGTCCTAGCCCTTTCCTATCCAATGGTCACCGAAAAACTTACCTTATTAGTGCACCCTTAAACCACAAGCAAACACAAGGTGGTAGTGGTGAGAAGTATGATCACGATGGACTGAATAGGAATCGAACTTGCCCCCCCCCCCCTCCCGCGGTAAGAGGCAGACACGCTACCGTAAGCCTAGATCACGGCTATGGCGTATGCCACATGATACTTTGTAATATTGTGAAAAATAAATCCCTTGCACTGTGAAAGTGAAAGAGGTGCCGGTGTAAAATATATAGAACCAAATCTTATACATATTAGATTGCATATGTAGCCTGTTGGTTACATTTGTAAGATACTACATGATACTCCATATCTCATGAGCATGAACGTTTAGGTAAGGTATTGCATTTTATACGGTATCTCTTTCATTATAGTCAGGAAAATAACAATTTATAAACACATATTCGCTCAAGCTTTTGTTCCTGCAACCCAACTCGTACCTTGTAATGAAATAAGTGTTTCCTGCTCTGAATAAAACTCCAGTCCTTTCTCTTTCCCAATGTTCTTCACCAACTTCTTTACTTGTGTGCGGACACACACACGTACGTAGCTATAAACGGCAGCAGGAGAAATCGTTTAGACCACACAAGATCCTGGAAAATAATAAGAAGAAGGAAAAACTAAAATAAAAGAGGTAAGTTATGTGTTTTAATCTTGAGGTTCTAGAGATGTGGAGGAAGGGGGTGGAGAGGACGTCGCGAGAGACAGAGGGGTAAGATGAAACAGAAGGAGGGTGGTTGAAAGAAAAGAAGGAGCAGGGTGATAGTAGTGCAATAAATATGGTAGGCTTGGCAAGTATTGCTACATATTTTTGTTAAGGGGAGGCAAGGATTCCAAGAAGAGGGTAAACAACGGTATGTAAGGTGCCCTTTGGGGATTCAAGCGAAATGAAGAAATATCACTGGGATGCACATTTTCTTCCCCTATCAAGAAGACAAACTTGTACACCCCTTGTTCTCCAGAAATTACAATATAATTCAAGTGAGACAAGAACTCTCAATCCATCTATCCTCTTAAGTAAATTCTACGTTCAGGGGCGAAGGGAAATGGGATCATATTTACCTCTCTTGAGGTTCAATTTTCCCCATGGATAAGAGCAAATATTGTACCATCCAGAAATGGCTTCAATCTCTGCCACTATTGTTTACGACATACTAAAGGGAGGTTATGACACTCCACATTCAAGGCTTTCAAGGGATTCGTAATTGATTTCAGAGTATAAATATCACTCTTGCAAGTTTAATATTAGATTAGGGACTGTGAATCATGAAACAGACGGCATATCCTTCATGCGTACCAATTGAAAGACAGTGGAAAATCAAATAAAATCCTATAGTCTAGTTACATATCCTGTGGACAGAGCTCAGCGCAATGTGCTCGGCGCAACTTTTACCGGTGTTTACCTTTCCGGAAAGGTAGCTGCTCAATTTCTATAATTCGTGAGACTCAGGATGAACCCATCTCACAAGAAAGAAGCCCTGAATATCGTGATACCTTTGTGAAAATTTCTATATGACGATGGTGTTAATACAACGTTAAGCTAATAGTTGCTATGGGATTGTTTAATTATTATTATACTACTATAATTAAAATGGAATAACTCTGCAAAATCCAGTGTGAATTTCTGGGCAACCTAGTTGAAATGATTATGTTGAGCTACTTGTAAAGGGACATTTTAGGTCATAATTTGTAAACTTTGTGTGAATTTCAATGCCACTGACAGTAATTATTATGTGAGTAATATTTCACTTTCATGGGTTTTGCTTTTAATTTCCAGGTATTTATTTATTTTTATTCCTCTTTTTAGCATTCATTTAAGTCCTTGTTCTGATGTAATTTCTTGTAATATTTTGCTTTGGCGGCCCCGTGATTTATGGGTAGCGTGTCTGTCTTTTACCCGTTGGTTTAGGGTTCAATTCGCTGCCAGGTCGGGAATTTTTTCGTGCATCTCACGGTTGGTTCGAGGTTCACGCAGCCTACGCGATTACCGTCGAGGAGGTATTTGGCAGCGAAATGACAGGCCTGGTCTAGAATGGTCAAATAATGGCCGAGAGGATTCGTCACGCTAACCAAGGGGATCCTCGTAATCTGCATCAGGCTGAGCAGCAGCAGCAGTCACCTAGAAAGCCCAGGTCCACCAGAGCTGTTGTGCCATGCGATTTGGTTTGGTTTTAATATAGAATAAGAAGAATAAGAAGATTGTAAGGGATATCTCCCAACTGCCTTGTATTATTATTATTATTATTATTATTATTATTAATCTTCCACCTTTGTTGTTCAAAATCTACTGATAGTTATAAAGTGGCAGGGGGCGGGGGAGGGTTGAGTTAGGTGGAATTATAGTAAGAAGTTTGGCTTATGCCGAAGACTTGATCTTAATCGTAGACTGTTCTGAAAGCCTGTATTTGAATATCTTGGAACTTGAAAGTAGGTGCAATTAGTACATTATGAAAATTAGCCTCTCGAAGTCTAAAGTGATGTCAACAGGGAAGATACTTAAGGAAACTGAATATCAAGTTGGGAATACAGAATTGAAACAGGTAGATCATTTCGAGTATTTAGGATGCGTATTATTCTAGTATGGAAGTACAATACCTTAAGTGAGATTGAATTAAATTGTATCAAAGCTAACGCGGTGACATCGTAGTTGCTATTAACAGTATTCATTAAGAAGTTAGTCCGACTCGTTGGCTGAATGGTCAGCGTACTGGCTTTCGGTTTAGAAGGTCCCGAGTTCGATTCCCGGCCGGGTCGGGGATTTTTAACCTTCATTGGTTAATTCCAATGGCCAGGGGGCTGGGTGTTTGTGCTGTCTCCAATATCCCTGCAACTCACACACCACATATAACACTATCCTCCACCACAATAACACGCAGTTACCGACAAATGGCAGATGCCGCCCACCCTCATCGGAGGGTCTGGCATACACGGGCTGCACTCGGCTTGAAATAGCCACACGAAATTATTATTATTATTAAGAAGTTAGCTTCCGTGAAGCTATCTTTACATCGGTCTGCTTTCAGACCAACTTTGCTTTACGAGAATGAAAGCTGGGTGGTCTCAGGATATCATAACCATAAGTTAGAAGCAACATGCATGAAGGTAGCGAGAATAATCAGTGCTACAAACAAGTAGGAACAATAGCAGAAGGGTATTCGGAATGAGGCAAGTTAGGAATGAACTCGATGAATGAAGCTGTACGCATAAACCAAATGGAGGAGTATAGGTTACCTGGGAGAAATAACGCTTTTTATCGGTATTAAGTAAACAATATATTAAAAATTAGCCCAGTCAGTCAACAAAAATGGAAGAAATATTGGACCTAAATCAAATTGTAAATCATAGGCAATTACGCACGATCTTTGACTGAATTACCACAGCAATTCTCGTGCTTCTCCGATCATTTACACTATATAGGCTAAGTAATACCACCTTTTTGTATATGACTAGGATAGCAAGCCTCCATGGCTCAGGCGGCAGCGCGCCGGTCTTTTACCGCTGGCTTCCGTGGTTCAAATCCCGGTCACCCCATGTGAGATTTGTGCTGGACAAAGCGGAGGCGGGGCAGGTTTTTCTCCGGGTACTCCGGTTTTCCATGTCATATTCCATTCCAGCAACACTCTCCACTATCATTTCATTTCATCTGTCAGTCATTAATCATTGCCCCAGAGGAGTGCGACAAGCTTCGGCAGCCGGCACAATTCCTATCTTCGCCGCTGGATGGGGGCTTCATTCATTCCATTCCTGACCCGATCGAATGACTGGAAACAGGCTTTGGGTTTGTTGTACTAGGATAGCACTTGCAGTCTAGTTTTGGCAACGAATTCGGAAGAAATTATATTTTCAGCCTACTAATTCGTGAATATAAAATTTAGTTGAAATAACCGGACTTCGCGACATTTCGCGGATAATTCATATTGAGATGGCATTCTTTCCGAGATCCTTGTTTTCTGGAAACTATATTGTTTTTAAAATGTCGCGTATATCGTTAATACGAAAACAAAAATCACATCCCTACATAATGCTTAAAAGTTGGGGAGCATTTAAAGTGAATTTCCCTAGCATGTCAATAACACATTATTTGAGATTCTGGAGGTTGTTTACAACATCTAATTTTTAGAATGAAACACTCCTAATAAAAATTGTTGTTATTTCTTCATAACGGAGCTATAACTCCTGGATTACACGCTCCCAGAAATGGACGGGATAATGTCCCTTAAGAGACTTGCTGAGAGAAGCCTGTCCCACCTGGAGCCTCCTTGAGTGGCTAAACAAGAAGGCAATTAATTTAGCCACATCCCAGCTCATCACTGTGCAGTAAAGGAGTAAGGAGTGTTAAGTAGGGTGAGCGCAGTTCCTCAGGATAGTGCTTGGGGAGAGATTTGAGCGGAGAGCACATTAGCTAAGACGCGGACTAGTTAACTCTTAGTCACTTAAAGTAAGTAAATGTCACTCTATTGTGCATGGAAATTGGTAGTTTGCTTGTCATATCCTACTACATGGAGGAAGTGCGTGTGTTGATTGTCGAGTGGCATAGTCACCGAATTCCCACCAAGGCCGCCCTGGTTCGAATCCTGTCTAGTATATGTGGAATTTTAGAAAATAATAATAATAATAATAATAATAATAATAATAATAATAATAATAATAATAATAATAACAATAATAATAATAATAATAAACGTATATCTTCAGCTTCAATGTGCAGACATTTTGATTCGACGTTATTTAAGCTGCCTTTCCGCCAATTTTGAGGTTGAATTTTACTCTACCAGATGGTCGAAAAACCAGAACTCTATTAGGCGGCCTATAGCTGAGATTTAATTATTTCTTTCGAATGTGCCACTAGATATATTTCTCACGGTGACTTCATTCGACAAGAAAGGCCACCCTTCAAAAATTTTGTTACCTGCGTTGTGTATGAACCCTCGATCTCGCGTTCTGGAGGATGACACTCAGCCATCGATCCACAGATGGAGCTATTATCGAAGCGAAATGTCACATTCTTGTGGGTTGGATTCCATATTTAACTAGAGATTGTGTGGCTATAATCATGATATCAATATTCACCCAAAAATAATAGCTTCTGACTACTGAATGGTAAAGTTTAAATACTAGCTGATCCGAGATTGACAGACAAATAATTTTATTTCAATCATGAGCGTATGAATTGTGTGGCATAAAATATTGCTGTCAGCGATCGCGACTGAGATCGTTGACAATTGTAAGTTCTAAATGCGACAACCTAGTCTCGTTGTCTTCCAGACCGTTAAAGGAGTCTATTTAGGATGAGTGAGATAATGCAGGCATTTTTTTCTTGCAGATTTTCAGTCTCTATAGCCAGTGTGAATAACTTTCGGCTTTAATCTTCGAGTGTTTTAAGACGTCCTTTGTAATAAATTTCGGCTTTAATCTTCAAGTGCTTTAAGACGTCCTTTGTATTCAGCATAGCTAATTCTATTATGATTGCAGAACAGTGGTTCTAGTTAAACTCTATGATGTCAGCTTCACTCACACAGGCTTGCAGATTGAGCACTTATTATGTATAGTATGCAAGAAAAATAAAGTATAATAAATGATGTTAACAAGAAGGGAAGTCCAATACAAGGGAATACGATTCTTTATTCAAAGGTACATGAGTACAAAGTCTGACAATAAATCAACTAGTGACTTATTATAACTGAAAATTGTATAGAATCATTAAGCTTTTGATATACTAATATACTAAATTTTCTATATACTATGACAATAAAATTTAAAATGATACAAAATTTGAAACCTTAAATTTCGGAAGTATTTTATTCAAGAAAATCCTCCAATAACCTGTAAATGTTGTGTAAATGTCTAAGCGAGTTGTAGTTGCAATGTTGAGCTAGGAGCGTACTGATCAGTCCGCAGTAAATAACAGTGCTATGTTGCAAGACATATTTGTTATCTACGAACTTCTTTGTCACTGCATTGTGATATGTGTTACGCCACTTGTATTGGAATGTTTTAAATTATGTTTTGTACATTTTGAGTGAATTTCTAAGCGACCGCGTTGTAACTACGTTTCATTACATGTAAGGGAATATTTTGAGTTATCTTCGGTAAATTTCATATGAATTTCTGTCCGTTCGCTTTTAATTATTGCATTATTCGAATTTAAATTTTAATATTTATATATTTTTGTTTCTTGCTTTTAAGCATAATTTTTTAATCTTTCAGTATCATGTAATTTTGTGTTTTAATACACTTCGTTGTAAATTTTGTTTTTATGTAAATGTCTGATGCTACCTTTCCGTTATCTAATTATGTTTCTATAAAACTTCTTTGATATCATTAAAAAAGACAAGGTAAACAACCGATAGGGAATCTGCCATATGGACGACAGATCGGTGGTGACTGTGATTTAATTTCGTTGCTATACTACAATAATCATACAATGTCACTGATAAATCTCCCAATTGCAACACATTTGTTAACGATAATGCATATATATATATAATATTAAAAATAATGTTTCATGTAGTGTATTGAACATGTTTGAAAATATGTAATTTCATTTGAGAAATTAGGATCTAGATAAAATGCGGATGAAGAAACACAATAAGAACACTGCAACTACAGTTAGGGTCTGCATTTTGAGCATCATGAAACTTATGGGTTCTCTAAGTTAATTGTACGTTGTGCTGAACCGTGTCAACACAAAACTAGAATTAATGCCGATAAATTATTTTCAAAGTTACACTGTGAAGAGAAACAATTTTGTTTTCGTGTTTTCACCATGTGAAACGATATCAGCTCTCTAAAAGTCACTCAGTCCCAGCGTTTCCCTGGTGCAAAAATGGGGAACTACGGAAAACCACCTTCAGGGCTGCCCACAATGGGATTCGAACCCATTATCTCCCGAATATAATTTTCTCATTATGATCAGACAGGATGGACAATTTTGCAGACTCATTTGTTCTGCGAAGATGAGAGTCATTTCGAGTTTGTTTGTTTTACATACTCAATCGGCCAGAGTGCTACAGTACGAAGCTTTGAAGAAGTCTAGATTTCGAAGTATTGAGCGAGAACTATCTCTTACAAATTAGTTTGAACAAGTCTACACGCGGTTTTGCACGCCTTGAACTTGAGTTCTGAAATGTATACCCTGTGTGGGAGATTATTATGAACGTGGCCTCTCCAAGTAAAATATCTGCGATGACGTTCACATAACTTGTTACTTACGTGTGGGTAAGGGGGATTTGTTAGTAAACGAAGCCAGCCGCTTATAAGAACTGCTCGTATGTTACAGAAGATGACGATCTCGTTGTGACATCAGGTTGTCGGCTAGATACACGACCTTGATGTTGCGTGGTCCTGAATTTCAGCCTGCAGGGCCTATTTAACACGAGGCAACTACATCCGCACTGACTGACAGGCTTGTTGATTATTCAGAGAAGAAAAGGCTTGGATCGTATATTGTAGTTGCAAGCTTCATAAATACAGGTAACTTGTCTGCTGACAAGCACTTCAGACTATTGTTCAGGAACGTGATCGTCAGACATCTCCATTGCTCACTGAGTTACTTATTCCTTTTCAGATTCCCTTACTTCATAGTAGTGTACCCCATGGGTTTGTTTGAACAATGACTGACGTATTCAAAGCCCCTTCATCCTACGGTTGTTTGAAGTTTATAAACAACAGCTACCTTCATGCATTTATCGTAATATGTCATTGGGGATAGGGCACTAAACATAAACATAAATTCTGATGACAATGACTGGGTGAGTGTGAGAAGCTCTGATGAGGATGTAGGATGGAATGCATCCAAGTTATCCCCAATTAATAGTAACGATAACCTGAAAGTGGTAAATCCCAGGGCCTCTCAACTTGCAATCATAGACAACAAGGCTCCTATCCGAGTAAAGAAATGCTTCCACTTACATTTCCCTGCTTCTTCACATTCATCTTTCGCCGACTCTCAGTCATTTCCGCCTTCGATAGTATCACGTTCGCGAAGGTAGCCTTTCATTTTCACACTTTTAGAGGCCTTTCTTTTTCTTATGCCTATACAAGCTCCAGATCAATGGCAGAGTATCGGTCTCCATACTTCAGGATCTCGGGTTCATGATATGGAAAGAGTTTTTAAGGTGGGGAGACCCAGCTTAACACGGGGAAAATAGGCCAACATTCATTCGATTTTTATATATGCTACAAACGTTGTTGAAAAATGCTGCACATATCCCAGGATTGGCATGCTTCAGAACAACCAGAAGCAACTTCAATGATGTCAAAATTCTAATTATAACATTTTAAAATAAAATGTTCACAATTTCCCGCCTTTTTAACAATATATCACGGTTTCCTTCATAGCTCTCTTACTGTTTCACGGATAATTATGATTTCTTTCAGAGTTTCCTCCCATAGCGTTGTACTACAATTTGTACCTCATTCAGATCAGTAGGATTTAAATTAGATTTTATATAACATATTTATTTACAAAAATATTAATATTTTCTGGTGATCAGAATTAAACGCCGACAAAAATTCCAAATCACAGTCTATGTTAATGATTGAGGTTAATTTTGTAGCTGGAGGTTACACACTTTATAAAAGGAAAAGTACGAACATTCTTATAAACATGGAATTTATAAGGGAAGCAGTGATATATTGTTAAAAAGGTGGGAAATTTTGAACATTTTATTTTAAAATATTAAAAATTAAAATTCTGACATTATAGAAGTTGCTTTTGGTTGCCAGGAAGCACGTCAATACTGGGATATGTGCAGCAATTGTCAACAACAATTGTAGCATATTTAACAATCGAGTGACTATTAACCTTCTTTCTTCCTTTATTAAGCTGGGTCTCCCCCCTTAACATCAGAAAGAACTCCATAGTACTCTCCGTCGTAGATATTTGAATGTAAAAACCTTTGATGACACATTCGTTGTTTAACCGACTAAATGGTAATTAATATAAATTAATAATAGACCAATAGAATTTCGGTTTCTCTAGCACCGACAGATTAGAACTGAACCTCTAAATTGATAGCAGGCACCCAAAATGGCGTCTAATCAAAAAGAAGAAACTGCAAGTGTCTGCAATTGCTTTTCGTCTTATTAATAATGTTACGTGGTTTTACGCTCTAGGCTCTATAATTCCAAATCTTCGCCCTTTACAACAGCATTCGTCCCGCCCGATAACAATACAGACCTATAGGTAGCGGGTAATCTCAGAAACTACTGGATCGGTTTTGAAATTTATTACACCATTTGAAGGAATATAATTCTGGGTAACATAGGCTATGCATCATCCAGGAATATGAAAGTTTTGCCGCGAGAACCATGATTTAAGGAAAAAATGGCAGCAATAAAAGTATCTCCAAGTTTGTATGTTTTCCTGCATGTGTTTCTTCACGTAAAACTACTTGACTGATGGACGTCAAATTTGACATGCTTATAGCTTACACCTATATTTAACACATAGGCTACTTACTATCACACTATGTTTTAAGTGGGGTATCTAGCGAAATAAAATGTGAAGCAAGTCAGAGGAAAACGTACGTTTCGGATCCATAACGTTGAATACGCTGCCTAAACGCTTAGTCCTATTGAACAATAAAGCGCACCATGTTTACCTGAAATTCAATTTCACAGAAAAAGGTTTATATGAATTTTCTTCGTATCTCTTAATAGCTTTCGAGATAAAAATACTTTGCTCTATTTTGACGCATGCTTTACCCTTGGTCCCTTTGTTTTGGTTTCCCTCACGTAAAAACAACTTGACGGACGCTCTTAAATTTCTAAAGCATACAACATGAACTTTCGGTAAAGATATAGGCTATTTAATGTCACTGTGTATCTTAAAGGTTCCGTGCAGGCAAATAAAATGTGAAGCAAGTCATAGGATAATGTCATGTTTGTGTGGTAGCAAATCGCCGAGATAGGTCGCTCTGGCGTGAAGCTTTGTACCTTGTGTCCTTGTGCTACTCCTGTGTGTTGTAGATTAGTCGTAGAATTCATAACCTCTCTTTTTCACTTTACCTCTTGCGTTTTGGCCTCCTCCATACTTTGATGTTCATTATAGGGTCAGTGACTGGGTAAGCCGCTATCACGCGAAGCCCATCAAATTATCAAGACAAGACAAGACATAGGAGAATGTGCGCCCGGGACTGTTGTCCTTATACATGCAACCACTTGAATATGTGTAAGGTAATGAGTACGTGATTATGGTATTACCCTACGGAGAAGCAAGACGTACTGCATGAGAAGCACGATGCTTATACCAAAAAATGATTTCCTGGACGAGAAATACTGACTTCGGAAATGTTTGTAAGGGTTTACAGGCGGATGTGTGAAGCTATGTTCTTTGGAAGGGACCTGTTTGGGATGTGCTAATAACGCCTGATGATAACGAGGAGCTACGCATAATGCAATTGAAAACAACTCCCACACCAACTCATGAGCCGTAGCACATCAGCCAGGCAGCTGTACTGCTCACATTGCAACCGATAAATTGTGCACATCGAATATGATGTGTGATCATATATCACATAGGATATAAACAGATGCATACAATGTTCTTCTAGCAACGAATTTGAACCTCAGATCACACGATACAACTTAGGCTCGTTAACGCACTCGGTCAGGGAGAAGTCGGTAGCAACTATGCATATACTGCAACATTCCAATGTCAATGAAGTTTCATATCAGCAAGGAGCGTTCCTTTTATGGTTCTAAGCGTTCACTGATTATTACCTCCTTATTGCTGCTTTCTTAGCTATGGATATAAGTATTTCAATCCATGTAGCTTCGGAGACTTTTCCGTTAGACTATAAACTGAGGATTGCAAAAACCCAACCAAACCCCATGGCGCAACAGCCCCGAAGCGCCATGGCCTACCAAGTGACCGCTGCTCAGCCCGAAGGCCTGCAGATTATGAGGTGTCGTGTGGTCAGCACGACGAATCATCCCAGCCATTGTTCTTGGCTTCCTAGACCGGGGCCGCCATCTCACCGTCAGATAGCTTCTCAATTATAATTACGTAGACTGAGTGGACATCTAACCAGATCCAGGTAAAAATCCCTGACCTGGCCGGGAATCAGAGCCGGGGCTTCGGGGTAAAAGGCAGTCACGCTACCCTACACCACGGGGCCGGCAAATGGGGATTGCATGAATCCGAGAAAATAGGTACGGGTGATACACCTGGTATATCAGTGTATCAGCACAGTCGGTTGACACTAAGACGGAGTAAACGTGATAAACCGAACCC
Source organism: Anabrus simplex (assembly GCF_040414725.1). Taxonomy (NCBI): domain Eukaryota; kingdom Metazoa; phylum Arthropoda; class Insecta; order Orthoptera; family Tettigoniidae; genus Anabrus; species Anabrus simplex. The sequence continues at coordinate 206,756,062 of NC_090265.1, forward strand.
GTATCGTTAGTATTACTAGGGAGATGTCATAGCAAAGCAGCGTAGTCATTGGCTTCTCACCATGGCAACCGCGGTAGGAATCTCAGCCTATACAGAAGAAAAAATTCATAGTGAAAGTCATGTCCGTTTTGTTGAGATTCCTATTATTTATAGGCCTACTTATTATACCCACACAGAAAAGAACGCCTACGTGAGAACATTTTTGGCACCTCTGTGTCTTCGAAAGTCGTAAAAGTAGTTAGTAGGACATAACATATATTTGTGGAGATTAAGAATTCGGCTTCAGATTGCGACATTATGGTTTCTAGAATGATGGAGGTAGGTAATAGAAAATGAGGTAATTGTAAGGTCCTAAGTGAAGAGAAATGTAAAATTTTCTTTTTCCCCCCGTATGATTTGATTATTGTTAGGTAAACGAAGTTCTTGTCTTACAGATTTCCATAAACAGCTTTCAGTAGTCTCCACGTTAACTTTTGTTTTCCTAAAAGTAGTGTTGTTCCAGTTAGCTTTTAGCCGTTGAGCCAGCATCTGCAAGCGAGATTCAGGAGGTAAATGGAAATACTAAGTACTCATTAACAAGAAGATGGGTGCTCGAGCGCCTGTAGCGTGGGGAGAAGGCAACCAGGAGTGCACTTGTGCTTCCAAGGTTGTCTACTTGCCTTGTGCTTCTGAATTGTTATTCATGAGACGCTCCACCATCATAGAAATGCAATAGTACTGGAAGGTAACGAGAAGCAATATTGATATCACAGAACGTTCAGGTAAATTAACTGAATACGCCAAGTAAAATAATTGGGAATAACAATCTAAGTCTGAAGTATCCTGAATATTTGTGTTATATGCACAAAACACACCATAAATGTCTTCCAAGGAAATAACGTAAATTTATAACTCTATATGAAGTAAGTAGTATAATTAATTTAGATATATTTCCTGGAATAATTAGTTGAATACATAAAATAAAATACAGTTTAACTACTTTTCTAATACTATTATTGTTTCTAGCACTGTCCTTTATCATTTGCACAAATGGAAACTGACTGTACGCGTGAGCAGAAATATTTCAATAAACGAATATGCTTATCCTGATTTCTTGTCATCAGTAATCCAGAGAAAAGAATATTCTTTCCAATTTTGTTCGTCATTTTATATGCCCACTTTTAGCCTTATTTACGAAGTAATCGATTATAACACATTTTAAGGTGCAAACGTACAATATGCATAACAAAGAGTGGGTTGTCCTCAGTTCCTGAATATTCATTCGCGATTTTCAAAAGTGAGGCTTGCCGTCACCGAAAAGCCGTAGGTGCTTAAAACGTCTCCATAAGAAAAAAACCGATATGGATATCTGTGATAGGCTTAAGAGTATAGATTCCTAATACTATTAAATGTATTATCTTTTTAAGTCAACCTACCATCATAGTCGCCGATCAAGGGCATTGATTCTTAACCACCAAGGCGTACCAAACGCGAAGATATCACAATCATTACGCGTTGGCTGAATAATAATAATAATAATAATAATAATAATAATAATAATAATAATGATAATAATAATCAAGGATGATATAATCGATTTAGACAACTCATCGAAACGTTTCGCGGTTTCCAGAAGACTTGGGAGAACCTAGTGAGAAAAGAGAGGTCCTACAGAGAAGAAGGAAATAGGGAAAAGGAGGAAAAGATACTGGCGGAGAATGAAGGCAGAGAAGGCTAAATAGAATGCAAAGATTGCCAAACACGGTCCATAGATGGCCGAAACAAAAGCAAAGAGACGAATATCACACCCCATGGAAAAACAGCCCCGAAGGACCCTGGCCTACTAGGTGAGGGCTGATCAGCCCGAAGGTCTGCAGATTAACTTACCAGATTCTTGACTTTCTACACTGTAGTCGCTATCTCACCATCAGATAACCCCTCAATTTTAATCACGTGGGCTAAATGGATATCTAGCCAGCCCTCAGATCCAGATAAAAATCCCTGACCTGGCCGAGAATCAATAATAATAATAATAATAATAATAATAATAATAATAATAATAATAATAATAATAATAATAATAATAATAATAATAATAATAATAATAACAATAATAATGATAATAATAATAACAATAATATGACCCAATTAAAGAGCTCATTTGATTATTTACCACTATGTTTCTTCTTTTCTTCCCTATAACTCTCAGTCTATTCGCAGAATTTACTTTTGCGCATCTAGTATCTTTTCGTTAAGGTTCTTCTACAAATTTGTATTTTATTAGGGTTCTGAATTTTCTTCTATCTTGAATAGTGTCTTCGTTAAAAACAGTTTTTGGTAGGTCATTGTTTATTTCTACGAGCCAATTTATATGGTTTTCTAGGGATGGTACTGGATTATAATGTTATTTTCTTCTTTTATTGTTATCCATTGTGTATAAATGATCGTAAAATATTTATCACTATTTTCTGATAGTATCTCTGACTATTTTCTGTGAATTGGCATATGCCCTGTGGTTTTCTTTTCATCCAAATTCCATTTTCGCATTTTGATCCCAGGATTTTTGTGAGGATTATTCGCTCCTGGTTGTCTATATTTTGTATTTGTCACCTGTCGCCAATTATTTTCAGAGTTTCGCATGTATCAGATGTTTCTGGTTTGACGACTATGCTGTAGTGTAATAATTTTGCGATGCAGGCATTAATATTATTATAGGCTCTTATGCCCTTCGATGTTAAGTCAGCAAGTCCAAGCTAATGAGCTATGCACTTCCACAGCCATCTACTTTCATCGAGCACTTGGCCTCTTCCATGTCTCTTACACTTAAATAATTACACACTGAAACTAAAGATCGTCCACCGAGCGAGATGGCCCTGCGGTTAAGGTCGCGCATCCGTGAAGATTGTTTTCGACGGTTTCCCATTTTTTGGCTATTTTTTTACGTCGCACCGACACAGATAGGTCTTATAGCGACGACGGGATAGGAATGGCCTAGGAATGGAAAGGAAGCGGCCGTGGCCTTAATTAATGTCCAGCCCCAGCATTTGCCTGGTGTCAAAATGGGAAACCACGGAGAAACCATCTTCAGGTCTGCCGACAGTGGTATTCGAACCCACTATCTCCCGGATTGAAGCTCACAGTTGCGCGCTCATAACCGCACGGCGAACTCGCCCGGTTGTTGTCCCATTTTCTCACAGGGTAAATGTTGGGGCTGTACCTTAATTAAAGGTATGTTCCCTCGTTCTTTGTCCTAGGCCTGCTATATCCCATCGTTGCTCATAACTTTGATCAAAAATGTTTCCACCGATGATCATAGTATTAAGTAGTACCAAAAAGTCAGCCCGTCCTTTGGAGATAAGGCGTTGTGTAATCAGTTAACTTACCTGCTTTATAATCATAAGACAGAAGGAGAAATGATGGACGGCAGATATTGCGGAAACCGTTGTGGTTGTTAGGTATGTTGAAGGTAGAGCTGTTAACGTCTTTGCGAGTGATGTAAGGCAACAGGAAGACGATATAGGTCCGTGAAGTAACAGTTTCATTACAAGGTTATATTCTTGTTATGAAACTGCTCTGAGGTCTTTTCAAAACCCATCCAGTTCTCACAATCGCAGCTACTGACCGAGAAACGTCTGCGAATGGGTTTGTCTCCCAACCTCATAATGAATACTGCAAACCTGATACATTTTATGGTGAAAATGTATGGCCATCCTACTTGAACTAATGTTAATTCCGGCTAAGAACGCCCCTGTAGTAGCCCCAAGGATGCTAATTACTCCTCCAGCTCTTGACCATGCTGGAAAACGTCTTTGTGATTCTAATATTATCTATTGTTATTAAAGCCAACGTCCGGCTCCATGGATAAACGGTTAGCGTGCGGGCCTTTGGCCACAGGGGTCCCGGGTTCGATTTCCGGCAGGGTCGGGTATTTTAACCATCATTGGTTAATTTTCCTGGCACAGGGGCTGGGTTTCTGTGTTCTCTTCATCATCATTTCATCCTCATCACGACGCGCAGGTCGGCTACGGGCGTCAAATCAAAAGACCTGCACCTGGCGAGCCGAATCCGTCCTGGGATCTCTCGACACTAAAAGCCATAAACCACTTCATTTCATTAAAGCCAACAGTGATATTTAAAAAAATTAGGAAACAAATTTGATTCTAGATACTCACTGTCTGATTATTGTTGAAAGTTCTGGATGAGTCACGTTTGTGAGCGCCTTTCTCTACTTCCGTTCTGGGAAATCAACAAATCAATCACTAATATTTGTCGGTGATAGTTCTAGATGTATTTCCGACTCCTGAACTGAGCGGTCAGTGTAGCTGCCTTCTGCCCAGATGATTACAGTTTCTATTACTGGTCGGTCTGTGGGATTTCAGCAGAGGCTGACTGATTCCTATAGCTCGGGAACTGGGTGTTTGTGATCATCTTAATACATATCACTTCATTTACACACAACTTTTCACAGGGACATGCAATAATGAAGACATCCCCTCACGAAGGGTTGTTGCCAGGAAGTGCATCCGACTGTAAATCTGAGCCAAAACAACATGTAATCCACAGAAGAAAACGAAGACGGATTAGGTGATTTATTCAGTGTCTCTGCGTGTTTATAAACTTATTTTGGGTGGGAGGGATCGAGTCCTAGATCAACAGCCAGCAGACAGGTGGTGTAGAAAGAGAAGACAAGGAGTAATTTAAAAGAGTGATTCTGTTGACACAAAACTGAGAATAAAGATTAGTACGTAGGTCTACCTCATGTAATTTTGTGCAAACGGCGATGATTTCTGTTCAGTGAAATTTGGAGGTGATGTTCATTTCGAAATTTTCTCAGATGACCATCCACGTCCAGATGACGCACACTTCTAGATGAGGTCTGCAAAGTTTTAGAAGGACATCTTTAGTCAAGAGAAAGCACACTATTCCACAGTAAGACAATGACTTATAACATTAAATATGACTAATTCAAGAGAAATTCCAAGAATTAGACTATGGCTGTACCGACTTTGTTATATGGAAGTGAGACATGGGTAGATAAAACAAGCTATAGGAATAAAATACAATCATCTGAAAAGAGATTTCTAAGATCAGTGAACGGATACTCCCTAAAAGATAAAATACGAAATGAAGAGATAAACTAACAATTAAATATTATATTCTCAGTGAATTAAAGAATATTCCAAACAGGACAAATTGGAAAAACCACGTTCTGAGAATGGATAACAACAGAATCCCAAAACTTACCCTGGAATACCATCCTACGGGAAGAAGAGATCCTGGTCGTCCTATGAAGAGATGGCATGAAATCTGAGGTAGGAACAGGCTATTAGCCTAATCCATGAAAAGTAAATAAGTAAATAAGTAAGTAAGTAAGTAAGTAAGTAAGTAAGTAAGTAAGTAAGTAAGGTGAAAATGAAATGCTAAGTCTTCCAGGTTTTAGTTCGGAATTTCTGTCTCCTGATTACAGCTTATTCCATTTTGTAGTAACATCTCTTTGAGGAAGATAATTTGGCACAGACGTCTGGTCATAAGACTCCTAACCCGAGTGTCCTGAGTTTGAATCCAGTCGACGTCAGTGGTATATTCAGCACAGTCAAGGGATGGCAACTGGAGCATCATACGGTCTTATGAACCTCGATAAGTCCGAAAATGAACCTCTGTGTTCCAGCAACTCTACATAAACCAGAAAACGGGGTGCCGTGAAAATATTATTGTTGCAACTACTTTTATGGTTTTTGCAGACGTACAAGCAACGGAAATTTTGTCCCTAGGATTATGCTTACATCCTAGTAAATGTAGCAATACGAGGTTGGGGTATGCGAACATCTTCAAATACCATTGGTCTGAGGAAAGATAAAACCAGCAAGGGAGCAGAAAGCTAGCGCTCTACCATCTGAGGAATTCAACTTGGCACTAAGAAAAAGAAGGAAATTTAATCCATTGAGTGGTGCATGGAAAGCCTTCTTCCAAAGTCTGTACATAGGTGGCCTATTTACCCGCAAGGCTCAATGCGGCAGGGTGGCCAGATCCTTCTCCAGACAACAGCACGCAGCCTAACCAATGTAAGTGTAAATCAGTTGCAATGATGCTTGACTTCGTAAATCTCATGCGACTCAGTGTTTCAACATGGCTTCACCGTTGGCTAATAAACTGTCATAACTGAGCCAAACCAACCAAATTAAATGAAAATAGCAAAGTTTATTTCTAAAGACCGTTGTATAACGTGCAGTTCTAACTGTCTTTGTCACACACCTTCATGTCGTGAAGCACACCATGGAGTCAGTCCTGGAGTATATTAGAACGTTTGATGAAAATGGCAGACATCAAAGCCTAATTTTGACCTTTTGAAGTGGATGGACTCCTATTTCACTTTGCAAGATGTTTCGCTGGCGCGCAGGCTGTGCTTCCTTCCCACCACAGTGATCAAGCAGGCTGTGTTGTAGCGTGTCTGCTTCACTCCTCATTGTGTAGGGACGACACAAACTGTCGTTACAGAGGCTCGCGCGCCATATACAAGTGCTTCGGCCCACTTTACTGCGTCTCCATAGCAACAAGAATTGTGCCGCCTTGTCCGACATTTCTCACTTCTTCGCCTTCCTGCCCAAACAGCGAGAACCAAACAAACTTGCAGCTCATTCAGTTGCGGACATCTACAATGTTCTGTATTATGAGGACTAATAGCTGAAGACAAAAACATGGGAATTTTGAAATTTAAGTAAGAAGAAAACAACCTTGCATTTTTGCATGGTTGTTGATATCCTTGCGTTTTAGATGGAGGATCCGAATTTTCGTTTCCAAAATCCCACATTGATTGCCGGGATTCAAACTGCGGCTGCCTTGGGGAGAAGTTGGTGACTGCATCACTCGGTTATCCCTCCAACTCAGAAAATGATAGGTCGAGTCTCAAAATCGAACATGAAAGTAGCTAAAATATCAACTGGTCAAATTTCAGTAACAAGGACATGCCTTATATATCATCCAAGCCACTCTCTTACTTACAAAATTTGACTCACTATTATTCGGAGACTTCTTTTTGTGCTTAAGACTCATTATTATTGCCCATAAAAATCTTAAATAACGCCAGCATGTAGCAATTTAATCCTGCAAGAAATATTACCGTGTGAGAAGCCAAGTACTCGACAGCTGTCCGACTTTTGAATTGCACTGACATCAACGGAAATCGAACCCGCTGTATTTGTAAAAAGAAGACTACGCAATTACTGAAGCTCACATCCCCCTTCAAATTTGTGGAGTACATGTTGTCGCTCTGGTCCCGAAGTTCCCGAGCTCGATTCTGGGCTTCAGCAGAGACTCGAAATCTGATAAGATGGTGATGATTATGGCTGTTTTAAAGGGCCAAACATCGTGGTTAACCGCATCGAATCTTATACGAGGAACAGAGGTGGATAGGGATTGTTGAAGTCCCAATTCTCGTTCTTCCATTAATTCCAAACAAATGTAGGGGCTTATAGTCAGTCACTTCCTTCCACATTCTATCTTCTCCAGAAGCGAAAGAGTGCAGCCTCAGCAAAGGGCTGCCCTTTCTTCCCAGTTGTAACTATATGTGTGGGTCCAGCTTCATTTTGGTGTGGAGGTGATAATTTACAGCTAATAATAATAAATAATAGGCAAATTTCTGGAATGAATGCTAAGAGTCGCGGCCCTCAGTTCGACGGGTCCCGGTCAAGTGCGGGATTTTAGCCGCGATGCTTGATTCTTTTGGCTCGGGGACTGGGTGTTTGTGATTTTGCCAGTATAAATACAAATCTCTTCGCATTCACACACAACGCTACCAACCACTATAGAAACACACAGTACTGAATTTGTTCGTTCACAGTGTTGGCATCACTAAGGGCATCTGGACGCAAGATATGGGCCATATCTTCATGTAGTGTCGACCTAACGAATATTGAGAAAAGGTCAGGAAGACGAATTTATTCGTTTTACGTCACACTGACTACTTTTAAGGTTTTCGGAAACGCTGGAGTACCTGCAATGTTGTTCCGGATGATTAATTTCACACAGGAGGAAAAACGCAATAAAATATTTTTCATAAAATCCTCCCTGATCCTTCTGAAGAATTTTACAAAAATTATTTTATTTTGTATGATTATTATTATTATTATTATTATTATTATTATTATTATTATTATTATTATTTATATAGTATTAGTAATATGTACCGGCTCCATGGCTAAATGGTTAGCGTGCTGGCCTTTGGTCACAGGAGTCTCAGGTTCGATTCCCGGCGGGGTCGGGAATTTTAAACATAATTGGTTAATTTCGCTGACACGGAGCTGGTTGTATGTGTCGCCTTCGTCATCGTTTCATCCTCATCGCGACGCACAGGTCGTCTACGGGCGTCAAATCAAAAGACCTGCATCTGGCGAGCCGAACTTGTCCTCGGACACTCCCGGCACTAAAAGCCATACGCCATTTAGTTTCATTTCAGTAATATGTACAATCCAAAGCAGTGATAAATACAGGCATTATTTATCTACCGATTTGTCTAATCTAACACTCTACTTATCTGTTAAGTAACGATTAATGCGGTACGAGGATTATGAAAAGTGATCCTTTTTGACACGAACGTTAAATTAATTTACGACTGTGGGCTGTCCTGAGAATGTGTTTTTCTTCATCTGTGGGTTATTATTTTCCCTTCCAGCCAAAACCGGGACATTTCCTATTCACAGGCCACAGTAATTTCCTTATGCTTCTCTAGCCTGTTTCTCTCACCATCATTTGTTTCATCTTCTTTATATCCTCAAATGCGGTTGGTGGCGGGAAGGGCATCTGACAGTAAAGACATGTCATATGCGTGTAATTTCAACCCACAGGCAGATCGCCACGCTCAAATGGGAGGCAGTAATGCAGTATAAGTTGGAGCACTACTGTAGTGTGGAAGCATTAGAGGTGCGCTCTAAGCAGTGCGGTGAGCGGGTAGGACGGCACGACGTGCAGTTTCGACATGCCAATGTGTACTCATAATCTCGTTATGTCAAGAATGATGGTCAATAAGGGCAGTTACTAGATGTGTGGGCCGTAATTAAAGTGATGTGGTTCGAACATAATGACTTTCTCCTTGATCACTATATGACTCGACTAGATTGGGCAGCGAGTTTCGCGGACATGAACCCTCTCAAACATAAATTAAAGAAGGCTGTTTATGGGCGTCACGACCCACCAAACTCTATGAGAGATCTACGCCGAATCACCATTAAGGAGTAGAGTAATTTGGATCAACTGACCAACTGATGAACTAGTGGACAGCATACCAAGGTGAATTCAGCCATGCGTCAATGTAAGCGGACGTGTTACCCTGTATTTAAGGTACTGGATTGTAGAGGGGTCTCATTTGTTCCTTTTACGGAAAATAAATAACGCTCTTATGGTACATCTGTCTATCTTTCATTTTGTTTTTCGGTTTTTGTAAAGCGTCCCAGTTGGTACAAAAGCTTTTGCGATGTGTGTAGGCCAATACTAACTTCATTTCCAGCTCGATAACTTCCCGACATTACCGCATTACCATTACGACATTACCATGAGTTGGTGCTCTATGGAATATTTTTGAAAAATAAGAATTCCAATTTTGAAACTTTTAATTTCAAAAACGGTTTGTATTATACGTTTTAGTCTAAACAGTTCGAGCATCAACTGACATAGAATACCTGAGTACCACCAAGCAGGCGTTCAAGTGAATTATGTCGGGCTGAGTGGTTCAGCCGGTTGAGGCGCTGGCCGCGTGACTCCAACTGGGCAGTTCGATCCTGGCTCAGTTCGGTGGTATTTGAAGGTGCCCAGATACGTCAGCCTCTTGTCGATAGATGTACTGGTACCTAAAAGAACTCCTGTGGGACTAAATTCGGGCATCTTGATGTCTCCGAAAATCGTAAAAGTAGTTAGATGGACGTAAAATATTATTATTATTATTATTATTATTATTATTATTATTATTATTATTATTATTATTATTATTATTATTATACATCGTCATTATAGACCGTTATGCCTTTCAGCGTTCAGTCTGCAAGCCTCTGTGAATTTACTAAACGTCGCCACAATCCTCTCTTTGCAACTAGTCCGTTGGCCTCATTTAGTTCTATACCTCTTATCTTTAAATCGTTAAAAACTGAGTCTAACCATCGTCGTCTTGGTCTCCCTCTACTTCTCTTACCCTCCATAACAGAGTTCATTATTCTCCTAGGTAACCTATCTTCCTCCCTTCGCCTCACATGACCCGACCACCGAAGCCGGTTTATGCGTACAGCTTCATCCATCGAGTTCATTCCTAACTTAGCCTTTATCTCCTTATTCCGAGTATCCTCCTGCTATTGTTCCCACCTGTTTGTACCAGCAATCATTCTCGCTACTTTCATGTCTGTTACTTCTAACTTACGAATAAGATATCCTGAGTCAACCCAGCTTTCGTTCCCGTCAAGCAAAGTTATTCTGAAAACAGACCGATGTAAAGATAGTTTCGTCCGGGAGCTGACTTCCTCCTCACAGAATACTGTTGATCGCAACTGCGAGCTCACTGCATTAACTTTACTATACCTTGATTCAATCTCAATTGCTTTATTACCATTCTGGGAGAACACACATCATAAATACTTGAAATTATCTACTTGTTCCAGCTTTGTATCACCAACCTGGCATTCAGTTTTACTGAATTCCTCAACTACTGACATAAATTTAGTCTTCGAGAGGCTAATTTTCATAACATACTCATTGCTCCTATCTTCAAGTTCCAAAATATTAGACTGCAGGCTTTCGGCACAATCTGCTATTAAGACCAAGTCGTTAGCATAGGCCAAACTGCTTACTACATTTCCACCTAACTGAATCCCTCCTTTCCACTTAAAATACCTTTCAGCAGATAAACCATATAAACTACAAACAACAAAGGGGAAAAATTACAGCCTTGTCTAAACCTGAACGATGAACCCATTCTAACATGAATTCTCAATGCAGCCCATAAATGCCTTTGATTGATTTTAATAATCTACCCTTAATCCCATAGTCCCCCAGTGTGGTGAACATTTTTTCCTAGGTACCCTGTCATATGCTTTCTCTAGATCTACGAAACATAAACAAAACTGTATATTCCTCTCGTAGCATTTTTCAGTTACCTGGCGCATACTGAAAATCTGATCCTGACAGCCTCTCTGTGGTCTGAAACCACACTGGTTTTCACACAACTTCCTCTCAACCACTGATCGCTCCCTCCCTTCCAAGATGCCAGTGAATACTTTGCCTGGTATACTAATCAATGAGCTACCTCGATAGTTGTTGCAATCCTTCCTGTTCCCTTGCTTATAGATAGATGCAATTACTGCTTTTGTCCAATCTGAAGGTACATGGCCAACATTCCATGCTAATCATACGACTCTATGAAGCCATTTCATCCCTGCCTTTCCACTATACTTCACCATTTCAGGTCTAATTTCATCTATTCCTTATGCTTTATGACAATGGAGTTTATTTACCATCCTTTCCACTTCCTCAAGCGTAATTTCGCCAACATAACCAACATAACTTTTCTCCTTACTATTATAATTATTAGGAAATAAGGAATGAATTAGTTTTCCATTTGTTTTCTCACTGATCCAGAATGTTCTATCACACATCATCTTTGAATACCACTGAAACGAATACATCAACCTCTCTAAACATCATATTTTCATATTATTCATCACTGGCTGTGAAAGAAATAAGGACCATTGCTCATTCCTCAGCCACATCCTTATCGTCAAAGGTAAAAAATTGATTGGTCTATTAAAGTGAGAAGAAATAAACAGTTAAAATGGACGAATCGTTCTCAAAATACATCACTTTTGAGTGTGTTTGTTAGGGTGTAGTTTCACTTTATTAATATTGCGTTATGCTCAGAAAGGGCAGTGTTTAAAACCATTTTAACATGAAAGAACATAATTACAATTGAAACAATAAAATTTTCCATGCTCTTAAATAATTAATACTTTATTCATTTAGATTGTTAACCATGTATGATTTTAATGTTTGACCATGAAACTATTTGTCGACTTTCTGGAGTCCGGTCTAACATGATGAACTTAGTCAATGGTGTAGATCTATCAATTCTCAAGAACACAAAACTATTATCCCTGCCCTTATTTTCTCTCCGGTAGTAATAAAATCAGACATTCCCCCAATCACGATTGCCTGTGTAGATAACAAGAAAATGCCATGATCTATCAGTTCAAAATCAGTGGGGTTGTGAACCGCCTTGTTGAGAACTCAGTGACAAAATCACTCACCAGATCCGTGTATAAAATTACACCGAATAGTGGTGACTATCATATTATTGGAGCGAAATCATGTGATTATCATTCTCGTTTCAACATTGAAATTTTGCATCATACAAAATCCAGTTAGACCAATTTCTGAGCGGGAATATTGTGCCAGATATTTAACTATGAACGGAATCATAAGGAGCAAGGTTGTCCCGAGGGCTCAAAACTACTTCGCCATACATTGTGTCTGGGAGGGCTGGTAAAGAGCCATGAATAGTAATAGAATGTTCATGATATAATCTACAGAACTCATCACCTCGAACGACACATTTCCTCAGGGACGGAACGGTGCTCGAAAGTGTGTCTCGTTTAGTAAACGTTCAGCTGACCACATCGCGTGGTTTGTACGTCACCTCGTGTGACCATCAAGACGGAACACGTCAAATATTCACCAAGGGAGGACGAAAGAGCCGTCAGGATTCTTGTACGGACGAGACTTGACTAGGCGGCGCGGTGAATGTTTCATGTGGGGTTAAGCATTCATGGAGCGCTCTTGAGACGCTCGGCTGTCCGTCATGCAGGGCACGGCCCAGAGAACACTTTCAGATTTTGTAAAAAGATAACCATCAGCTTCAACAATCTCCAAATAATGGGTCCAATATATCTGTGAGTACAGTAGCCTACTGCTTGGATTATCTGCTGTAATGGACAGCACTTGGTTAACGACTATCCGACTATCACAAGTTAGCTTTAACGGACAGCTATGCACGCTTCTGATTCCTGACGTCTATTGATACAGCAATAGCAATAGGAATAAGCGCTAGATTATTAGAAGGCTGTGGAAGCTCAGATACTTGCTTCAGTAGTTTACACATATCCTCTCGATTCGGTGAATAACTATTATTACATATCAGAGCAATAGCTTCTTAAGGAACATATTTCATAACTATCAATCCATGGTGAACTAATTAAAAAAGCTGCAAGAAAGCGAAAGGAGGTAAATACATGAAACATTCTACAGTTTAAATTCGTAAAAAAGAATTATCTTTGACAATGACCCTATAAAGATACGTCTGTGAAAGGTTATGCCATTCTAATACTCTGTGTTCCTACACAAGTTGTATTTACTGGCCACTATTGCTGTCGTCTGCTTTTATAATAATAACTAGAGCCCGGAATTTCATGCAAATGTATGTTTTTAAATAAGCTAGTTACACTTTGCAAACTTTGCAAATATTCCTTTTATAACTTAATGATTCCAAGTAACCGTTCTCTCTCCATGCATGTTTGCATATTTGTTCTTTATACTAGAAAATTCGTGCATAATGTATATTTTGATGATTTTTGATTTAATAGCGAATATCTGGATGTTTATATTGCATAATATGACTTTTCTTCTAACTTTGGAGTGTAATGTATAATGTTAATTTGTATGATAGTGCATTTTATGCATGATCGTTTGCAGAATTTGGGACAGTTTTTCCACGTTTTACTGTATGTCTGTTATGGAGAGACGGAGAGAATGTATTCCTAGCATCCTATCTAACAACAAAAGTTAGTACATTAGGTAGAGATTCCATAAACCAATTAACCAAGCACTTTCTTATCTGTTGTTTATGCAAACATTGAGGTAAACCGGAAGGTCCCACGTCGATATCTCTGTAATTCTTAGGAATAAGGTGCCTAGTTATAAATTGCTATAAATTGAACATTACTAAATGGTGGCTCATTTTCTTCTATATTAGACGAACCGAAAGACTTGTGTCACATTTCTGTGACTCCGCGTTACTGAGTTAGCAGCTTAAAAACCTTGGTTTTGCACTGAACCTTCCGTTGTTATCCTGGAATTTCCTACCCAGAACTCTGACTCGCCACACGTCTTTGTTATCGCAGCTTCAACCTTTAGCAGTTATTGAAGAAATCATCATATGCAATCACCGCACGGAGAAGTAGCTGCGGCAGCTAGAGATAAGCTGAACAAAGTGATCCGTTCAGATCCTGATCTTGATTTAGTCAAGGTTATAAAAGACGTATTGTGGTGAAAATGGAAAGATGTACAATTTGATCTCACTTTGTCAGTGATGTTTTCATTTCAGTATGCACCTGTCACGTCTTGTGACGTAGAATGATCAATTTCTGTGCTTACGAATGTGCTGACAGATAAACGGATGAGTTTAAATGAAGACATGGAGAAATTAGTTTTGTACAACGTTTCAAAAGAAGCTGAATTTTGATGGTGCATATTATCCAATTTATTGTGCATGTTTTTCCATATGAAATGAAATGTCGTGTGGCTTTTAGTGCCGGGATATCCCAGGATGGGTTCGGCTCGCCAAGTGCAGGTCTTTCTATTTGACGCCCGTAGGCGACCTGGGCGTCGTGATGAGGATGACATGATGATGAAGACAAACCATACGCCCAGCCCCCGTGCCATTGGAATTAACCAATTAAGGTTAAAATCCAAGACCCGGCTGGGAATCGAACCCGGGACCCTCTGAACCGAAGGCCAGTACGCTGACCGTTCAGCCAACAAGTCGGACTTTTTTTCCATATGATAGTGCATGAATACATGCATATTTTGAGATTCGATAGTGCATAGAAATCTGGACTCTGCTGGAGTATTAAAGGACCGATTTTAAAAACTGAGATACTCGTCCCCAGTTTTTACCTGCATTGACGCGATTCGGCAAGTACATTATAGTTATTATATAGGCTTTTGGGCTCATGCCGTATCAAGAAAATAATGTGAAATTGTTTACGTTTCGCAGAGAACTTCTCTGCCTATATCACGTGTCTAAGCACGGGCCGTGAAAGCATCAACGGCAACATTAAAAGTCTCTATGGGTAGTATACTTTTAAGAAGGCTTCAAAATTCAACAAATTGAGGAGAAAGAAATCTGTTCTTCTTTCCGTGTCACTATTCATCTCGGCAACCCCGAAAACTGCAGATTTGAGACTATTTTCGATTATGTTTGTATCTCAACCCCTCGCCCCCGTTCTTGAGGGTGCTTGGGGTGTCTTACCCCCACGTGGTTTGTTTTCGGATACTAAGTTTCCCAAGTTTGGTTGAAATCGCTCCAGTGGTTTAGGAGATATAATACATACACACATACATACGTGTACAATGGCATTTATATGTGTATAGACTACATAGACTCGCTTATAGCTTATAGCAAACTGACTCCTAGTAAGTAGTCTACTTGATCGACAGAATCAAAATAACTTTGACCAAATGAACCCCTAACTTAATACTAACACGGTGAGTTACAGATCCTTACCGCTTTCAGAAATACTCCTACACCGGGCAAGTTGGCCGTGCGGTTAGGGGCGCTCAGCTGTGAGCTTGCACCCGGGTTCGAACCCCACTGTCGGCAGCCCTTAAGACTATTTTCCATGATTTTCCATTTGCACACCAATCAAATGCTGGGGTTGTACCTTAATTAAGGCCACGGTCGCTTCCTTCTCACTCCTAGGCCTTTCACATCCCATCGTCACCATAATATCCATCTGTGTGGGGATGACGTAAAAAAAATTTTTTTAAAAAAACTACTCCGACCTCGGGTAGGAACAAACTTGTGAACTTCGATCACGCAAAGTCTGTAATCTTTCATTCGGGAGATGGTGGGCTTGAGTCCTAGCGTGGGCAAACCTGAAGATAATTATCCGTAGTTTCTTATTTTCACACTAGGAATTGCGGCCATTATCTTTCCACTCGTAGCCTTTCCCATCCCCGCGTAGCCGGAAACGTTCTGTGTGTTAATGGGACCGTAAGTCACAAGCAAACATTTTTTTAAATGGTCAGAGGAGGAAAGACTAACACGCTAACTGCCCGACCTCCGGTATCAGTAAGATGTATGCCACAAGTAAGACCTGAATACGATATACAGTATTGCAACTTACCAACATCAAAGTGAAAGGGAAATCTTATCTCAAAAGTTACGGTCGGAGAATCGTGGTTTCAACCCCGACGACTCACTTCGGAAAAATATTAGCCTATGCCTTCATTCAAGGCTCGAGCGTATTTCGACATCCTGTACTCAGATACATACTCAGTGGCTGATGAATTTCTATCCCAGGTGGTATAGGTGCGTTTGGTTCTCCTGCTAGAGCTTATTCGCTTTCCGATCAAGAAGTCGAGAGATTTTCAAGAGATAATGTACCCTACTGGTACTAAAGCTAGGACCTTGAATTTATGAAAAAAAAGAAAGTCATAAGCGATCCGCCGAGTTTCGAGAGCGTATCCCACAGCCTTGACAGGCCTAACTTTCAGCTGCAGCCAGCAAGTAAGCTCGCACGCAGGGCCCAGGAGAGGCATTTTGGAAATATTTTCTATGTTTATTAATCATGCTTTATATTAAATTAGACCGAGATCGATAGCTGCAGTCGCTTAAGTGTGGCCAGTATCCAGTAATCGGGGGATAGTGGGTTCGAACTCCACTGCCGGCAGCCCTGAAGATGGTTTTCCTTGGTTTCCCATTTTCACACCAGGCAAATGCTGGGGCTGTACCTTAATTAAGGCCACGGCCGCTTCCTTGCAATTCCTAGGCCTTTCCTACCCCATCGTCGCCATAAGACATATCTGTGTCGGTGCGACGTAAAGCAACTAGAAAAAGAAATATTAAATTAGATCCTACCAGATACGCAAACAGGTTCCTACAAACAACTACCTTATAAAATATTATAGTTCGTTACAGATTGGTACATCATCGAGACCTGTCCGGCCTGAGGAGCTAGCCAGGAATACTGTGGCAGGGTGCAATTCTTCAACCATGTAAGCTAGCGTACAGCTTTTACGTGACTATGATGTAGTGATCGTACCCACGGTACTCCAATTGTAAGTCAAATTCAAATTAAAACCATACGGACGTGGCATTTCATTTAAAAATTCCCACATGCAATGGCCGGGATTCAAACCGCGATCCCTTTCGGAGACGCTAGTGGAAATGACACTCGGCTATAACGCTGCCCGAAAATATTATTTTAATAAATTCCAACCACAGGGACATGGCATAAAGTTATCTAGACGAATATCTAATCACAATCTTGTAGGCTACTGTAGGTTACAAATGTGCCCTCCCCGAAGGTCCTTGCTTCGGTTATCTCTTTGTATTATGCAACCGATAAGAGTAATATAATATATAAATACGCTCTTCAGTTTATCATTTCATCTGTCCGCCTCCTTGACTGAACTGTCAGCGTTTTGGCCTTCGGTTCACAGAATCTTAGTTTCCATTGCCGGCTGGACCAAGAGTTTTCAATAGGTGAGATTAATTCCCTTGGCCCAAGGTCTCGTGTTGGTGTTTGTGTTCGTCTTAATAAACTTCTCTTCATATATATACAACACAACAAACCACAGAAACACACAATACGATGGCTTTCTTTAAAAACCTCGTATATCCCAATGCTTTCCGACGCATAATATTCCTTAAGATTGGTCACGCCTCCCAGGCACATATTTATTTCCAGTCCATCAGAATAATTTTCATTGTGTTCATTTTTCTCTGCTGTCCCGTAAAGGAAAATGAACCTTAAATACATTATACTCTAGGAGTGCATAAATTCGCCATGAAAACAACATTCCTACAATACGGTATGACAAGGTCCATTTTCCTTTACAGTGCTGCATAGGAAAATGAACACAACGAAAATTATTCTGATGGACTGCATATCCATATGTGGCTGAGTGGCGTGACCAGTCTTGAGGAATATAATGGGCAGGAAGAGGTTTGAGGCATACGAGGTTTTAAAAGAAAGCCAACGAATAGTGAATAAATCCTTGCACATAGGAATGATTTCAGGAATGTAACCAGCCATAAAACTTGGCCAAATTCACCTTCAGCGCCGAACCCAAGAATTTGGGAACAAGGCCAACAAGAAGTAGTTTGTCATTTCACCAGATGAAGTTCACTACACTCTCTAAATCTTATTCAAATCCAAGGCAGTTTAAAATATATTTTGTTTTAGTCTGTTCTGCAGCCCCTAAAGCTTTCCCTTTCTCTCTTGAATAAAGCACGCAGGTTTTCAGGAATGGTGGAATTGAGGCCAGTTAACACTATATTCGAGGACATACTAAGGTAAGATCCGGCCATTTGCTTGGTGGAAATGGGAAATCATGGAAAACGATGCTTAGGGCTGCAAAAGATGGAATTCGAATCGATCGTCTCCCCACTACAGTCTTATAGGTAAACGCTCCATAGCCAACTTGAACTGTTCCTTACAGATGGAGAGTAAGGTTTTTGAACACACTGTTTTTGTAACTGTACTGAGATTTAGGCCGCAGATTATCATGGTCTGTGAACTGCAGTTCCCATCTTTAGATGAATCTAAGTTATGTTTTTCTAGAGATGACAAGTGATACTGTGCATCAGAACAGATTATATCCGATAAGGTAAGGCACTGGAATTGAATTCTCGATTTCTATAGATGCAGATTGAATTTCATAACTAGCGGTAAACAAAGCACCTTGGTGCTATTGAAGCGTGGGTAACATTCACGTTGATACATTCAAATACAGGAGTGATAAGAACCATTTCAACTCAACATCATTGCTCTAGAGCTATTAAATCCTATGAAGATAATAGGACCAGGAATATGATCATACCATATCACGCGATTTATAAACATACTATCCATCTATTTTTGGACGAAATGATCGTAATTGAACTGAAAGTTATTTGAATGCTTCAATAAACACCAGTATTATTTTATTGGGCTCGTACGTATGAATGTGAAATTAAAAATGGACAGTTAAATAAACTCCAATTTACCAAAACAACTGCTTTAATTTTCTGCTGAATGCTATCAGAAACTTCAAATGGCAATTTTCAAATCATCCTTGGAAACGTTTCAACTAAAAATAATTCTTCTAAAGAGGTTCATTTTTTTTAAAATGTGTATAGTTTGATAGGCCTAAATCCATTTCTGGCAGGGCCTAGTGTGTACAGTGCACTAGAATATACTGTATTTGTTACATGCATGTGTCTCAGTCTGTTCCTTGGCTTGAAAACATGAAAGTGACTGAGGTACGAGTGTAAGCAATAAACGCCGTTCCTTATGCTCTCATTTGGGGGGTGTAAATGGTGGGATAATGTCACTCATAGGTTCGGTTGTTGGGAACATTTCGGTGGGCTTGGCAGACAGATATGCAAAACTTCTAAGTGAGACAAGCAAGAGAAAACTACCTAAATCCTAATGTCCCTAGTATTCCTCTTCACTTGTGACCTCTAGGCTATCGCAGCTGATGGTGGAGCTGTTGAAGATCCAACCAGCCTTCGTGCTGAAGAATCAACATAGATGGAATGAGAAGTCAGTAACTGAGTAGTTACGTTTCTTGAAACTACATCATCGCCATCATCAGCATCATCATCATCATCATCATGTTCGAGTTGCCTGGCTGATGGTAGAGCAATGGCTTGAAGATATCAAGAAGGTGGGTCCGATCCCGGCTGAGTGCGGTCGTATTTGACGATAGACAATTACGTTAACCTTGTGTCGTTAGATTTGAACGTAAAATAACTACTGCGGTAATAAATTCCGGCAGCTCGGCGTCTCTGAAAACGTAATATTAACAACATTCCTATTACATTGGATATTGCAGTATTTTAATATTTTCGGATCTGTCTCTAGTCATAAGCCAGAGCAAAATGTTGGCAAAGTCTCATTCTAATTTATGGCTGCGACAGTATGGAAGCTGCTAAGGTATGGGTAATGTTCAGTAATGATAATTAATACGACTATAGAATGTGTCAAAAGGCGAAAATTTTCGCCTTGAATGTCCACTCAGAAATGCCCAACCAAGGGGCTGCTATGTTGTCGCGTTATCCCACCCACTCAGTGTAGTAGTCTCCAGGGAAAATTTCACTGCGTTAAATACCACTTGTTCTAGGCTAAAATATTTTCATAAAACCGACCGAAACCGATACAACTTCCCATTTGACATAGACTATAGTGTGTCTGGAACCCAGGAAATGTGCAGCTCATTGGTACGCTCGTGCTGCAATAGCATTTTCTTTCCGAGCGAGGAAAGCAAGGGCAATACTACATCACTCCTATATTTGTTTTACGTCGTACTGACAAAGACAGGTCTCATGACAACGATGGGATAGGACACGGCTAGATCTGTGAAGGAAGCGACCGTGGTCTTAACTGAGGTACGGCATGAGCATTTTCCCGGTGTAAAAATGAGAAACCACGGAAAATCAATTTCAGGTCTGCTGACATAGGGGATCGAGCCTACTATCTTCTGACGAAAGCTCAAAGCTACGTGATCCATACCGCATAGCCAACTCACTCGCTCATCAATCCCCATCATGGCCTGTACGCCTCATTTCAGCACAGTCATCGGATTCTTGCAATTTCCTCACAACCGCACAACTTTTGTTGGTGCCATTTGTGGTTCCAATCAGCTTCCGAGATGAAGGCAATAATATTTGTTTTTACATCCCACTAAGTAGTTTTTTTTACGGAGAAGCCGTGATGCCGGAATTTAGTCCCGTAGGAGTACCTTTACGTGTCAGTAAATATACCGGCACGAGGCTGACGTATTTGAACACCTCCAAATGCCACCGGAATGAGCCAGGATCGAACCTGACAAGTTGGGGTCCGACCTAAAGACAGATATTACTGCATTTCCTGAAACTTCTGACTCGTGCAATGTCGGTAGTTTTAAACTGAGTTGATGATAGTATGAGAGCAACACCAAACATCACTCCGAGTGCGTTAGATTCGTTCCGTAACCATGGGGCCAAGAGCAGTAGTGGCCAGGTTCACAGGCGGTGTTCAATAATGCATGGCGGTGATTTAAAGGTGTAGCAGCACCAAGTCTCGTACTCATTCTTTGTCTGAGCTCGTTCACACCCCCAAACAACAAGATGTGTGGGCCATTAGTTTTACCCTCCTACCCCATCTCTACCTTTTGCCTTAAATCTTGATTGGTCAGACAGCCTCACCAACGAGGCTTCTTCCTACGAGAGACCAACAAAGGGATCTAGAGGGAGTAAAACACCCTCGCGAAGGTGGAGTTGAAAAAATGTTGAGTTTTGTTTCGGCACAGAGAGTGGAAGACGAAGGGAAAAATATTGGAAATGTCTGGTGATGGTACTTTACGATCTAGTTCATCACTAATTTCCAGTGCCGACAAAGGGAATGCTTTCATTATCGCACATACTATGAGTAATCATCCACGTAGCTTGTTTACAATATTCCTTGTAGGGAAAAACTTTAAATCACCCCAAACCCATTTCAAATTACTGTACACCTTGCAGCCTCAAGTGGACCCTTTGATTATACATCCGAAAAGAGCAGTTCGACATTTGGAAAGGTATTTCCTTTTTCAGGATACCATTTTGAATTTTGAAATAAATAATAGGTTATGGTTGTAAGCTATGAGACGGGTGGGAAACTGCAATTGGAACCAGAGTTAAAATTAACCCTAAGGAGATGGAGAAAAGAAATCCATTTTGTGTGTAGGGAGTCCCCTCCCAACCCAGTCGACACATTTCTTTCTTCAATAACATTGCAAATGAAGGGAGAGGAATAGGCTTTACCAAGCAAGCGAAGGAATCAGAATGCAAGCGAGTGATTTCATTTCATTTAAGATGTATTACTTTCAACTTTCTCGCGTTGGACGTTGATAATTCTAAGTCACGAGTTATTATTATTATTATTATTATTATTATTATTATTATTATTATTATTATTATTATTATTATTATTATACCCAGCAAATGTTTACATCCATCTTGATTTGATACTATTTAGGCTGCCCGAATTTCAGTTTCAAATTCCATATTTTCAACCTTTCAGATGGCAGAGAAACGGATCTCTGTTGGCTATCTACTGTATGACTGAATTTTAATTCTTTTTTTTTGGGGGGGGGGGGAACAGCATACGCTCAAATGTTTTACCAGAGATTCATTATATGCCGACATTGTAACGTATGGAATGCCAAATGCACTTAATTAAGCCATTCAAAAATCCGACTACCTCTGCCAGATATAAGCCTGCGATCTTGGGATGTGCGAGGCTTACACTATACAAATTAAGTATTCACAAAGGGAATTCCTTCTTCTCTTACTCTCCATACTGCTAGTAACTAATGCACTATCTTGTTTCCAGCTCCTAATCATGACAGATATTGTTTTAATTCAATGACTCGTGCCAATCTGTTTATTGGTTAGTCCAAAAGCAAGAAAGCTTGTAGTTTTTGGCGACTGTTAATATAGTGATCATAGATTCGAACGTCCAGCTTGACGTGAAATTTGAACCACAGGAACATGGCTTCCCATTAGTCGTGACTCGAACCACATTCTGCTATGGATAAACCCATGAAAACTAAAGTATTGTGAACTACAAAGGCCAGCGGTATCTAAACCTGTCCTTGAAATAATATTATATAACTAAATCGGGTGGGAGTGGGGTGAGGGGTGGAACTAGCTTAGGCAGTAAGGCATGCTCTGTTCATTCAGAAGTACGTGGGTTCAATCCTCCTGACAAGATGTGGATAATTATTTTAGTAACGAGATATCGTTTTCCCTGGGATTCCCTCAGTTTACAACAGTAATGAGTATCACATTAATTCTAGGGGACAAATACGACAGGGTGAACCAATTTATTCCGCTTTAGTGTCGAGGGTACGTTAGAGAGATCGTCTAGGGACCAATACGGCTGGCATGGTGATGGATTTGCTTTGATTCTGATAAATGGCCAAACAAAGTTAGACATGTATATACAATATTTTAGATATAAGTTTTCAGAATTGTAATCTACAATGAAACAGGATTAATCCTTTCTCCCAGTGTTCGCTTTCTCGCAAGTGATTTTTAAATAGAAGGATTCATTATTTCAGAAAATCTGTTTGTGATGGGGAAGTATCTATTGATTTTATCTTCTCACAAAAGGGTGAAATTTTCGAAACCAGACTAAATGCCAACACCAGACTACTGGTTATCGAGATATTAGCTAAAACAGCCTTAACAATTGCACTCAACAGAGAACGGCAGGGTTTTGAAAAGTCGTTTCCACAGTGAAAAGAGCTTAGGATTCTTTAGCGCAAATAAAAATATGATATTATCATGAAAATAGCTGCATGAGGCAAAAAACACGAAGACTATAACCAGAATGTTAATCTCCAACATTATAATACATTAGAGACGCTACAGAGGGAAAAATAGTGTAATTGTGGTGGGTTTTGCCTTGTATTCTAACTACTCGTTATGTTCCCTTTGGCTCATGCGCACAATGGGGCTCTTTTGGCTGATTCTAATTACGTATACAGCACACCGCACCGCAGTTAATTCCAAGCTTCCTCCCCCACGACGCGCTATTCCAACCCCTTCCTTCCCCCCACATGGCTGTTATCCTCCCCTGTCACTGCACCACCCCCTCTAGCCCTGGCTTAGTGGCGCTTGTCATTAAATTATTAGGGCCAAAATCTGCACGTGACACTAACTACGCCTGCATCCTAGCACTGGCTTTCGATTAGTTGCCCCTGGCGAGTACAGTCTCTTCATTTTCAAGTGGATATCCACAGCATTGAGCAAAACGATCACAAAATGCATTCTCAATGGAGAATATGCGTTACTCGTACGAATACTTAACCATTCCTCCTTCTGTAATTTTAGATTCCTCAACATATTTTTTGTCTTACCCCATCATTCGCGAGTAGCTTCCTCTGTGCATCAGTGACAGAATGTCGTATTTCATATCCCAAGATCGTGAGTTCAAACCCAGCGGACATAGTCGGGTTTTTGACGGGTGGAAAAGAAAGTCCATTGGACACTCCACATAGTATAAGTTCATTGGTAATTTTAAGAAACCTACCATTCAATTATTTTAAAACAACTTGTGAACTATTCTGTGTCCTATGGCAAACACATATTGATTTCAGAATAAATAAATAAATAAATAAATAAATAAATAAATAAATAAATAAATAAATAAATAAATAAAAGATCTCTTGTGAAACATTTGATGTTTTCCCGACAAAACTCAAGTCTCAAATCACACAAGAGAGATCCGTCTTATTCTGACTTCTGGTAGAGTTAAATGGAACATCGCCTACACGGCGTAAAATCGAAATGCTTGCACATGATAGATGAGTTGATGTTATTTTATTATTATTATTATTATTATTATTATTATTATTATTATTATTATTATTTCGAATGGGCCACCAGAGGACCACGTGATAATTTCAATTCCTTCTTCTTTGTTCTTTCCTTTTCTTCTAGTACGCTTTCATCTGTTCACTATGTTTCTTCTTTCTGTCTTCAGACCACTTTGAACCAGACTTTTTTGCTTTCCTACCTTGGAATCCTTCTATTTTCAATACTTTTTCCCGAAAGCCTTCTCTATTATTTCTTCTGTTGTTATATTGTTTTTTTCTAAATCTTTTCTTACTTCATTGACCCAGCCTGTCGTTGATTTCTTACCCCACAAATATCTGAAAATCTTACTGGTTAATCTACTATCTTGCATTCGATATAAATGTCCAAAAAACATAAGTCTGGTATATTTTCTATTTTTATATATATTTCAGCATTACGTCGTAATTTCCAACCTTCTGCTGTGTTTTATGGGCCTAATATTTTCCTCATGATTCGCCTTTCTAGTATTTCTAGTTTATCTAAATTATAGTTTAATGCCAGACATTCGCTTGCATATAGACATTCTGGCTTCACTACTGTGTTGTAATGCCTTATTTTTGCATTTTTGGATAGACATCTTTTATTGTAGATATCTTTGGTGACACCATAAGCTCTCTCCATTTTGTGTACCCTCTCATCTACTGCAGATTTTTCTAAACCATTTTCTTGGATTATTTCCCCTAGATATTTGAATTTTTTTTACCCTCTCTGTTTGGCCAATATCTGTTTTCAGAAATTTTGGTGCATCCCAAATATTTGTTAAAAATTTTGTTTTTTCTGCAGACGTTCTTAAGCCAGTTCTGCTGGCGATTCTTTCCAAGACATTTACTTGGGTTATAGCAGATGTCACATTTTCAGAAAGTATTGCAAAGTCATCTGCAAATGCAAGGCAATTTATTTCGATCCTTTTGTTTCCTCTTCCTAACCTTATCGGTGAAATGTTGAGTTCAATAAGTTTTTCGTTCCAAATTCTCACTAGTTTCTCTAGGACACAGTTAAAAAGAATTGGGGATAGTCCGTCGCCTTGTACATCAGTTTTTATTTTGAAAGGCTGTGATATCTCTTCCAGAAATTTCACTTTAGAGACTGTGTCTATAAGTGTTTCACGGATTAGATTTGCCAGTTTAGACTTTATGCCAAATTCTCGAATTATTATTATTATTATTATTATTATTATTATTATTATTATTATTATTATTATTATTATTATTATTATTTGTTCGTATCGGACTTCAAAGTACCACGTCATTTCAGCTGTCTTCTCTGGGCTTTGATCTTTGCCCAGTCCTCCTTCACTCGTTGCCAGTGTTGCTCTTTTCTTTCCTCCGTCCACGTCTTTCCCGTCTCCAACTTTGGCCTTTCTTGAAAACCCTGCATGGTCTTTTAGTTTCCTCCTGAGTGGATTGCGTTCTTGTATATCTTCAATGGTGATCCCGATCTCCTGAAGATCCCTTTCCACCTCCTGGAACCAAGTTGGCTGTGTTTTCTTATCTTTAAAATAGGAAACGATCTGGTTCGATAATCGTGCGGATTTCATTCTTAGCAAGTGGCCATAAAATGTAATTCTCCTTCTCCTCATGAGATCAGAGATCTTCTGAACATAGCTCATAGTTATGCCGACGTCTATATTCATCTTTATCTTTAATTGGGAGAAGAATTTTCATTAAGATCTTTCTTTCTTTCTTTCTTTCTTTCTTTAATTTCACCGAATTTGGTGTCGATATCTCCATTATTAATAAACCCTCGAGAAAAAGTAGCACAATATCTTACGAGCTCCTTGAAACCATTTACAAGTGTGAAAACAGGATGTCGATACATTTATTAGATTAGAACTTATTTCGAAGTAATATCTCGCATATCTATTACTATGCTATTAAAGTGGTTTGCAATGACGAGAGAATACAGTGCGATAAACAGATAACAGGAGATTTGAGAGATTAGCTTCCTGTTGCAGGATAAGTCAGACTTAAGAAGAGATCTAATTAACTCTAAGGAATGGTGACAATAACAGATGTAACTCAGAGAACAGATATCTCTCTGTCTACAAACATGGTGGCTTCACAGTAGTCTAATGGACCGAAGAATATGATCCCAGTTTTGATAAAAATAAAAATTATTAATCATAAATCTTATAAATATATTCTTCCTATCTAACTTGGAATACAGCCACAGGATTAAAATTTACGACTAACCAGTGCATCTGCTAAATTAATTTTGAAATACTTTTATCAAGTCCGTGTGCAGGCCCCCGACTTATTATGAAAACGATGCTTCAGTGTAGATGCAGTTTAGAATATAAAACTCAAGGTGGAAAACCTGCGCAAATGAACGTAAAAACAGCATACTTGTAGATTTACTGACCATTGATATCGTGATCGGGTTTGAGGCAACTGTAAAACATTCGGCCTGTCTAGCCTAATGACAATCAAGAAAATAAGAGGAAGGACAGAATATAATTTATCGAAAGGAAGTTTCAACAAACAGTGGGTTTTATAATTATAAAACACCCAGAGATGCGGATTTTAACATGTTATCCTAAAATATACATAATAATAATAATAATAATAATAATAATAATAATAATAATAATAATAAAACCGGGCGAGTTGGCCGTGCGGTTAGCGGCGTGCAGCTGTGAGCTTGTATCCGGGAGATAGTGGGCTCGAACCCCACTGTCGGCAGCCATGAAGATGATTTTCGGTATTTTCCCATCAGACAAATGCTGGGGTTGTACATGAAATTAAGGCCACGGCCGCTTCCTTTCCACTTCTAGGCCTCTCCTATTCCCCTGTCACCATAAGACCTATCTGTGTCGGTGCGACGTATAGCAAAATTTTAATATAATAATAATAATAATAATAATAATAATAATAATAATAATAATAATAATAATAATAATAATAATGGTTTTACATCCAACTAACTTTTGTACTTTTACGGTTTTCGAAGACACCGCGGTAGTGGAATTTTCTCCTGTAGCAGTTATTTTACGTGCCTGTGAATCTACTGGCATAAGGCTGAATAATTTTGAGCACCTTTAAATACCACAGGACTGAGCCGAGATCGAATCCGCTAACATCACCCAAGAAGACCAGCGAATGGCCTGATGCGACGGAACTCGATTGTGTGTGGCCGGTGCGATGATTCCCTCCAAGGTTAATATTAGATAGTTTAGTTAGCAGAAGGAAATGAACTAAATAATAATAATAGTCTAATAATAATAATAATAATAATAATAATAATAATAATAATAATAATAATAATAATAATAATCACCATCATCGTCCTATTCTGCCGCTTTTTCCACACACCCTGGTGGGGTCGCGGGTGTGATCTGTACAGGGCATGTGGATTCGTCCCTGTTTTACGGCCGGATGCCGTATCTGACACAACCGTGCTTCTATGATGGTTGGAAGTGTGGTATGTTGTGCTGTATGAGTATGAAGAGAAATTAAGCAAACTCGATTAAAATCTTCGGCTCTGGCAGAAATCAAACCCAGGATCATCTAAAACGAAGGCCTCGTTGTTGGCTATTCAGTCAAGGTGCCAGACAATAATAATAATAATAATAATAATGCTTGATGATGATGCTTGTTGTTTTAAGGAGCCTAACATCGAAGGTCATCGGCCCCAATAATAATAATAATAATAATAATAATAATAATAATAATAATAATAATAATAATAATAATAATAATTCATTATAGACTGGTGTGTTTTTCAGCATTCAATCTGCAAACGTCTGTAAATGAACTAACCACCTCCATCAAGGAGTACCCGGAGTGTCAAACTGGTGTTGGTCTCTATCACTCCCATAGATTTGACGCTTGATGTTATTATTGTGAGCGTGAATACTGAATTTCTATGAAGCATTTTGACTGGCCTCACCCAAAGATAGTTCTATTGAGCATATTTCACTCTAACAGTTTAGACATCAGGTGGGCCCCTATAAGCCTATGAGCCTATCCTATCAGCCTGAGCAAAAAGAGGACCACTACTCAGAATATATCCGAGATGTCCACTTCTAATTCTTGACAAAAGATATTCTGACTCTCAGGACCACTGACTAGGTCTTCGTGTTAAATGGCTTCGCGGTACGGTCGTGTAGTTATATGCTTGAATTCAGAATATTGAACACCAGAAACGTTTGTCCGGGTTCTAATACATACTGTCATGAGAGACATGGCATGCTGTCTTCAAACATCTAGCGACAGAGACCACGATCAGGAACTTAAGAAACTAGCACTGTAAACACAAGACCACTGGCGCCAGTAATGGCAATCCCTTGGTGATAGAACATTTTCTCACATGGCAATACATTTCACAGTAAATCTTTTTTGTTTAAAACTGCTCGCCGCAGCTTACTTCCCCCACTGCGCTTCGATATTCAAATGAGTAAGTAATGCGCCATAGCGGATTGCGTTAATTCGGGACCTCATGTGAAGGGGAGGCCTGTAACTACCTCATACAGATGGCAAGCACGTATTGCAGTCCCACAATAAAAATATATGTGTGGACTCTACTTTTTGATAATGACCGCTCTGCAAGAGCGCATCCCACAGAAAAAAGAAATAAGGGATACTGAAATCGTCGTGATTCTATTACCATTAACTCCAAATGACGTCCATATAAGCTTCATTTTGGCAGGAAAAAACAAAAAAATGTATGGAATGTCCTCTCGCAGCCATCAAAGTGAGTTCTGTTGTCTTTTAATTATCGTACCTGACGTCGATGGCATATCATCAAGAACGAAATTGGTAAAACAGCTCTATACTTTCATTAACGAACGGAGTATTTGATCAAGTTCACCGACCTATAATATAGGTAAATGTAGTTATTTATCAATCTCGAATTGATTATAGTTTCGCACCCATATCCCTTGATCTTACATGAATAAAGTATATACAGTTAAACTTCTATAACTCTAATTTACTATATCCCGAAGATATTTCCGTATCCTGACAGAATTCTGTGCAGTTCATGTGTTGTATATTTTCGATAACTCGTAATTCTATCACTTGAATTCTACGATACCTCGAAAGATATTTCAAACCCAGGTGTGATTTTTTTCCTGTAATTCGAAGCATATGCAGAATATTACGCTTATATGTATTTGATTACCCGAGTTAAAAATAGTCTCTGTGGGCGAAACGTAAACTTAAATCGTCTCCTTATACCAGATTAAACACTCTCTACATTTTAGTCAGAGTGTATGAACTTTGATTAGCCACGTAGGCTACTACAGCAGCTTTAAACGCTCCTGTAGGCCACATCGCAGCCTCCAGCAAGCTGTTTACAGCACGGGGTGAAAGTCTTCAGTTGGCGAGGACTCTTATGGTCCTGTTAATCTGTAAGAGAATGTTGTGAGAGGACACGGTGACAGAAAATACAATCTGGAATATTACAGATTTCTTTCCAAAAATATGAATTTGTAAGTATTCTAAAATGAAATGTTGGTTCTTACGATAGAATAACATACTTAATAACGTATTTAATATGATATATAATAATATTAATATTTAGATGTTGTGAAAAAGAACAGTGTCAACAATTAGGAAGTAAATAACAGTACAGCTGATATTTCCAATTTCTTAGCAGGCAAAGTAGGGGTCTCCATACTACGAAAAAGCCGGCCCCGTGGTGTAGGAGTAGCGTGCCTGCCTCTCACCCGGAGGCCCCGGGCTCGATTCCCCGCCAGGTCAGGGATTATTAACAGGACCTGAGGGCTGGTTCAAGGTCCACTCAGCCTACGTGATTAGAATTGATGAGCTATCTGACGGTGAGATAGCGGCCCCGGTCTAGAAAGCCAAGAATAACGGCCGAGAGGATTCGTCGTGCAGACCACACGGCACCTCGGAATCTGCAGGCCTTAGTGCTGAGCAGCGGTCGCTTGGGCCAAGGTCCTTCAAGAGCTGTAGTACCATGGGGTTGGTTGGATACTACGAAAAACGTAAAATTAAGCAATTTCCTCAGTTGTGCCAAAAGCTGAAGACCTAAATTGCCCGTAAAGGTTTCAAATTGTGCCTTGGATAGCTCTATCAAACTAACAAACACATTTCGAAAATCACTTCCGGTCTAAATGCAGTTCCGGAAAAAACAGCCTAAAATGGCATGTTTCTGTACTCCTTGTCTTTGTTATTAAAATCTTCGCCAAATTAACTTATTTACACAATTCTTTGTGTAATGTGTTCCTTGGTTCAATACCCACAGGATTTTTTTTTTTTTTTTTGGAAAAATGTCCACACCGAATGCAGTTATAAGGGCTTAGGTGAAACTCTGCATTGACTCAAATTTGTGCTCGTAGCGGTGTTTAAGTGAAACAATGCACTGACTCACATTAGCGCATTAGTGGTAGAAAAAGGCAAACTGCAAATCTGATCGACCGGATAACGATGATTAAGATGATTGTAATTATTAGGAATAAGTAAAGAAAATCATCGCTTCCCCAGTAAAACGTTGTATCTCACAAAGCTCTTCCTATCCATTATTCTCCTTAAGACTGGTCACGCCTCCCAGCCACATATGGATACGCAGTCCATCAGAACAATGTCCGTTGTGTTCGTTTTCCTATACTGACAATTAAACGAAAATGAACCTTACATGTATTGTAGGAGTGCGTAAATACGTAACGCAAACGTACATTCCTACAGTACGGTACTGTAAGGTTCATTTTCCTTTACACATGTGCATGGGAAAATGAACACAACAAAATTTGTTCTGATGGACTGCATATCCATACGTGGCTGGGAGGCGTGACCAGTCTTAAGGAGATTAATTGATAGGAAGAGCTTTGTGGAATACAACCTTTTACCGGTCGGGCGACGATATATTCTCATACTTTATTCTATTTTATTCACCTAAAATTCGTAGCTCATATCCTTAGGATGTTTTGAACATTGAATTGCTCACCTGAAGATGGTTTTCCGTGGATTCCCATTTTCACACCAGGAAAATCGAAGAGCTGTGGATTTTTGTGCAGCCGCAGTAATACGTACACTTTTTTATTCCTCGAATTTTCGATAGCTCGAAGTATGAACCTATTGTCGGTAGCACTGGCACTGAATCCAATATTCACGAGATTTAGAAGAAAAATACTATCCAATTCAATAAATATAGACTGGGTCGTCATCATCAGTATCAAATAAAAATTTAATTCATCAGTCATTTGAAATGTTCTCCATAGAGCAAGTGGCTGTGAGGTTAGGGTCGCGGAGCTGTGAACTTTGCATTTGGGAGGTAGTGGGTTTGAGTCCTACCCTGGCAGCCCTGAATGTGTTTTTCCGTGGTTTCCCATTTTCACACCAGGAAAATCGAAGAGCTGCACCTAAATTAAGACCACGGCTTCTTCCTTGCCACTTCTAGCCCTTTCCTCTCCCATTATCGCCGTAAGACCTAATCTGTGTTGGTCCAACGTAAAACAAATTGTTAAAGCAAAAAAGCCAAAAAAAATTTGCTTCTGAAGTCTGTCTCAGTTCAATAACGTTCCGGATTCTGTAGAAGATCTTTGCAAATGTTTAAACTTATGTTGAATAATCTTCATATGTAAATATAGGTGATAAGCTTAGTTTATTTTACGTAAAGAGTTTCCGTCCGTAGCTTTTTGTAAATACACTTAATGCTATGTATTAGCCCTGTAAACACTGTATAATGCCATGCACCATGTTTAGCTGAGTTTGCATAACGCTCGTTGTGGAGAGTTCATATTCCCTTGCTCCTGTCCTGCTCACAACAGTGCTGCATGCTTCCACCATTAAATTGTTAATAAATGTTCAGCAATTACTCCTAATCTTATGGGTAATATATTACCGCACTGAACCATCGTTACGATAGGAACAACCAGGGGATGTGCACGGACGTATTTGCATGTTATACCCATTAGCGCATCCCCTGCAAATCCTCCTCTCGCTACTCATTCGAGCCACGTACTCAGCATCTGTGACTAAAATGATACTGAAAATAATTTCTTGTTTCGAAAATGTTTGAATGCACCTCTTTGAAACACCTTTTACAAAGAATTTATGGAATAATTATTCATTTGAAATTCACCACAATTTATTAGTGGACCTTATGAAGGGAATATACTGTACAGGGATAATCAGAAGTAACATATCGTCGCTGGAAAGGTAAAAGGTTGTATTCCACAAAGCTCTTCCTATCAATTATTCTCCTTAAGACTGGTCACGCCTCCCAGCAACGTACGGATATGCAGTCCATCAGAACAAATTTTGTTGTGTTCATTTTCCTATGCCCACGTGTAAAGGAAAATGAACCTTACAGTACCGTACTGTAGGAATGTACGTTTGCATTACGTATTTACGCACTCCTAGTGTACAATGCATGTAAGGTTCATTTTCGTTTAAGGGTAGACATAGGAAAACGAACACAACGGACATTGTTCTGATGGACTGCGTATCCATATGTGGCTGGGAGGCGTGACCAGTCTTAAGGAGAATAATTGATAGGAAGAGTATTGTGGGATACAACCTTTTACCTTTCCAGCGACGATATATAAGTCTCAATATTCCTCTCGAACGTCTTAGAACCTACTGTAGTTGAATAGTACCTTCATCAAAGCGATTGATACACAACTCATTCAAGTAATGCGCCCCGTGACATAGGGGATTCGATCGACATATACACACATCTCACCCATTCTAAAGGCTAGTTTGACGAGTCTTCAGCCGAGGCAGTGAACTTGACCGAATACTTTCTCAATGCGAACGTTAAGTACAGCACTCATCCGGGTAGTACCACGGGACCGTACTGAAGATGAATCTAATATTAATGGATTTAATTTCTACGACCGCATTGTACTACTCGTAATATCTGCTATTGCTTCATCTTACTCATGCCAGATAAGCATCGGGATCTTTTATATTCTAAAATGCCGAATGGACTATTTTCCACTCCTCAATAAAACCACTTTCTCTACTGGGTTTGAACATGCTAGAACTTGGGATCTGGATGCCTACACACTTACTGATTCCCAGACGGATGATTATAATTACAACAAATTAGTGGACTTGGCAGAAGAAACCAAATGACTATGGAAACAGACAACTGTTACTGTAATTGCCATTGCAATCTCTCCATATTTAAACAGCTCTACATCAACCCAGTCTACGATACATCATTTACAGTATAAAAAGTCTAATGAAGAAAGCTGTAATATTTTCAGAAAATCCACAAATACTGACCTAGACAATGAAGAAAGAAGAAGAGGGAATAATAATAATAATAATAATAATAATAATAATAATAATAATATTAATAATAATAATAATAATAATAATAATAATAATAAAGGCTTTTGACTCTGTCGATAGGGAGACTCTAGATACTGTAAAAAAATCCGAGAGTTGGGAGTTAAAACCAAATTGGTATATCTAATCCGTGAAACCTTCACAGACACCATATCAAAAGTAAAATTTATGGGTGAAATATCTCAACCATTCAGAATAAACACAGGTGTAAGGCAAGGTGATGGATTATCTCCACTCCTATTTAATTGCGCCCTGGAGAAAATAGTAAGAATTTGGAATGAAAAACTGAGAAGAACACAAACTATCACCAAGAACACTGGGAAGAAAGAACAGAAGTGTTGAAATAAACTGTCCAGCACTTGCAGATGATTTTGCCATACTTTCAGAAAACCTGAAAATCCAGCACATCAAGTCAATCTCTTGGAAGAAATAGCCAACAGAACAGGTTTAAGATTTTCTGTAGAACAAAACAAATGACAAATATAAAAAAAAATGCTCCAGAATATTTAGTAACAGAAATTGGTCGAATAAAGAAGATGAAGGAATTCAAATATTTGGGATAAACAATTCAAGAAAATGGTTTGTAAAATTCCGCTATAGAAGAAAGGATACGCAAAATGTAAAGAGCATACGGTATACTACGAATACCTATAACAAAATGTCTTTATCTAAATACCTCAAATACAGTACAACAGCACAGTAGTCAAACCGGAATGCCTATACGCGAGTGAATGTCTAGTACTTAATTACAAGCTAAATAAATTAGAAGTACTGGAAAGAAAAATTATACGGAAAATAATCTGTTCGCTAAGAACTACAGAACTCTGGAAATCAAGAAGTAATGATGATATATACCGGAACATAGAAAATATAACAGATACAATGCGGAAGATATTGATATTTTTTGGACATTTATACAGAATAGATGACAACAGGTTAACCAAACATATCTTCAAATATCATTGGAGCAAGAAGTCAACAACAACCCGGATTCATAAAAGTCTGGATAGATTTGGAAAGAAACAGCATAAGGAAAGAAGATGCAACAGAGAGAGATTTATAGAAATAAAGTGTTAAAAATGGAATTCCAAGGTCGTAAGGGAAAGAAAACAGGCTCGAAATGGTATGAGGAGAGGAAAAGGAGGCACAGTGAGCAGATGAAAGAGAATTAGGGGAGGAGGAAGGAACAGCTAAGGATGAAGCATTGAAATATTTTTGTGGTCCCTGGAAGACCCTAACGGAGAAGGAAGTAGAAGAAGAATACTAGTCCGCCTCTGTGGTGCAGTGGTTAGCGTGATTAGCTGCCACCCCCGGAGATCCGGGTTCGATTCCCGGCTCTGCCACGAAATTTGAAAAGTGGTACGAGGGCTGGAACGGGGTCTACTCAGCCTCGGGAGGTCAATTGAGTAGAGGTGTGTTCGATTCCTATCTCAGCCATCCTTGAAGTGGTTTTCCGTGGTTTCCCTCTTCTCCTCCAGGCAAATGCCCGGATGGTACCTAACTTAAGGCCAAGGCCGCTTCCTTTCCTCTTCCTTGCCTGTTCCATCCAATCTTTCCATCCCCCACCAAGGCCCCTGTTCAACATATCAGGCGAGGCCGCCTGGGCGAGGTACTGGTCATCCTGCCCAGTTGTATCCCTCGACCCAGAGTCTGAAGCTCCAGGATACTGCCCTTGAGGTGGTAGGGGTGGGATCTCTCGCTGAGTTCGAGGGAAAAACCGACCCTGGAGGGTAAACAGATTAAGAAGAAGAAAATAATAATAGTAATAATGGTAAGTTTAGGGATTAAAGAGCACTCAGAAGGGTAAGAGTCTCGATCTGTGAACACCTGGTGGGATAGAAGTTGTATACCCTGCCAGTTTCTCAAATCTTCGAATTGTGCAGGCTAAAAGTAGCCTATCTCCAGTTAAGGACGTAAACCTTTTCTTTGTTCCATGGACTTCCCATTTAATAAGAGGTTTCGTGAACTAGGTCCTAATTACCATGAAAGATGTGAAATAACCCGGTAGGGGAAGGGGGTTGGAGTGTTAGGCCTATTTCAATCTGCTTTACGTCGCACCGACACAGGTAGATCTTATGGCGACAATAAGATAGGAAAGGGCTAGGAATGGGAAGAAAGCGGCCATGGCCTTACTTAAGGTACAGCCGTAGCATTTGCCTGATGTGAAAACGGGAAACCACGGAAAGCCATCTTCAGGGCAGACGACAGTGGGTTTCGAACCCACCATCTCCTGAATGCAAGTTCACAGCTGCGCGACTCTAACCGTACACCCACTTGCTCGATGGGTTGGAGTCTTCTTGGCAATCAGCATATACATTCATTCACTCTGCATTGTGATGAACTTCAGTCGATTCAAACACGGTAGAGAATTATCTACAATCTATACAAAAATCAGTCTGCATTGATGAGAATCGAGGGCTCTTAAAAAGAGGCAGCAATTCAGAAAGGAGTGAAGCAAGGCTGCAGTTTGTCCCCTCTCCATTTTAATGTTCACATAGAACAAGCAATATAGGAAATCAAAGAGGAATTTGGAAAGGGTATCCAAATTCAAGGAGAGGAAATAAAAAACCCTGAGACTTGCCGATGATATTGTTACTTTATTTGACTGCAAAAGATCTGAAGAAATTGCTGAATGGTATGGACAAAGTCATGGGGAAGGAATACAAGATAAAAATAAATAGGTCCAAAACAAAAGTAATGGAGTGCGGTCGAACAAAGTCAGGTGATGCAGGAAATATTAGACTGAGAAATGAAGTCTTAAAGGAAGTAGATGACTATTGTTACTTGGGTAGCAAAATAACTAAAGATGGCAGAAGTAAGGAGGACGTAAAATGCAGACTAGCACAAGCAAGGAAGAGCTTTCTTAAGAAATTTGTTCACCTCGAACATTGATATGAGAATTAGAACGATGTTTTAGAAGATTTTCTTCTGGAGCGTGACATTGTATGGAAGTGAAACATGAACGATAACTACCTCGGAAAGAAAGAGCATAGAAGCTTTTGATATGTGTTGTTACAGAAGAATGCTGAAGGTGAGATGTATAGATAGAATCACGATTTAGGAGATAAGCTACTGAATCGAATTGGTGAGAGGAGATCGATTTGGCTAAATTTAACCAGAAGAAGGGATAGAATGATAGGGCACATCTTAAGACACCCAGGTCTTGAACGGTTGGTTTTTGAAGGAAGTGTAGGTGGTAAGAACGGTAAGGGTAGACCAAGGTACGAATATGACAAGCATATTAGAGCAGATATAAAATGTAGTAGTTATGTAGAAATGAAAAGCTTAGCACAGGATAGGGTGGCATGGAAAGCTGTATCAAACCAGTCTATGGACTGATGACTCAAACAACAACAGAGCTTATGGACAACGGAATTATTCCAGGTAGCCATTTTCATCTTTCAACATTTTTTAAAATCACCAACTAAGATTACTAGTCCATTTGTATATAATAGAAGAACATTGACAACCATGCATGTGCAAAATTCTCTTCCTAATTTTTTTTGGGATTTGTTTCTGAAGAGCATTTTTATTTCACGTTCTGTGAGAGACATTTGTCGTACAGAGAGTGATGACGCGCCTGTGTACAAGCTGCCATCTCGCTGCCGCAGCAGACATAAATTTAACAGGGGAATTGGCTTTATGTGCGATGAATAGAGTGGGCTAGTAATGCTAAAAGCCTTATTATGCCATTAATGTTTGAAATGTACATTTCTTACGTTTTTGCTTCTCTCCCCTGTCTCCAAGGAGTTAAGTATGTGTTAGTGTCCGCCATTAAAGCTCACTAGCTCACTCACTTTCTCCAGCTCTCTGACGGCCATTAAAAGCGGCAGAGATATAGTTTAACAATAAAGTGAGACGAGCATGGGTAGGCTGTGCCGCACTACTTGCAGTAGAGGACATTTGTTTAAGATTCTTTCTTCGCGGGGTCGGAGTACGGGGTGGTCTGAAATCATTTGTCGATGAGCCGGGTTGAGCAGCTCGGATGGTAGAACGCTGGCTTTCTGAACCCAACTTGGCAGGTTCGAACTTGGCTCAGTCCGATCGTATTTGAAGGTGCTCAAAAACCTCAGCATCATGCCGGTAGATTTACTGGCATTTAGAAGAATTCCTGCAGGACAAAATTCAGGCACCTCGGCGTCTCCGAAAACCGTAAAAATAGTTAGTGTGACGTAAAAACAAAAAAAACATTATCATATGTCAATGAGTAAATATTTACCTTACATTTCGTGGATTATGGGTAAAATATCCTTAACGGGACTTTATGTACAAAAATTTATCAATTTTCTTTAGTTCATCTGAGAGATCATGCCTTACTTAGCCATGCTTTTTTCTCTTGCTTTCTTTCTTAATCTGCTTATCCTCCAGGGTTGGTTTTCCCCTCGGACTCAGCAAGGGATCCCACCTATACCGCCTCAAGGGCAGTGTCCTGGAGCTTCAGACTCTGGGTTTGGGGGTACAACTGGGGGATGACCAGTACCTCGCCCAGGCGGCCTCACCTGCCTGGTGTGGGATAGGAAGATTGGAAGGGACAGACAAGGAAGAGGAAAGGAAGCGGCCATGGCCTTAAGTTAGGTACCATCCCAACATTTGCCTGCAGGAGTAGGAAACCAAGGAAAACCACTTCCAGGATGGCTGACGTGGGAATCGAAACCCCCTCTACTCAGTTGACCTCCCGAGGCTGAGTGGACCCCGTTCCAGCCCTCGTACCACTTTTCAAATTTCATGGCAGAGCCGGGAATCGAACCTGGGCCGCCGGGAAAGGCAGCTAATCACACTAATCACTACACCACAGAGGCGGACACTTAGCCATTCTACCAATTTTTATGCAAAATATCCCAGTAGATTTTTTATATTGAAAAATATTACGGTCCAGCACAGAATAGTGGGCATGACATATGGGCAAAACACTGACGTGTACCTTGCATGTTGAAAGATGAAAATCACTACCTGGAATTATTTCGTCCTCCCCAAACTTGGCCAATGTGTGTGTGAGTGTGTGTGTGTGTGTCCAACACTTGTCCCCATTTCTCTACGGCGTTGGATATGAAGTGACATGAATCTACGTAGCGAGTTTTTTGACAGGATGCCCTTCCTGGCATCAAGGACAGTTTATGAGATGAAATGAATGACGCGATACATGATAGTAGGAAGCGAGAGGGTGAAATCCGCTGCCGGCGCATAGCCTAATCCTGTCAAATAGTACCAAGGAGTCTGTTCAAGGCTTAACGTACTCACCTGGTGAACGAATCACCATCAAAAGCGTCATGTACCCTCACTCTATATCAAGGCCTCTCAGGGTTCATGCGCCTGGTGCATGAAATGTGCACGGTGCAAAAGACGACTTCGCTTAGTTGACCAGGGTGCAGACCCCCACTCCTCGATTTGGAGCAATAGCGCTGTCTCTCTCTTTCCCCAACGCCTGTCTCGCTCGCTCCCCCTGTCTCCCTCTTTCTCACTTGCTCCGTAACGCTCCAAATCCGAGCTGAGTTGAGCCTAGTTTAGCCGAGTAGCCCAGAGACGAAGAGTTGGTCCGAGCCGAGCCGAGCGGGACCTATGCACTGTGCACAGGAACTCTGCGCCGCTGTCCGCTGTCTGCACGCATGAGATTTTGGGCGTTTGAGAGGCCCTGGTCTATATGATCACTGCGGGGAGGTTTTGAATTGAATCCAGAGTTTTGGCACGCCATCTAGTCATTAGAAATTGTATACTACAACCTCTCGTACCCTGCTGGCCAAAATTCTAATGGTGAACGTGTTTGGAACAACGGGACTCGAACCAGCAAACCACTCATGACAAGAGATCAACTTCAAATGCGTACACAATTATGAATTGCACTCTTTCTTACCCAAACCACGTACTTGGTTATGCTCAGAAGCCAACTGGTCACTCTGTACAGTGATAATAGAAGATAAGGTCCGTTGTTTCCCACGGAATATATCTGCACGAAACGGATATTTCCTCCTGATGTACGCAATTGAAAGGGCAGCGAACACTTTAATACAAAAAAAAATGCCCACTTCAAGGAGTAGGAGAAACCTCACCTTTTAGTGCAACTTAGAATGCTCTCGAGCAATAGCACAGCGACGAATGCGCTCTTCGTCGTAATTATTGGCTACAACCAACATAGGAAACTTAATTTAAACGCACCACACCCCAAGAGCACCGGTTTCTGAAGAAGAATTTCTGTTCTTCCCTTACCAAGGACTCAAATTGTCGCGCCTCGAATGACAATGTTGAGGGGTGAAATACTGACCCGCTGTACATGTATCACAGAACGAAAATTCGTTGGTATAGTTCATGCAATACTGAACCTTAGATGATAGACCCTTTCTGGTTAGAGTTCTAAGCTGAAATATTATCACATAGCGGTTTTCCTAGCCGCAACGACGAAATATGACAGATATATGAAATAAGGTCAAGGCTTATATTGTAGGAATCTTTCACCATATTGCCAATATGACACATTGTTGAAAGAATTCACTAGCGGAATCACTCCACCAAGTGAAGATCACCAACCGTTAAAATTCAGTACGGAAAGTAGGTTACATTTTCTCTTCTCCTCATTTACTAAGACTAAACTGAGCTTAGCCATGAAACGATCATCCAACAAATCACCAGGTTCTGATAGAATATCCTATGCAATAATATCCCATCTCCCCGAACAAGCCGTATAGTGGCTACTGTGGATTATGAATTATATCTGATGACAAGGGGTATTCACCACAACTTGGCTCACACAGATCATAATTCCTATATTAAAAACAGGGACGGACCCAGAAGGCGCGGCTTCATATCGTCCTATTGCTTTGTGAACATGCATCTTGAAGACTTTCAAAGTACGATTAGAGTGGTGGATGAAATCTCATCATATCATGCCACGTATGCATTATGGATTCCGAAGAGAAAGAAGTATCAACGACAATCACGCCCTACTGACTATAATTTCGTGTGGCTATTTCAAGCCGAGTGCAGCCCTTGTAAGGCAGACCCTCCGATGAGGGTGGGCAGCACCTGCCATGTGTAGGTAACTGCGTGTTATTGTAGTGGAGGATAGTGTTATGTGTGGTGTGTGAGTTGCAGGGATGTTGGGGACAGCACAAACACCCAGCCCCCGGGCCATTGGAATTAACCAATGAAGGTTAAAATCCCCGACCCGGCCGGGAATCGAACCCGGGACCCTCTGAACCGAAGGCCAGTACGCTGACCATTCAGCCAACGAGTCGGACGCCCTACTGACTAAAGACATACTTCTTACCTATACTAGGAAGCAATATCCGACTACGCTTTTTCTGGACTTCTCTACAGCATACGACAACGTTCATATCATAACGATAATCCAAAAGCTAAAGGCCATAGGACTTCTCGACAAATTTATTGATAGTAACCGTTACTTTTTGGGGATACCCTTCAATGTGGGTGTGAAAAATACCGAACATGTTGATCAATTAACCAAAGAAGCTGCCCAAATTGGATTACGTTTGGATATTCCCATACACTCTTATGAAAAAAAAAAAATGCATATGGCTTTTAATGCCGGGAGTGTCCGAAGACAAGTTCGGCTCGCCAGATGCATATCTTTTTGATATGACAGCCGTAGGCTACCTGCGCGTCGTGATGAGGATGAAATTATGATGATGATGGAGATGAAGACGACACAGACACCCAGCCCCCGTGTCAGCGAAATTAACCAATTAGGGTTAAAATTTCCGACCCCGCCGGGAATCGAACCCGGGACTCTTGTGGCCAAAGGCCAGCACGCTAACAATTTAGCCATGGAGCCGGACACGGTTATGGTGATATCCCACGGATTAAACAAAGATTAATACCACTTGGATGAGGATGAAATTATGATGATGATGGAGATGAAGACGACACAGACACCCAGCCCCCGTGTCAGCGAAATTAACCAATTATGGTTAAAATTTCCGACCCCGCCGGGAATCGAACCCGGGACTCCTGAGGCCAAAGGCCAGCACGCTAACAATTTATCCATGGAGCCGGACACTCTTATGATGATATCCCACGGATTAAACAAAGATTAATACCACTTGGAATGAGATCTAGATCAACACTGGCCAACACCAACAGTACGTTATCATCCAGCTGCACACGCCTGCAATACCATGGTTTTCCAAGCTGAACACGAACAGATGATGATGATGATGATGATGATGGTGATGATGCTTGTTGTTTAAAGGGGCCTAACATCTAAGGTCATCGGCCTGGAACACGAACAGAAGATTATATCACCTCACTCACACGCATGCGATTCAAACGGATCTTTCACCAGTCATCTATTTAGAATTGGTGTCACGAACTCTCCATACTGCTCTTGAGACGGCCAGTCATTGGGTGACCTAAATAATTTGTTCTTCCTTTGTTCATTCCATCGAGTCCAACAAACTACATTACTGAAGAGACTTCAGCAGTTACACCTACAGCTTCCGATAAATATTCAGTACCTTCTCGCTTCATGACAGAAAATATATACCAACCCAGAATAATTTAAGTGATATTTATATTCCAGGTCTAGAAAGCCAAGAATAACGGCCGAGAGGATTCGTCGTGCTGACCACACGACACCTCGTAATCTGCAGGTCTTCGGAATGAGCACCGGTCGCTTTGTAGGCCAAGGCCCTAGCCCTTCTAGGGCTGTAGTGCCATGGGGTGTTTTTTTATATTTACATTCGAATATGATAC
Organism: Anabrus simplex; assembly: GCF_040414725.1. NCBI lineage: Eukaryota > Metazoa > Arthropoda > Insecta > Orthoptera > Tettigoniidae > Anabrus > Anabrus simplex. Next base: position 206,798,407 of record NC_090265.1, read on the forward strand.
TAAGTGTACTAAATTACTTAACACCCATCCTAATACTGTGTTTGAATAAAATGAATAGTGTCCATTATGCATTTTCTGCTCTTCATGCGAGTAAAACTGAGTCTGGTGCGTCATCCATTCTTTCAACTATTCATTCAATCATTCGATCTTAGAATATACATGTACAATGATCCGTCATACCTTGTAGACCTATAACCTCTTATGCAGTTTAATATATGGTCAACGGGGTCTAAAGCCCTTGAATTTGAAACGTTGGAAGTGACAATCTGAGAAAATATATTGTGATGAAGAGGTATATTTCGTCGCCAAGGCTTAAGGGTATCCATGGACACATCGAAAGTCAAAAATTATTATCATCATGAAGCGACTCCTGGCATCTCACAATGTGGTTCTATGCATTTGTGTAAGTAAAAAACAGAATGTAATAGGGGAAAAAATGCCCACTACACAAAATAATCAACAATTTTATTCCTAACAATCCATTTCTCATCTTACTCTTTACGCGGAGACGTGTTATTTTATTATTATTTGACAATAATAATAATAATAATAATAATAATAATAATAATAATAATAATAATAATAATAATAATAATAATAATAATAGTAATAGTAATAATAATAATAATAAATACATGGACATTTCAGTGGAACGATTTGTTTACTTTTGCAAAGAATACCAGATATTATTGAATGTTATCATGTTTCAGATTGTGTAGGTGTAGCGTGCCTGCCTCTTACCCGGAGGCTCCGGGTTCGATTCTCGGCCAGGTCAGGGATTTTACCTGGATCTGAGGGCTGGTTCGAGGTCCACTCAGCCTACGTGATTAAAATTGAGGAGCTATCTGACGGTGAGATAGCGGCCCTGATCTAGGAAGCCAAGAATAACGGCCGAGGGGCTTCGTCGTGCTGACCACACGTCACCTCGTAATCTGCAAGCCTATGGACTGAGCAGCGGTCGCTTAGTAGGCCAAGGCCCTTAAAGGCTGTAGTGCCATGGTGTAACGATTTTTATCGTATTTCAGAACCTGAGTATATTTAAGTGGGTAAAAGCACGTAATTAATTAAGGCTATATTCACTCTTAATGAGTCGATCCAACGCACTTCATACTCACTATGCGGGGGCACACGCATACTCGGATGACATTCTTTATTAATTGCATTCCCCGATCTGTCCCGCGTGCTCATCACATTCCAGCCGGTAATGGCCACACCCTTAATTGCTTCTGCCTTCATTACAATAATTTCAGCATATTTCTGCGTCTCTAAACCGCAATTCGAGAGCACAAGAAATGGGGTGTTTAGGGAGGGAAGGGGATGCATATAATTTAGTCTGAAGGACCGTGGAGCATTTCCAGTGAAGATGGAACATAATGAGCCTATATATGTATATACACTGTACATTAAAATACTACGTTGCGAATGAGCATACACGATTAGGATCTTCTTGGACTCATTTAAACACGCTGGATGGGATGTGATCATTTTATGACTCGCCAGAAGAGCATTGAACACCTTTCAGGATGCGAGAATCAGAGCAGATATTGTTTTGCTGTAGTGGTCCCCAAGAATTGGAACATTATTGTCCTGGGATATGAACCTATCAATGACAGAATCATATCCATCAAGATGAATTCTTCCCCCTGAAAGATTAACATTGTCCAAGTGTACGCCCCTACTGCTGCAACAGCTGATGAAGACACCGACGAATTCTATGAACAGCTGGAATGTGTCATCAACAAAATACCAACAGGGAAGTACGAATAATTCAGGGAGACTTTAATGCTATGATCGGAGATACAATTGAGGATAGTCGTTTGAGATCTTTAGTTGGATCATATGGCTTAGGTGAGAGAAATGAACGGGGAGTTGAATTTCCTTGCTGACAATGCTATGGCTCTCTGCAGCACTCTCTTTCGGCACATGCAAGGCGACGTTATACGTGGATTTCGCCTGATGACAGGGTCAGAAACAAAATTGATACCTTACTAGTCAGACGACTAAATCTTCTGTTGTAGATTCAATTACTTTTCCTCGAGCAGATTGTCGTAGTGACTACAATATATTAGTCATGAAAATGAGTAATAAACTCCAGACCATCATAAGAAGAAGTGAGAAGTGGTCCCCAAGTGTTTGAACAATGCTGTCCTAGGATATGAACCCATCAATGACAGAATCATGTCCATCAAGATGAATGTTTCCCTATGCAAGATTCATATTGTTCAGGTGTAGCAAATCCCTTCAAGAGTTTGGAGAACGAATAAGACTAAAACTACGGGAATTTCGTTCAGATGAATCAATATCCCACACTTGGGATAGAATGAAATATGGTTTACTCATCCGCCATCGAGTTCGCAAAGTTGTTGCCACAAAACAATATTGGTTATCACAAACCACATTACAGCTCATTGAAGAGAAGAGAAATTTAAAGAAAAACGGCACCCAAACTGCTCTGCAAGAAGAAAAGTATAAGGTTCTGTGTCAGGATATACCGTACAGTGAAATTGCAGAAGAGATAGGTCACTATTTCTAATCAATGTGTGTGATGATATGGAGCAACATAAAAATTCCAACCAAACAAGAGAACTATTAAAGAAATTCTCCAGCATCGCTGGGAAGTTTAAACCTCACACTTGGGCGCTAAATGATGAAAACTGGCATCATCATTGGAGACAAACAAGCAGCCATTGACAGGTGGAAACAGTATTGTGAAAAGTTATATTCCGACAGCAATAACAACGCCTCAGGTGGAAGAGAAGAGTGCCTTCGAATGGAATCTGCAATTCTGCGCAGTAAAATTGAGAATGCCATTAAACAACAATAATATCACAGGAGAGCTATTTAAAGAGATGGTGGAGGATGGCATAGACAAGTTTCATTCCTTGTGTAAAAGAATATAGAGCAATGGAAAACAGACGAAAAATTGGACATCTGTTTTCATTCCACTGCACAAGAAAGGCTTAGTCAGAAACTGCTCTAAATATAGCAGTACTGCACTTATACCACATACCTTATACATCGTAGGTCAGCGCCTAGAAACTCAGATAGCCAAGAAACAGGCCAGCTTTGTCTCGGGTAAAGAATCGCATGAGCATATTCTCAACCTAAGGCAAGTACTAGAAAATGCTCGAGAGTTTTGTGTCTCTCTCTTCAAATGCTTCCTAGACTACAAAAAGGTTTTTGACTGCTTTGATTGGGAAAAGTTCTGGTACATTCTACATGTTTTTAGTGTCCCATCACATCTTATCTCACTGATGCAAGGTCTGTATGTCTGTAACACTGTCACTGTAAAGGTAGATGGTGGGATCTCAGAATACTTCAGTGTGCCCCTCGGCACCCGACAAGGCTGTATCTTGCCCCCTCAACTTTACAACGTCTACAGATAGTATATCATAAGAAAGGCTCATGGTGATTGGGTTGGACACATCTCAATCGGTGGGAGAAATATTAACAACTTTCGGTTTTCTGATGACACTACCTTGCTTGCCAGCAGTGAGAAAGAGCTTTCAGATAAGCTAACATGAGTTTAAGAGTGTGAGTCTTGAGTATGCACTGGAGCTTAACCTTAGTAAGTCCAAACTCATGGCGACGGACAGAGCAGCACAGGTCGAGCTCACAGGTCTACCTTGGGTATACCTTGGGTCAACTTTTAGTGATACGGGAAGTTCCGATAAAGAGATAAAGAGAAGGATTTTGTTAGGACAAGTAGTTATGATGAAACTAACTAAGATCTGGAAGAACAGGCGAATTACTAATAATACAAAGATCCGTCCCCTTGAAATCTCTTGTATTTTCTGTTTTCTCATATGGCTGTCAACGGCCGTAGCCGTGTTGAAACACCGGATCCCGTGAGATCTCCGAAGTTAAGCAATATTGGGCGTGGTCAGGTGTTGGATGGGTTGTCATGTGCTGTTGGTGGGGGGTAAGGGAATGGAGGAGCGGAAAGGAACAGGCCACCATACTGCACGTAAACTCCGGCTCTGCGGAGGTTCGGACCTGCCTTCGGGCAGAATAACCCTTACCTTACCTCATATGGCTGTGAGATCTGGACCGTAAAGTCTTTGGGCAGAATACGCATCGATGCCTTTGAAATGAGGTGCGGGCGTAGAAAACCAACTGTGCCTTGAACCGCAAGAAAAAACATGCGTTCATGCTTCAGGAGCTGAAGATATCTCAGTTCTTTGAACACATTACGAGAAGACGTGGAGAAAATCTAGAGAAGTTAATCATGGAAGGGAAGACTGAGGAAAGTAGACAGACCAAGGGGAAGGACTGCTAGCAGGTTGATGGCACAAGTGGAGACGATCGCCGGTTACCTTTCGAATGTGCCCCGAGGAAAACCGAGGATCGTCCGGGATGGCGACGCTACAGCAGAGATGTAGCCAGCAAAGCATGGTGTCACGACCCTCAGATATTAGTAAATCGATTTTTGATGAAAGTTATGGAAATTAAATTTAACCGAGCTGTGATTTGAAGCGAACTGCGCTTAATCATCTGAAACCTGTCCGGCTCCATGGCTAAATGGTTAGCGTGCTGGCCTTTGGTCCAGAGGGTCCCGGGTTCGATTCCCGGCCGGGTCGGGGATTTTAACCTTCATTGGTTAATTCCACTGGCTCAGGGGCTGGCTGTTTGTGCTGTTCCCAACATCCCTGAAACTTACACACCGCACATAACACTATCCTCCACCACAATAACACGCAGTTACCCTCACATGGCAGAAGCCGCCTACACTCATCGGAGGGTCTGCCTTACAAGGGCTGTACCCAGCTAAAAGTAGCCACACGAAATTATTATTATTATTATTATTATTATTATTATTATTATTATTATTATTATTATTATTATTATTATTATTATTATTATTATTATTATTATTATTATTATTATTATTATTATTATCGGAAACCTGAGCTTGATCGCCGAATCGCTGGCGAGATCTAGTGGTTACAGTGCACTATGTCTTCTGGTATGAGCTAGAACAAATTTGTTAATTTAATTGATATATTGTGCCCTTTGAGCTTATGGGTGCAATATCTGTCTTAATTCAGCCTAGGCTTTAATGATATGAAAGTGATCGAGTTACGAACGGTGCTAGTAGCGTCATTCCTTATGCAGCCAGTCCCTGTTATGAATGATGTGGAGGGCCGATGACCTTCGATGTTAGGCCCCTTAAAACAACAAGCATCATCATCATGAATGATGTGGAAATATCGCTCAAAGGGCTGGTGCTTGCATTTCTGGGGACTAATAGGAAAATCTGGCTCGGTGAGGAAAGCAACGGCACTATCTCACTCTTGATTTCCCTTGGTAGTCTATGACAGCTGACGGAGGAGCTATTGAGGATCTAATCATCCTTCGCGCTGAGTACTCAACGTGCATGCATACATACAAGGAACTAGCTCAATACTAAGGTAACGAAAATCGATTCTTCTAACTTTAGAAAGCAGCTCTATTCTTTTCTAAAACAGTAGATAAATTATCCTTTCACATGATTGTTTTTAGAGTTAATAATTAATTGACTGGTTTCACTGCTTCGCCCTCTAATCTAGATAAAACTGAAATTATTTGTTGAAATGAGTAGACGTTCCAAGAAAATTGATATAGCCTACAGTAGGATGTACAGTAAGTGAAGTTTTAAATATTTTTGTTTAAGAGTGCCACCAATCAAGCATCTTTTCAGACGAACATCACTAAAAATTTACAATCTCAATAACCTCTTTTTACAGTAATATTATTATATAACACTAAAATATTACTTTCTTAATGAATTTTCTATTAAATTGTAGTTCTATAATTAATCATTAGTTCATAAAAAATTAAGAATTAGGCATTTTAATGTATTAATATTAATCATAAGATGTTTTGACGACGGGCAATAATAATAAAAAAATAATAATCGTATTGTTATATTTAGCTTGGTGAAGCCCTTATAAGGTAGACCGTCCGGCAAGGATAGACAATGTCTACTGTTTGTGGGAAACTGTGTATTATTGTGCTGAAAGAAAACGTAGTGTATGGTAGTCTATACGAATGGCTGGAATATTACGGACGGCACCAAGAGCTAGTCCCTGAGCCAAGGGAATCGAACGTGGAGGCCCGAGAACCGAAGGTAAGGACGCTGATAACTCAGCCATGGAAACGGATAAAATCACAGGTTATAGCTGGCACATACTTTAGGCACATTTTGAAACAATGCTTGCAGTGCAGCTGCAATTTGTGGGTGGGCGCCAGGCAGAAGACCTGCCAGATAGTTCCGTAGGAAATAGAGAATTATTCAGGCGCATAGTTCATTCACACAGGTAAGAATACTGAATGCTGAAGTGCTTAACGGTCTCAAATGAAGATGTTGTTCCCAATTAGACAGGTAGATGTTGCCAAATTACTTTCGAAAACTCCTAAATTACTCCCTAGTTTCTACATTGCCTAAGGTGGAAGGAGAAAACGATCCGTCTGTTATACAGTTCCGCATATTCACTGTCATATTTGTATGATATATTACAATATACAGCATTTAATATTGTAATATAACTTTCACATATTTAAGTGCTTAAGAAAGTTTCAAAAGGCATGCTGGCCCCGATTAAGTAATCTGTAGGTGTTTCCGGTCATTGCGCTGTTTATGACCCTAGTATACAGTAGATCTCCAATTAACCCAAATTTAGGCATTCTCATAACACCCGTTGGATTGACTGAGGTTCGATGCGCAGTATGCCATGAATGTAAAACCAGTATCCGATAGCTTGGAAGCATTTTTATCAGTGAATTTGTTAGCAGTGAAAATAAGAAATAAAAGTTTCTTGTTTTACTGCCCAATCACTAACTATGCTTATACTTTAGGGGAACACCGATGTGTCGGAACTTTTACCCACAGCACTTCTTTTATGTGCTGGTAGTACTACTGACATAAGCTTGTGTATTTGAGTATCTCCAAATACCAGCAGACCGAGCTGGGATCAATCCCGCCAACCTGAGCTCAGATGACCAACCCCTTCTCTCGTCTGAGCCACTCAGCCAGGTTACATTATATGTTTTCGTTTATATTTTAAAAAATTCGCGTCCATGGAGATTAATTGTATTGTCATGTAGTGATGTAAACTTTATTTTGTGATATCTGAAAACATATATTTTCAGTTTCGTGTCAAGTAATTTATAGCTGTTATATTCTTCAGTCTTCCGAAACTAATTTTGAATAAATACATTTACAAACTACCTGTAAAAGAAAACATATGATAACAGTATTATATCTAAAAAAAGAAACAATTACAATAGAATGATATTATTCGTTCTTGAAAGAACATAACCAGATTCTATCCAATCACACTCACTTCTCTACACTCTAGCATTCAATGATTCATTGAGATAGACTAAATTCCAAATTTCATGGTTTTAAGGATTTAACCAAAAATAAAGATAAATGGTTATACATTTCCGAAATTTTTTGAGCGTTATTTGACAGGATCTGACGATGTTCTTTCCGAAACGAAACATACCATTCTATTTTAATCAAGTTTTTCAGGTTGTTTATAAATTTATTTATTTATTTAAAACTAATTTTGGAAGACTGAGGAATCTGATAGTTATACATTATCTGTAAACTGTATCAACATGCGTTCATTTGTATTAATATTGGAACATGTTGGTGTCTCTTGATTTGTGGGTAGAAGCTGGAAAAGAAAGTGTAGAACGTAGAGAAAATAGTAACCCACAGAAAATCGCTGAAAGTGGGCGATCCGGAAGAATCTCTAGTACTGGCGCTTCCATGTAGAATACTACTAAAATTGTGGTCTCAAAACATGTGTGGTGCTAGAATAAAGTTCACAGATAACCTTTGGATTCCACATATTGAGCTGTATCAAACACAACGCTGTTGCTAGCAAGAAAACAACACTTTTCCTGGGGCCTATTCCACGAACGAACTTTGCAACTTCTCACTTTGCACTTTGCACTTTTCAGTTCAGATTTTGTTCCACCATCACTTTTCAGATTTAGCTTGCAAAGTGAAAAGTGAAAAGTGAAAAGTTAGGAATCTTTTCACTTTTCAAGCCTGTTATGTTCCTCCATTGGTACAGAAATGCAAAGTGCAAAGAAATGAAGTGAAAAGTTTCCATAAATCTTGCAAAGAGATGATTCCCTTTTCATATGCTAATTAACAAGTATCTACATTAGTTTCTCGGCGGAGAATTTGGTTTAGTGATATAAACACGTTACGACGCAAGCTTTTGTTAGCATCAAGTGAGGAACAGTAATGAAGAATCCAATAATAGAGCGTACAAAAACAGGATTAATTTTCATAACCTCACTTCGATGTAATAACGCGAGTAATTTCGTATTAACCCAACACAGGCTAACTATATTCTTGAAATGATCGGTCATTTATTGAAACATGCAACAAAAAGAAGTCAATACGTTTCCGAAAAAGAACAAATTGGTATATGCTTACATTGGTTAGTAAATGGTGCCCAGCTGCACGGTGTAGCAGCAATGCATAGGACATCAAAATCAATTATTTGCGAACTATTACCAAAGTCGGAGATTTTATAGTAAATGTAATATTCCCTAACAGTACGTTGGCCTGATAATCCAGATAATACAGCGACGGGATTTCTAATGAAAGGTGAATTTCCTTCTGTGTGTGGATGTGTTGACGGTACTCTCGTTAACATTGATGTGTGTCATCATTTGAGAAGTTATCTTTAAAGTTGCCAAAAAAGGATGTCACGTTTCTCCTTGACAACTTCCAGCACAGCCAGCTTCTTGTAATAACCTTTATTTCCTATGATAAAAACTTTAACGGTACGACAATTATACCGCCAAGTTCGCCACGAAAAGTAAAGCATTAAAACCATAGAGTATTAGGCCTATACAGTTTGCTCATGGAATAAACTCGATCGGATCACTCATTCGCAAAGACTTTTCACTTTGCGAAGAAATTGAAAAGTACAACCTAGTTCATGGTGGAACAGAAAGACTTTGCACTTTGCAAGAATTGAAAAGTGAAAAGTGCAAAGTTGAGAAGTTGCAAAGTTCGTTCGTGGAACAGGCCCCTGGATGTAACATCGGTGACACGCGAGGCAAGACGCTGACTCACGGTTCGCTTCTGTCCGTCTATGAGTCGATATTCCCGAGATGAAAAATGTAACTTCTCCTCTCCTATTTAACGAATTGAGTTCAGGCCAAATGCAGAAAAATTCTGGACGTGTCTACATTAATATTTACAAGTTTAATGTGAAATAGGTTTATTCAAATTATACCGAATGACTTATATGTGGATCTTCCACGGCCTGTTGAGTAATTTAGTCCTTCTTCAGTGTTAAACCGTGTTGTTGTTTCCTGTAACTTTCGTACAGTTTATTATTATTACAGAGCGGAGTGTCTAACGCGCTAAGGCTATGGAGTCAAGCAAGGGAAGCAAGTGAGTTCGAACCCCATCGGCGGCTGTACTGAGAATGGTTTCCTTTGGTTTCTCATTTTCACTTAAAGGAAAATGCCGAGTCAGTTCCTATTCATAGGACAAAGCCAATTCCTTTCGTATCCTTATCCAAATGCATTCATCCTCATTAGCTCCTCATATGAGGTTAGCGTCCGCAAGTGTATCCGGGCATAAAAACATGCCATATAAATGCATCTCACCTCACCCCTGACGCCGTATCAAGAAACGGGACTAAGGTACAATTATTATTATTATTATTATTATTATTATTATTATTATTATTATTATTATTATTATTATTATATTTACAAAACAATCACTGTCACTTAATTACCGATCGGTATTGCTTCCATACTAATTCCATTCCCTGTCAATTACATATACGGTACTCACATAAGCACCAACTCTGAATTTTCTTTGGTACTAGTAGTGCAGTTGTAATGAAAGAAATTCGTACCTCTGTAATTGTTTTCCGTACGATGGGATATTTAACCATCCGTTGTGGGGAAAGTGATTAATAACGACCTTATGCGAAGAAGAATAAGAAGAAGAAATTCACCTTCATTAATTACCATTCCTTCGTTGATCATTCTGTTCCATTATATTTTTAGCGGCACCTTGGCCGGGTTCTGATGAACTTGTTAAAGTTTTAAATGCCTCACGAATATTAAAGTGGGCTGTAATTGTGTGGAGACCAGGTTAGTCACATGTGGCCATGATAAGGTACCATGTGTCACGGCCCTCCCTAGAGCAGTTCTTGCATTATTTACTGCATAAAATACTCATACCAAGATTCTGCATAGTTTCACTCCCAGGCAGCACGCAGTCTTCAAAGAAGAATATAAATTATGTTGCAGTAACCTGATTGAGTTAGGGATTAATATCATTCCTAGAGATGAACGAGTCTCATTTTCGGATTCGATTCAGGATATTGATGGTTGTTGACATTTAACTGCCGGAAAAATGAAAAATAACGTCATAAAATCAAGGATGTATCTGAAGGAGATGAAACTTAATAGTGACAGAGAGCTGTACAACTCAGGAATCACCATTAGATCGTTGTAACAGCAAATCTCCACTTATGTTGAGTTTCATAAATTTGTTGTTAGTCTCCTTGGACCAACCACGTCAAAGGAGAGACAAAAATTATTGTATGTGTTAAGTTACTCATCTGAGATAAAACTAAATGCAAGAAGTATTTCCCTTCCAGATGTATACATAACAGTCGATCCGATGTCTTCATGAAAATACGTATCTTAACGTTTCTGGGAGATCAGGCGACCACCAAAATACATTATTCGAAGAGTTTTGTTCCCTTAAGCTATTGCTATTCTCAAAGTACGAATGAAGCCCATTTCTCTGGATATAACAGAGCAGGATTTTATACCCAGGATGTATCCGTTGTGTTTAATACACTACCATAGTGATGAAAGAGCACATAGCTGGCAAGCATAGCTCACTAAGTGGTACTGTAATATGTTTCCGTTAAAAGTAGAGCTCTTGTTTCACATAGGGCAATTTTCAAATTTTAAGGCAAGAAAACGACTTAGTAGATTCTGTTTATTGCAAGCATTTTCTTTCCTTAACAACACAGTGCAGCGATGCAAACGATAACACCTTCTGAGAACATGTAGAACTACTAGAAAAATTTCTGGACACAATATCATTAGAGTCCATAGCAGGGGGTTCCAAATGGCGGCCCACGGGCCGCATGTGGCCCGCGAGAGCACTGTAAGAAATAATGTGAAGAAAAGTCACAAAAATATTATTAACTCGTTCAAAAACATATTAATGTTTATACACCTTATAGACCCAAGTCAGAACTAATTACTCCTTAACACTAGTTCCTTTTTTCAAGTATTCACTTGTTCTCAACATATTATTTTTGATTTTAAAACATTTAAAATCCAAATTTCAAGTAAGGATGTTATTATATTGTCGTCCCACTGACTAATTTTTATGGCTTTCGGAGACGCCGAGGTGTCGAAATTTTGACCCACAGGAGTTCTTTTACGTGCCAGTAAATCTACCGATACGAGACTGACGTATTTGAGCACCTTCAAATACCACCGGACTGAGCTAGAATCGAACCTGCCAAGCTGGGGTCAGAAGGCCAGCGCCTCAACCGTCTCAGCCACTCTGCCCGGCTCCAAAGTTCACTCCTTTATGCAATTTTAAAATAATGTTTTTATGCAATTAACATGATCAAACCCTCATTTCAATTGAACTATGCATATTATTTCATAATGGTGCGTCTGTATTATTTGCAGAATTTTACGAAAATTGGCCTATTCAAGTGAGGCCCACGAACATGACTAAGATTTCCAAAATGGCCCTCGAGCCCTTACACATTGGAAACCCCTGCTATATAGTATGCCTGAACGAGAATGAAATAGGCATAAGAGGATTATAATAATTAAAAGCAATAAAAGGAAATAAAAATCTTAAATAAAATTATATTCCTCAATGACGATGGAAATTAAATCTCAGAGTCAAATACTTTCATTTCAGGACTGTTTGAGTTACCAGATGTGAGCCTTTTAATGCTAGACTATATGTGTTAGTATATTCCTAGTATTACAATTACATGCTCGTATAGTCCGAGGATGTCAAGTTTTGTCAGATAATCGAGTGATGTTAACGATAGCCGACGCTGGTGGGTGCGTGGTTAGCGCGTTGGACCCATAACTCCAAGATCGCGGGTTCGATCCCGGCCGAGGTCGGTGATATTTGCGCTGGGACGAAAACATACCACGCCATGGTAAAAGAGCAGTAGGCCGTTCCCACCCGGCAATCCTTAATTCGGCAAAGCACCAACACCCATGCTACAGTTCCCACTCTCAGGTGTTGCCAGTATGGCTACATTAGATGTCGGCTGGAAACGCGTGCATGAGGAAAAACTTTTGAACATTTTCTTTGGGCTGCTGTGAGTTGGACACTTCCTACAAGCTTTCAATGTCAAACAGGCAATGTGTCATTGTAAAACATTGTTTCAATACTACCTGCTAAACGAAGCATTTCCATGTGTATATTTTTCGGACATGGTTCCCTTGTTTTTGTGTTAGTAACCCTCCCACACCGTTCAACCAATTATTTCTGATACACCATGTATATATTTTGGAAATATCGTACGTTTAATGGTTGGCTTTGTAGGGACAATATCAAGAGCTTTGCTAGTCTCTGTAAAATGTTCGACTTGAGATACACTTCGATTAATGAAGGGTATGAAAAGTACTCTTTATTAGGAACCACTTAAAATGACAATGTGAAATTCATACGCGTAACATGGGGTCTGCAAATGAAAATTAATTTATAATTTATTCTAATTTTAGCACCATTTTAACATTACTGTTTCATCTATAGTACTGCCGGTTTAAGCTCGATACTTCTTTTGTTGTAATCGCGGAATAATGCTTCCTTGTTCCCTTTAAAATATAACGACTACCTAGTCGAGACGGTAAAGTTGTAAATGTGTGTTCGGTTTACTCAGAAGGACATGTATCCGATTCCCTTTTCCCTTCTGAAGAGGTTCACTCAGCCTACACCACAAATGAGAAGCAGGTTAATTCCTGGGGACAAGGAGTTCAGCATGGGCTATTCATTCTATCCCACTTAGTGACGGGGCTATGGATAGTTGAAACCTTTCCCTTTCATATTTCCAACGTTCATGATCTGCCCGAAGAGTTTCAAATTTTAAGAAATGTTATTGTAATCCGGGTCAATCCATGTAACATTCATTTATAGAGAAAGCAGAATATATGTTACTCAAGAACTTTATAAATCAGTGAAAATCGTGATGGAGACTGGTAAGTTGGAAAGAAACAAACCCGTGACATATACAGCCCTATTCATACCTTGGCTTGCCAAGATGACTGCTATATATCGAGATGCTGTAGTCTGAAGACATGGAGGTCCCGGTCGACATTGAAGTGAGGTGGCATCCTCGTCTTTCCTGACTGTCTCTCGTATCAGACATTTTCTAGTTTCATCTATCGATGCTGAATGAGCCCCTTTTCAACTCTCAGTCCAGAATTTAAATCCCCAAAGTTGCCGGGAATCGAACCTGGGGCCTCTAGGTAAGAGGAAGGCATCATACCACACGGCTGGCATGGTAAATTGGAGTTAAAGTTAAAATCTAATATATATATATATTCTAAGGAATATAGCAGGAAATTATACTGTATATGGATTTGGATAACTAAAAGTCTGAATTAACGAAAGGTAAAAAATAGAGAGAAATGAAAAAATGAAAAGAGAAAGAAAGAAAGAAAGAAAGAAAGAAAGAAAGGAAGAAAAAGAAAGAAAGAAGGAACATCTACTAAATATGTTTTCGGAGAGAAAATTCAAAGAGAACTTGCTGATATTCGGGTTCTCTAAAGTCAATACTTCTTCATTTTTTAAAATATCTCTCAGCTGCCAAGAGAGAAACATTTAGCGTTACACTGCTGCCTGGCTAGTCAATTGATCATAATTTACAGCTGGAATTGTGTAGCTGTTCACGGGGAGATATTGCGGAAGCTGTCTATATCGCACAAACAACTCATAAACCTTCTACTTTGTGGTACCTGACGAAATGTATACAGCTCCTTTATTTCAGAGCTCTGTGTATCTTCTTAGATAAAGACAAGCTTTCATCTGATGAACTCACTGTCCCCTTCCTTCATTCTCTTTCCCACATTTCATTACGACTTGTGCTGGCTTCTTTCATTGCCATGCGTTGACTGCTCCCTTGTAGGTAATATCTCGTGTTAGATTCTGTTATTTCCCTAAAGGGTTAATACAAGTGGAGCCTGCGCACATTCGACGAGAGGGTTCCCTAAGGAGCCATACTAGGTCCTCTCTATCTGTTACGAGGTGAAGATACTTGACATGGGCATAGGACACAATCATTACCGTTACGTCCCTCTAACGCTCTAACAGACACGAAGTCTACCTTCTCAAGATCTCCTCACTAAGTAGAAAATGTACAGGAAGTGAGGAAACACACTGGCTTGGATGTGACACAACTCGCTTTTCTACAGCATTCAAGAATATTTCAACCATTATGTTAAGGAACTATTCCTTTAATGGAGGGAAACAAATAAAATTATGAGTCGGTTTTGACCTCCTAGGCCTTAAATAAAGCAACTCCACATGCATTTAGGCACTTATATGTAATAATATGTTAATGGCCCTCCATTATGGTTCTTAGTAAGATGTGGATAAAAAAGATGGACACATCCTGCCAAATGTTATGAATATTTAGCATACCACCCTGAGCCAGTGTAGTGCAAGTTATCGACCCCTAAGTCTGTATACTGGTACTTTAGCGCTTACGAAGTCTCTACCTAATTATTCTTGTAGGAGAATCCTTAATCCTATAACGTCCTACCTATCATAGTGTCACATAGGTTTTATGAGGCTAAAGTTACTTCCATTACTAGCCAGTGAGTCATATCTATCACGAAAACATAAAAGTAGCCTCTGGTAGGAACTTTATTAACGTAATACGATGTTTCCTATCAAAACTATAGGATACTTCTGTGAAAGAAAACACTGAAAACATTTCATAATATTTTACACATAAGCCCTGCACGCAGATACTTGAAAAGGATTAAGAAATAAATTGAACTATAAAACTGCCTAACTATTATTCGTGATGTATCGATTTCGTTAGTTTGTCGTGTACTTCGGTATTTTTATATTAGTGCTTCTTTTGTAAACATACAATGACTGGATTTACGCTAACATTTCAACAATATGATGAAAGTACATGTTTCTGATCAAAGTTTTATTTTATGAATGAATGAATAAATGCTACTTCTTAATAAATGTTGTCACAAACATGAAAGGAAGGGAACGACTGAAAGAGTGTTAGTTATTGTTATAGCAAGTAAACAGAAGTAAAATATATAACATATTGTAGTTTATCTAGGTATTAGAGGTTTGAGAGAGTTGGGGGAAAGAGTTATGCTTCCTGGTCGCTTGGTCTGCAGACAAATTTTCTACGGCCAAAAATGATCTGTAACCAAACATTAATTTTATTCTTAGTCTCTCTGTGTTACAACCTAGACAGTATGCCAGTGATAAACTAGACACCTTTTCTATACAAACTGGTAAGTAAGAGTACGTTAGGATCACCCAGTGGGTAGGGATAGTTTCCTCTGCCCATCGAAAGAGGGGACTGAATGGGATAACTTAATGGGCTCTTAACATGGAAACGTGAATTAGCGACCACGTCTTTCCTAACTGGGTCTAGAATTCTTTCCACTTTCTTTTACTAATCTCTCCACTTTCATTTTTCATATCTGACCTCCCTTGGTCAACTCTTTCTATATTCTGATCCTGGAGGTATTAAGTTTGTGAGGCCCAGGGAGTCTTCAATTTTCTCGCCCAGGGTCCGATGACTTACATGTTAGATCACTTTAAAAAGCAAGCATCATCATAATCATAATCATCATCATAATCATCATCATTTTCTCTCCCTTTGTGACCCTTCCCTTTTCTGTACCGATACTTTCATTTTTCGAAATTTCGGAAATTTTCCAAATTTTCTCTCTGATTAGTTTTAAGTGCTGGTGGTTACCCAGTTGTACTTCCCCTCAAAATAATGAGAATGACCACCACCAGTTACACTAACTTTGAAAAACGATTAAACGAGCCTGAAAGGAAGATAGCAGCAGAGTAGCATCAGGAAGGGGCTAAATGTTAATGTTGATGGTGAAGCCGGGTGAGAACCCTTGATTTGGCGATCAATGCTACAGCGAGCGGCAGCAATCACCTTGAACAACGAACAAAAGATATATCTGTCTTGGGGAAAGTGAAGGCGGAGTGGAGTCTCTCTCTTCACTGTTTTGGTAATTCTTAAAACATCAACTTGAGAGTCAAGGTCTCGCGTGAGATAAGAAGCAACCTATAAGAAAGAAGTTTCTATGGTCGGGATAAGAGACTGAAGAGCACTTTATGACCATCTTACAGGTGCATTTATAAATCTTTACGGGCAGCCATAAAATTTGCACTGAACTTCTTGCTACAAGAAACAACCAGTGTGTCTCCTTTTTTTATTCGTTGTATAATGCATGTTGTGCTTTAGCATACACCCCTATTACCCATTCCGCATATTAGGCTACATAGAGAACGCTAATAATCACGACGTTGTCTTTAAAGTCTGATGATTCGAGCAGGGTATAATCTCTTTCCTGAGAATAAAAAGGGTTCAAAAGGAAACCGTGTCTTTTGACTGAATAAAATAACTAAGTAGTAGAACTACACTATAATTGACGGCTCCAAGAGCTTGGTCAGGCTTGAATTCGTTTATAAAGTATGTTAAAAACAAAAGTAGTCACCCATTACACCACCACTTTCTGTGGGCAGATGTGACCATGTAGCAAAACATAAATAATACATATCACGGAGTTCGAGGAAATTACCTACAGTTGGGTCCGGCTCCATGGCTAAATGATTAACGTGCTGGCCTTTGGTCACAGGGGTCCCGGGTTCAATTCAAGGCAGAGTCGGGAATTTTAACCATAATTGAATATTTCCCCTTGCAGGGGGATAGGGTGTATGTGTCGTCTTCATCATCATTTCATCCTCATCACGACGCGCAGGTTGCCTACGGGAGTCAAATCAAAAGACCTGCACCTGGCGAGCCGAAGTCTTCGGACACATCCCGGCACTAAAAGCCTTACGCCATTTCATTTTACCTACAGTTGAAGGTTCATAGAAGTCAGTCTAGATTAGAGTTGGCAGGTTTTATACCATGAAAATACGGGGCATGTCTGACACCCATCCCCTTCGCCTGACAACATATCTTATGGACACCTTAAATTACGAATAGTCGTTTCACATCGCTGCTCGGTTAGCAATAGAAAATTTCCTTTAATAAACTGTATGCTTTGCAGGAACTGCCGTCAACAATTTTTTCCCTCACTTTCCGATAAGCACACTGAGTCTTTTTCTTTTATCACTGATGGAGGATGATCATTTCGACTCCGTGTCTTCTCGAACACCACAGTCGGCAAATTGACATAGCATTGTTCAAATGCGAGAAGTCAAGTTCGTTATCACCTTTAGAAGTTTACGTCACTGAATTTTTCCAGGTTGGTTGTAATGTATTTTTTCCTGCCTTATCTAGTTACAAGCATGAATGAAACTCTTCAAGAACTTGTAGATCAAAGCCGTGTACGTTGATACATGCAAGATAATATGCTATGTTGTTCTACGTATTTTCGTCTCGAAGCGTTGTTTCTACACAAAACAAGATATCCTTAAGATTGTAATGAATGGAATATGCCTAAGTAAAATAATTGTTTTTACTAGCCCATCAATATCTAAGCCAGTTAGCAGTCACCTTCGCAGTTCATTTACTTGGAATTGTGAACTAAACCAATCAGCTGCCTCGGTGGATCAGTGGTAGAGAGTCCTACTCAAGATCTCAAGTTAGCGACTGATGTAGTCTACTCTTTTGAAGGATGGTCCAAAATCTTAATATATCACGTCTCTGACGGCGCATTCAGTGTTAAATCTACTCGACAAAATAAAATAAATTAAATTAATTCGATCCATCCAGTGAAACACTCCTTTCGAAATAATAATAATAATAATAATAATAATAATAATAATAATAATAATAATAATAATAATAATGGGTTCAAACACCACTGTCGGCAGCCCTGAAGATGGTTTTCCGTGGTTTACATTTTCACGTCAGGCAAATGCTGTGACTGTACCTTAATTAAGGCCACGGCCACTTCCTTCCAACTCCTAGGCCTTTCCTATCCCATAGTCGCCATGAGACCTATCTGTGTCGGTGCGACGTAATATTAATAATGAAAACCTAGAGCCTGTTTTCCAGCCAGTGACCGGGTCAGGGAGGAAATCTTGCGGCGAGGATAGAAATTGTGCCGGCTGCTGAGGCCTGTCGCACTCCTCTGGGGCAGTGATTAATGACTGACAGATGAAATGAAATAATAGTGGAGAGTGTTGCTGGAATGAAAGATGACGGGGAAAACCGGAGTTCCCGGAGAAAAATACCTGTCCGCCTCCGCTTTGTCCAGCACAAATCTCACATGGATGATTGGGATTTGAACCACGGAACCCAGCGGTGAGAATCTGGCGCGATGCCGCCTGTGCCACGGATGCTCCTGAATTTTAATAATAATAGAAATAGTAACAATAATAATATTGCTTTATGTTCCACTAACTACTTTTATAGTTTTCAAAGAAGCCGAGATGCCGAAATTTTGTCCCACAGGAGTCTCCTACGTGCCGATAAATCTCCGACACGAGACTAACCTATTTTAGTATCTTGAAATACAACCGGACTCAACCGGGATCGAACCTGCCAACTAGGCTCAGAAAAGCAACGCTTCCACCGCTTCAGAATGTCTAAATAATAATAATAATAATAATAATAATAATAATAATAATAATAATAATAATAATAATATATCCCCTCAACTGCTAGATATACTTAAGGGGCTAAACACTAGACACAAGGAATACAGGAGAAAATATCGGACTTTGCAGGCCATGGTCCAAACGAGTTCCTAACCCCGAAAGTGAAATTATATAACAGGGCCTTTCAGGGTGCATGCACCGGTGCACTGCACGGCGATAGGTGCATAAGACGACTTAACTAAGTTGACCAGAGTGCAGATCTCCCACTCCTCGATTTTCAGCAAATCTCTCTCTCTGTCTCTCTCTCTCTCTCTCTCTCTCTCTTTCCCTACGTCTGTCTCTCTCTTGCTCCGTCTGTTTCCCCCTTCTTCAATTGCTCTGCATCGCTCCACTATCCGAGCCGAACTTAGCCGAATCGCCCGGAGACGAAACGCTGGTCTAAACCCAGCCGAGCCGGACCGATACAGTGGTTACAGAACCTCTGCGCCTCGTTTTGCACGCGTGAGATTTTGGGCGTTTGAGAGGCTTGGTTTAAAATTTCCATGATCTTCCAATTCAGATTATATTGCAGCTTTAATTTTTTTAAATGTGCTGACTAAAGAATACAGGCCTATCTAGTGTACCTGTGAATCCTCAGGATATGAGTGTAATAGTGATTGGTTATTCTGAAGCCACACATTTCTAAAAATTAGCGTCCGCACTGGATGCCTCTCCATGGCCATTTTCTTCTTCCCATACTATAGCTGGGAACTCCATCATTGGGAATTACTCTG
This sequence comes from Anabrus simplex, assembly GCF_040414725.1. Taxonomy (NCBI): domain Eukaryota; kingdom Metazoa; phylum Arthropoda; class Insecta; order Orthoptera; family Tettigoniidae; genus Anabrus; species Anabrus simplex. Next base: position 206,817,991 of record NC_090265.1, read on the forward strand.
ATTTCCCGAAGGTGGTACTAAGATCGGATAAAGAGGAGATTGAATGGCTAATTAATTAGGTCTCAGGAATTACGCTGATGTCCAATAAGTGTTATCACTAGGTAATTACCCAGCTGGCAAACCATAGACCAGGTAAAATCAGCAAGCCTTACCGTTAGCAAGTAAGTGAGCGCCTTAACGTCCAGAAGCTGGATCATTTCGTCATAGGTTTAGCAATTCTGGTAGAAGAGGCCTTAGTCATGCTGGTAAGGGTTGTCAAAAGGGCTAATACCCCTTCTGCTTAAGAAAACCAATACCCGTATCCTAAATCTCAGACAATGAATATCGGCAGCCCTGAAGATGGTTTTCCGTGGTTTCCCATTTTCACACCAGGAAAATGCTGGGGCTGTACCTTAATTAAGGCCACGGCCGCTTCCTTCCCACTCCTAGCCCTCCCCTGTCCCATCGTCGCCATCAGACATATCTGTGTCGGTGCGACGTAAAGCAACTAGAAAAAAAAGACTACGAATAGCCGAAAATATGTACTATAGGCCTACAGCATATATTTATTTTGATGTTTTCACGGTCGAGATTAATAAGCAAGGCATATGTCGTGTGAAAACTACACGGAAACTCCACATTTCACTTAGACTTTACTCCACTTCCTCCGGAGAAACTCGACCGACCAAAACTGTGAGAGTTCTAAAAATACCGAATGATTTGAATTTGAAGTTTACATCCTATCGGAAGATAATACATCGTTAGACCCGTGAATAAATGGTCTAGAATCTGATGTCGGAGTAGGCTGATTAGCCTATCCATGAAGTTGGTGAAAATACTATAGCAGAAAATATGACCTTGTCATGGTCCTGTGTTGCGGTGAGGGGGGGGGGAGTAGCCGTATATTACATCTGCGGTACTGCTGACTATCGTAAGAGGTGACTGAAAAGGGGACACCCAGGAACGTGGATTGGTTGACGTAGAAACCCTCTCTGAATCTAGGATTGCTTACACTTGTGACCGTCTCTTCTCTTCCATCTTTCCTTTCTGACCTCCCTTGGTCATGTTTTATCCTCTTCCGACGGTATTCCCTCTTTGTGGTCCTTTCTTTTGGCGATAACTTCACTCTTCGAAGGATAGGAACTCCTTTTTTTAATACTTTGATGAGTGTTAAGACAGAATGTTTGCCAAGTTGTACTGCACTAGCTCTGAAAATAATAATTACCCCCATCAGTACCAGAAAGATTGCCAATTATCGTGAATTCGGCATTAAGTGGGAGAGAGCAGGCTCCATGGCGGGCCACTTTTGCCCCCACGAATTAAACTACGAGAAATTGGCAGCTACGCTAAGAACTTATCTTTTGTTATCGTTGATTTGACTGCCTTAATTTCAATGCAACTCAAGACACACGCCTTAAGTAAATCATCCACCGGCCGAGTTGGGCGTGCGGTGAGGAGCGCGCAGCTGTGGGCTTGCATCCGAGTGTCGGCAGCCCTGAAGATGGTTTACCGTGGTTTCCCCTTTTCACACCCGGCAAATGCTGCGGCTGTACCTTAATTAAAGCCACGGCCGCTTCCTTCCCACGCCAAGGCCTTTCCTATCACATCGTCACCGTAAGACCTGCATGTGTCGGTGCGACGTAAAACAAATTAAAAAAAGAAGTGAATCAGCAGAATAAAGATGTTTTTGCTGTGGAATTACATTTTCTCTTCGTACTTCCGCAATTACTCTTAGTAAATTAGATGATTCTACCTTATTAAGTCCTAGAGAACTACATTTTTCAATGCTGTACCTACACACAGTTAGAAAATCCTTCAATTTTATGTGACTTTAGATATCTCGAATATAGTTGTGGGATATTAGGTGTTAGGCGGAATACAAACCACTTTAATTCAAAACTGCTCGCGTACGTTGGCTGGGATTCGAACCGCACCCACCTTGGTTAGAAGCCAGTGACATATGTGAGTCGGCTATCATGTACCTGACAGTAGTTATCCCCTGCCGTCAATCTTCTGCTCAAATGTGGTTGTTTCGGTTCGTTTGTAGATAGGGAGTGTGCAAATACTCTGCTCAAGAGCCGTTTGTAATGTTCCGTTTATAGTCCTTTATTATTGTAATGCCCGTAGGCTGCCGGCCGTGAAAATGACATTTTAAGAGAGATGAATCTCAGAAATTACTACTGAAATTGAAATAAATCTCACTGTATATTACTCGAGTGAATGTGAATAAGTCTGAAATAAATGGAAAACAGTTTAAACACTAGATATTTTAGGGCCTGGATTGAAATCCTTGCACTTTGTTCTCCCAGTTCCTCTAATGTTGTATGTTCTGGCATGGACAGCTATCGCAGAACGTGAGCTTGATTCGCATCATCAACCTCATGGTGTCTGTCTGTCTGTCTGTCTGTCTGTCTGTCTGTCTGTCTGTCTGTCTGTCTGTCTGTCTGTCTGTCTGTCTGTCTGTCTGTCTGTCTGTCTGTCTGTCTGTGAGATCATCAGCCCAGAGGCTGGTTGTATCCTCAAATAGCACTACTAAAGGCTATGCGGTTACGAGGAAATCGCAACAACCGATGGTAGCGCCTAAATGAGGCACATTAGGCAAGATGAGGAGTGAGGTAGTGCACCCTTTCGGATTCGATGTGATGGGTGCAGTAGTTTGCCATTGCTTTCCTCACTGGGCCATAAAGTTCTCTTGCAACTCAACTGACTCTATGAGAAACACCTCGCATATAAATCAGACGCACTGATCATGCTCTGAGTGTCATTATTTAGATTTACCCATACCCCAGCAGCTTCCATATTGTCACAGCCATGGATTAGACTGGGATTTCTGTGGAAGCTACATTTTGCTCTGGCCTGTGGTAATGGACAGATGCAAAATTACTGCATCCATAAAGAAATAGAAGTAGGCGGTATTTATGGAATATATTAGGTAGCATGCTGAACAATAGTCTATTACTTATCTGAAAAATAATGTTACATAATCTGATTGAACTCCTGAAATAATTATTTTTTAACTTTAATAATTAAAACACTACTAGATGAAAGCAGTCATATTTTTGCTCGACTCTTGAAGAATTGGTCTGCTTTTCTATATTTGCCCTATTTTTTTACCTCAACTTCCTCAGCTGCACAAAATAGTCGTTCGGCCACCAAGAAAAGGAAAGCGTATACCGTGATCAGTATTCATCGTCTTGTACCCTTCTATGTTAACGGGTATGGAGTAAGTTAAGCTGAAAACAAGTGGAAAAGCGTTCGACTTATTGTTCTTGATGGCCCTCAAAAGGGGGCTTTCCTACATACCAGTGATCGTCCGGCAGAGATTCCCCTTTGGATTGCAAAAAGACGTCTTTACTTACCGAACGGAGATTGGAAGTTCGAACGATAATCTACAACAGAAAGAAAATGAAACTCTTCTAGACTATTAGTAAAATTGTGCTGTATAGTGACTTAAAACGACTACTTAGAATAAAAAAGGAATTTGTTTGAACATTTTACAGTAGACTATGAAATACAAAAGGAAAGTTACATCCAAAAATAAGCTGCCTTAGTTGAATTCATTACAAATTCTAGCAGGGTGTGGTTGACCAAACAAAATCAAACTAACCGTGACATTATGATGATGGTATGATAATGACGGATTTTATGATAATGATGATGATAGTGACTATGATGGTTATGAGAAACAGGCGTGTAAAAGAAGGAATTTAAGAAAAAATGAAATGTTTATATTCACACAAGTCAACATACTAAGCATTCAAATATATTTTTCAGTGTAACAACAAATCAAGCGGCTAATTCTAGATAGATTAGTGGCTTATTTCAAAATAAATATAGAATCACCGTCAGTGGTGCATTAATTCATTATTCATTTATTTGAGAATTTAAGCAATGGAAAGGCGTATACTGCACTAATTCACATGAATGCTACTTCAATTCCAAGAAAACTGTGTACGAGTTACGAAGCAAGTTATTGCCTACGTATGTGAAGCCGGTCCGGTGGTGTTGGGGCTGCGAACGTCCTTCCAATTCTGAAATGAGGGCTGGAACGAGATTCACTCAGCCTTGTGAGACCACCTGAGGATTAGGTGATACGACAGGCAGCGTATAAGGTCAAAAAAGCCAAGGAGTAGGCTGAGGATGCCGTCTTAGCAGTCGTCGTAGTTTTCATTTGTATACGTACGTTATTAGTTGTTACAAAGAAAGCAGTACCAATAAAATATTCGATTAAGCCCAAATGAGAACGAAATTCCACCAAACAGGATGCGTTGATGGTAGAATCATCTCCCTGATTTTCTTCCCAAGAAATTATCATCAAATTATGACACACTAACAGTTATCCACCAGCAATGTGTCATGTTATTCATTAATGTCCTCGCAGACGTACTTGCAAAATTTCGGAATAGTTAAATAATACACATTAACTGTTGCGGTAATAGTAGGGTCTATGTAATATTATCTGAACAAACACTTGAAAATAAATCAGAAACAAAAATTGAATTACATTTCGATGGCTTTCTTTAAAACACTCGTAAGTCCGAATACTCTTCATATCGATTATATTCCTTAAGACTGGTCACGCCTCCCAGTCCCATATTTATATGCAGTCCAAAAGAATAATTTTCGTTATGGTCATTTTCCTCTGCCAATTTGTAAAGGAAAATGAACATTAAATACATTATACTGTAGGAGTGTATACATTTGCCATGCAATCAACATCCCTACAATATGGTACGATAAGGTCCATTTTCCTTTAGACATTAGCAAAGGAAAATGAACACAACGAAAATTATTCTGATGGACTGCATACAAATATATGACCGGGAGGTGTGACCAGTCTTAAGGGATATAATGGCTAGGAAGAACATTTGGACGTACGAGGTTTTAAAAGAAAGCCATCGATTTGCTTTTCTGCTATTTGGATTTTTTTTGAATTTATTGCGAATTATTGATACCGGTATCGTTTCGTTAACTCTGTACGTATTTCCTAAGTGCTAAATCATTAATCTAGTGCCTTAGGTTAAACAGTATCACCTGCCGCACCATTAGGACCGTAAATGTATAAATTCCTGTGAGTTCCAACCTTGGAGCAAGCTATATAAAATCGACCTTCAGAGAAACAGTTTCCAAATCAATCCTTGCTACTTTCCAATCAATCAATCAATTAATCAATCAATCAATCAATCGATCGATCGATCAATCAATCAATCAAACAATCAATCAATCACCTCATCTGCATTTAGGGCAGTCACCCAGTTTGCAGATTCTCAATCTGTTTTTTACCTACTCTTTTCTAAATGACTGTAAAGAATTTGGAAATTCATTGAACATCTCCCTTGGTAAATTATTCCAATCCCTAACTCCTCTTCCTATAAACAATATTTGCCCAGTTTGTCCTCTTGAATTCCAAATTTATCATCATATTGTGATATTTCCTACTTTTAGAAACACCACTCAAACTTATTCGTCTACTAATGTCATTCCACACCATCTCTGATAGTTCGGAACATACTACGTAGTCGAGCAGCTCGTCTTCTTTCTACCAAGTCGTCTCAGCCCAAACTTTGCAACATTTTGGTAATGCTACTCTTTTGTCTGAAATCACCTAGAACAAATCGAGCTGCTTTTCTTTGCATTTTATGAAGTAATCCTTGTGAGGGTTCCATACACCATACACCATATTCTAGTTGGGGTCTTACCAGCGACTTATATGCCCTCTCCTTTCAATCCTTGCTACAACCCCTAAATATCCTCACAATCATGCGCAGAAATCTGTACAGAGTAGAAACTATATGAAATAAATCACAAGGGGGCCTATATTTGTTCAACACTGTTGAATGAAATGATGTATTTCACCTTCTATATCTAAAAAGTCAGAAGTTTTATTGTTTGTTATATAGATAATAATAAGAAGAAAAAGAATCCACAAAAGTATATTGGAAAATTTAGTCACAGAATTGCAAGCAGCCTCCGGTGGAAAATAGCTGAATAATTTACCTGTGGAGGAAAATTATATTTCATTAATTATAAGTAATTCCTGACATTTTTATACCAGCTGGTATTAGCTTAGAAAATATGGGAGATATTTCTCCATTAGAACTAAATCTAAAATGACTGATTTAATTACACTTGAAGTCGGCGAGAATAACTGAGATTACATCACGAAAAAATGTAGCCTACGTAAGACTACACAGCTAATAATAAATGGTAAAGGTTTTATTGACTGTCATGTACTTCCATATTATTATTCCAGGGCTTCATATGAGATGTTGCAAAAATCAGCTTCTAACTATTTTTTCATCAATGCAATGAGTGTACTATGTTGTACATGTTTCTGACTTCAATAATGAATGGTATTTTTGAATTAATATACTCTTATGCCATTTATTGCCTATTGTTGAAGACATGCCGCATCAAAAATAACAGGGTTGAAACAAGTAAAAGTAGCCCTAATCACTGAACATAAAATGGAGGTATAAGGAAATAATTTTATAACACAATGTAGGTAATCCTTCTGGTACTATTTCCTCACGGAAGGTTGGACCGTATCTCTCATTTCGGAAGATGAGACCTAACTAGGCCTCCTTCCTGCGTCTTTCATGTTCACGCGATTTTCTGGCACAAAGAAGTACCCACTGGATCTTCAATACTGGTCTATGGATAATAATAATAATAATAATAATAATAATAATAATAATAATAATATTGTTGACTTTACGACCTATTAACTACTTTTTTATTGGTTTTCGGAGACGCTCAGGTGAAGGAATATTGTCCAGCAGGAGTTGTTTTCCGTGCCAGTAAATCTACCGACACGGGGCTGACGTACAGTATTTCAGCACCTTCAAACACCACCGGACTGTGCCAGGATCGAACCTGTTAAGTTGGGATTAGAAGGCCAGCGCCTAAACTGTCTGAGGCACTCAGCCCAGAACTGGCCATTGGCTCAGAAGGCTTAGAGAGTGGGTGTTCGTGTTTGTCTCAACTTTCTCCTCGTCATATCCAAAGTACCAACAACCACAGAAACACGCAATAGTGATTACATTCCTCCACATAGGGTTGGCGTCAGGAAGAGCATCCAGCCGTAACACAGGGCCAAATCCACATGTGAAAAACAGTTCGCACCCGCGATTCCACGGGTGTGGGGAAATCGAAAGAGGAAGAAGAAGATATTTACCGAGGATGGCAGTATAGAAAATGAGCTTGAATCAAGGTGCAACAAAGCTAATGCAGTGAGTTCGCAGCTGCGATTTACGGTATTCTGTAAGAAAGAAGTCAGCTCCTGGACGAAACTATATATACACGGGCTGGTTTTCGGAACCAACTTTGCTGTACGAGAGTGTAGGATGGGTGCACTCAGGACAGTAGCGAGAATGATGACTGGTACAAACAGGTGGGAACAATGGCAGGAGGGTATACGGAATGAGCTGAAAAATCTGTTAGGAATGGAATAGACGGATGAAGTGGTACACATAATACGGCTTCTGTGTTGGAGTCATGTGAGGCGAATGGATGAGAATAGGTTGCTTAGGAGAATAATGAACTCGGTCATGGAGGTTAAGAGAAGTAGAACGTGACAATTAATAGAGCCAGTTCTTAATCATTTAAAAAGAGGTATAGAACTAAGCGAGACCACAGAGTCACAGAGGATAGTCGAGGCATTTAGTAAATTCACAGATACTTGCAGACTGAACGCTGTATGTATGCCTATGTATTACATTTCTTGTACTTCTTCGTCTTCTTTTCTACCGCTTTTCCAACACCTGTGGGGTCGCGGGTGCGAACTGTGTCGCACATGTGGTTTTGGCCCTGTTTTACGGCCGAATGCCCTTCCTGACGCAAACCCCAATCACTATTGCGTGTTTCAGTGGTGGTTGGTAGTGTAGTGTGTTGTATGAACATGAAGACGAAAGTGTGTGGACAAACACCAAGGCCTCGGGCCAGAAGAATTAATCAGAGGCAATTAAAATCCCCGAACTGGCCGGGAATCGAACCGGAGACCCTCTGAACTGAAGGCCTCAACGCTGACCATAAGTTTATTCACGCTGAGTGAAATGGTAGTTTAGGGGAAGACCTGTATTTCAATTCTCAAAAACGATGTTATGAGTGGTATTATCGATAAATACTATATAACTAAAGATATATAGAATTAAATTTCCGATCATTTATATCTCATATATTTTTACCGTACCGGCTATGATAACAGAGATATTCATGAATTTCGATTTTTATTGCTAAGTCCATATCAATGCCAAACCACGAGAAATGGGCAACGGATTTTAATAATAATAATAATTTCATGCGGCTATTTCTAGCCGAGTGCGGCCCTTGTAAGGCAGACCCTCCGATGAGGGTGTGCGGCATCTGCCATGTGTAGGTAACTGCGTGTTATTGTGGTGGATAAAAGTGTTCTGTGTGGTGTGTGAGTTACAGGGATGTTGGGGACAGCACAAACACCCAGCCCCCGGGCCATTGGAATTAACCAATAAAGGTTATAATCCCCGTCCCGCCCAGGAATCGAATCCGGGACCCTCTGAACCGAAGGCCAGTACGCTGACCATTCAGCCAACGAGTCGGACACAGATTTTAACGAAAGCGGTATGTAAAGTAGGGGAATAAAGCACTACAGTTTAGGCTATACATAATTTTATTCAGGCTGGATGAAATTGTTGTTTAGGGGAAGGCGCCTAAACTTTAATCTTTAAATACAAATGTTATTATGCTATGTAATACAGTCGTATTCTCTACGTGTAAACGACTTCATCTAAATTCTGTATACAATGTAGAATTCCGTAGTGAAGCACGGGTAAACCAGGTAGTATACTAAATAATATTAAAGTGAACACACTATGCTGAGTTCAAGACCCACCATTCAAACAGTCAATGCCATTCATAAAATAATCGATCTCTTTCTAGAATCTGCCAATAGATGTGTTCACTGACCCACATGACGCAGTGTATACATCTGCTAAGTATTTTACGGATATTGAGAAAGGTTTCTGATAGTTTGTTTTTATGATATGCAGTAAATGTTGATTTCCCATAGAGAACCTGAAATATTTGCCCCGAATGAGTGAATATATAATACCAATATACTCGTAGTTGGTGCGTTATTGGACATTATAAATCAGGGCCTCTCAGGGTGCATGCGCGTGGTGCATGCACTGTGCACGGTGCAAGAGACGACTTGGCTTGGTTGACCAGAGTGCAGACCCCACTCCTCGATTTGGAGCAATAGCGCTTACTCTCTCTTTCCTCACGCCTGTCTCGCTCGCTCCGCCTGTCTCCCTCTGCCCCACTTGCGCCGTAGCACTCCAAATCCAAGCTGACTCGAGCCGAGCATAGGCGAGTTGAGCCGAGCTTAGCCGAGTAGCCCAGAGACGAAGCGTTGATCCGAGCCATGCCGAGCGGCAGCGATGCACAGTGCACGGAGCTCTTGCGCCTCTATCTGCACGCGTGAGATTTTGGGCGTTTGAGAGGCCCTGTTATAAATTATAAAATAAACTTATTCCTTGTTGCCAGCGTTTCGCCACAGTGTGCTAAGTTGGGCTCATCAACATCTAAATTAACTGATGGCCAGGCAGGCAATAATTTTTTTTAAATGAGACTAAGTTTCTCGTAGTGCATTGACACTGCCGTTGGCTCCAAGTAGCCTACGCAGTGGCCTCCACGGGGTCGGTAGATGCAGAGTGGGACTCGGCCCACAAGTGGCCACGGCTGGTCCGTGGTCCAACAGCTCTGCACTCTCTCAGGCCAAGCGAGCAGAGGAGGGGTGGCCACGGCTCTACCGTGGCTCTACGCCTCTGCATTCGGAATGAAAACATTTTTGTAGTAGTAGCCTCCGCGGTATGCACTATCCATGCGTCTTGGTAGGTGTGCTATTTACCAACTGATGAGCCCAACTTAGCACACTGGGGCGAAACGCAGGCAACCAGGAATGACTTAGCTGGAAAATGTATAATGTTCAATATTGGACCAACTATATTTGTTTGGTTTTTTGTTGGTAAAGTTGAATGCCGTAAGTATCTACAGTATCGTAACGTTCTACTTTCCACATCATTATGGAAAACGGAGGTAAACACATTACATTAGATATAATATGATCTAAAATACTGGCCATGTGTTGAATACTACAGATAGTTTGATTTATTTATACAAAATTTTCATGAACCTGATTAGTTACTCATTTCCTTGTCTTTTGCAGAGTAAGAACGTTAGTTTTTATTTGAACGCATAGCCATAGAAGGAGGTCATAAAACTTCTCGAGTAGTGGGAGAGAGAAATCGCACATTACAGCCCTCATAAATTGTCGCGCGCGCCCTATTACGAGTAGTGGTAAGTTAAGGACGCCAGTCATGATTTATGTTACATCTGAACAGACACGGCATGGCCCTGGGGAGAAAGACCCACAACATGCTACTGAGTGAGTCGTAAGGTAATCATACGTGCAGTACATGGTGTTACATATACACACACATACATAGGCCTACGTACATACGTACATACACACAACGTGTACAGGTGCATCTAAATATTTGTAACAAACTGGGCCGGGCGGGGGGTGGGGTGGTGGTATTCCAGGGGGTGGGGGAATATCCACAATCATACTGGCGTTTTTGTCGTTGGTTTTTTTTTCGTACGAGGCCGGATTTGAAAGTTGTTTTTATTTTATTTTATTTTTTTTACAATTTGCTTTACGTCACATCTACACAGATAGATTTTATGGCGACGATGGGATAGGAAAGGGCTAGGAGTGGGAAAGAAGCGACCGTGCCCTTGTTTAAGATACAATCCCATCATTTACCAGGTGTGTAAATGGGAAAACTATGGAGAACCATCTTCAGTACTGCCGACGGTGGGTTTCGAACCCAATTGCTAAAAACACACAGGTGAGCCGTTGAAATTCACCATGGTACTATTGTCGCTAATCACCAACAGCGCTTCGGACGTAACGTGTACTTCTCCACTATCATCTAATCGGCCCATGCATGCTACCCCGACAGCTGAATGGACCAGCGTATATGACCTTCTTGAAGGACCCTGCCTGTACTACTGGAACATAGAGGGAACACCCAGCAGTTCGCCAAGTCATGAGGTTCATGCATGATGGTGCTCCAGTGCACTTCAATTTGCATGTGCGCCGGTTTTTGTACAGCATCTTCCCAAGACGATTGATCAGACATCAAGGTCCAGTGCATTGGCCTACCCAGTCTCCTGACTGGACTTTTATCTCTGAGGTGAGGACACATGAAATGTATAGTGTACGCTGCTCCAGTTAGCAACGTCAACGACCATGAACAGGATATCATTGATGCCTGAATATCTGTTTGACAGTACCGACGTAACTTCGAATGTCTTCGCCGTTCGATGTTGAGTCTACCCATGGCAGACACTTTGAGAATCCCCTTGATGTATGTCCTGTGAATCCGTCGCATTCAGCTTAGTAATAACGCATGATACGACATATGTTCATAGGGTAGTCTTTTTGTTTTGATTACAAGCCTCCGTTGCTCAGGCGGCAGCGCGCTGGTCTCCTACCGCTGGATACCGTAGTTCAAAACCCGGTCACTCCGTATGAGATTTGTTTTACTCCGGTTTTCCCTGTCATATTTCATTCCAGCAACACTCTCCATTAACATTTCATTTAATTCAATTTCATTTCATTTCATCTATCAGACATTTATCATTGCCCTAGATGAGTGCGACGGGCTTCGGCAGCCGGCACATTTCCTATCCTCGCCGCTAGATGGGGGCTTCATTCATTCCATTCCTGACCCGGTGGAATGACTGGAAACAGGCTGTGGATTTTCATTTTGATTCCAGGTACAACCTCCTCCGCCCCCCCCCCAACCGATGATTGTTAAAACATTCAGATACGCCTTGCACACACACACACACACACACACACACACACACACACACACACACACACACACACACAATAAATGCACTGAAGACCTTAATTGTCCTGTTAAAAACGAACGAGTAGTACGATTCACATATTATCTATGAATGGACGTAATGCTGAGTAGTCTATAGATCTATTTATGATGTTATTCCTGCAGCACTTGATTCTTCGTAATTTACTCAGTGGAAAATGGGAGCAGCAGAACACGTCCACAGTATCCCTGTGACATAAGGCGACTAAAAGGGGACCCTCAGGGGAATCCAGTCCGGAAGCGGTGATAGGCATTGACAGGTTCCCTAACTGAGTTTGACATTGCTTCCACTTACCTATGCCAGCCTCTTCACATTCATCGTTACTACCTGACCTCTCATGATGAAATCCTATTCTCTTCCGAAACCAACAGTTGGCAAAATCTAGGTTATCTTTCATTTTCACGCCCTCCAAGGCCCTTCAAATTCTTTTGCCGACACCGTCATTCTTCCCTCTCGTTAGAGTTAAGAGATATTCTTAGTTTATTTGTTGTACAGTTTGTTTTTCGTCTCACCGAAACAGACAGGCCCAGTCTTACGGGGACATCGAGACAGGAAAGGGTTAGAAGTGGAAATGGATTGACCGTGGCCTTAGTTAAGGTACAGGAGTTCAGAGAAGATGATTATTCAGCTGTACGTCCTCTGTACTTCGCCGCTATTGCCCCCCCCCCCCTCTCTCTCTCTCTCTCTCTCTCTCTCTCACACACACACACACACACCAAAGTGCCCTCTCGTTTTCCGATCACCGGTGTTGCTGGGGTTGGCATCTCGCCGTCAAATAGCTCCTCAACTGTAATCACGTAGTTTGAGTGTACCTCGAAACAATTCTCAGATTCAGGTAAAAATCCCTCACCTGGACGGGGATCGAACCCGGGGCCCAGCAGGGCTGGCTTTTGTATCGAACTAAGATGTATGTCACAGAATTATCAAGGTCACGTCTTTGCACGCTCGGCGATGAGAATAGCTCTTCAGATATATTACAACAAGTGAATACCATTGTTGAACGATGACTCAGTCCTAACAGTGGGATAATAAAATTATCATAGACTTCTCTTTAATCGGATGCTACAAGAAGGAATGCCAGAACGGAATGGAATCTTTTGAGGTCTGCTTAAATGGCCGCGACGCAATTTTTATGCCAGGGCTACTACGACAATAAATTATAATGATTAATGGCAAAGGGTTTTAAGCTGAAGTGGCAGGAACCGTGCCAAATCACGCTACATACCTTGATTCATGTATTTCATTACGTGCTGGTTGCTCACCTTCCGGTTAGGAAGCGATAAACCGTATTACTACCGTCCCTGCTAACGGTCGTTTAATTGCCGGCAGTAAAACCGCGAATGGTCTGCTTTTCCTTGCGAGTGTTTAAGACCATCAGGAATGACACATCACCTTTCCATCGAAACTCCTTGGGGAAATGAAGAGTTAGAAAAAATCTTCAATTTTGGATACGCATTAGAGCCCTAAATGAATAGTTTTACAACACTGCCAAGAATGAAGTAATTACCCTAAACTATTATAACAAAATTAACTTTATGAAAATTGTTGAGCTCCTTGGCTGAACGATCAGCGTAGAGTCCTTCGGTTCAGAAGGTTCCGTATTCGATTCCAGGCCTGATCGAAGAGTTTTTTTTTGCTAGGGGCTTTACGTCGCGCCGACACAGATAGGTCTTATGGCGACGATGGGATAGGAAAGGCCTAGGAGTTGGAAGGAAGCGGCCGTGGCCTTAATTAAGGTACAGCCCCAGCATTTGCCTGGTGTGAAAATGGGAAACCACGGAAAACCATTTTCAGGGCTGTCGATAGTGGGATTCGAACCTACTATCTCCCGGATGCAAGCTCACAGCCGCGCACCTCTACGCGCAAGGCCAACTCGCCCGGTGATCGAAGAGTTTAGCCGAGTTTGGATACTTACTATGTCTCAGGAACTGGGTGTTGTTTGTGTTTATTTTACTACACACCTCTTCATAAAACACAATCCCAGAATCATGTAAAAGTGAATATACGCCTCTACATAAAGTGAGCGTCAGTAAGGGTATAAGGCATTAAAACTAATCCAAGTCCCCAAGTGCAACATGCACCTGCGAATCCACCAAGGTGTTAGAAGAACGGCAGAAGAAGAAGAAATACATGAAAATAGGCAGCATAACATAGTTAAGTTTACTCTTTCCATGTTCAACGTTGCAGGATCGAATCCCGAAGTAGTCGGTTTGCAGTTAAGTTTGCTCAATATTGAGAGTAAGAAAAGCAGAAACAGATCTAGAAGATTTATGTCTGACACCGAAGAAACGGGTTCAAGTATATTAAGGAGACGTGGAAGCACAAGTTGTCACATAAACACCTGTTGTTAGAGCGTTATACAGATGTCTGTCTCAAACTTTTTGTAAAATTCCGTTATTATTATTGATTATATTCCGAAGGAGATGAGGGAACAAGTCATTACCTTTGTTATTGGTTTCAAGTCTCACTCGCTTCTTTTATGGGTTTGGAGACACCGAAGTGCCGGAATTTTGTCCCACATGAGATAAATCTACCGTCTTGAGGATGTTGTATTGAGCACCTTCACACAAAGGTGTGATTGATACAACCTGCTTAAACTTAGAAGGCCAGTGTTGTATCATCTGAGCCACTCAGCTTGGTTATTATATTGTTTTATTGAGTCATCAGGAGATAAATTGTAGTCCTTTTTGTAACTACTGTTCTCAGCCAAGTAAGTCAAACCAAATTATTGTTTTAAGTGACTGTTGATATCGTGTTCATAGCGAAAGTACAGTTATTGTTTTCATTATGACGCACCCATCGGAAAGGAATGTGACGGATACCATGTGTCCTACTAGTGTTTATGAGGTACCTACCACGTTCAAAGGACGTAATTCACTCGAATATTTCAATTTGTTTTTGCCAAGACTTTTACGTTGTAAACAATAAAAATAATAAAAAATGGCATATAACTTGTCATATTTAATTTTAAACTTTGAAAATATTGTGAGATGTTTGAATTGATGTCCTAGATGATATTTTGCATAATTTCTCCACCTCCGGTTTCGCAGATATGCACTTAGACCCTATGTAGAAGTTCAAACTGATACCTATTCTTAGGGCACTGAGAGCTGTTTGGAAATTGGCAGGAACTTGTATCTATTATAATAATAATAATAACAACAATACTAATAATATTCTTTTCTTGCTAGTGCCTTTACGTCCTATGGCGACGATGGGATAGGAAAGGGGAGGAATCTGCCGTGCCCTTAATTAAGGTACAGCCTCCCAGCATTTGCCTGGTGTGAAAATGGGAAACTACGGAAAACCATCTTCAGGGCTGCCGACAGTCGAATTCGAACCCACTATCTCCCGGATG
Organism: Anabrus simplex; assembly: GCF_040414725.1. Lineage (NCBI taxonomy): Eukaryota > Metazoa > Arthropoda > Insecta > Orthoptera > Tettigoniidae > Anabrus > Anabrus simplex. Next base: position 206,833,268 of record NC_090265.1, read on the forward strand.
CAAGCTCACAGCCGCGCGCCTCTAACCGCACGCCACTCGTCCCATATGTATATATTCTTAGGGCACTGGTTATTAAATTAGGCTTTAATTACAAACGAACCAGTAGGCCTACTGCAATGCGAGTTATACCAACATTTTCCTTGTTTGATTCTACATTAGCGTATATAGGACACATTGTATATATATACTTGTAATAATGGCGTATTGCCTCCGGAGAGGCTCAATACAGGTATTTGTCTCGTAGACGACTTATAGGTGACCTGCATGTCTGTTGAGGATGGTACCCTACCTGAGATGATTTTTAACGTTGAATACATCACAAATACCCAGCCACGAGCTAGGTGAATTAAACAATTAATGTTAAAATCCTCGACCCGGTCGGGAATCGAACCCATGACTCCTAGGACCAAATGCCGGCATGCTAACCATTTAGCTACGGAGATTGCCAATGTTTGTCTAATAAAGGGCTAAAGAAATATTTGACTGAAGGGCAATTTTCACTATGACTTCGGCTGTTTTAATACTGGCTAGATAAGGTATTCCATCTACCTTTAATGAAACAGTAAAGGAATTTGTTTCCAATATATTCTTCATGTTCTATTAAAAGAGTACGTGATAGAATACCTCAAACAGATGCATAGATATCATTCAAGTTCTGCTTGTAACCACCCAGCCAATAGCGAAGCAGAACTCCCCATCAGTAAAAAGACTTGTGTTAAAGTAAAGTATTACGCCATGGCAGTGGTGTTGCTTGTCTTTTGTGTGGTAGCATAACAGCCGTTACGGACCGAGCGGCCGCATCGTCGAAGTCGCAATGATTCTTTACGAGGCTGGCATACTCGCTGCTTGATACTGTACGTTCATAACATCAGGGGTGCTGCATCAAAATAACAAGTTTTTCGAACCAATAATGTTCAAAGTGGGAAGAACAACTGAGAGAGGAAGTAGGCCTAGTTCTTCAGAAACATTTGCAAACTTATCATACTTCCAGAAACATTGACAGAAAATATCTGATCACAATGAATGGCTTGCTTTTCATTGGATATATACTGCAGTCTCTGCTCCATGAACTGAGTTGGCCAACAGTACACGAGGAATGCCTACATATCTGGTTCTGAAAAGTGCAATGTGATAATTTGCAGTACAATAAACAGTGATTTCAACAACAAATGGACTAAATGAAAGTTGAAGTTTAGCGATTAAAACAGACATGGGTTCGTGAGGATATTTCAGGCACTTCGGAAAGTTGAAACTATGTTACGTACCCGAAAAATACCCCCAAAGACTCGTACAAAAACCGAAAATTCTCAATACTCCCCGCCGAATATGACTTGGGAAGGGGGGATTGAGATTAGTGCTGAGAAGCAAAACAGCATAACTAGCCTACTCATGCTTAGCATTATCTTTCTCATGCGGGCTTAAACATTTCCTGAAAGTTCAAATGAAATGCCACTGGATTCTCACCAAGACGGCCGAGGTTTGAATCCCGGCCAATGCATGAAGGACATCTCATATAATTCTGCATCCATGTGGTTCATTTTCCACGTATAACTGAAGGTCCGTGGCTATGAAAATGATACCAACGATCACGAAAACCTATAATGCCTGCTTAAATTTGTAACTAATAGTGTGGTATGAGTAAATGAAGAGGTGTGCATTAAAATGAAAAGGGAACGGACGTGGTTAAGATATTCTATCTCCGGACCGTCTGACCCGAAGTCCGCTACGCTGTTTATTTCAGCCAAGGAGTCGGTCACTTAATATTATTATTATTATTATTATTATTATTATTATTATTATTATTATTATTGGTGAAAATGCTACTTGCGTTACGTCCCACTAACTACTTTTACGGTTTTCGGAGACGCCGAGGTGCCGGAATTTTGCCACGCAGGAGTTCTTTTACGTGCCAGTAAATCTACCGACACGAGGCTGACATATTTGAGCACCTTCAAATATAACCGGACTGAGCCAGGATCGAACCTGCCAAGTTGGGGTCAGAAGGCAGCGCCTCAACCGTCTGAGCCACTCAGCCCGGCATTGGTGAAAATTTCCGTGGTAATTTTGAAATAGCTCCAAATTGATACCAATACGATATCTCATATACCGTTATCGAGCTGAAAATGGATAGATCTGAGTGAAGTAGGAAGTGGGATATTATTTTCTGGTCTATTATTTTATACTAAGTCCGTCCTTATTTTAACTGACTTGCTATGTATCTGGTATAGTCAAAGGCATGAACACTCCTCTAAATAGGGTTAACAATTTATAAATTTAATAAAAACCAAACCAAACGCCATGGCACTACAGCCCTTGAAGGGCCTTGGCCTACCACGCGACCGCTGCTCAGCCCGAAGACCTGCAGATTATGAGGTGTCATGTGGTCAGCACGACGAATCCTCTCGGCCGTTATTCTTGGCTTTCTAGACCGGGTTATAAATGTAATACTACTTATAAATATTAGGAGGTAAATGTTAATAGGCGTATTATTAATGAACGGTGCTAATACAGTATTTCATGACTGCTGTTCTCAAAAGAGAAATATTTCTTACTGTGATTTCTTGAATGGAAAGCATGAGGTCACGTTTCATATTAACCCCTATGGCAATGAGTTCCAGACACGTGGTGCACGTACAATAAAGGTGTGGGAGTACCGTTTAATGGTACGTACGCGGTTGGTAAAGGCGTTCATGTTTTGAGAGCGAGTGCCCAATTGATAAAGCGAGTGTTCAGCTCGTAGGTTTGGTGTCGCGACGGAATATTAGAGACATGGAACACTACGAATAGTATGTTTGTCTATTACCGAACTTACCTAATGTGTAATTATTATGTTACATGTTACGACAAGTGCAGTGCTGTATGTAATTGCTGGCAATGGACTCTTAACGACTTAAATTAATCTCGGGAGAGAAATAGGCCTACTATAGGAAGAAACAAACATATTTGCATTTTTATTAAATATATTACAATGCGATGAAAGGAAAGTGCAGTTTAAGTGTGTCTGTATACATATTACGATGTATTGTTAGTTTGCCTCAGATACCTCGTCGTTGGTTGCATTAAGTATTGTTGGTTTGTTTTTACGTCGCACCGGAATAGACAGGTCTTGTGGTGACGATGGGATAGGAACGGGATAAGACTGGAGAGAAAGTGATTGGTTTATTGAAGATGGACCACGTTGCAAACAGGACGACTGACAGGAAGGTGATTATGAATGTGAGAGTTTCTAAAGATTGGAACGTGGGTTCTGATCATTTATTCGCACAAATAAAGACCAGTCTACGCCCTAAACGACAAGTACCCTATAATGTAGCACCATCGAGTTACTTGGTGAAAATAAAGAACGTTTTACAATTGACATTTTGTAAGGAGTGACTGAAACCAATTAAAGTTTCCCATGTGGGAAACCATTATTAGCCTCAGACAACCTCGAAGGAAGCGACATCAGTCACATGTGGTGGAACACTGAATGTAACCGTACTGCTGAAGAGCGTGCCATAGACTAAGTGACAGGAAGACTGGGAGAATTTCACAACTGTGCGAAGACAGTCAAGTAAGACGATCGGGCATATGAGGAGATTTTACGATCAATCATAAATAGTAAAACTGGACAAAGAATTCAGACTAAACGATATCAGAAACTCTTAGCGGGTCTTCCAGGAAGAACTCTATGGGTATATACCACTATACCTTCATTTCAAGAACCCGGAAGGGAAGTCGGTGACCTGTAATCGTGCGATCATGGAAGTTTTACCGAACTACTCTGAACAGTTGCTTAACTGTGAAGAGCCTGAGGAAAGGCTATACACTGAAAATCCGTCAGAGATACACCTACCATCTGAACCAGCGACTCTGAAGCAAGTCATTACCGCCGTCAAACAACTAAAAACTACACGGCTCCCAGAGAAGACGGCGTCATTGTGGAAGCTCCGAAAGCAGGTCGACGTGCAATCATAGATGCCATACACCGGATCCTGCTCGACTGCCGGGAGACCGGCAGGATATCTGAAATTAACAACTACTGGGGGATATCATTGCTGCCGGTAGCCTATAAAGTACTCTCCAGAGTTCTACAAGACCATGAGCAGAGCTAGTGTGAACAGACGATTGGTAAATATCAGGGAGGATTTCCGCAAGGACTTCCTCGCTTCGAGCAGACCTCATCCTGAAAACCATTCTATAACTAAAACGGGTGAAGAACACCAACTTTGCTGTGTTACTGGTTGACTTCAGGAAGGTTTATACCTCGGTCGAATACCAGACACTCTTCTCAGTGCTACAAAAACGAGGCGTGGACTATAACACGCGCACCCTCTTTCGACAGACCCTCAAGAACTCCACATTAAAGAAAAGTTCAGACGAGAACGGTCACGGAATTTCAAGATCAAAATAGTGGTATGGCAAGGAGATGGCCTCTCGCCCAATTTAGTTCATCCTAGTGCTCGACAAAGTCATAAAAACTTGGGATAAATTATAAGAATGATACCGTCACCATTGGAGCCTGGACTAGCAAGGTCGAAATCAGGTGCCTAACCTTTGCAGATAACATCGCAGAACTAGCCAACAACTCCGAAGAAACTGCCATTAATGTCAATGTCCTACACAAGACGGTGGTGACGACAGGACTGCAGATATCAAATGACAAGACGAATCACTTGGAGAACTTTCACCCCGAGAAAACCCCTTTGACGACCAACCCTGGAACGAATATGAGAATCGTTTCCGGTATATCAGTGAATATGTTCATCACAATGATAGAGACGGCAGCTAGCTCCTTGAAAGGTACGAAAATCAAAGCAACCAACCAACTATCGTGAAACCGATACAACAGGAAGTGCATTTGTAAAACTGCCAAAACCGGTCACTACAGAACTGCAGTCAGATCCTAGTTCATATACGCAGCAGAGGTATCATGGATGACCTGGAAAGAGTTGAGAGACGTATTCTCAGGAAAACTTAATAATGGGTAATATAAGCTAGGTATCATCCCGATTTCTCAAAGGTTTACCGCGAGGAACGTGATTTCGTGAAAAAATGGCAGCAATGATAAATCTGAAAATTTGTAGGTTCCACCTCCCTGTGTTTTCACGTAAAAACTACTTGACTAATGGAGCACAAATTTCGCAAGCTTATAGCTGACACCTTTCGCTAACATAAAGGCTATTTACTATCACGCTACCTTTTAAGTGGGGTATGTAGCGAAAGAAAATGTGAAGCAAATCAGAGGAAAACGTACACCTGGGACCGTTAAAAGTGAATAAGCTGTCTGGACGGTTAGTCGCAATAAACATTGGAGTAGAGCAGGTGTACTTAAAATTCGATTTGCCAGGAAAATTTTATATGAATTTTCTTCGTAACTAATAATTTCAGAGAAAATAATGCTTTACTGTGTTTTGGGGTATACTTTTGAGGACTGGAGTGTGATTTCCTTACTGTCAACGAATAAAATAAACCACAAAATGGTGAAAGGTGCACCATTTAATTCGAGAACAGTTACACACATTCGTGTGTGATTCACGGCGGACACTCACGCTCTCACCTTTCCTTTACTTTTGGCAGTAATTAAGTACAAACGACATACAACTAACTCCGATTCAATGTAAGAACCGTACACTAGCGCCGCGTGTAAATCTATCTTGTTTTTAAATACATTTTGATTGACAAGGAACGTGTGTAGATTAAACAAACGACAAAACAAAATAAGAAATAACTCGGTCGGCTATTACGTCATGGAGGTTCACTGCAAGAAACTGCACTAATATATTCTAATATAACAGAGATGGTTTCCTGCCAATTGGCAGATTCTTAGAACTTTCGGAAAACCATAGAGAGAGTCTTTCTGGAGATATAAAAGGGCTTGTGGAGAGTGAGTGTCTGACATTATAATAAAAACTCCCCAATTCAATTGTGACTGGCAGTAGGCAATGACGCCTTCCGTTACAATGAAAACTCCCTAACACTGTCTTCACATGAAATGACGTATAGTGACCTACCCGTCGTGTTTCTGGGGTAACGCTAAGAGCTCTGCAATTTAATAAGATCTTACTCACTGTAGGTAGCCTACACTACTGCACTTCACCTAGAATTCTGTAGTCCTATACGATGTAGAATTCTGCAGCGAAACATGGGTACGTGTGCTAGTAAATAAATAAATAAATAAATAAATAAATAAATAAATAAATAAATAAATAGGCATACGCCTGTCAAAAAATGCAAATTTCTCTTCTTGAAAGAAATATAAAAATCATAGATTTTACCATAATTCTTAACTGATTTGAAATGGCGTATGGCGTTTAGTGCCAGGAAATCCTAGGACGGGTTCGGCTCGCCAGGTGCAGGTCTTTTGATTTGTCTCCCGTAGGCGACCTGCGCGTCGTGATGAGGATGAAATGATGATGAAGACAACACATACACCCAGCCCCCGTGCCAGGGAAATTAACCCGACCCTGCCGGGAATCGAACCCGGGACCCCTGTGGCCAAAGGCCAGCACGCTAACAATTTAGCCATGGAGCCGGACAATTCTTAACTGAAGACAAATCACTAATATTTGACACGACGCAGAAAATCGAAAAAAAAAGGGAGTAAATTTTGAGGAGTAGGCCTACTGTGTTTATATTATATCGTGGATGCAAAAAAGAAGGGAAATACCGTGCTGTTCTGATAAAAATGTTCATTCTAACCGCTGCGTATGCTGTCTGTTCCCTCTCCTGAAGTAGTTATTCAATAGACAAAGGTACTTTCTTATATAGCCTAATCGTATGATTTATAATTGGCATCTGGTAAGGGAACACCTAAAGCGAAAATTGTTTGCGAAATTGTCGAACAGGTCGATTTTAGAAGAAGAATTCCCTTCTTAAGATTTAAGCCTACAATTATACAGATAGCAGTTCTACTTTGTACAGAAGCTCTAGGCGAACCATTTGATGAATGTAACGCGTAACTTCCTAATGCATTAGGTTACAGTAGTTTATATTGTAAGGAAAATATATTGCGGCAATCGTAGGCCAAAGTTACTCTTATATTACTTTAGCTTCTGCTAATTACACCCACGGCTCCCTCCTGGTAGTGTTCCCCTCTACGAGGGGTGAGCGGGAATACTTAAGCCTTCCATTGGCTTCAGCTGTGAACCAATACGATGTTGGATCTGCATCCCATTACAATACATTACCTACCGTCGGCCATTGCTTGGGAGGGTTCCACGGAAATGTTCCTCGATATTTTTACATAATGCCAGCTCAACCCTTTTCTCAAGGGTTGGCTTTGATTCTTCAGCGTTCCCGCACCCTTTTTATCTCCCTCATTTATATCGATCCTGGTTACTTTACTTTATCATTTCACATTTCATTAAACACAGGTGAACGAGCGGCTAAGGAGAACCAGAGGAAATCACTTCGTCCTCAGTTCTGTGTTTACGTACATTAATGTGGCCAGATATTAATAAACACGTCACCGAAAAAATCAATTCGTTTACACATTGTAGAAGAACACGCCAAGTAGTATTTTCAATCATTGCGTCACCTATTGACAACGATATAACGATAACAGAGTGATTAGTGAAATCACCGGCATGGAGGTTGAAATATCCATAAATATGACAGAATCGGGTGACAGCTGTCTTTAAAAAAATCAGTGCATTTATTTGTCCTGTTTAATATTAATCAAGGGTAAGGAGAGTTACGAATTCTGTAAAGATGGAATCCTTGGTTGAGGCAGGGGATGGCGGTGAAAAATGGGAAAATCAAATCCTCCCTAGAATTCACTGGTTTAATATAATCGGGGTCCGATTGGCAAAATGGCGGACGAAATTGACCCAAGAAAATAAAACAATGCCAGATTCCAGACAGGTCCCATGGTCACCACTCACGATTCACAGTAGGGTACTCCTAGTTGAAGAAGAAGAAGAAGAAAGAAAGAAAGAAAGAAAGAAAGAAAGAAAGAAAGAAAGAAAGAAAGAAAGAAAGAAAGAAAGAAAGGAAAGAAAGATAGAAAGAAAGAAAAGAAAAGAAGGAGGAGGGTAGGAATGAATGGAGGAAGGAAGGAAGGAAGGAAGGAAGGAAGCGTTTCAGCACTTTCTTTTTTTTTTCTTTCTGTCTTTCGTCTACTTTTCATTCGATTTCTCGCTTTGTCTGTATCTCTCTTCTCTTCAGCTCCATGTAATTTTGCACTAAATTCGTTTGAGAATCGATAAACCAAGTGTCTTCTTCTTCTACTTATTATTATTATTATTATTATTATTATTATTATTAATATTATTATTATTATTATTATTATTATTATTATTATTATTATTATTATTATTATTATTATTATTATTATTATTTAGAAGAAGACGTAATAACTCAGTATTGTTCTAAGGTGGCCACGGTTTGAATCCTGATTAATGTACGTTGAATGTTTTAACTGAAGTAGGCTATCACGTAGGCCTACCTGTGGTTCGTTCTCCACGTAAACCTAGTGGTCCAGTGGCGATTATCACGATATCAGCAGTCAGGTAGAACTACTTATTGTTTTAAGGTGAGTAAGAACAGATAAATAATTCCTACTTGCTATTATATTTACTCTGACCTGGATGGCTTTCATTAAACAAGACCTCGTGCTTCGCACCCTACGACTCATAGAGATGTGCAGAGACAAAATCAGCATAAACTGGTAATAATTTAGAGCTTTAAGAAAGAAAGGCAGAAAGCAACAGTTATAAACACGTATTCGAAACCACAGTCACAAAACAATGATCCGTTACTATATTCCAGCGGATATCATTATTATATTCTGTTGTGTTGATAACAGATTCGAGACTAGGACAACACAGCCAGTAGAAGTCGACAAGGAGAAAAATAATAGATACAACTAGCGTATCCCACACTATGTTAATAAATATCGCCTCAAATATCTGAAATCGTGAGACTTATAATTGGTGCCAGAGGCACCATTACATTTTTCTTTGTTGACTTCTGCAGCAGACTCAGAATCAGCAAAGACGTCGTCCATGCCATTGCCATCACAGTACTGAAGGATTCATTAAGGATATTGAGACACCATTTACAGTAAACCTCATATTAACGCATTCGCCACTTCGTAAATTAATAAACTTATAAATCCTTCTGGTCACCGGTCATCCACCTCAAATTGAGAAGAGCACGACTACGTCAAAAGATAAAATCAAAATCCACTTATTGGATTTAAGATTTGTACAGACTATTGTCTTGATCAGTAAGATATTCAGTAAACGTTCTCCCGTTACTATGGAAATTAATTCTACATAATTTGAATATAGAATGGTATCAACTTCACCAAGTGTTACACTTGTTCCTAATCGAAGCCCTACCCGTACGTGAGATCACTTAGTCTACTTGTTTTACATTGTGATTCGTACTTTGTAAGTTCAGCTACTGCTTTCCGAATTATGTAAAATAAAGCTTGAATAATTCACAACATGAAACTGCCACAGCTGGTGCTTGTTCTCGATTCTGAACATAGTATCTACTTGTATATGGCTACAATTTTACACATCCTTATGCTGTTGAACGTATCATGATGTGCTGTGCTTTAGCGAACATATATAAGGAACCGTAGACGATATCTATAACGGCAACGTTTTTACATATACCTTAACAAGTAACGTAAAAATTCCTGAGTGATGTGAATTATAATGTGGCAGTCTATTTCCATGATGATTCTAATGCCATTTTGAATGTATTTTTAGGGACTTGACCTGCCTCTCATTCACTGATTATCTTCTCCAGTGCTAGAGATCACATGTTCGACTACAGTCTGTGGTAACGAAGGAAGAGCAACTTAGCAAGATAGCGAGTATGCTTTTAGTTCCGTTATTTCGTGGAATCTGATCCACATGGGAGTGGATTTTCATTGGCCAGGAATCAATTCGCAGCCGCCCTTAGTGAGAAGCAAGAGATAAAGCCACTCCGCTCTCACTCCCCAGTAATTTAATGATACAATGCAGGTAGAAGATATATGTCTATGCTACGACCTGGGAATCCATGTCGAATAATGCAGATTAACCTTGTTTTTAAATGATGAGTTCCTTCTTCTTCTTCTTCTTCTTCTTCTTCTTCTTCTTATTATTATTATTATTATTATTATTATTATTATTATTATTATTATTATTATTATTATTATTATTATTATCACTACTTGAACAAGTGGGAAGAAGGGCAGATTACCTCCCTCTGAACTGTAATATGAGTTCTTTAGGAATTTCAAGAGTAAAACATATATAAAAAACTAAGTCATCTCCGTAAAGGCCATGGAGGCCCTGGGAGGGATTGAAGCTTAAAGGCTTCCACCATCCGTATCCTTGGCACTTAGTGGGGTAGAGTGGTTAGATCTACGGCCGTCGGCGGCCTCTGCCCCTAGGAATTAACCTGGTACTCATTTCTGACGTAGGCTGAGTGAACCTCAAAACCATATGCACCTCCGGAAGTAGAAATCTCCTTTCTTAAATTTTCGACTTCTTGACGGGGAATCGAGTCCACGTCCTTCCGTGACAACCAAGCGCGCCTTTACCGCTTTATTTTTTATTTTTTCTCTTTTTATTTTTTAAGTATTAGGTTTTTAGACTTTTTTACTTATATCTTATTTTTCTAATTCTCTCTTTGTTTTTCTTGAATTTTCTGTTTAAGGACGACACACACACCCAGTCCCCGGGCCAGTGGAAAAAACCAATTAAGGTTTAAATCCCCGGCCCGGCCGGGAATCGAACCCGGAGCCCCTTGAACCAAAGGCCAGCACCCAACAATTTAGCCATGGAGCCGGACTTCTTCGGCCAGGCAGCCCCTAAAATATATAGCCACTGGAATCACAATTCCATGCGAAGATTGGAGTGGCTCATATTGCCTGTGTACAGAGGTCAAAATGCAGTTGTATATTTGGGAGAATGTCTTATTAATCCAGTCCCTATTAGAAAAGGAATATGACAATGATGCCTCTCTCCCCAATTAATTGTTTATTGCTTTTGGTAAGATGATAGGAAAGGCTCAAGAAGACACGTGACTAGGAATAAAAATCAACGGGATACTCATACAAAGATAATCAGAACATTCTAGGCATTGCTGTCAAGAGTGAAATCAACGGTGCAGAAATCCGATATGAAACTATTTTAAGATGGCAAATGTGACGTGGAGAGATAAGACGTCAAATTCCAGAGTTCTAGACACTGTGAACCAAAGGAGACCAATCCTTCGCACAATCCACAACCGACTTCTCACATGATGGGGTAACACAACGCGCCACTCCAATTTAATGAGAAATGTGGCGGAAGACTTTGAAGGAAATATCCACGGGGAAGGACTAGAAATAGCCTACCTTCGTTGAAACTAATTCAAATTGATATTTAAGGCACAAAATTCAACTGCTACATGTATCCATGAAGGAAGCCGCAAATAACGGGATGATCTGGCGATGTTTTACGACAACTGATCTGTCTTAGGACTGCAAATGAACTGTAACAACAGTAACTTTGTTCAGCTTATCCCAGTCATTTCTGGGGTTCGCTGGAGCCACTCAGGCCCATTTTGTCTTTAACGGGCTTTCGGGCAGGATATCCTTCTCGGCGCTACATTATATTTTATATCGAAATTTCAAACGGGGATCTACCAGGATTCGAACCCCATTCTTTCGGATGAGAAGCCAGTAGCTAAGCCACTGATCTAATCATGCCCCAATAATAATAATAATAATAATAATAATAATAATAATATGACGTCAACTACCAAATTACAGACCTACGTAACTGATGACCTGGAAGGCCTGCCAATTTGACGTTCCGGTTGTGCTGCTGTCTAGTAGCAAAAGTGGAACTCTTCAAGACGGTTGTTACGGCTGACTTATTTTTGTCAGGCGACCCTGACGTAAATGCGTCTCCAAGTGCCCTTCATACATCGACTATCTCGGCCGAGATCAAACCTAGCACCTTGGGCTCATAAGTCTGACACTGCCATTCATCCAAGAAGGAAGTTGTTTTGATATTGAATATACAGTAGACTGTTATGGATAAATTAAACGGGCGAGTTGGCCGTGCGGTTAGGAGTGCGCAGCTGTGAGTTTGAATCCGGGAAATATTGAGTTCGAGCCCCACTGTCGGCAGCTCTGAAGAAGGCATGAATTACGGGTAGATGGATAATCGATAGAATATGAGTAATAACTTCCCTCTATCTACTTTTACGGTTTTAAGAGACGCCGAGGTGCTGGAATTTTGAACCAAAAGCGTTCTTTTACGGCCAGTAAATACACAAATACAAATCTCGCGTATTTGTGCACTTGTAAAAGTGCGGCCTTTAAACCACTCTGTAACCCAACCAGGTGCCCTGCTAGTTCTGGAATGTCACGTGGTTGGTGAGACCACGAGATTAGCAAAATTGCTTGATTTCCACGCTTCTTGTTCAAAGAACTCTATTATATCGCTGGCTTTCTTTTAAAACCTCGTATGTCCCAATACTCTTCCTACCCATTATATTCCTTAAGACTGGTCACGCCTCCCAGCCACATATCAATATGCAGTCCATCAGAACGACGTTCATTGTGTTAATTTTCCTATGATAATGTGTAAAGGAAAATGAACCTTAAATACATTATACTGTAGGAGTGCGTAAAATCGCCTTGCAAACACCATCCCTACAATACGGTACTGTAAGGTCCATTTTCCTTTAGACATTCACATAGGAAAATGAACACAATGAAAATTATTCTGATGGACTCATACAAACATGTAGATGGAAGGCGTTATCAGTCCTAAGGAATGTAATAGGTAGGAAGAGCATTGAGACATCCGAGGTTTTAAAAGAAAGCCGACGATATATCATGAAGCTGCAGCAACTACTTTCCTACCCTCAGGACGGAGCCAGGAAACCAAAACCGGTCCTCCAAACGACGGGTAGGCTAATCATGCTACGTGAACACCGCGGCTGGCTTACAATGTAAACATATTACTATAGTTAATCGCAGGCCGTCGGAACACATCCACAAATCGACCCTAGGACCAGGGATGAAAGGTAGTGACGCTACCAACAACACTGAGGGGCTGAATTACTGTAAGTAACGGAGCCATAAAACAGATTGGAGCAACCCAAAAGCTTTAATAGCATAACAAGCTTAACAGACATGTGACTGGACTTGACCATGAATTTATTTTATCTGGGAATAAATTTGGTTGTCTTGGTCTCGTTCTACTTCTCTTGTCCAGCATGACCGAGTCGATTATATTTCTAGATAAAGTACCCTCCTCCATTCACCTCACATGATTTCACCATAGAAGCCGGTTTTTGCGTACCGCTTTATCAAGCGAGTTCATTCCTAACTTAACCTTATGTTGCCACTTGTTTGTTCCAGCGATCATTCTCACCACCTTAATGTTTGTTACTTCAAACTTATTAATAAGACGTCCTGTGCCCACACAGATCGGTGTAAAGATTTTTGCGTCCGGGAGCTGACATCTTTCCTTACGGAATACCATTGATCGCACCTGCGAGCTCACTGCATTAGCTTTGCTGCGTTTTGATTAAATCTCATGAATACACATCCTAAATACTTCAAATGATCTACCTGTTGTAGATTTGTATTCCCGACTTGCCATACTCTTAGATTTCTTCCCCATTGACATCACTTTAATCTTCGAAATGCTCATTTTCGTATCGTACTCAGTGCATCTATTTTCAAGCTCAAATCAACTACTTGTAAAACCACAAAGAAACTTGATTTTTAAAAATAAAGCATAAAAGCATAACATGTAAAAAATCACATTTATTTCAATGTTTTTAATGCCATTTGTTCGGGGAGTCGACCTATAGAGATCTTTTGCCCTACTTGCACCATGTGATATGAACCTGCGTGTAATTGGAATGGAGGAAATGTAGAGTGGTGAATGTGAGGAAATGAACGTTAAGGACGACACAAAGACCTAATCCCCAGGCAAGGAATATTAATCATTTACAATGATAAACCCCTGACCCAGGAGGAAATCGAACCCGGGGCTGCCGGCTGACAGGCGGACGCGTTGCTCCCTACACCACGAGGCCGGACTATATTTCAACGTTAAAAGTTTATAGTTATAACAAAGAATCCAGCAACAATTGCTAGTCTGATAAATGCTTTCCTGTAAGGAACAGGACAGCATGCAATCAGTCACCACTAATCTTCATTTAGGTCTGTCACCCATATGGTAGATTCAATATCAATTGTGTCCGACTCGTTGGCTGAATAGTCAGCGTACTGACCTTCGGTTCAGAGGGTCCCGGGTTCGATTCCCGGGGCGGGTCGGGGATTTTAACCTTCATTGGTTAATTCCAATGGCTCGGGGGCTGGGTGTTTGTGCTGTCCCCAACATACCTGCAACTCACACACCACATATAACACTATCCTCCACCACAATAACACGCAGTTACCTACACATGGCAGATGCCGCCCTCCCTCGACGGAGGGTCTGCCTTACAAGGGCTGCACTCGGCTAGAAATAGCCACACGAAATTATAATATCAATTGTATATCTAGCTTTTGTTTAATTATTTCAAAGAAGTTGGAAATTGCAAATTGGAAATATCTCATTGTATTTTAAACGGTCAGTTCGCTCCCTGAACCAGAGCAGTTTTCACGTTTTGAATGCACAATATGCCAAATACTTCACTATGAACAGTACAAAGATGGTTCGAGAGTTGCCTTCAGATTACTTGGTGCTGAAAAGGGGAAAGTTTTATGTACTTCAAGTGTCGGAAAGTGTTAATTTTGCAAGGAACTCCACTGTGGAAACTTTCGTCATATCTGTCAATCATCTGATCTGCATTTAGGATTGTCGCCCAAGTGGCATATCTCTATCATTTGTTTACCTAGCTTGTTTCTTCAATATTTTCAAAGAACTTAGAAATGTATCGAACGTTTTTCCTTAATAATTTATTCCAGTTCCTTACTCCTCGTCCTCTAAAGGAATATTTTCCCCAATTCGTCCTCTTGAATTCCAAATTTACATTCGTACTATGATCATTCCTACTTCTACAAGTTCTTCTTAAGATTATTCGTCTCCTTACGTCATTCCACGCCATCACTCCACTGACAGCTCGAAACGTACCACATAGTCGAGCATCCCTTCTCCTTACCCCCAAGTCTTCCCAGACCGAAGTTTGCAACATTTTAGTAACACTACTCCTTTGTCGGAAATCACCCAGAACAAACCGTGCTGCTTTCCTTTGAATAGTTTCCAGTTCTCGTATCAAGTAGTCTTGGTGGGTTTCCCCATACACTGGAACCATACATAAACTGTGGTCTTATCAAATATTTATACGCCCTCCTGACTGATTAAATTGATTGATTTAAAAAAGAAAGCATAACAGTATGTATAAAAACACATTTCTTTGAATGCTAGAATTTGTTTTACTGTTGTAACCAATAATTAAATATACAGCAACAATGGCTAGTCTGTTAAATACTTTTCTGTGAGGAAGAGGGCAGCAACGTTTCAATCAGTCACCACTGTTCTTGGGTCTGTCAGATTCCCTTAAGCAATCTTAAGCTTAGTTTGGTTCTGTAAATCTGTAAGCCCTACTTTGTACAATTGAAATGCCATTTCGATACTGAATTTAAATTTCAATATGCATGAAATTATTTTGCTTAAAATGCATAGCATTAACAACTTGATAAATAAAGTATTTAGAACATTTCCGTTCTATTATGTTATATTCTCCTTCTTAATCTGTTTACCCTCCAGGGTCGGTTTTCCCTCGGACTCAGCGAGGAATCCTACCTCTACCGCCTCAAGGGCAGTGTCCTGGAGCTTCAGACTCTGGATCAGGGGATACAACTCGGAAGGATGACCAGTCCCTCGCCCAGGCGGCCTCACCTGCTATGCTGAACAGGGGCGTTGTGGGGGGATGGGAAGATTGGAAGGGACAGACAAGGAAGTGGGAAGGAAGCGGCCGTGGCCTTATGTTAGGTAGCATCCCGGCATTTGCCTGGAGGAGAAGTGGGAAACCACGGAAAACCACTTCCAGCATGGCTGAGGTGGGAATCGAACCCACCTGTACTCAGTTGACCACCCGAGGCTGAGTGAACCCCGTTCCAGCTGTCGTAGGCCCTACCACTTTTTCAAATTTCTTGGCAGAGCCGCGAATCGAACCCGGGTACTCTATTATATGAAACAAAAATGAAAATAAACATATTGAAGAATAATTTGCAGAATTATTAAGCACAAGTAACGAAAACTACATAGACTAAGGCGGATTGTTCTACTAAAGATAATTATGGCTTACTTGGAGTTATGCACACCAATTTAGTTGTTATTCTGATTAATAATGTCGTATGGCTTTTAGTGCCAGGATATCCCAGGATGGGTGCCATTGGAATTAACCAATTAAGGTTAAAACCCCGACCCGGCTGGGAATCGAACCCGGGACCTTCTGAACCGAAGGCCAGTACGCTGACTGTTCAGCCAACGAGTCGGACGTTATTCTGATGAGAGTTACAGAAAACAAATATCATTCTAGTACAGAATATATAAGTGTTGTAACAGAAAATTATCCGTAATGTAAATTCGTTCTACAGTAACTTATCGTTATAGATTTAGGTACATAATTCAAGTTTATTTTCTGGGTAGAGTCCAATTTATCTGTAGATATATGCACTTTCTCGTAGTGGACCGTTCGTTCAATGCAAGTATGAGGAGCGTTAAAGTGCCTGGAATCTGCTGAGATTCCTGCACGGGGAAGGCACGCACGAAGGGCTGGCTGGCTGGCTGGCTTACAGCTAAGAGCTTGAAAGGGCGGTGTCAGGTCCTATCCCTGCTGGGCCCTGGGAGGCTGCCCGGATCAATACAAACCCTCTCGCCTGCTTTATGGTACAGAGTGGGATGGCGGGAGGGAGGGAGGGAGGGAGGGAGAGAGGACAATGAGAACAGCATAAGGCTACGGCCGTTCAGGATTGCGGCACTCTGCTCAAGGAGATGCATCGAAATTTTGCTCCATATCATGATGTTTTGATACCAGAATATGTGGCAATATTAGTGTCCGACTCATTGGCTGAACGGTCAGTGCAGAAGCCTTTGGTTTAGAGGGTCCCGGGTTCGATTTCCGGCCGTACCGGAGATTTTAATCGTGTTTCATTAATTATTCTGGCTCGGAGACTGGTGTTTGTGTTTGTTCCGACACTGTCCTCTTCATATTCAAACCAAACACACTACACGACCAACGACCACAGAAACACGCAGTAGTGATTACATCCTTCCATGTAAGGGTGGCGTCAGGAAGGGAATCCGGCCACAAAACAAGGCCAAATCCACATGTGCAACACATTTCACACACAGGAAAAGCTGTAGTAGTAGTAGTAGTAGTAGTAGTAGTAGTAGTAGTAGAACAAGAAGAAGAAGAAGAAGAAGATGTAGCAATACTAGTACTATTTGAAACACTGTTCTTCGTAACAAGAGAACGTTCGTCTAGAAGCTCATAAAATTTTTATTTTGATTTAAATAATAAACTTGGGCACATATTTTGAAGAGGAAATATTATTCAGGTTAGAAATTAGTAGAAAATTGAAATTTTATACAGTAAATAATTAGACCTAGAGATTGAGCAAATTTACTTCAGGTGTTAGTAGTATAGCGGTAAGCTCACATTAGGGAGACAGTCGGTTCGAACTTCGCTGTCAGGAGCTTAGAAGATGGTTTTACTTGGTTGTTTTCAAACCTTTTCTTTTCACTACAGGAAAATGCCGAACCTGTATTTTATCTAGAAGACATGATTGGCTCCATAAAGGTCAAGAACTAAAAGAAAACGAACAATATACTGTTCGTCTTAAATCCAATGGCACTGCACTGCCTTAAAAGAATATGATGTAAAAACTTTTCAACCATAAATCAGAAAATACATCTATTTCGTCGCTAGTAGTATTATTTTTTTAAAAATTCACTAAGATTTCATTTAACGCATCATTTTAATGATCAGATATTTTCATACACATAAAGCAGATTTTGCAAAACGTTATTAAGTATGGTTAAGTGTATGAGAAGGTCATTAGACGTTAATATTGCCAGGACAAATCATTAGTCATTCATTTAACATTTAGATTTCTATTCAGCATAAACAGAAACCACATTCATCTTAAAAATTCCAAATTAATGTTTTCAGAGCATTCCTCTAATTTCGAGAATGTTGTAGAAACTCTCATCATATCTGTTTAGAAGGTTAAAAGTATAAACTCTCCCGGATAATTTCCAATGTTGTAATCTTTCTGATGTCACGTGATTTTTCATATTGAAATTACAACCACACACTTACCGGGATTCAAACAACATCCATCTAGACACAAGGATAGCAATGTTCTGCTACAAATACGTCTCCTAGAAGTTGGAAAAGCACAGGCCTAATAGAATTATATTTAAAGTCAAGGAGCTTAGAATAGAATCAGAATACCCCCTCCCTTCGGACCAGTTATAACTTTCTCACTTCCATGATGTTGAATAAATACGAGTGGATCAGTCTTCCTGGAAATAAATTTGTTAGTGTGAATTTGCTTGACTGAAGTACCAGGATCTCATTCCAGTCATGACCGAAATATGTATGAAAGGCTCCTTCATTTTATTCAATGGCTGCTTCAATACAAGCTTTCCACTTAAGCTATTAGCAAGTTAGCAGAACATTGCGACATGCTTTAAATTCGCTTTGATTCTTCAAATACTTAGGCTAAGGATATTTTTCAACGCGCTGAAACCCGATGTAGCCTATACATAAAATAGAAAATACAGATACTACACGCCTGTCACAGAATCTCATATGACAGGAAATAACTCGAACTGTAAGAATCATTCCGTTTAGGCCTACATTGTACTTCTAAATTAATTTTAAAATTTAGTTCTGTCTAGCGTAAAAGGCAATGGAGACTAATAAAGTCGCATTTATGTAATCGCATTGACAGTAACACCTGTTTATGTTTCAAAGTGTCGGGTTAGTGCTCTCCGCTTCCGATCTTCCCTATCACCATGTAATTGACGTGCTTATTTATCTCGTGTGGCTAGTTTTAAAAGCAACAGTGGCTCAACTGGTCAACCGTTTCTGCTAGAAGAGCAGGGATACGAATTTCCGCCGTGACTTCTCTCCGTCTTCTATGAAGTTCTCAGTCAATATTGGTGGATTTCCATCTGTAAGTGAAGGCTGATTAAAAAGCAGTGCCTTTTTCTTCTGTATTTAAGTTCCAGAATATATGGGGTTATGGTCTACAATCCTTCAGTCCCAGATGATAACAAACAACCAATTGCGGATATTTTGTTGGATAGAATTCCGAAAGTATTTGGAACATCGTATTTAACACAGACTTGTGCTTTCTGAATGTAAAATGATGATTGTTGTTTCAAGGGTTCTAACATTTAGGTCATTGTCCCAGTGAGAAGTAGGTCTGGTAATTTACGTGACGATGCCGGCTATACTGTGTCTATGCATTTGTAATTAGTTGGAACTAGGATAGAGAAGGAAGTAGGCATTGTTTAATTAAGGTTAAGACTGGGTAGGAACCAGAAGCAGAAAATAATCAACACGGTATTCCCATACGGTTGAAGAGGAGAAACAACCGGAAAACTTCAGTCGTAATCTCATGAGATTGACACTGAGAAAAGCCATAAAACCATTGTGTTATTCTCATGGAGTTGAAGTGGAGGAAAACAGAAAATCTACTGCGTTTTCCTCGCGATGTTAAAATGGAGAAAGAACTGAAAAGTGATAATCTCATGAAGAATAAGTGAAGAAACGGCAGGAAAAACGTAGTTTTAATCGTAAGAGGTTGAAGGTGAGGAACAACTGGAAAACCATGGCCGTAAACTCGTGAAATTAACGCAAGAAAAACAAACAGGAAATCCTTAGCAATAATCTCCTGAAGCTAGAGAAGCAACAGAGAAACCATGGCTCTAATGTTATGAAGATAAAGTAGAAAGACAACTGGAAAACCATAGTTGTAATCTGATGAAGTTAAAATAGAGAAACAACGGGAACACCACAGTTGCAATCTCATGTAGTTATAGTAGAAAAACAATGGGAAACTCATAGCGCTAATCTCACGAAGCTGGAGAAGCAACAGGGAAACCACGGCTGTAAATCTCATGGAGTTGAAGTGGGGAAACAATATAAAACCCGTACTAGAACAGAATGGCACATAATTATGCGATCCATTAAGTTCATGGGATCTGCTTCCTCAACCAGATCACTAGCAGATCTTGAAATGTCACGTGGCATATATTAGGCCTACAACTTCCGAGCCCTATTGCTTGGCGTTTTTGCCCAGGTTTGTTGCCACTCGTGTCAGAAACTTTCTGAGATGTTTTACCGAAGCTGAGTGAAACCCGTTCGAATCCTTACACTAGTAACTTATTAAAATGTTTGGACAAACCAAGATGAAACTCGGTGCTTCCGAATAAAACACTGAGACGCCACGTTGACATCACGTGACTGCCTCCTATTTCAATGAACTATATTATTTTCGCGGACTGTATCACTTCTTCAATTCCTTGAATTATCATGGCATCCTTTAAGTTGAAGTTTTCGCTGAGAATGACAATTGCCTAAAGAAGGCTATTTTTGGAGTCTGGATGAAATATGTGGGATGTCAGGCAGACACTATGCCTCATGCTGTGGAGTGCAAGTCCGTGTCTCACAGGAAGACTGCGGTGTGCCTGGAATGTGGAGAGAAAGTTGGCGGCATCGAGTTACGTGAGCTAAGAGAAGAAAAAAATTCTCTTCCTTTTTCTTTCAAAGCCTTTACTTTCAAGGGACGGGGAAGAGTGGTTATAAGAATTGAACAAAAGAGAAAGACGATAACCCTTCAATTCGACAAAGCCCCGCTCCTTTGTTCGTTTCTTCTCCTGAATGTTATAACTTTCTTCTTTTTACTTCACAAAATAACTTACTTCTTCTCGTACCTGAAGTTAGTATTTCGGGCCAGGAATCTCAGGATGAAGCCCATGAAATGATACATTTAATTCAATGGTCAGTGTGACACACATACTGCTGAATACAGTCAATTTAAAAGTCTTGCAGAATATACGGTAAAAATCTTTCCCTGATCGTATTTGTCTTACGACAAAATTGCATCCGTCTCCTTAAACGGTATCTCGTATAGATTAATTGCAACGATGTAAAGTGGAATGGCCTCGGCTTTCGAAAAGCAGTCTTTGGAGTAGGGCGACTTAAGTTGCACTGTCACGTAGTCATTCTTAAGAGGTGGGTTCGATTCCGGTTGAATTTGGTGGCGTTGGAGGGTGTTTACATGTTACATCATCTTGTCGTTGGTTCATAGCACGTTAAAGAATTCCTGCGGTACTAAATTACGATACCCCAGTGACTTTTTATATCTATGTCAATTAAAGTTAGGAACAAAGAGCAACTGAGGAGCTATCTAACGGTAGCCAGAGGGTTCATCACACTGACCACGCGTCACCCCGGTCTGATCCATGGCTAAATGGTTAGCGTGCTGGCTTTTGGTCACAGGGTTCCCGGGTTCGATTCCCGGCAGGGTCGGGAATTTTGACCTTAATTGGTTAATTTCGCTGACACGGGGGCTGGGTGCATGTGTTGTCTTCATCATCATTTCATCCTCATCACGACACGCAGGTCGCCTACGGGTGTCAAATCAATGGACCTGCATCTGGCGATCCGAACTTGTATTCGGACACTCCCGGCACTAAAAGCCATACGCCATTTCATTTACCCCGGGCTGAGCAGAGATCACTTGAAAGGCGCATAATATTTGTGGAGCCATAGAAGGTGGGTGTGGGGGGGGGGGGGGGCGTAACCTGTATTAACCAAGAAACCACGGGAGTTTCCTGCCGATACGCGTCACTGTGAGCTTCCATTCGGGAGATGGTAAGCTCGAACTCCACGAACGACAGCCCTGAAAATGGTTTTCAACTTTCATACAGGTCAAATATCTGGGTTGTACATTAATTAAGGCCATGGTCGATTCCTTCCCAGTCCCACCCTAATATCTTGTAAGAGTCGGTGCGACGTACATCGGTAAATACATTGGCAAAACGATAAAACGTAAAAAGGAGCTATTATGTGAATTGTTTCATATTAAAGTTCAATCTTGACGTGGAGTTGAAACTCGCGGGAAACCTGTGTGGGACTTGTTTTTAATAGCGGTTTACTTGCTCATTGTGTTTCTCATTTTTTATACATTCGTTTGCTGCAAACTACTTCCCGAGCACTGTTCACAACAGACTAATATCGGTGCTAAGCCCAATTCTATACAGGTACTACAAACATGTTTTAGTGCTATCTTGTGAGTAACATTAGAACCACACATGGTGAAGAAGCTGAATCCGACAGCTCACTGTATGACTTCATGACTAATATGAGAAGGACGCGGTAATGTATCCCATTTCAACTGAGCTTTCACAAAAGAACACAGAATAACTGATACATGATTTGACTTTTTACCTCAGAGAGAAGCTTCTCTTATTCCACATTTGAAAAAAATATTTATGACAATGCAATGCAATGACTTACAGCACAAAATGAATTATATATGATATGATGTGTTGGGTCCGCCTCTGTGGTGTAGTGGTTAGTGTGATTAGCTGCCACCCCCGGAGGCCCGGGTTCGATTCCCGGCTCTGCCGCGAAATTTTTGAAGAAAAGTGGTACGAGGGCTGGAACGGCGACCACTCAGCCTCGGGTGGTCAACTGAGTAGAGGTGGGTTCGATTCCCACCTCAGCCATCCTGGAAGTGGTTTCCCACTTCTCCTCCAGGCAAATGCCGGGATGGTACCTAACTTAAGGCCACGGCCACTTCCCTCCCTCCTCCTTGCCTATCCTTTCCAATATTTCCATCCCTCACCAAGGCCCTTGTTAAGCATAGCAGGTGAGGCCTCCTGGGCGAGGTACTGGTCATTCTCCCCAGTTGTATCCCCCGACCCAATGCCTCACTCTCCAGGACACTGCCCTTGAGGTGGTAGAGGTGGGATCCCTCGCTGAGTCCGAGGGAAAAACCAACCCTTGAGGGTAAGCAGATTAAGAAACTGTGTGAAATATACGAAAAATCATCACTTAATCTTCTGAGAACACATTCATACAGTTTGTACAGTGAAAATCTGCGTGTTTGTTTCCTGTAAGAATGATCATTGAATGTATAGAATTAAGTATTAGTCCTCTCACTTTGATGTTTTTACCACACACAGAGAATTCATTTCCGTTTCCAGTTAGGAACCATTGTCTGCGATTTAATGTGTTCTTAACAAGTGATCATAAAACGGAGATGCGATGGGGGAGGGGGTAATTAAGGCTACTCACGGGACGGTAGTACAGGTGACGTCATGTGATGTGTGATTGACCTGCATGTTACCACAACAAACCATTAAACCGTCCTCAATGACCATCCGACAGCAATAAACGCACACCTTTACTTTACTACATTCGAGGCTCGTGTTTACTACCAGGGGTGCCCAACAAGCATCTAGCACATGCTTCGACTGTGGAGGTCCGTGGCTCAGTACATGGCAGAAAAGAAAAGAACTCTCGATTCCTTTCAAATTAATTGACGAATTTGTAATTAAATGAAAACTTTGTTGTTGAAGGTTAAATGAATGTGTTATATGAATAATGGTACATTTCCAGTTTAATTCATTTTGAGAGATGGCACCTTGAATTTAAGAAATATAGAAAAGTCAGGAGGTGTGATATTTGCAAAATAATGGCCAATGCTTGATTGACAGAGATAAAACTCTTCATATGCTGTGGGGGCTTATAAAAACTGCAATGGATATACCGGAGGGATAATGGAGAAAAACCAAATCCTAAAACCAAACAGGAATATCGATGTATAATTGATAAATCTTAGATAGCTCTGTGTAGGTAGTGTTTACACCGAATTAATTTCTAAATGATAATTGTATATATTAGCATATAAACGGCATATTTCTTGTGCACTGAACAGTTGGTAGTCTATGTCGTAGTTGTACTGTTGAAAGGGGTTTGAGCTACTCCAGAAATCGCGCTTGGTGCCCGTTGGCCAGTTCATGTTAATATTTAATTTTCAAGACCGTACTGAATTCTCAACTTCTTTTTCATCATCAGAACTCTTATGTAAATAAAAAAATGTAAATATAGGTCAATAACTAAGAATATTAAAATATTTTTCGCCCCAAGCCTAATACATGTAAATAATAATAATAATAATAATAATAATAATAATAATAATAATAATAATAATAATAATAATAATAATAGGGACATATTCTGAAGAAAATGGCGACTCTGTAAATCGTAATTAGTAATTAATGGGATGTAAAATTATTCTTATTCATATTATCATCACCATCATCATTAAACTTAATATTGCCGAGCGGGATACCTCAGGCGGTAGAGCACTGGCCCTCTTACCTCAAGTGGAAGGTGCTCAAATACTACACCCTCGTATCGGCAGATTTACAATACGTTAGAATAACCCTGCAGGACTAAATTCCAGCACCTCGGCGTTACCGAAAACTGTAAAAGTATTTAGTAATTAGTGGGGCGTAAAACCAATAATATTATTGTTAAATTTAATATTCTCAACATAACTGAAATTCAAGAGTAGACCTTTACATAAGTATCTGTACAACTTTATATGTATTTGGAAATCTTATCGAGATATCGATAGTCCACCTCATCTGAGTCACTTGACAGCTCTTTTAAATCACTATCTTTTCTTACCATGAAACACAGCTGAGTTTTGCCACAATTAAAATAACTTCCTTGCAGATTTATCTCATAGATCTGCATTTTTATGCCCTTTGGAAGTGCTAGAAGGAAGTCAGAAATGTTCCACTTTTGAAATAAATGGATTATGGTGATGATTTTTTCGATCGAGCCTCCGTGGCTCAGGTAGCAGCGCCCCGGCCTCTGACCGCTGGGTTCCGTGGTTCAAATCCCGGTCACTCCATGTGAGATTTGTGCTGGACAAAGCTGAGGCGAGGCATTTTTTTCTCCGGGTACTCCTGTTTTACCTGTCACATTTCATTCCATCAACACTCTCCAATATCATTTCATTTCATCTGTCATTCATTAATCATTGCCCCAGAGGAGTGCGACAGGCTTCGGCAGCCGGCGCAATTCCTATCCTCGCCGTAAGATGGGGGCTTCATTCATTCCATTCCTGACCCGTTATAATGACTGGAAACAGGCTGTGCATTTTCATTGCGATCATTTTTTCGCAATAGCGAAATTAAGTGAAGTGCTTATAAAGACTTGCACTGCTAAACTTTCAATGCTCACAATCTATAAACGACGGTTTAATGTGTCTTGAAAACTGTATAAAACATGAAATTTACTCAAAAAATCTATTGTTTTCAAATAAACATGTAATTATGACTTTTATTCTTCTTCTGTAAAATTAAAATTAGGATATTGTATACCTCTGGGCAGCCTATACATGCTGTTGGATCCACAAAGCAGCTCAACGTAGCAGTCACTGGCCAACGACCTGTTGAAGTGGTTCAGTGGAGCTAGTCCACGTCTTATGACAACACCCCACACCATTTTGGACCTACCATCAGCCTATATGTTGCTTTGGTGACAACTTGGGTTCGTGGCTTCACGCAGCCTGCGCCATAACCAAACCCTACCATCAGTTCGAAAAGAAAATGAACAGTGCCTCATTGGACTAAGCTACATCTCGCAAATCCTCCAGAGTCCAATTAGCAACGTCACCCGTCCCGGTGAGACGAAGAGTGCCTTGTGTCATGGTATTAACTAGGATACTATGGAAGGTCTTCTGCTTCCAGATCCCACTGACATTAAAGAACGCAGCACTGACCAGCTGGATATGCGTCTGGTAGGCCTACCGCCTGCACTGAATGTGAATGTGGTTTGAGTCTGTGTGGCTTTTCCATCATCATGGACAATTCTAACCAGTCCCCGCTAATCGTGATCATTAAGCACCCGTGGTCGCTGTTCGATGTGGGTGGTAATGCCTACCATGATGTTTGCCCGATACACACGTGACACCGGCGATAGAGGAACATTAAATATCCGCACAACTTCGACTATGAAATCTTCCCTACTAGGGTGCCCAGTTTGAAAGATGATAATTCCCGTCGCCTTGCCACAATCAGCACAGGCGGTGCTTACACTCACTCTAGAGATGTCAGTACTTTTGTCACTTCACGCATGAAGCATCACATTACCTGTCAGTCGCCTAAACAGTATGAGCGAAAACCTGAGGACATGTTCGTAGAGATACAGGTCTGTTCAGTGAAATGCTTGCTAGGTTTTGTGTACGGACCGCCCAAAGCTCGCCGTCTAAATAACTTGGAGGCTGATCTTATTAGACTGTTACCTATGGAAGAACGTTCTTATAATGATGGGAGACTTCAATACAAACCTTCTAGACTTAGACTTTGCGAAACCACCTATCTACTGAATATATTTCAGGCATGCAGTATGACGATCGTTTCATTTTTATATCCCACACACCACACAAAAACAGCACACATTTTTTTGGCAATTTGTTTTACGTCGCACCAACACAGGTAGGTCTTACGACGACGACGGGATAGGGAAGACCTAGGAATGGGAAGGAATCATCCGTGGTCTTAATTAAGGTACAGCCCCAGCATTTGCCTGGTGTGAAATTGGGAAACCACGAACAACCATCTTCAGGGCTGCCGACAGTGGGGTTCGAACCCACTATCTCAGATACATCCAAAATCTACAGATGTAATTTTAATAGAGCATGTCTGGGCTCGGATGAATAGGCGCCATCCTGGACGAGAGAGAGCGTCGGACAAGAACGATGCCTGGACTCTCTACTGAATCTGTTGCATTCGAAATGAATTGAAAAGCCTATAATTACCCAGAGTATTTTTTTATGTTTAGGAAAGTAATGTTAAATATATTTGATATCAATAACAATGAATTGTTTCATTTTCCTTGAATGTACAAACAATATTATTTATTATTTGACTGCATAATTTAAAATTCTTATTACTCACCAACAACAGCATTTAAACTTCAATGATCTTACTTGAATATATTTAGATTGTGGTATTTTCTTAGATTAAAATCTATATTTACTACAAAGCTGCTACAAAATTAATTTATTTTCGTTTTAATTTCCTAAAAGGATTCCCTTTCATACAACTTGTATTATAAAATCCACCTACACCTGCGAAAATATTAAAGGTTTTTTCAGAATTGTTTAGAACGAAGCGTATATGCTGTGCCTGTAATGACGAACTAATCTCCAAAACCTAAACCCTTAAATAATATGTCCACCATAGCGATTGCAGCATAACATTAGACATCTCAACGCACCTATTTACCCTCCGAAACAACGCATTGGGAAAGACAAACCGTTCTCTTGCTTTATTTTTGTTTGTTTGCAGCTGGATTTACGTTGCACCGACAAAGATAGGTCGTATGGCGACGATGGAATAGGAAAGGCCTAGGCGTGGGAAGGAAGAGGTCCTGGCCTTAATTAAGATACAGCCCCAGCACTTGCCTGGTGTAAAAATGGGAAACTACAGAAACCCATCTTCAGTGATGCCGACAGTGGGGTTGGAACCCACTACCTCCCGGATGAAAGCTCACACCTGTGCGCCCCTAACCGCACGGCCAACTCGCCCGGTTCTTGCTTTTTTTTTACATCGATCTAATATCGCCAAAGATGCCAGTGCGCAATATTACAGCCGTGAGAATCCACAAGGCTGCCAGTAGGTAATACGTGACAAATGGCATCAAGGTAATCTCAGTTACTATCTCCCACAATAGGGAGTGAGCGGTATCAACGAGCTTCCACTGCGAATTGCTTTATTCAAACGCGTCACTTCATTCATAATGGTTAAGCTGAACAATGGCCTCACTCAGTGAATGAAGCATTCCTTCACAGCGATATGCACAGAATACATTATTCCGAGCGCGAGGCATAAACCATAGCCCTTTAATGCAAGTGGAACGGAGAAACAAACCATTTCCATATCAGCAGGATGTAACTAATGTGACTCTGTTAGCTCGCGCCCTTCAAGTAGAAAGGTCGTTGGTTTAACTAGGCTCAAGACATAACTAATAAGGAGCTAACACTTCGGACTCGTTGTCAACCGTCATGACATATCACAGATTTTATGTCTGTAATGTTCACAGATCTCTAAATATAATCCTCAAATGCGCATACCATGTTACACCCCTTCAATTTACTCAACTGGCCAAAGTAATTTTAGTTTATGTATTTGTAGGCCTATACTGTATATCTAATTTAAAAGTGGAGAGATGTAGACAGGTATACCGTATCTTGTGAATAATGGCTAAGATCAGATAGGCCTTTATACCGCAATACAAGTTCAAGATATCAAGGTAAGGTAAGGTAAGGGTGTATTCTGCCCGAAGGCAGGTCCGAACCTCCGCAGAGGTGTGC
Organism: Anabrus simplex; assembly: GCF_040414725.1. NCBI lineage: Eukaryota > Metazoa > Arthropoda > Insecta > Orthoptera > Tettigoniidae > Anabrus > Anabrus simplex. Next base: position 206,861,634 of record NC_090265.1, read on the forward strand.
CTGAGCCGGAGTTTACGTAAGGTAGGGTGGCCAGTTCCTTTCCGCTCCTCCATTCCCTTACCCCCACCAACAGCGCGTGACAACCCATCCAAATCTTGACCACGCCCAATGTTGCTTAACTTCGGACATCTCACGGGATCCGGTGTTTCAACACGGCTACGGCCGTTGGCAAGATATCAAGAATGAACTGCTGTAATGAAGTTACAGGATGTTGTTTATTGCATCATTGAGACACGCAACTTGGGAATGTAAACCTGTACAAACTGAAATGTTTTTCTTCCAAAATCTAACGGGAAAAGAAACCAAAATTAATAATGAATAGGTAACGTAAAATGTGTGTTTCTTGTTTAGTAAAGTTTGTCCCTCCTCCAGTCTGCCTCAGTGTCTGTGTATTGCGTTCTCTGCATTATTCATGTCTCTGATACGCTGTGGCATGCTTGAGATTAGTACACTGATGTAACCTTGAAGAAGTGCTGTAGGTCCAATTCCAACTGGGAAATTCTAATGAGGTCTGGGAGTATCTGTAGCCGTTGTGGTTGAACAAAACAATCGTTTTCAACCTGCCGCCATGCATGCTCAATGCTGTTCATGTCCGGTGAATTAGCTGGCCAATTCGTATGGTTGATGAAGTTCCATACTGATGCACCTCGATGAGAGAGAGCGTTGTCGTAGACGAAAAACTAATTAAGCACCATATACATGCCTAAAGGTGTAGAAATGGTCGAAGAATTTCATTAATATACCGCTGGGCAGTAAACGTCCCTTGAATTAGTATCGAAGATGTACGACGGTGATGCATAGGTCCTAACCCCAGCCTAAAACATTACACCACTATCTGAAAATGTATGAACCTTTTGAACATGCTGGTACTTTTAACCACGTCTCCATTCCCTTTGTCGTCATGCATCTGGCCTAAGTGATATCCGTGTTTCATATGCAAACAAGAGATTCATCCAACTCCCAATTAAGATGTTGGATGGCCAATCTTCTCCTCTCAACACGAACACTGGGGCACTATGCAGCTGCTTGCCCTCAAGAAGTGATTTCGTAATTATTGAGTATTTGACATTGGTCTCCTCTGCACAGTTACACGGATATACTGACCTTGATGTGGTGTTGTCGGTCGACCTTCCATCGGTTTGTCAGTCACATCACTGGCATCACCGTACCTTTACCACGTTTTCAACACTGCAACTTTGGTTAATCTCTACGATGCGTGATACTGCTGCTTGCATATGTTTAACCTGGATGAATGCCACAGTTCTGGATCGGTAAAGCTGGGAAATGTCCCTTGCATATGAAACATAAACTAGCTGAAGCGTGTACTGCACTACTACCAGTCTTCACCTGAAATATCTGCTGTATTGTAAACAAGCAATTGAATTACTTGCGTGTGTATAGGGCTGTTTACCACTGCCGGTGTTATGCTCCATTTAAGGAATGGGATGTGGGGTGTATGATAGACGAAGACAGAGGTAATGAACATGTTCCTTCGTTCGACTTGCACAGAATGGTCCTCGTCTCCAATAGGCAACTAGTAGTTACCCGCGGCTTCGCTCGCGTGGATTCCTTAATGTGATAAAAGTAATCGTTCCTCGGTACTGTGCTAAGACATTATCTGAAAATCCCTGAAGTAAAAAAAAAAAAAAAAAAAAAAAAAAAAAAAAAAAAAAAAAAAAAACTCACCGAAGAATAGAGTTTCATTTACCCCAGAAACTTTTTGTAAACACCGCTTGTGGCAATTCCTAAGGTGACAATGTGACAGAAGAACTGTACAAGTGAGAAACAGTCCTCTCTCAAGTCGGAAAAAAAAAAACAACAACACATGTTTCTTAAATTTTAAAGGAGGTTCCAAATACCTATTTCCACGTCTGTAACATCTTCAGTTTTTGATATATAAGCATCCTCATAAAACATTATTCAACTATATTTTCACTTCTTTTCACCTCCGTTAAGTGCTTTTTCCGAAAACAAAAGTACGTGTTCCTGTATTTTTAAAGGGCTTTCCAAATACCAAGTTTCATGTCTGTAACATGTTAAGTTTCTGACATATACTCTACGTATACCGGTACTCATTTTAAAAATTCACCCGCCTTTTCAATTCTTTTCGGTCCCTTAATTGGATTTTCCGAAAACAAAAAGTACATATTTCTTTATTTTAAAGAAGATTCAAAATACCAATTTACACGTCTGTGGTCCCTTCAGTTTTACAAATATAAGTATCCTCATACAAATAATTTAAATAATTTTTCAATTCCTTCACCCTCTTACTTGGATTTTTCGAAAACAAAAGAAGACATGTTTTTTATTCTTAAAGGATATTCCAAATACCACCCGTTTTCACGTCTGTGACCTTCGGTTTTTGAGATATAAGTATCCGCATAAAAATAATTCAATTTTTTTCACTTCCTTTAACCCTCCTACTAAAAATGAATTTTCCGGAGTGTTTCTTTATTTATAAAGGAGCTTCCAGATATCAATTATCACGACTGTAACATCTTCAGTTTGAGAGATGTATGTGTCTTCATAAAAGGAATTCAACTCCTTTTCAAGCCCCCATCCTCCAAGATGACTTTGCACTTAAATGCTTCTTTACTTTTAAAGGAGATTCCAAATATCAATTTTCACGTCTGTAGCAACTTATTTTTATTGGATATAAGTATCCTCATACACATAATTTAATTAATTTTTCATTCACCTCCCTTAATTGAATTTTCCGAAATCAAAGGAACACGTGTTTCTTTACTTTTAAAGTAGATTACAAATACCAAATTTTACGTTCGAAACATCTTTAGATATGAGATATTATCATCAAACAAATAATTCAACTAATTTTTCAATTCCTTCCGCCCCATTGAGTGGATTTTCCGAAAACAAAAAATAAGTATCCTTTGAAGAGAGATTCCAAATACCTATTTTCACGTACGCGACATCTTCTAATTTTGAGATATCAGTATCCTAATACAAACATTCAACCCCTTTTAAGTCCTTTGATCCCCGAAGTGTTTTTTCCAAAAACAAAACAATACATGTTTCTTTAATTTTGTAAGATTAAAATACCAATTTTCACTTCTGTATCATATTATTTCTTTAGATATACTGTAGATATGCTCATTTTAGCAAATCACCCTCGTTTTAGTTCCCCTTAAGTGGATTTTCCGAAAACAAATTATCTAAACTTCTTTACATTTACAGGAGATTTCATTTACCACTTTTTACGTCTGTAACATGTTACGTTTCTGAGATATACTGTAGATATGGTTTTTCTAAAAATTCACCCCCTTTGTCACTCCTGCTCACCCCCATTAATTGGATTTTCCAAAAGCAAAAAATACGTGTTTCTTTACTTTTAAAGTATATTCCAAATACCAATTGCCATGTTTGTAATATCCTCAGATTTTGAGAAATAAGTATCCTCATAAATGTTATTCAACCCCCTTTTCACCTTGTTTTTCCCCTCCTAATGGGATTTTCCGAAAACGAAAAATGCGAGATTCTTTATCTTTAAAGGAAATTCCAAATGTTAATTTGTAGGTCCATAAACTTTTACGTTTTTGAGGTATAGATATACTCATTTGAACAATTCACCCCCTTTTCATCCCCTTAGCGACGGAATATCAAAAAATCCTCCTTTAGTGAGCACCTACACTCTAACATATATACCCGCAAAATGTAATTTCTTTATGTCCAGTAGTTTTGGTTCGGCTATGATGAATCAGTCAGTCAGGACATGTTATTTTGTATATATATACATATCCACAGTTGGTCTATTAAGGAGCTGCAATTGCATATGAAGTACAAGAAGAGACACAGTAACTAGACTAACACACTTGTCAGTCAAGGAATGCAACTGAGCGTTTCTCCTGTCGACTATTGGTCTCAGTACCGTTCTTTATTATTTAACAGACGCGAAGATCCATCGTGGCCGCCCCACGATTTTACAGTTCTTTACTCACACCATTGCAAAACGAAATAAAATACTAAACGAAAGAACCAATACGCCCAATGGTTTGAGTACACTAAATATTTAGTATTCCCTCCTTCTACCTCGATCTTCACGAAACAAGGAAATTCCATGGGAGTTAAATCTGCCATTTAACTGACTCACCACGGCCTACCCTGGATAATGAACACTTACGTGCTGTGTGACACGACGAGTGAAATGTAGTGGAGCACCATTATAACTCAGTCGCATTCGCTGCTGAATATCCAGAGGAACATCTTCCATTAACAATCCAGGCAATGATTCCAGCAAGAAACGGTAGCATTCCTCCTCCCTTAGGCGAGGAGGAATGCCATGCGGCCCAAGTAAATAGTCACCAACAATGCCGACCTAAATATTGACACTAAACTGATGCTGAAATGTGCGCACTACTGTCAAATGAGCGCTTTCTTTCATCCTCTTTTACGCAGTCGCGGCGATTAGAGTACAGGACGCCATAAATCCGTGAGGTTTCTCTCCATTTGCAGTTTGCTCCGCCGTATTGTAGGTGAATGTCAGCCTTTACTTCGTTGGTGTACCGAAATGGAGCCATTGTCACCAATTTCTGCCGTAAACTTAGTAGCCAATGTGTACAGAACAAACTGCATGCTGGCGCTTGGAAGTGACTGTGCTAAACGAATGAGAAACTTGCGCACACGCACTGAGCATTATTTCTGTCTCCATCTATCATACACCCTGCTTCCCCTCCCATCCATTCACTCGTTTGAAGGACAGCAAAGGGCAGTGGCTTTTGCTCTGGCAGAGAAAATACGGCGAGTTCGTAAATTTGAATCGCGCACCCGGAATTTAAAAATTATTCCCATTTTTTTTCGAAAGGGAACATTTTATCCGCTAACAAGAAGAGCATCTATGATTTTTTGTCGGTATAATTCTAAGAAACACTCTGTGTAGGATTGAGTGAACGCTGACCTGCATCTCATTGTGTTTGGCGATTAAGTTAGAGGTGCTGAATCAGCCACAGTATGTGATCTATAATTGTTCTGGAAGTCAGTCGGAGGTGGTGGTTCAGTCTGCAGTAAATTCATTCGATCTCAATTTTTCTTGTAAGACGGAGGTGGTGGTACAGTAATACTTGACTGAGATCAATCAAAAGTGATGCATTCATCCACAGTGTTCATGTATGTAACTTATTCGAAACCTAATTTTGTACGAACTTATAATTAACGATTTCAATGCAGTGCAGCTGAATGTATTGACTAGTTAGTTGCGGAGTACATAACATGGATTAACGGTACTAGTCTATTGCTCAACATCAGGAGGAAGGAACTTCACTCTTATCCGCGCTAATACCAGAGGAAATGATGACGTGGATGTTGCAGCAGTGGAATTTCGAACCAAGAACACATTTCCTAGGAAAGTACTTCTCTCAGAGGCGCATCACGATCTGGTGGACGAAATAACAGGGAGGCTATCCGTGAGGCCTAAATATTAGGTCTACACGGCAGTGTGAAGAAGAAGTACCAATTAACGTAGCCTCTTTACAATGAATGAAGGAGAAATGACGATGATGAGAAGAATGATGTATAAGAAAATGTAAAAATGTAAGAATTTGGCAAGGAAAAGGCTGTTGTAATCATATTTTCTTACAGTAGGTATTATTGTTTTTCAAATTTGAATATAGATATTTTATTAAATCATTCAGTTGTTTTGTGTGTGTAAAAGCCTAGTACCATTCTTCTACCAATTTCAGTCGTTTTCAAGGGTTACTAGGCAATGCCCAAGAAGGGAATTCTAGTTTTACAGTTTATATACGCTATCGGGGACAGGATTTCAATGTTATATAATAATAATAATAATAATAATAATAATAATAATAATAATAATAATAATAATAATAATAATAATAAAATCATATTTTTATAAAAATGTAGGGGCCATTTGATGATCTCTGGAGCCCATTTACCAGCATTTTAGTAAAATTACAATTACTCTATTAATGAGCGGCCATATGATAAGGCGAATAACTTTATTGCTAGGCAACAACGTACTGGATTAAAAAAGGTTTTTAAAATTAAATTGGATGTAATATGTGAATATAGTCAAAGTATAGTATCTGGCCTATGTACCAGGGGTAGAACTCCTTATCTCAGAAAAGCATATAGGCTAAGCAGCATTTTAGCAAGCATTTTATTGTTTCATTAACCGGTACTGGGCTCCCTTTGTGGATCAGTTGTAGAATGTCACTCTTCCAATGACAGGATCGTGTGTTGAAATCCAGTAGAGATAATCGGATTCTTCAAGGACGAATAAAAGTCCACTTGTCTCTTCATGTCATAAGAAGTCGATAAGTAAAAGACCTCATGCGACAAATTCGGTCCTTATTTGACAAATTAAGTAAGAAAACTCAGAAGTAGGTCACACTGTAGTGTTCCTGTTTCTCTAGCATCTGGTAAAGAGGAACGTGGTAATTGACACAAGGGTAGTTTGAATTGCTTCAAAAAAGTAGCTGTACATGATAGGTGAAAACGAAATGGCGTATGGCTTTTAGTGCCGGGAGTGTACGAGGACAAGTTCGGCTCGCCAGATACAGGTTTTTTTATTTGACTCCCGTCGGCGACCTATGCGTCGTGATGAGGATAAAATGATGATGCAAACGACACATACACCCAGCCCCCATGCCAGGGGAATTAACCAATTATGGTTAAAATTCCCAACCCTGCCGGGAATTGAACCCGGGACCCCTGTGACCAAAGGTTAGTACGCTAACCATTTAGCCAAGGAGTAAGAAGGGACGATTACTATTATTATTATTATTATTATTATTATTATTATTATTATTATTATTATTATTATTATTATTATTATTATTATTATTATTATTATTATTATTATTAATCAGTATGAAGTCTGGAAATAGAATAATCGCTTTCAAATACCCATACAATCTGGCAGGAATCGAATATAAATCGTTCCGGGTTAACTGAGTAGTTCGGAACGTTTAATTTGTTCACTTTTTTAGCTTTTAACATCGTAACATGATGAAGAAGTTGCTTTTTCTCATTTGGAACTACTTACCAATTGTGATATTAAAAGTTAACGCAAAATTAATTGGTGCATTGACAAAAATAAATGTTTTCAGATCCAGGGAGGGACGTGTATTATAGCCGTATACACTGACAGGAACATCAACACGAAACTAAAAATCATTACATTCTGTTGCTTTAAATACAGTTTCCTAATTGCTACTTGAAGAACACTCAACGCAAATCCCTTAAGCTCTCTGTGCAGCAAATAACATTTCTCCGAGCCATTTGCAACACACTGAAGACTGGGATATGATCTTCAAACCCTACCACCATTACCATTGGGCGACTTTGTGGCTGCTCAACCATCTAGGCCAATTACACAGGATGGCATTCTTGTAATGGCATCCAACTATAAACGACCAAATAAACAGAAAAATTAAAAAGTTGTTACGTCAGTCAGTAGGAGATTTGGCAAGTGGTGGAGGCTGTGATTGTAGCCATAAACAGTTCGGCGTCGTGCAGAAAGAGCAATCGACGCTGCCAGCGTCCATAAAGGCTTGGTGAGGCGACGCGATGGAGCTGATCATGACATTTCCCCTAGAGACGCTTCAGAGGCTTTGGAATATTGGCAGCCTGAGAGGGGGAACGACAAGCAGGGTGTGAGAAGAGGAAACTAACGATATTTACGAATTAGGAGATGTGATCAACACAGGAGATAATAGTGTTACATTAAATAATGGGAAGAAAATAATAACTACGCCATAAATCGTAAAAGTAGTTAATGGGAAGTAAACCAACAACATTATAATTAAACCAATAACTTATGTAAGTTGAACTCTTCATTCGATGTGGCGCCTACCTTCTATACACAGTCGGTCGAAATATATGACAGCAAACATGCCAGAGAGGGGACGAGAGAACAGAGTGATATTTTACAAAGTCTACTGCTATTCGATTTCCGGACAATGCATGTGAAATTACTGATATGAGAAGTCCAGTGGTTCGTATTCCACGTAAAACTGGAGGCAAAAGCTACGATCAAAATATCAGCAGTCATGTTAAACTTCAAGCTTGTCTTAAAGACGATACATATAGTAACAGTAGACATACCCTCATAGAGAGAATTGCATCTCTAAGGCATTCTGAAGATCAAGGATAAGTTGTAAGATGTTCTGCTGTATAGATAGAGTTGCGTGTGGTAGGGTGACCGATTGTTTCCCGTTTTTCTTTACTCATCCTCAACCAATACCACGAACTGTCACTCACTACTGTTTTAACTTCAACGATGTCCACCTACACAGCACAATTAGCTACCATCTTCGGAGTCCCGGGTTCGATTCCCAGCTCTGACAGAGATTTAAGAACGGCGGGAAGGCTGGTGTATGTATGTAGCTCAACTCCTTTGACGACATTCCTAAAAATAAAGAGCTGTACCACCTCAGGACGAGGAAACGAATTTACTTTAGTCCGGCTCGTGATTCCATGGCTACTAGCTTGTTAGCCTTTGGTCCAAGCGGTTCCGCCACCGAATCCCAGCCAAGTCGGGGATTTTAACCTTATTTTCTTAATTGTTCTACCTTGGGGATTTGATGTGTGTGTAATCTTGCAAGTAACAATTTTTAATAGGTAGGTCTCCATCCTCACAGATTCGCAGGTCGCTTATAGGAGTCAGTTCGAAATAACTGCACCAAGCCTCTCCGGAGGCCACACACCATTACAGTATTATTATTATTATTATTATTATTATTATTATTATTATTATTATTATTATTATATTCGTCGCTAAAAATACAAGGTAAGTATTGGGACGAAGCGATACGGCTGAGCTAAATGGAAAATGGAGGGGGGGGGGCGTTGATTTCCTGAAAATTAAATAAATAATTGTCAAGGTCCTACGTGTTAAATAAATGGGAAATGTATGCTGATGTGGTGTTTAATACATCATTGTCCTAACTGCAATATTTAATTCAATTTTTGATAATATAACAACAGGGGAAATTAAAGCTCAAGTTCATTTTCGGTTCTACATGTATCTTGTTGTCCTGTGATTTATCATGTCTATTCACAATCTTTTCGTCGGTATGCGACGTCGATATCTTCATTTTATAAAATCCATAGTTTTTATTTAAATTCCTGTTGTTTTATTCTTCTGTACATCTATTAAACTGTACTAGGATTTGATCTAACTGTCTAGAGCAAAAATAGATCTAATGGCTATATGAACAAATCCAAAACAAAAGTAATAGAATATAGTCGAATAAAGTCAGATGATAGAGAAAATAGCAGATTGGAAAATGTTTTCAAGAAAGTAGACGAATATTATATTGTGGGTAGTAAAATAACTGGCGATGTCATAGTAAGGAGGACATAAAATGCAGACTAGCACAAGCAAGGAAGGCTATTTTAAAGAAATCTGCTCAGTTCAAACGAAGCTTATCATAGACTATTAGAAGGATGTTTGTGAAAAATTTTGTGTAGGCATTGTATGAGAGTGAAACATGGGCAATAATTAGCGCATAAAGAACGAGAATTAATGTAAATTCCTTCTCGTCGACCTTCTCAGAACCTTCGTAGATAGTTTGCAGGTAGTCTTTAGACTTGCAAATTGCTGATGAACATAATAAAACTTTTCTCTAGCCATTGATACTCCAAAACTACATCAAAATTCAAGAAACAGACCATCTCTAAATATATTGAACAAGCCATTACTCATGAATCACATCACATTATTACAGCATTCAACACATGAAGCGCATCCGGCGCTCAAAAGGGCCAAAGCAACACACATTCCCGCGAACTAGTCTTAATTGTTTTGGGCCAACAGTCTTCGAATACAAATGCCTGTTTTCCTATTTAAATTGAGTTATAACTGATTAACTAATTTCAAATGAACAAATACGTGTCAAGAATGGTTTATTTATTTATTTATTTATTTATTTATTTATTTACTTATTTATTTATTATGCCTTTGTAGGTGGCGAAGTGAGAGCTCTTCGACCTCTCTTACACTTGACCACTGTAGTATTACATAAATGGGAACAGAGGTTAGAGTACATAACAACATGTATAGTAATAAATCTATACTTTAATTCATTACTCTTTTCTAACTCACAGTTATTCATTCACAACGATATTAAGCGAAAATATAATTCCTGTAAGCTGAAAAATATATTGAAATAATGCAGTTATGTTGGAATCTTTTCTTGTGGTTCAATGCTGGAGTGTCGACTTTGGGATCCCTGGATGGTGGTTTCAAGCCTAGCAGAGGTTGTCGGATTCTCCACGGAAAGAAAAAATAGCCATTCAGCACTGCATGCCGTATGAGCCATGCACGTAAAACATATTCTATCTTTACCCGACATTTTAATAATTAAAACTTAACAATATCGCCATATACAGTTTTTCCCAGCCATATAGTATAGCAAAACAGAAAGTCAAAAGTGACACACAAGCAGTCTAATTGGCGTCAGACCAGAATGCCTAAACACGGTAGCTCAGGTCATACGACTATTTCGCTAACTGGTAGACAGCAATGCACAAGGCATCCAAATCAAAATAATGTGACTTTAATCTCAAAAATCATAACCATCTCTCACTGGCGACAATTTCGCTGAAATGAAAAATCTTTAGATATGGTCTAGGATGTTTATGAATTTAAAATGCTGAATGAATATTCAGTAAACTACGAAACGAAGGGTGTTACTATGAAACTGAAGCTAAAAAAGTCAAAACGCCCCCGGCACAATTTCAAGGTTAGTAATTCAGGCGATAGAGTGCTGGGTCCTGAGCTCAAGTTTGTGGGTTCGAAGCCGGTTCAGTCCGGTGCTATTTGAAGGTGCACCGAGCAAGTTGCCGTGAGGTTAGGATCGCACACCTGTGAGATTGCATTCGGGGGTTCGTGAGTTCGAACCCCAGTGTCGGCAACCCTGAAGATGATTTTCAGCGGTTTCCCATTTTCACACTAGGCAAATGCTAGGACTGTACCTTAATTTAAGTCACGGCCACTTCCTTTCCACTCCTAGCCCTTTCCTATCGCATCATCGCCAAGAGACCTACATCTGTGGTACGACATAAAGCAAATTGTCAAAAAGAGAAGCAACGTGCACGAGTACGCCAGCCTAGTGTCGGTAGATTTACAAGCATGTAAACGAACTTCTGCGGGACAGAATTCTGGCACCTCAGAGTCCTCGGAAACCCTAGAAGTAGTTAGTGGAACGCTAATGTAAAGTAAACTCGTGTCCTCATCCCGAGGTGGTGCAGCTCTTTTCAGGCACACCCCCAATGGAGGTGAGCTGCATGTACCATTTTAACCACACACCAGCCTTCCTACCATTCTTAAATTTCTGGCAATCCCGGGAATCGAACCCGGGCCCCCGAGAACGGCAGCTAATAACACTAACCGTTAAGCTACGGAGGCGGACAGGGGAAAGCTAATACAATAACATTATTAATCTCACAGTTAAAGGACTACAGCTATCCAGCAGGTAGGTGGAATATAACGGCTACTACCTGACGTAAAAACATTTTCAGTGGGTTACTTTTGCGCTTGGCACTATGGTGCAGTTAAAATAGGTCGTTAAGACAGGTGCCGCACAGAAGGGTGTTCAGTTAAGCTGATGTTCTCTTGAGGGGCCTGCCCTACCCCAAGATCGTAATGGCTAACATTTATTGCCCGTTCAAGCTCCTCTCGTAGCCGGGAATAGCCGTCATAAAAATCTCCCTTTCACGACACGAGAACCTCTTTGATAAATATTTGAATTGCCGTTCAACTATAACAATGATTTTATTCTCTCTTTAATACCAACATGACCCTCTTTTTCTTTCTGTATTTTTTTTTTCCTTTTGCTAGTGCTACAGAGAGTAACATTAACTGATGTTATAAAAACTATAACACATTTTAGACTAACTAAATTTAAATCACTGTAAGGTCTAATGTGTCATACCATAAAGATTATTGAAACTACCTTTTTTATGGTCTTTTATATGGCTGTAATTATGGTTATACGATGGGTGTTTAGTGTGTCGTTTAGTGAGGCAGCGTAGGGGTCTGCCGCGGAAGATGGGAGATTGGAACAGACATTTAACGTTGAGTACGGTCAGTTATAGACTTGCCTTGTTTTGTGCCATTCGCTTCTGTAGCATTCAGTCGTCTTGTAGTAGTAAACTGTTGTACTTTTTTTTTTTTTTTTTGCAGTATTGCTGCTTTAATACTATTTAACGGGGATTAGTGGCAGCAGAAGAGACAGAGTGTACAAGACAACTAACACACATCAGAGCAATGTTGCCATTGATGCTTTCACGGCGCGTACTTATAGACATGATACTGTATAGGCTTTTGGGCTGACGCCGTGTCAAGAAAATAAGGTGGAATTCTTTACGTTTTGCAGAGAACGTCTAAATTTTAAAATTTAATTGTTTAAGAAACCTTTATCGTGGACAGTCGAGATATTTTCTGACGATGCAGAGCCAGTTCTCTGCGAAACGTAAAGCATTTCATCTTATTTTCTTGACACTGCACAAGCTTAAGAGCCTATACAGCATCATGTCAGAGTAATGTTATTGCTAGTTAGTTGTAGGGTGCTGTAAACATTGTAGGCCATCACTCCTGTGATTTTACTGTGTTGAAGTATTTCCGATAACCGATGTTATTGTGGTTTCTGTTAATTAGAGAAGGGATTTTGGTTGGTGTCCTGGGAATTAGAAATAGGAAACCGGTACTACCAAAACGTTTCTTCGAGAGTATAGAATTCGTTGGGGCAAAACCGTATTCTGTATTGATACCTTTTATTATTATTTGTACTTGAAAGATATCGGAAGCAGTTTTTCTTCAGATCTTCAGTAATCAGTCATCATACCCGGAAAAGCATTAAAGGAAAGTTATTCAACTAATTTTTCTCACAGTCTTGTTGGACTGCATGCGCCTTTTAGACGTTGTGGATTTTCAGGAATATTTGTTAACATGGCAAGTTTCTAATAAAGTAAGTTTCCTTTTGTATGTGGAATACATGGTAAATTACTCGCATTTATCTTTAACTGCAAAGATACAGTATAACGAACAACAGTGAGTTGAGACATTCCGTTTCTCCTCTGAGATACTCCACTGTCTGACTGGGACTTCTTCTTCTTCTTAGCATTTACCAGTGGCGGCTGGTGGTATGTGAAGCTGGGTGTTGCACCAACATTTTCATGTCACATTTTTATAGTTTACAGAAATAACACGAAACCTTATCGTTAAGTAATGAACTACATTCCTACTAAAACTGTAATATATCTGGCAATTACTACCCAGGAAATAAGAAGCTAATTATATACTCTAACTACAGTTACTCTTAATAATAATGTTATTTTCTTTGCGGCCCACAAACGACTTTTTACGGTTATCGGGGACGCCGAGGTGCCGGAGTTCTTTTACATGCCAGTAAATCTGCTGACAAGATGGTTTTCCGCGGTTTCCCCTTTTCACACCAGGCAAATGCTGTCGCTGTGCCTTAATTAAAGCCACGGCCGCTTCATTCCAACTCCTGGCCCTTTCCTACCCCATCGTCGTCATAAGACCTATCTGCGTCGGTGCAACGTAAATGGAAGTTGTAAATTTAAAAAATGGAAATTAATTACCTTTGCGAGAGAAGTGAAAGTAGGAATGAAGTAATCTCCGCAGAGTGGCGCAATCTAACGGGGACATTTAGAACTGTTTCTCGGTAGGGGACTTGCTAGTCTAGTGCAACTCCCTGAGACCGATACTGGCGAGCGTGCTACCTGATGCTATACAGCCTTAGGGTACGTCCATAGTGCACCGCTTCCCGCTTCTCGCTTTGTCGCGTAAACCGCGCCAGTTGCAAGCAGCGAGGTGAACCCGCGCGATTCTGGCTGGTGGTGGTTATAGTGCACCGCTCGCGGAAGGCCGGAAGCATCTGTCAGTAGGCAAGATAGAGGTGTCACGCGAGGATCTAATGTGTATGTTGTTGACAACAGATATTATTTATCATAAAATTAAACAAGAAAGAATTAAAAACGTCCACGAAATGAACATTTTTTTGCTAGTGGCTTTACGTTACACCGACACAAATAGGTCTTATGGCGACGATGGGATAGGAAAGGCCTAGGAGTTGGAAGGAAGCGGCCGTAGCCTTAATTAACGATGCAAGCTCACAGCCGCGCGCCCCTAACCGCACAGCCAACTCGCACGGTACGAAATGAACAGAACTCGCCTTAAAGTAGGGGAATAACGTACTTTGTTACCTCAACTGAAAGCTCACCCCGAGAAATTTTACGAATATTTCCGAATGGATGAACAGACTACATCTTGAATAAAATCGAATACCGGAAAAGAAAAGGATGGTGTAACTTTCACCAACAGAAAATTCTTCCAGAAGAACGTCTTACGGTAACTTTGAGGAAAGTAGTTTTGAATTATTAGTTTTGATTGTTTTATTTATACAAAAGGGAAAATGAGATGATGTGGTAATTTTGAACAGGATTTTATAACAATAGTTGGGCTATAAACATTTAATTACCGAGCTCGATAGCTGCAGTCGCTTAAGTGCGACCAGTATCCAGTATTCGGGAGATAGTGGGTTCGAACCCCACTGTCGGCAGCCTTGAAGATGGTTTTACGTGGTTACCCCTTTTTACATCAGGCAAATGCTGGAGCTGTAGCTTAATTAAGGCCACGGCCGCTTCCTTCCCACTCCTAGACCTTTCCTGTCCCATTGTCGCCATAAGACCTATCTGTGTCGGTGCGACGTAAATCGTCTTATAAAACAAAATAAAAACATTTAATTTCAACGATAAATTAATGACGGAAGTGTTAAAAGTACACTTTTTCAAAACTAATTTTATTAGAGAATGAATACGAAGTAAATATTCATGAAAATGTTTAGCATTACACTTTTTAACGTAACACAAATTCACCTAACAGTTGCACAATGTCTCAAATGCATCACCATGAAGTGCGGTCTGAACGGTCTGTTCATTTGAGTATGAAGTACCACCATGACTGGAATTAGGGCTGGGAATGTGTGGAATATCCTGGAAATTCGGATAAACGAACTCGTCAACTAATTGCTTAACTCTATTTCTGAGTTGCGGTTTCTAATGGTGCGGTATTTTGCTTACATAAGCCAAAACACATCGAAAGAACAATGCATCATCATTGTCGTCACATCGGTCACATCTGCGTTCTTGTATGACGCGTTCCAACAAAGAAGCCTTTTTTTCTCAATCAGTATCATTTTCTGGTTATACTTTGAACTTAGTTCGTCTCGCTTCCTCTTTCTTGGCAAGCCTATGGTTTCATCCTGCTGTGTTTCCTGAGCTGTGCGTTTTTTTTCCACTTCCTGAATACTCTCCACACCCAGCTGCAGTGTGAGCAACCATTTCAGAATGCTCATTTTTCTGATGAGCTGGAGTTTTACTGTTTTTCAAGTTGCTCGATGTAGTTCTTGGTGCCCACTAAAAACGTCAGTGATTTAGAATATGGCCATTTGGATTCTGGATGACCGCCAGCATCACCTGAACGACAGGGAGGGAAATTTCCCATTTCTATGGCGAATTGTTCTCTCAGATACTTCTACTTTTTCCGCAGAACCCCATCTGAGAAAACAAACAGAATTATTAGTTTATCGATTGATTATTTACTTATTACTTATTACACTGTTAATAACTCGCTGATCAGCTGAAGTCCCGTTCAAAACTATTCAACCATTAGGAAAAATCTGAAAACACATTACTCGGAAATGCAGTAATGTTTAGTGACTACTAATGTAGTTGTTTGATATAATAATGACGATTTAATTTTTGTTGATAATAATAATAATAATAATAATAATAATAATAATAATAATAATAATAATAATAATAATAATAATAATAATAATAATAATAATAAAAGTACTGTCTATTTCTCACTTACCGTCTTCAACACCCATTTCAGCAGCTCTTTCCTTCCATGCTTTGTCAACAACGTAGGCATGGGCTTGCAACCTTTTGTCCCAAATTACACTTTTCATAAATACTTTGGAGATTAAAATATCTTTATCCGCTTCTATTTTATAAAAGCAAGAGTGCTAACAACGTGCGCAGTCGGAAGATAAACAGCAGACTGACCGGGCGTGTTGGGCGGTAAAGCGGTTCAAGCGGGGAAAAGAAATAAAAATTATTTCCTGTTAAAGCGGGTAGAAGCGGTTTGAGCTGGTTAACGCAGGCAGGCGGGTGCACTATGGCCGCCCCAATCAGTTTTCATTATCTTTTCTTTCCCGCTCGCCCGCCGCGATAAAGCAGGAAGCGGGAAGCGGTGCACTATGGCCGTACCCTTAGGCTCGTCCCTGCTGAGGTATATTGCGCCGCTCTGTCCGCTAGAGAGTTGCCGTAGAAGAGCAAACCCCCTGAGTTTGATTCGAAGCGAGCAGCGTTTGTTGGTCCGTTACGAAGCATTAGTACAGCGAACGACCGAAGATGGTTCATTTTAACGTGTTTTCGAATACATGTTAAATTTATTAAACTAAAACATTAGAAGAAAAGACGACAAATGAAGAGCAAAATTATTGGGAGTTGTGCAACCCTGCAACAATACCACGCACCGCCCCTGGCATTTACTCAACGAATTAGGGTTGGCACTACCAGAGTTTTACAAGTGGAAGCCCTTCTTGAGACCAACTCTTTGTTGCCAATTCAAATTGTCTGTTTCTATGATGATTTATAGTGCGATATGCTGTATGCAAATGAAGATGTGTGTTAAGGCGAACACAGGCATCCAGTCTGTAACCTAGAGGAATTAAGCAAACGCAGATGAAAACACCGGCACAGCCAGGAATCGAACCCTGTGCCATCTGAATCGATGACCACAATGCTGACCATCAAGTCAAGGAACCGGAAGTTGTCTGCTGTGACTTGGATACGTATCTTGGAAATTAGTTGGGAACCTAGACCAGCATATTTGGTACCATCCTAGTATTTACCTTTCCTCAGGCTGAATACAACTCGTTCCCGTCCCCCAAAGCAAAGCAGAGCAGGAGCAACTGGGAAAGAAGCAATGTACATTGATCAGCATTTTGACTCTGGATTTGGATGTGTCGCTTTGGCATACAATACGTCTATCGTACTTGGTGTGACAAAGGTTATAAAAAAATAATGCTAGTTTTAAAATTAAAATAATTGATAGGCAGCACGTACGACCGGAGCGGTCAATATCTCATTATAAAGAGAAAGGGTCAATGTATCTATACTAGTGCCCATGAGAGTTGGTACCTGGTATTTAAGTGGCGAAAGCAGTAAATACAAGGTGCGCTGCGTTGCCGTAGTTACCTCCGCCGACGATAGAGTGTTTAATAAAACATTTAGAACTGATGGAATTCAATAAACTTTGAACCGTTCCTAAACTGGTGCTAATTTCAATAATCGGTAGAAAAATTACTGCTGAAAACAACGTCAACAAAGACATAACATATAACTTACGAAACTGTAGCCATGGTATAACTTATATCCATCAGTCAGTCATAAGGAAGTTATATTGTAATACAGAATGTATAGTATTGATGGTTGTATTATTTAACGCCAATTGTTAACGGTACACTTCAACCATTATATGAAGATGATACTTCATCGGGAAAACCCCCCACAATTAGTCAGAATATGACCCTTTTCTTTTTGCCTGGTCTGGATAACGATCTTTCAGGAATTGAATTTTTCCCTTGAGACCCTCCAAACAGTATTTGTACTTACTCCCATGTCTTCGGCAGTACGATTCTGGATTGTAGGCTACTATGCGAAATTGGACAACTGGACACTGATTAAGTAAAAAAAAAAACAACAACAAAAATAATATTCGGAGAACAAACACGTAAGACAAAGCTGTAACAGCTACCACAGTACGGTACCCCATGATACCACAAAAACGACTGAGAGCAAGCACAACCACGTGGCGATAGCATCGCTAAAATGTGGCATCGCTGGGGTCGTTGCCATGGAAACAGACCATTTTCGAACAGGGTTAGTCAACCTTTTCTCGCCAAATGTCAGATTCTTCTCGTGGGCCTTACTCTAGCAACAAGAGTCTGACCTCAGTGTGACGTCATCGGGTTATGCAAAAGTTCTGCCATTTTGAGGTACTAAACTTGGCCATGTACGCGGTTAACATTGAATGTAGCTATGGATTCCGCCGTAGTAGGACGTTCTATGAGGTGAGGTTTGCTTCACCTCAGTAGGTTCTGTAAATATGCATGTCAGGATTCAAATAGTGCACATTTGAGAATATTGAGGTGCGAAGACATATGGACGATAAACGGTTTGAAAACTATCAGAGCGCGTTCAAGAGGACAGAGCGACTTGTCAGAATTCCAGAAAGTCGAGCGTTGACAGACATATCAATAGCGTCTCAAAGTTAATGTGGACCGGCGTTATGGTGCGAGTTTACTTTACATCAGCGTACCACTAACTACTTCTAGGGTTTCCGAGGTCTCCGAGGTGCCGGAATTCTGTCCCACAGAATTTCGTTTACATGCTTGTAAATCTACCGACACTAGGCTGGCGTACTCGTGCACCTTGCTTCTATTTTTGACAATTTGCTTTATGTCGCACCGACAGATGTAGGTCTCTTGGCGATGATGCGATAGGAAAGGGCTAGGAGTGGAAAGGAAGTGGCCGTAGCTTAAATTAAGGTAAAGTCCTAGCATTTGCCTGGTGTGAAAATGGGAAACCGCTGAAAATCATCTTCAGGATTGCCGACAGTGGGGTTCGAACCCATGATCCCCCGAATGCAATTTCACAGGTGTACGGTCCTAACCTCACGGCAACTTGCTCGGTGCACCTTCAAATAGCACCGGACTAAACCGGCTTCGAACCCACAAACTTGAGCTCAGGACCCAGTTACTGCTGAACCTTCACCCGAGTACATCTGCTGCCCTGATGATCTATTATTTGTTTAGAATTAAAAATAAAATGTAAAAGACCCATGGTGTTTAGATATTTTATTTCGACAATACTTACCATGTAGTACGTATTTTACGTCAAAACTCATGGCCGTGACAACGACACAGCCCCATTTTCCATTGAGGTGCTGAATATATTCACACTTTTATCGGACGGACTTCACTCACTCAGGACCATATCATACACGTGCGACACTCTCGGACTCCCAGTTAAGTCTGGTATTTGATCCTGGCTCCCCTTGTAATCTTTCTTATTCAGCCTCCTTCGATCATCTCTAGCTCTTATTAACTACGGCAGTATCAGGCTTTCCAGGTCTAAGAAGCCATTCATTGTCGTCATGTTGAAATTCTTGCCTAAATGATCAGCGTAACGACTTTCGGTTCAGAGAGGCCTGGGTTGGATTCCCGGCTGGGGCGGCGATGTTAGCCACGTCCAGTTAATTCCTCTGCCTCAGGGACTGAGTATTTTGTGTTCATCTTAATACACACCTCTTTATTCACACACAACACACCACACTAACAACCACCAGAAAAACATGCAATATTCAATACTGTACTTTCTTCCATTTGGCGTAGGCATCGAGAAAGGCATCCATCCTTAAGACTGCGCTTATTCCCTGCGAAGAATCGACCTCCAATGACTGGGAAAATGGCCAAGAAGAATATTTCTTTTCCAATGCAGCCTCAAAATCTCATTTCTAATACTATTTTGAATTTGGGATGAAATATTACCTTTCAGGAAAATACTAATATATAATATAACGTCGAGATAACTTTTCAGAACACTGAAAATGAATTCCTTTGATGTCCTCCTTTATGATGATTAGGAAATGACCAGATGATTACATTGGATGAAACTAAATAGCATGCTTAAAGTTTTACGAGACGTTTGATATTTTAATTATTGCCACAGGTACACTGCTTTTGTGTCGAATCCGAACAATTGGCATGTGACTTACGTATGTCAGTAATCCTACATGCGCTAGCAGCGATTCAAACCGTGACCAGGCCATGGAAAATCCAGTGACGATGCCATTCACCTCCCACACCCCCACATGATTCAAAAACCACAATAAAAAGATCTGCGGCCGTGAAAGCCTTTTTTGATATTGTATCTCCAATGGGGGAGCATTTTTTGAACGGAGAAATCATTTCTCCTTTAGCAGGTTAGCAAACTTGATTTGCTAACACGGCGGGGCCACACAGTTTGGTCTGCCACTGCTAAGCAGAGTCCTGGAGGGGCGTGCCATTCCAGCTGATGAGTCCAAATGGCACGCCTGGACGAAACTCTCCATAATGCACACGGCCTAACCACCCAAAAGCTGGTTCTATTCCTGTGATTATAAAAATAAACCACTCCTCCATAATTATGTGATATTAGTTCATCTGATCACGTTGATGCTAAATAGCGGATATATTATAAATGAATATTAATTTCATGTGACGTACTATCACATTTCTCTCTAAATGAGTGTCGGTATCTTGGACGAGGAATGCACAGTGAAAGGCTAGTCAGGTAAGCATCATCACGCAGACTTCATTTGCGTACTCACAGCCGTTAATATTAAGCACTTGATTGCTGTAGATGCTATCTTTTATGAGCTATTGTGTTTTATTGACGCTCGTGTCACGAACTAGGAGGGGAATCACCTGCGAACATGTGTACTGGGGTCTGCGATTGCGAGCGAGCACAAGATTTACCAGTCAAACCAGTATCGCTTTAAGGAATCAAGAGAAAATTGGGGTATGACTTAGAATTAGCAAGGAGCAAGTAATGTGGTTTTATGTTAGCTTACTTACCGCAGTAAAGTGAAAATATAACCCTTTTGTAGGCAGTTAAATGCAATAAGAACTCGCTCATATCTGTGTATTGCATGTTACCTAGGGGTAGTAAATTTTTACAACAGTGATATTATGCAAAATTATTATAAAGGCTTAAACTTTTGTCTTTTCACTTCCACGACCTATTCATATCTTTGTAATGCAAAATTCCCCCGAAATTCGAAATGCATTCTGTAATGTGATTTAAAAGCTAAACAGACAATTTCTAAAAATAGCATTTTATTTAGTTTTTAATTTATAATTTGTGAAAAACTTATTGGCTGTAAATCTCATATACTCATAGAATGCCCAACGAGTTCTACAATGCATATGGGGTCCTGTCAACAGTGTACGTATATCAGAAAATACAATTTAACAGTAAGAGATAGAATACGAACAACAGAACAGTATCTTCTATGATTTATTTCAACAGTGTCACTGCTTCAAGAACAGGACTGAAATTAATTTTGTATACTTGAAATGGTCATTGTTAAAAGGCACACACTTTTTTCTGCAGGCCTATCGAGGTAATCGAAAAAGCTAGTTTTCTCACTCAATAGTAAGCACTACACTCCACACTAATACATTTCTAGAAAGGTATGTATGGTTGGTCTTACCCTCCTTGAAACTGATATACAAAATAAAATAATTTCTGACTTAATCCTTTGTAGTAATGGGTCATAACAGTAATTCGTAGTAGTACATTTTCTGACAAACGAAAGCATTAATTAATGCGCATTACTGCATTTTCAATGTGAGACTATAAAGTTATTTTCAGTCAAAATTTCTTTTTCTCATAAATTGACTTAAGTGCCTTCTAACAAAGCCCAATTTGTATCGGTATTAGAATCGTGAATAACTCGATGAGTTGCAAAAATAAATACACGAAATGATCAAATTGCAAGGATAGATATATACTATGTGAGCAAGCAATTCTGGACGTCAGACGTAAATGCAAAAACAACGATTTTGAGGTTTTATCGTATGAAACTTTTTTGGTGGTGCCTTCTTATTGGTACACTGCTGTATGTTTCACAGGAGTGATACTATCGTATGTGTAAGGAAACGAAATGGAATGAAATGGCGTATAGCTTTTAGTGCCGGTAGTGCCCGAGGGCAAGTTCGGCTTGCCAGGTGCACGTCTTTCGAAACGAATCCCGTAGGCAACATGCGCGTCGTGATGAGGATGGAAATGAAGACGACACATAAACTCACTCCCCGTATCAGCGGAGTTAAACAATAATGTTTAAAATTCCCGAATCTGCCAGGAATTGAATCCGGGACCCCTGTCACCAAAGGCCAGCACGCTAACCTTTTAGCCATGGAGCAAGACGTATGAGGAGGGAAGGGGCCTAGTGATAAACAACGCTAAGTGATCATACAACAGTTCAACTTTGTGCCGACTGCAGCACTCTGTCGTATTGGCTCTTACGATAGTTTACCATGGTCAGAACTGTCGATCTGACTTGCCTGAAAGGTTATAAAATATACCCCTGAGCAGCTTCTTTCTGCTCTCCTGTGAGGTTAGGGATACCTCACTTACGATAGTTTACCTCTGATGCCCAGAATTAAAAATAGGCCTAACTGCATTACATTGGCATGCTGGGTAAAATAATAATCGTGCATTGAAATTATGACACCGCTTCTCACCACCAGTTGTTCAAATCTGGTGAAATGTTATTGGCTTGATACAAATTCTCAAAATAGTTTTTAAAGCTGTCGTTAATTTGGATTTGTTGAACTTTTTTGAGGGAGAAAACTGTTCGCAAATAGTATGTGGTGCCGAACATTGGAAGTATCTGCTGCAGAACCACGTCTTTCCAGGAGCAAACAATCTCCTTAATTTATTTAAACCGAGAATTCTTCCGTATTAGACAAGTACTCATACTTGCCAAAGAATAGGTAATTTCTCGTATGATTTATTTATTTTATTTATTTATTTATTTATTTATTTATGTATTTATTTATTTATTTATTTATTTATTTATTTATTTATTTATATTTGTTTCTACAGTCCTTTAAACAAAAACTTAATTAACGGTGGCCATTCTTAAAAGAAACTTCACATTTCTTCGCGGGCCGTTTGGAATTAGACTAGACCGCAGGCCGTATAATTGATACCCCTGTGTTAGCCTGTATCAGATTAAAAGTGTACAATTTTACGTCAGGCACATCATGAATATTTTGAAAAATTGGTTGGCAAAATAGGCAATAAAAACTTTTAAATACTTACTAAAAATAAAAATGAGCATTAATTTAAATCCTTTGAAAACTATTCTTTAAAATGTTTAAAGGATATATTTCCAGGTTTCCATAAAGCCGTAAAGTAGTCCGAGCCACTCAGACCGGAGTTCCTATCCGACCTGCCTTGTTCTGACCTCGACGACAGTAGGGCTGGTGAGGCTCAGGGAGTGTTTAATTTCCATGACCTATAGAATCCTCGCCTGCTATGTGGGATGGGAAGATCGGAAGAGGTAGACATGGAAGAGTAAGGAAGTGGCCGTGGCCTTAAGTTAGGTACCATCCCTCCATTAGCCTGGAGGAGAAGTGGGAAACCACGGAAAACCGCTTGGAGGATGGCTGAGGTGGGAATCGAACTCCCTCTACTCATTTGACCTCCCGAGGCTGAGTGGACCCCGTTCCAGCATTCGTACCACTTTTTAAATTTCGTGGCAGATCCTGGAATCGAACCCGGGCTTCCGGGGGTGGCAGCTAATTCCACTAACCACTACACCACAGAGGCTGACAGCACTTCTTTACGTGCCAGTAAATCTATCACCGAAATGAGCCAGGATCGAACCCGCCAGCTTGAACTCAGAAGGACCGCGCTTCAACCGTCTAAACTCCACAGATCGGCTATTATTATTATTATTATTATTATTATTATTATTATTATTATTATTATTATTATTATTATTATTATTGCAATAACTGTTTACCATGTTTGAATGACAACACCGATGTAGTACAGCTCAGAACATGGTGTACCGAGCTCGATAGCTGCAGTCGCTTAAGTGCGGCCAGTATCCAGTAATCGGGCGATAGTGGGTTCGAGCCCCACTGTCGGCGGCCCTGAAGATGGTTTTCCGTGGTTTCCCATTTTCACACCAGGCAAATGCCGGGGCTGTACCTTAATTAAGACCACGACCGCTTCCTTCCACTTCCTACACCTTTCCTATCCCATCGTCGCCATAAGACATATCTGTGTCGGTGCGACGTTAAGAAAAAAAAAACAAAAAAAAAAAAACATGGTGCAATGTAGTCTTACTTGAAACAGATTGATGTGATAACTGATGAGACGTGTGTGTTTCTCAGTAGTCATATGCTACCCTAACTTGAAATATATCTTCATTCTATTGGTTTCAGTTTCATACTGAGTGTACTGTTTTATTTAACTTGTCAATATATTTAGTTAATATATTTGAATTTAAGTTGGCCCCGCAGACTAGGAGTCGCATCCCTGCCTCCCACCTGGAGGCTCCGGATTCGATTCCCGGTCAGGCCAGGGATTTTTACCTGGATATGAGGGCTGATTCCAGGTCTGCTCAGCCTACGCGATTACAATTGAAGACCTATCTGACGGTAGGATGGTGACCGCAATCTACACATCCAAGAATATAGGCCAAGGAGTTCCGTCACTCCTCGCAATCTGGAGGCCTTGAGAGGCTAGTGTCCATTATAGCTGTAGTGCCAAGAGGAAAAATATACATATTGAGAGCTGCTTAGCCTGGGCAGTCTCAGTAAGCCGGGTTCGATATGGTGTCAGGACTTTAGGATCCTCTCAGACTTCACTAGAAATGAGTAAGGTCTACTACTCTAAGTTAATCCTGGGAAAAAATGGTGACCGAGTACTCAGTAAACCACTCTCTCCTACTAAGAGTTGAGGTAGGCCGTTCGGTGGACACTATAGTTAGGGCGTCAAGTTGTTATAGTCTAGCACCGCGGATAGCTGGTTCGAGTCCCGTTGGTGAATAAAATATTCACCATGAGAATGTTGGCCGGCAGGGTAGGAGATGTAGTGGTGGTATATGAAGTCTAATTGTTAAATCTCTGCCAAAGGTCTTGGTTCAATTCCAGATCTCTCCGCACTGTTCATATGGAGTGAGTACATAGGCCATGATGTTATTGATGGTGACTCGCCCGTCGGATGGAGACGTTAAACATTGACAGACTCGTTGGTGTTTTTCGACAGTAGCAGGCTATGTGCCGACACTAGATTTAACCCTCCCCCTGCTTTATCATCGTCATCATCATCATTACCACCACACACCCCGACGCGCAGGTTGCCATTGGGTGTCAACTAGAAGGACCTGCATCAGGCCCCTCTAATGCTGAGGTTACGGATAACGGAAGCCTTCACCTACAGCCTCCTTCAATGGGCTTCGTGTTCTATATGGAGGTGTACGCGATACGTAAGCCGCACTCCAAAGATTTAAAAAGTAACCAGTTGCGCCCGAACCCACTTTAAGCAAACACATCAGTAGCGCTGAGAGCACTTTCATCTCCAATAAATGGCAACACTAATAACTGGGAATATTAACCACTGTGCAGTATGTATGGCGCTTGTCTTGCAGAAGCCGGAAATGATTTTTTCTGAATTGATGAGCATCCAGTTTGTCGATCCAAAACTCACAGACGTGGCTGTTAATTTGGTTACAGCACCTGACACATTTTTTCTTCCACAGATTTCCGCTTCAAATACAAATACTTCTAAAGGAAATAGAAATGCACAAGAGGTGTTTCATAGAGCTTTCTCACTTAATTTGAACAGTGCGCATCCATGTATTTACAATTTTCTAGACGCTGTCATTCGAACACACACGAGTAACTATTATATTAAATTAATGATAAAATACTGACCGAGCCAATCTAGAATAGTAGAAACGGAAACAGTATGTTGAAGAGCTAATTTCTTAACTTAGACAAGGAGTTATCAATACACTACATTTTCTTGAAATAATTGCTATTATTATTATTATTATTATTATTATTATTATTATTATTATTATTATTATTATTATTATTATTAAAAGCATAAACATAAATTGCGTCCCAATTATTTGAAACACTTTGACGAGTACCAAGTTATTATTATTTTTTGCTAGTTGTTTTGCGTCGCACCGACACAGATAGGTCTTATGGCGACGATGGGACAGGAAAGGGCTAGGAGTGGGAAGGAAGCGGCCGTGGCCTTAATTAAGGTACAGCCCCAGCATTTTCCTGGTGTGAAAATGGGAAACTACGGAAAACCATTTTCAGGGCTGCCGCCAGAGGCGTTCGAACCTACTATCTCCCGAATACTGGATACTGGCCGCACTTAAGCGACTGTACCAAATTATTAGTAGGATTATTTTAAACAGAATTTAAACCATAACAGTTTATAACAAACTGCTGCACGGAGTCAAAGTCTCTATAAAATGAAAATTAAAACGATGGCGCGCGGAAATAGAGCACCGAGTTCAACTGATAAACTCCCATACGGAGAAAGCCTTCTTTTAGGTGCACGTTATTTTAGTAAGCAGAATTTAATTCATTTTTACGTGATGGTATGCAATACCAGTTCGCTATGTAACTTTCGTAAGCATAACCTACTCGTAAGAGCCCATTTTAACCACTGGTTTGTTCAGTGGTTTAAAAAATCCTCTTCTAAAACACGAACACGAATCGGCACATTCCCCCTATTCACTACGTTCCCATAGCAGCAGACCTCGTATCACACTGCTCTCTACCTCGTTCCGTCCTTTGGAGCAGATATTAATAGATCCTGTTTTCTTTGCCTCCATAATCTCAGTCCTTGAAAACTTCGCCCGTTTCAACTGATCTGGAAACAAATTCTATGCCACCCTTTGTCATATATTAAATATCATTTTTTTTTCATATTACATTCTCATAGGAAAGCCCTTCTTCTTGATATACGATTGGTTGGCGGACGACATGCTTATAACTCGTGAGTGGCTGTCCGGTAAGCGGTTGAATAAAGGATCTAGCCAACAGCAAGAAGAAGAGAAAAGATTTCTAGCCCAACCTCTTTCCTTTTGTATGCATAAACGTGTTTCATTATCATGACACTAACCCGTGCCTCATAACTTTAAATAAATCATAACTCGGAAGAAAAGGAAAGAGAACACGAAATATTCCGAACCTTTAAATCATAAGATAGTCTCACAGTCTGCCGCGCCCTGCTGCTTCTGCCTTTCCTCTTTGTCGACAGGTCTGACCCGTACTCAACCTTGCCAACAATAGAAATGAAATTCTTTCCGAAATAGGCCAGGCGATTATATAGTGTTAGTGGACGACAGCTGTCGTCCAATTTCCGTGTTGGGTGATCGTGTCAAAACAGTAGGTACGAATAAAGCGTTTCTCTGTCAAATAAAGATGAATTAATATTAATTTTTAATCGGTGGTACGCGTACCACCAGTGGTACGTGAGGTGGTGTCCGGTGGTATGCAACGAAGTGGCTCGGTAGAATGTTTAAGTATTGATACACTATTACAAGGGTGTGTTCTTTTTGGAATAAAAATCTTTTACATGACCTATATCTAATAGCATATTCTTAATAAGTCTGTCAACTGTTGGCAGGTGAGCTAACTGTTGTATAAATGTTTTGCTCTGCTCCCTGTTTATTGTCCTTGGAACATTTCTACTCCTGCCATCTTATAATTGCCGTACAAATTGCTGTATAGAGATTACGTCGGTCTGTTTCTCACTGTGATACTGGTTATAAGTTATATTATCTGAATGAGAAGCTTTGCCAGCAGTGTTGCAAGAACGAGAACACCGGGCGAGTTGGCCGTGCGTGTAGAGGCGCGCGGCTGTGAGCTTGCATCCGGGAGATAGTAGGTCCGAATCCCACTATCGGCAGCCCTGAAAATGGTTTTCCGTGGTTTCCCATTTTCACACCAGGCAAATGCTGGGGCTGTACCTTAATTAAGGCCACGGCCGCTTCCTTCCAACTCCTAGGCCTTTCCTATCCCATCGTCGCCATAAGACCTATCTGTGTCGGTGCGACGTAAAGCCCCTAGCAAAAAAAAAAAAGAACGAGAACAGATCAATGAACTTTCATATTCCTGTTTTAAATTTATTCTTTCCCGCTACCTCAAGTTCACCGAAAAGGCAATCAAGTTCTCGATGCCCTTTGTGAATGTTTATATGAGCAAGGATTTTCAAGGCTTTTGCCCTATGTTCATCACAGACAAATATCGTAACTGTAACGGTCAACATGTGGAAGCCGACCTAAATTTAATACTGAAAAATGTTTAGCCTGATGTAACTAAACTAGTTTAAGGGGATTCCACTCACTTTTTCAATTAAAATATATATTATGTACTAATTACTCACGCAGCCATTAACAAAGAATATCGGTCTATCACTTTTCAAAATACTATTCAGTCTTCAAAAGTTTGTATTTTCTAATGTCTTTAAACTTCAGGTATTAGTGGGTACTTATAAAATTTGTAACAGGGGAGTGATAATTCACACTGAAAGATTGATAAATAGCCTACTGAATTTGAATATTCAACAATACTTTGGGATCCTCTTTATAAAGAGAAAATACATTTGATTAAAATAGCACGAAATAAGTTCTTGATGTATTCGTACTGTTTGCCGGGAAAAGCAGCTACAGTACACAACTGAAGAGCAGAACATGTCCTCGGACATTTCTGGCAACAAAAGCCATTAGCTAGAAGAAATTCGATGCTAGTAGCCTAATTCTGCTTTTCATTTTACTCATTACCTGCGGTAATTAAAAATTCTGTAGGACCCATGCTTTTAAAATAAATAAATAAATAAATAAATAAATAAATAAATAAATAAATAAATAAATAAATAAATAAATAAATAAATAAATAAATCAATCAATCAATCAATCAATCAATCACCACTGATCTGTTAATGGTGGTTTGTCGTGTGATGTATTGCATTTATTGGAAGATGTGTATTAAGACGATTGTAATCATACAGGCCCCGAGCTAGAGGAATTAACACAGAGCTCGATAGCTACAGTCGCTTAAGTGCGGCCAGTATCCAGTATTCGGGAGATAGTAGGTTCGAACCCCACTGACGGCAGCCCTGAGATGGTTTTCCGTGGTTTCCCATTTTCACACCAGGCAAATGCTGGTGCTGTACCGTAATTAAGGCCACGGCCGCTTCCTTCCCACTCCTAGCCCTTCTCTGTCCCATCCTCGCCTTAAGACCTATCTGTGTCGGTGCGACGTAAAGCAACTAGCGAGAAAAAGAGGAATTAACAAGACACGATTAAAATCCCCATTCAGGCCGGGAATCGAAACCGTGGCCCTCTGAACCGAAGGCCAGTACGCTGCCTATTCAGCCAAGGTGCCAGACTAGTACTTTTCATTATCATCATCATCATCATCATCATCACTAAGACATCAGGAGTCGTTTAAAGAAAATGCTTTTCGAAAGATCTCCGAATAAAAATTTTTGCATGCATGAACACTTTTTTATGGGTAGCATTTTGACCCAGAGAGGCTGTTCAGAATTGCCCTACCAAGCAGCTGCTCTATTGCTGTGTCGTCTCACCCATTCAATTCTCAATTGTATGCGCTACGCGGAAAATTTCACTGCGATAAATATTACTTGCGCCAGGTCAAATCAGTTTTAGTTCATAAGAACGACCGCAACGGAAACAGCTTCCCGTTTGACACAACGTATAATTGTGCAGAATAATGAACTACTGGGACCACAGAGGCCAAGACTAATTAAAGGAAACACGTGACAGCTCAATGACATTCTCAATAGTCTTACCGTGGCTCAAATTCTGGTCAAATCATATTAAAAGTAATATGACTGTGGTTCGGATTCAACGTGTTTTTGCTTTAATATTCCCTTGACAAAACTGAAACTTACTAATGAGATAGCATAACAAGCGTTCAGAAACTCAGAGATACATAGGCTATTATAATAAACCATGTAGGCCTACATTATTGTTATTATTATTATTATTATTATTATTATTATTATTATTATTATTCTCATACCGATTTTCTCACACCTTTGGGGTTATGGGTGCGAACTTCGAAGAATATTTATATTTGGCCCTGTTTTACGGCCGGATGCCCTTCCTGACGCCAACATTGTATGGAGGGATGTAATCACTATTGCGTATTTCTGTGGTAGTTGGTAGTGTGGTATGCTGTCTGAATATGAAGAGGAGAATGTTGGGACGGACACAAATAGGCTACCCAATCTCCGAACCAGAGAAATTAATCAGACGCGATTAAAAACCCCGACCCAGCCGGGAATCGAACCCGGGACCTTCTGAACCGAAGGCTAGTACGCTGACCATGCAGCCAACGAGTCGGACATTATAATTATCACTATAACTTTCAAGAAATTATCCATCTTTTAGGTGAAAATTCCAACCCAAGAATCCCGGGATTCAAATCTCTGCCGTCTGTGTGGAAAGCCAGCATCTGCGCGTCTAAGTTAATTATTCCCTATTTATTATTATTCTTCTTCTTATTATTAGACTACAATCCATGCTTTTATAGATTCATCATATTTGCATAACGTATACATGGGAACTTGCTGCGTGGATTTTATTTGCCAGTCAGCGTGTGTGCAGGTTACGTAGTGTCTTTTACTGCGATACGTTGAGGAGGGAACGGAACAAGCTTCCAAAATAACTGCTTCCTGCATACTAACTAGAACATTATAACGGATGACGAACGTTTTATTGTTGGTCTACAGTAACTTCAATAAAATGCACGCTGAAGAACTCGCGAACGGTATAACAACACACTCGTTATTTGTACCCACGTTAGGCTGTTCGTTACCCCTGTTAGTTTACCGTATTTGTATGGTATTTAGTGCAGCAAAATTGTTGAGAATACAGTAATTTTGTTTCGGACTCATATCCTACGAGAATGAATTCTGATTACCCAGGCATTCACTTTGTACTGTATTAGTTTATCGTTTACACTCTCTCGCGCTCTCACCCTCCCGTCTCTCCTTTTGTAGATTAGTTCGGTGTGGTTGAATAACGATGAGAGAGACCACGGCCATAGATTCGGTAAATATTTTAATGGACATGTACACAGAACTACAGGATCGAATGTTCAGAAAACAGAAGTCGAGGACACTGCCGGGAATTTTACGTGAATAAGTATGCGTTAGAGTACCTTGTCTTTAAGTTACCAAATGAATCAGCCCGGAAAGTTGTTATTAAGCAGTGGTAAGTACCTACTTTGCCTTCGGTTGCTCCAATGAGCGCAGAAAACAGACAATAACACATGGCCAATGGATTGTTGACAAACGTATTTGTGGAATGCGTACTACCTGCCACCCAATGTCTCTTGAACAAAATCGATGTCTATCCATTGTGGCGTCGACGTAGCAGCGGTTTCATTATCTACCTGCATGACCGCCATCTCGGTAGATGTAGAATACTTTCGTCGTCTCTCTCTTGTGTCGTCGTTTTCCCCTGCTGCGGAGTCTTTCGTTAGTTTCTAATTCGTTCTTTAATTCCCTCATTCGAGGTTTGAGGGTAAAATCCCTATGTTATTGCTGAGATGGTCTTTCCAACCGTATAAGATTTCTTTCTGTATTTCAACTTGGCTTTACAACGCGTATAAGTCAACATTGTGTTGAAATTTTCTTATTTTCAACCTCAACTCAATACAACACCAAAACAACTCTTAACTATAGGGCCTACTGCTAATAATAAGAGTTGGCGTCTGACAGGTAAGGTTGGAGGGAGGAGCACTGCACGTGCCATTTCACGATGTTGCCACATCCCAGCATTCCTTTCTACATACTCTTACCCCTCACTTCCGGCTCACTTGTTCCCTCCTTCATTCTGGCCGCTGTGATCTGTTGTAGACTACCTGGCCAGGCGGTGTCGTCCCATTTGCGATCACTCTTGTACAAACAATCAGGTTCTTATCAGTGACAGTGACAGGTTTGGCAACTCCCAGCAAGACGAGCTGCCCTGAAGTTTTATCTCCATGGCAACCGCAGTCGCCCCACCCTCGTTTCCATGGCAACCACACAGCCACTCCCTTTATCCCGCCTCGGCAGGCAGTAAACGGACCTCCCTCTAAGAAATGTCAGACGACAACTCTTATTATTAGCAGTATAGGGCTCGAATGTTTATGACTTGTCATATTTTTCGAAATATTATTTCCATGGAAAATATAAGTTGAACACGATTTTATCAACGGTGAATAAAATTATGCAATTTTTACGGGTCATATAAAGTCATATTTTGGCTTTTGAACGTTTTTTTTGTCATTTTCCTGTAATTTTTCATATTATGGTCATATTTCCCAGCGAGTTTTAGTTTTTTATCATATTTTTATATTCTTTCATTTTCGCATACCTGCTTGCAGTCCTTTCGAAGACGGGTTTTTCACAACTCCTAATTGTTGTCTAATTTCTTACAATTATTTTTATTAGAAATATATCTTTATGTGAATCAGAAGCGTAAGTTGTAGAGAAAGGGACAGATGAGCTGAAAGCGACACGAAGATGAGCCTCAACTGAACTCAAATGATTTGACGTATTTCGAATATGGACCAATAGCATCCTGCGATGTTCTTTATGATCGCCTATCAAAATGTGACATTTATTTCATTATGTGCTGAGTCGACAGTTACCTCTGTATTGTGTAATTAAATAAACACAAAATACCGTATTATAATAAAAATGAATAGTAATCCACAACCTGTTTCGTCATTCGACCGGATCAGTAATGGAATGAATGAAGCCCCATCTAGCGGCGAGGATAGAAATTGTGCCGACTGCAGAAACCTGTCGCACTCCTGTCTGGAAACAGGCTGTGGATTTTCATTTTCAGATGAAATAAAATGATATTGGAGAGTGTTGCTGGAGTACCCGAAGGAAACCCTGTCCCGCCTCCGCTTTATCCAGCAGACATCTCACATGGAGTGACCGGGATTTGAACCACGGAACCCAGTGGTGAGAGGTCGGCGAGCTGCCGTATGAGCCACGGAGGCTCTCAATAAAAATTAATGTCATTATTTATTTTTTATTATTGAATGTAGGCCTACTAGATTTTAAAAGTATATTTTCAATATAATGTTAATTGAAGATTTTGAAATGTTACCAAAAATTTTGAAGTCATATTTATTGTATATTTTAATACTTCTTAGGTCATAGGTGCTGACATATTTCTAATACTTTTAGGTCATAAACATGCGGGCCCTAGTCATAACTAATGACAACAGAATCCTCATCAAGTGACTTTTTTTTTCTTTGACTATCGTGTGGTCTGCCGGAATATCGTGGTATCAAAATGCGTGCAGAGCGAGCTCGGCTATCAGGGAAGAAAAGAAGAAGAGTGGGGAGTGCACCAGTGTTGACGGAGGAATGAGACAGCAAACTCGGCTGGAGAGCTTGTTAGGGACTGAACTGACATCCTTCGGCGGGACTGAGGTAGAGGAGTTTATTCCGCAGACCGAAATTCAGCCGGTCTGCAAGTTGCAACGTCTTGTCGGCTGAGCTCCATAATTTGATTTTCGTTGTGAGCGATAGTTTGAGATGCACCGCGAAACTCTATCCCCCCATTTAGTTATCATTGTGTATTCTGTACCACCTACAGCAAATTTACAGAAGTATTCAGTCAAAAGATAACAACAAAACAAATCTGAAGCACATACAGATCGCTAAGCCTATCCAGCCAGATGACCCGCGGTGTATGTCATATGGTCCTTGTAACATCTGCAGAATCCTTAGCTTCCTAGACAGGGATCTCAACACCTCAATGGCATTCACGAAGTGAATGAATCCTTGAATGTGTCAAGAATCGAACTCAGCGCCTTCGATTAAGAGGTGGAGTGGCTACTTTTACACCACGGGGCTGATGCAAGAAATCCAAGTCAAGGTATTTTCTTCAATGTTAAGAAGTCCTCATTTTGGGCCACATTTTGATAAACAAGAGTCCTTTAGAAATCATGCAATCAAGCGTACAGTTTTATGTGACTTTTAATGTAATTCATCCTTAGCTTCGAGACTCTGTTTGAATCCAAACAATAGAGACG
Organism: Anabrus simplex; assembly: GCF_040414725.1. Taxonomy (NCBI): domain Eukaryota; kingdom Metazoa; phylum Arthropoda; class Insecta; order Orthoptera; family Tettigoniidae; genus Anabrus; species Anabrus simplex. Next base: position 206,895,371 of record NC_090265.1, read on the forward strand.
CAACATTTAATTGGTGGAATTTGAACCGGCGCAGACTTAGTTAGAAACCATACGCGCCGTGGTGGCCTTTTAAAACTAACAACATTTGATGGGATGTTTAGCCACGTCTCATAATAATAATAATAATAATAATAATAATAATAATAATAATAATAATAATAATAATAATAATAATAATAATAATAATAATAATAATAGTCTAATAATACCTTAAAGGACGGTACGTGCAAAGTCTTGTTATTAAAGGCAAATTATATGTTCTTGAGGGTACTTATTTTCTATCTACGGTATAGGTTATAGAGGGTTAAGCTTTGTTTCGGAATGTGTGCTTGTATAAGTCATTGTCTCGCTTGGTTATGTTAACATGAGAGACAATTTTTATGTGTATGTGCTGAAAGCTTGCAATCTATTATCCCGGAGCAAGTATGGCAAATTATTTAGTATTTCGAAGATTGAATTCCTGCCGATTAAGAAGAAACCTAAAAGGATTGAGGATTGCGCAACTGAAACAGGTAGGCTATTTTCAATAAGGATGCTTTTTCTCCCAGGATGGTAGTCAGACTATGTGAAATGAAATCAACACGTACCCAAGGTAACGCATTGAGCTCGCAATAGCGACAAACTGCAGTTTGTGAGGGAGAAACGAGTCCGCAGAAGAAATACACTTATATCACTGTTTTCGGGCCAACTTTGCTGTACGGAGATGAAGGATGGCCAGACATAGGATATTGATGGCTTACTTTTAAAACCTCCTATGTCCCAACGCTCTTCCCGCCCATTATATTCATTAAGACTGGTCACGCCACCCCCCCCCCCCCCAAACACATATTTTTTCTTTTTACAATTTGTCTTACGTCGCACCGACACAGATAGGTCTTGAGGCGACGTTGGGATAGGAAAGGCCTAGGAGTGGGAAGGAAGCGGCCGTGGCCATGATTAAGGTACAGCCCCAGCATTTGCCTGGTGTAAAAATGGGAAGCCACGGAAAACCATCTTCAGGGCTGCCGACAGTGGGGTTCGAATCCACTACCTCCCGGATGCAAGCTCACAGCTACGCGCCTCTAACCGCACGGCCAACTAGCCCGGTCTTAAGGAAAATAATGGATAGGAAGAGCATGGAGAGATACGATGTTTTAGAAGTAAGTCATCGATATGTTATTTACAAGACGGAAATAACAGATAAATTTGCCAGAATGAATGTTGGTATACACAACAAAACAACAACAACACTGGTACACTCCGTCCGAGAGTTCGCTCAAAAATAGACGTGGCTCTGTAGGAGGCACGTTAAATGAAATATGATTTTAAAATTACAATGGCTAGTTTAATGTATTATTGGGCAGATTATAATATGGCAAATGAGAAAGAGGAACTTAGAGATCGGTCTTGTTAATGACAGGCCGATGGCTCACGCGAAACATAAGTTCGATCGACATGTCGTGAGTAAAGATGAGGTCTATAAACGAGTTGCCCAGCTTAGCCGGTGTTCGTGTAGAGACAAGATCTACAATTAATTGTTTCCTCGTAGCATACTACAACGTTTTATTGTGATGAAGATGAAGTTTGAGTGAGATCTCCCATAATAATGACTGGATTTTTTTTTTTTTTTTTGGTCTCAAATTCTGCATAGTCTAATAAGATAACTTTGGCTGTAGCAGAGTACTTCATCAGAATCGAGTACAGATACATGGCACAGTTGGTTGTGGACGGAGGTAACGCTACCAAACGCGAGTGATTGCTCCATCATCTACAGCCGACATCCAATCTACAGGCTCTACAGGCCTGATAGAAATGATGAGACCGATGAGCTATAAAAGTAGCTAGATGATGAAATCAGAGGAGAAAAATGAAACGATACCACGGAGTCGTGAGCTATACTAATTTTCAGCATCGCGACAATCTCGATTTCAACAAAAATTGGGGGACGCCCCCTAAACTCACCATGACGTTACTGCTTATTGAAACTAATTTGCAAGAATTTTTTTCATCCTTCACTTTTTTGACAGTCTTTTGTATTTGCAAAGTTACGAAGCCGAACTTATTATAAATTCGCACGTAAATGTCGAAATTCTACGCGGAGCACAGCATGTGAATGAAACTAAGGACGTCAAAATAATAATGTAATGGTCACTTATTTACTATCGTTCCGACACAGACAGGTCTTACGGCGACGAAGGGAGAGGAATGTGCTACGACTGGAAAGAAAGCGACCATAGATTTAATTGAAATATATCTCCAGCATTCGCTTGTTGTGAAAATGGTCAACAACGGAAAACCATCTTCAGGGCTGGCAACAGCAGCATTCGAACCTACTATCCCCCCGAATAAAATCTGAGAGCTAAAAACCAAACCAAACCAACCCAAGCCCAATGTCGCAACAGCCCCGAATGGCCATGGCCTACCAAGCGACCGCTGCTCAGCCCGAAGGCCTAGAGAATACGAGGTGTCGTGTGGTCGGCATGACGAATCTTCTCGGCCGTTATTCTTCGCTATCCACACCGAGGCCGTCAGCTCGCCGCCAGATAGCTCTTCAATTCCAATCACATACGCTGAGTGAACCTCGAACCAGCCCTCAGATCCAGATAAATATCCCTGACCTGGCCGGGAATCGAACTCGAGTCTCCAGGTAAAAGACAGGATCACTATCCTACACAGCGGGGCAAAACTGAAATCTACGAGACCCGAATCACGTGGCCAACTCTTCCCACGTATACCGCACATGTCAGCTCAGTGTGGCAGAACTGCTTTCTACATCCCCCTCCCTTCCATTGCTTCAGTCCGCAAGAAGTTATTACCCTACCTGAGAAGAATAATGAGTGCGTACATCATTTATAATATTAACCTTTGTACAACTGGTTTATGTATTCTCCTTTATTTCTCTACTGGAACAGAAGAAAGAAACTTTCCTCATCCTGCCAGCAGCTAAACGTGAGATGAGATGATAAAATAAGACGGAAAGAAAGGTACGGTAATCTATAGCGAAGGAGGACAACCTAGGGGAGTGGCTTCGTTACACTGCAATAAAAATGGCTGCCCCCTCCTAATCCTGCTTCTTCGGCTGTATTCTGCGAGATAACTGCCCTACTGTAGTGACATATCAGATTTATATAAATACGAGTATGATATCAATAAAACCTATGATGCAGAACCAGACATACAGGAGTTCCCAAACGTGAGGGAAATATGGGTGGTGGATGGGGGTGGGAGGATGGATAATACAACCCAAAACACCATAAACATTCCTTATCGACATATGTCCTACGATCGATTGCTCAGGAGTTATACGCTTTCCAACTTTGTAAGGGAAGTATTGGTATTAGGCTTGCCTGGCACATAAGTAACTGCAATAAGTCGAGTAGCTGTCGCCATGTTAGCGTACCAGTATGAATACTGCATTCTAATACAAGAAGTGCTCAAAATGTCCACCATGCAGCTGAATCCACGCTTGAACATGCCGCCTCATTTATTGTCGCACCCGTTCGAACACTCCAGGCATTGCACGTATTCGATGGTAAAAATGAAACGAAATGGCGTATGGCTTTTACTACCGGGAGTGTCCGAGGACATGTTCGGCTCGCCAAGTGCAAGGCCTTTCTATTTGACACACGCAGGCGACCTGCGCGTCGTGATGAGGAGGAAATGATGATGAAGACAACACATAGAATGCACCCAGCCCCCGTGCCAGAGAAATTAACCAATGCTGGTTAAAATTCCCGACCCTGCCGGGAATCGAACCCGGGAACCCTGTGACCAAAGGCCAACACGCTAACCATGTAGCCATGGAGCCGGACGTATTTGATGGTAACCTCACTCCACACGCTGGCGAATGACTACAGTGTCCTTAATGGCATGCCTGACTCGAGACTTAATCCTAAATAAGAATTACCCTCCCCCACCGTCCATTCCAGCTCATAACTAAAACGGGCGTAGTTGGCAAACGATCGACCTAAGAGCATATCGTCGCTGCCGGGACAAAACCTCCTATGTGAAATATTTTAGCTTAGAACTTTGGCCGGTAAGGTTCTGTCATCTAAGGTGCAATATTGTGTGAAGATGGTCAAGGCATTCTCGCTCTTCATAAGGTATGTGCTGCGGGTCAGTATATCTCCAAAAATATATTCACATAAGAGCTTTTGTCCCGGCAACGACGATATGCTCATAGAGAGCTTTTCTGTTATTTTGGAATGTACTTTCCTCCTGATTAATTTTGCACATGCTTGGGGACACCTGTATATTGATTTATTCATCATCAATAAACACTTTCCAGTCCATTAGAAAAATGGTTATCTTAGTAAACAATTGTTATTTACGTTACACAGGCTGGGAGTGAGCTGTCACAACAACAACAACAACAACAACAACAGAAACGTACTAAATGCATAGGTCTGTTGATCACAATTACCGCAGCCTATACCAGGAAGTGGCACCACTAACCACTAACAACAACAACAAAGTCCATTTTACTGCACGATTCGGTTGTTGATTAACTCACAAAGTACATCGCGACGTGAGTCAGTGTCTTAAAAGTAGCTTCCGGACACGTGGTTAAGTAGAAGTCCGGGATTGATGGGAGAAGCAACTATGCAGGCGGCCTTAGCGTGACAAGATAAAAGAAGGCACAATGTTATTTAGAGGAGATGCACAAAGCATTCTCCAGTCGAAAGCTTATTCAATCTTGATAGCAGTATAGGCAATAAACTTGCGGCTTACTACACCTCCATAAACGAAAATTTAGAAGTTGTCACAGGTAGGTGTTTAGAAGATAGTGGGGTAGGAGGATTTATAATGTCCACAACAAAGAATAATGCAATACAGCACGCCCTTACTTCTTATATAAGGAAGAATATATCGAGACACCGCGGTAGGCAACAATCTAAAACCGTATCAAGGTAATAAATGGAAAATACTGGTATAGAATTAATGTGTTAGCGTAATCTGTTTGAGAAATTTAAGTCAGTGCTTCATCGAGATTAGAAGAATATTTCAGGTGGAAGAACGAGGGTACCTGCATCTCACCTCCATGGTTTGAAGGAATTCACCTTGTGAATATGAAGTAGTAACCACGGACCTCATATGAGTCTAGCGTCTCTTGTACTTACTTGAATTATGCTCCTTCTTTCATACTTCGGGAGTGGGGGGGGGGGGTGTTGGGAGGGGCGGCATGATAGCCGAGTAACATCGCCAGTCACTTCTCAGGAAGGCGATAGCGGTTCGAGCACTGGCTAATGCATGTGGGATCAATGAAAGGAAAATTAACATCCCTGTGAAAAAATGAAATGGCGTATAGCTTTTAGTGCCGGGAGTGTCCGAGGACAAGTTCGGCTCGCCAGATGCAGGTCTTTTGATATGATTCCCGTAAGCGACCTGCGCGTCGTGATGAGGATGCAATGATGTTGAAGACGGCACATACAACTAGCCCCCGTGCTAGCGAAATTAACCAAGTATGGTTAAAATTCCCTACGCTGTCGGGAATCGAACCCAGGACCCCTGTGACCAAAGGCTAGCACGCTAACCATTTAGCCATGGAGCCGGACAACATCCCTGTGATTGAGAACGCACATAAAAGTGAAAGTCCCGTGGCGATGGTGACGATATCAAAAGTCACGTAAAACTACAAGCTTGATATTTCTGCTTTTCTTAACCGACCTTCCAAGGTCAAATCCTCTTTTTCTTCGGCCCAGACAGTATTAGGCTTTGGTCTATCATTGTTTCGCCATTCACGAACTGTAACTTCCATTATTCGATACTTTGATTATTTGAGGAGTGGAACCTCTTAGCATTTTTCCCGACGATTAATTTCAAGAGAAGGCCGGGCTGAGTGGCTCAGACGGTTAAGGCGCTGGCCTTCTGACCCCAACTTGGCAGGTTCGATCCTGGCACAGTTCGGTGGTATTTGAAGGTGCTCAAATACATCACCCTCGTGTCGGTAGATTTACTGGCACGTAAAAGAACTCCTGCGGGACTAAATTCCTGCACCTCGGCATCTCCGAAGACCGTAAAAGAGTAGTTAGTGGGACGTAAAGCAAATAGCATTATTATTATTAGTTTCAAGAGGGATGGGTAATTCTATATTGTTTTAGGTGTAGTATTGTATTTAAGAACTATGGATGGTAGAGTAAGATTATCTCACAAGTGGTAGCAACGGGTAATAATTGTTTCATCTTGTGTAGTCATGGAAATTGTAAAGATAGTGACATACAGTACACACTTTCTTAACGTCTATATTTCTGTTCTAGTAAACATGAGAATCAGGATGATTCTGGGATTTCTACGAACAATTTAGAGAGCTTGCCAGGGAAAACCATCCCACCACATTTTATCAGCATAAAATTGCTTCACTTCGAGAAACCAATGTTAAAAATAGTCCCAAAAGCCAAATGCCTGGCCGATGAAATTATTCGTCTCTGTTGTCAGCTTCATGCCATGACAGATAGCACACAGAAGAATTTGCATTAGTTCTTGAGGACATGATACCCAAGTCTCCCTCGTATACTCTTCTAGAAGACTTCCCCGCTCATAATATTCTAGTTATAATTTAAGAGTCACAATATAGGGCTACAGTGATTTAGTGGATTTTGTCAGAGAACTGGGTCTGGGGGCATCGGGCAACAATTTTCTTAAAATTGTCACGGTCAAAATTATCGGCTCCGTTTTCCGTTCATATTTTCTGTCCCATACAGGCACAATTTTAAACTGCCAAAATATTAAAATGTTAACTCTTTGAATATATCGTTGGTTCGCAAGATCGATATCAGACAGGATATAAAGTAACCCTAATTTGAACACAAATACAATATTCAACAGTGTAAGTGCACTGAATTTATTTCGTTTTACTTATCTGCTTACTTAGTGTGTATGTGTATGTGTGTGTGCGGCGCGTGAGAGAGACAGAGAAGTGTTATGATGTGTAACTGTGATATCTATTGGTATGTATGTTTTAATTAAGTAGCGCTGGAGCCGTGAAAGAAGCGGCCATGACCAGTAGGCTATATTATGCAACCTCCCTGCAGTCAATTGGCTATGAAGGGATGAACTACCGAAGAAAAACAGGTCTTTGCGGAAAGTAACATTTTAACACACTTTCTGTTTTATTTGAGGATATTTCCACACCATCCAGGCTCTTGAGTAAGTTTCTTCATCCTTATCGTGGCCCTAGTGCGAATATTTAAACATTTAGTCTGCACCGAATTTTCTTAAAATTGTCACGGTCAAAATTATCGGCTCCGTTTTCCGTTCATATTTTCACTCCCGTTTATGTTGACAATTGTTCTTCAGTGAGAATTGATGGTAGAATGAGTTCTTGGTTCAGGGTACTTACTGGGGTTAGACAAGGCTGTAATCTTTCACCTTTGCTGTTCATAGTTTACATGGATCATCTGCTGAATGGTATAAAATGGCAGGAAGGGATTCAGTTAGGTGGAAATGTAGTAAGCAGTTTGGCCTATGCTGACGACTTGGTCTTAATGGCAGACTGTGCCGAAAGCCTGCAGTCTAATATCTTGGAACTTGAAAATAGGTGCAATGAGTATGGTATGAAAATTAGCCTCTCGAAAACTAAATTGATGTCAGTAGGTAAGAAATTCAACAGAATTGAATGTCAGATTGGTGATACAAAGCTAGAACAGGTCGATAATTTCAAGTATTTAGGTTGTGTGTTCTCCCAGGATGGTAATATAGTAAGTGAGATTGAATCGAGGTGTAGTAAAGCTACTGCAGTGAGCTCGCAGTTGCGATCAGCAGTATTCTGTAAGAAGGAAGGCAGCTCCCAGATGAAACTATGTTTACATTGGTCTGTTTTCAGACCAACTTTGCTTTACGGAAGCGGAAGCTGGGTGGACTCAGGATATCTTATTCATAAGTTAGAAGTAACAGACATGAAAGTAGCGAGAATGATTGCTGGTACAATCAGGTGGGAACAATGGCAGGAGGGTACTCGGAGTGAGGAGATAAAGGCTAATTTAGGAATGAACTCGATGGATGAAGCTGTACGCATAAACCGGCTTCGGTGGTGGGGTCATGTGAGGCGAATGGAGGAGGATAGGTTACCTAGGAGAATAATGGACTCTGTTATGAAGGGTAAGAGAAGTAGAGGGAGACCAAGACGACGATGGTTAGACTCGGTTTCTAACGATTTAAAGATAAGAGGTATAGAACTAAATGAGGCCACAACACTAGTTGCAAATCGAGGATTGTGGCGACGTTTAGTAAATTTTCAGAGGCTTGCAGACTGAACGCTGAAAGGCATAACAGTCTATAATGATAATGTATGTATGTATGTATGTATGTATGTATGTATGTATGTATGGAGGCACAATTTAAACTGCCTAAATATTAAATAACTCTTTGAATATATCGATGGTTCGCAAGAACGATATCAGACAGGCTGTAAAGTAACCCTAGTTTGAACACAAATAAAATGTTCAACAGTGTAAGTGCACTGAATTTATTTAGTTTCATTTATCTGCTTACTTACTTATTTTCGTCTCTAATTTCCATGAGTGAATGAGATGGTGAAAAATATAATCAATGAATAGGCCTATGAAAACGCGATGCGATTTCGTTAAAGGATGAGTTATCCACTGATGATTACGGCTTAGTATATTCTGAGGAGGGTTATTTCCTTCCTTCAAGTCCATAGTATAGGTGATGATACGGACAAAAATGTCACCCAGTTAATTACATTCACATTTTGTCTATGTTAGAAGAACAAATAATTTTATCTTCTGAAGTGTAGGTAGAAGAGTGTATCCTCAAATAAATTATCTGGACATTCGTAATGTATCCATTAAATTCCGCCTAACTACAAAACTGTTAAATTATGACCTTTTATAGCTTTTGGACTTACTTTAACACCATCTCCACCACAGCGTCCTAACAAGGGTGAGCTCTGAGAGACCAGCCGAGAATTGAAAATGGATTTTTAAAAAAACAGGCAGTATACTAGTGTACTATACTAGGCCACACTGTCAAGTTGAGTTATACTCAAGAGAATCAAAGAGAACACTCTCTGTCCATTTGTGGTAAATATAACTTAAGCTAAAGATATTCCTGAAAAAATGTTTGTCTAACTACGATTCGAAATACCTTCTTCTTCTTCTTCTTCTTTTCCTCCACATCTGTTGTGGGGTCACGGTTGGGAACTGTGTCGCACATATGTATTTGTCCCAGTTTTAGGGCCGGGTGCCCTTCCTGACACCAAACCTATATGAAGGGATGTAATCACTATTGCATGTCTCTTTAGTGGTTAGTAGTGTACTGTATTGCCTGAGTATGAACAGAAGTGTATTGGAACAAATACAAACACTCAATTCCCGAACCAAGTGAATTAATCAGACGCGATTAAAATCCCCGATCCTGACGGGAATTGAACCTGGGACCATCTCAACCTAAAGCCTCAACCCTGACAATTCAGCCAATGAGTCGGACAAACCATTCGAAATACCTATGAGGTATCAAACCTCGAGGAAATAGATAAGTAGCTGCAATTCGGAATTCTGCTGAGAATACCTTGATTCTCTTAGGCTTATCAAGTCTCAGAAAAGGTGGCAATACAGTTTTAACAGTGAATTCGCTATCGTATTGAATCTGTCACCAACAATGAAGGCACCTGCTACACGGCAATACATCACGACCCTCAGCGATAAATCTCACATTATGCGGGGCCATATTTTTTGGTGTGCATACAATATCGAGAGCCTGAAAAAGAGAAAGGGTTTTTGACCTGATGCAATCTCACCCTATACACGAGTAGTGCACACACCATTATATAATCATAAGTAAATCATTTTAGTCAGCTTTTTCAATTGGATCTAGCCATACTGATTAACTCTCGACAGGTTGAATTAGATAATTTGTACAGTTGTGCAGGTTTTCAAAACTAAATGAAGCATTTCCGGACACACTTTCTTTCCAATAACTGAAGAATTTCTGTAAGTAAAACGTCTGTCGATAATTTGAAGTAAATTACATTCCTCGATTGAGCTTGCATTTTCTGTTTTTTTTAAATATTTTATCTGTAGCCTATATTATATGATCTTTTTTTACTAAGCAGTCTTTCGACATCATCAACTACTTCAGAGGCAATCGGTTTAATGTATGTCTCGCTATCCGTCTATCTTTATGTCTATCTCTCCCTCTATCTCTCTCTCTCTCTCTCTCTCTCTCTCTCTCTCTCTCTATCTGTCTGTCTTACCGTAACGCAATTCCCGAAACCACGGTCTCGGGGTAATGAGCCTGTCTCTTATCTGGAGAACTAGGGATCGATTCTGGGCCAGATCAAGGAAATTTACCTGGATCTGACGACTGATTCGTGGTTCACTCAGCTTACATGAGAACAGCTGAGCAGCTACCTGACAATGATGTCGCGATCTGTCGACTATTTGTTATTTGTTTCCTTGGGCCGATGACCTTAGATATTAGGCCCTTTTAAAAACAAGCATCATCAAGTAAGCAAGCTGTTTCTTTTTTTTTACCGTAGATGCTGGGCTAATTTTCATTACTATATTAAATAGAGAAGCAGAGCAAAGAGAGTGTGAGAGGGATGACGGGGATCTGAAATTATTTCTTACTAATACGTGTGAGTATCTTGGTTATTTTGTTCTCGAGGCCAAAAATGACAGGGCATTCTTTTATGAATCTCGGCATATATCGTGTTACTGCAAATGCTAGGTTAATTAATATTACACTATTTAGGAGCAACGGGGCTAAGAGAGGTCTGAGATTGTTTCTTGCTGATATGTCGAAAGTGATCAGTTCTATTTAGAAATTGTCTAACAAAGCTTAATTTAAATTACATTTTGAACATGCTATTCTATAACAATATTTTTTCCCAGCTAATCCTGACAGATAAAATTGCGATTAACCTAGAGAATTGTATTTGAAGCTGTGATCTTGGAATCCGGAGCTCCTGGAAATAATAAAAATAGCATTTCACCGACTTCTTCTTCTTCTTCTGCCGCTTTTGTTCCACCCTGGTTGGGTCGCTGGTACGAAAGTATAGACTAGGCCCTGTTTTACAGCCGGATGCTCTTCCTGACGCCAACCCCATGTGGAAGGATGTAATGACTATTGCGTGTTTCTATGGTTGTTGATAGTGTGAGCTGTTGTTTGAATATGAAGAGGAGAGTGTTAGGTTAAGCGCAAACGCTCAGTACCAGAGATAAAAGAATTAATCAGACGCGATAAAAATCCCCGACCCGGCCAGGAATGAGCCCGGGACCTTCTGAACCGAAGACCTCAACGCTGACCACTCAGCAAAGGAGTTAGACCAGAACGTTTCATTTTATATGAAACAATATTATTTAATAATGCCAGTGGAGTTTAGTTACCTCCTCGACACACGCACATTCATTGTAGCATCCGGCTCCATGGCTAAATGGTTAGCGTTCTGGCCTTTGGCCACAGAGGTCCCGGGTTCTATTCCCGGCAGGGTCGGGAATTTTAACCATTATTGGTTAATTTCGCTGGCACGGGGGCTGGGTGTATGTGTAGTCTTCCATCATCATTTCATCCTCATCACGACGCGCAGGTCGCCTACGGCAGTCAAATCAAAACACCTGCATCTAGCGAGCCGAACTTGTCCTCGGACACTCCCGGCACTAAAAGCCATACGCCAATTCATTTCATTGTAGTGTACTGTACAATGTCCATACAGAGGCATTTCCCGCCATCGCAACCGGTGTCTATCATACCGCTCAGTAGTGAGAGGTAAATTTAGTGTTAGTCTGTTGTAAGATTGTATCTGAGTGAGAAAGTGAAACCTTACGGAGGTGGCGTAATTAAGCCTGGCTGGAAATCAAACCCAAGATTTTATGAATTGAAGGAACTGGATGAGAACGTTCACTCTCCATCTATAAAGGACGTATACGCCCCTATAATTACTGCTGACTTACGAATCTTGCGAGCGTACCGAAAATCATCTCGCAAATTTTAACTGACTTCTTACTGATCTCTGCTATTCGAATTTTCGATATCGAATTCATTTCAACATCCCATAACGATCCGATGTACCGAAGCTCGAGTGTACACCTCTACTTATCATTATCTAGATTTTGTTGAGAGTAAGCATAAGCTAGGACATATTCACAATTTGCTTTACGTTGCACCAACACAGAAACTTCTTACGGCGACGATGGGATAGGAAAGGGTTAGGAGTGGGAAGGGAGCGACCGTGGCTTTAACTGAGGCAGAGCCTCAGCCAGCATTTGTCTGGTGGGAAAAAGGGAAACCATGAAAACCATCTTCAGGGCTGCTGATATTGGGGTCACCAGGCGAGTTGGCCGTGCGGTTAGGGACACGCAGCTCTGGGCTTGCATCCGGGAGACAGTGGGTTCGAACCCCACTGCCGGTAGCCCTGAAGATTCTTACCGTGGTTTCCCGTTTCCACACCAGGCAAATTCCGGTACTGTACCTTAATTAAGGCATGGCCACTTCCTTCCCATTCCTAGGCCTTTCCTTTCCCTCACCGCCAGAAGACCTATCTGTGTCGGTGCGACGTAAAGAAAATAGAAAAAAGAAAAAAAATTTGTGTTCGAATGCATTATCACTCTTTTTTTCTTTTTTTAACTGACTTATTTACAAACAACGGTTAATAATAATTTCCTATCGTTTAACAAAATGAACACAGAAAATAGAGAAAGAAAAACATAATATTTGCAAATTCCTGTTACCTGAAGTTCGTGAACTAAACATAATATGACAGTTTTTGGTGCAGTTTTTTGTAAACATAGAAAAATATGTATACTTTTAAACTGTCAAACAAGAATAATTTAACAATAACGCATACAAACAGAAAAATTTCCCGAGGCACTTCCTCTACTTCGGACAAGTAAGAGCTTTTCTTATTCAGAAAAATCACGCTCAGCATGGGGCTCGAACCGACGACCCTGAGATTAAGAGTCTTATGCTCTACCGACTTAGCCAGCCGGGCTGCAGGGTATTGAGCAAAAGGCACGTGGTGTTCGCAAGCGGTCACCCATCTAAGTACTGACCACGCCCAGTGTTGCTTAACTGCGGTGATTGAACGAGACCCGGTGAATTCAACATGATATGGCCGCTGGCTCTCTCGAGTTCAAGCTGACAGCTACGTGATCAAACCACGTAGCCACTTGCATAGGACAAAATATGTAAACCTCATCCTCCGTCTCGCAGATAAGACGGAAACTTTCCTTGCATTACGAGGTACTGACAGTCTGTGTGTGTACGCGCATCTCAATCACTGAGAACATCTAAAGCAACGTGAAGTGTAGAGAAAATAAGAGAGCACATTCATACTAAGAAGCCTGCTAAGATAACCTAATAAACGAAGACAAAGAAGGTCTAAGTGCTTCAAGACACACCCCATAAAAGTGTACAAGGAGTTGACAGTGCACAAGAAGAGACAAAAGATAACAGTTCGTTTATGATTCCATGAGGAGCTGTAATGAAACGTCATTGTATTATATAGAGGCATACCACACACACTCCTCAGCTATCACTTACTGCGCCTCTCTGTAATTAAACCTCATTATGTAGTGGCATGCCACACACATACTCAACTATCTCACTTCGTCTATCCGTGCATTTCTTTATTCCTCTCCCTTCAATTGCAAGTGCATTTTTAAAATGAGATTTCTATTAAATTGACGGATTAGTTTGTGTAGTTTTTGTACAGGTGCAATCAGCAATGCCATATAGCGGTGGTAAGTGGTAGTGAAAGGGACAGAACAGACAATAGTACGTCTGTGTAATGTTATTGTTAATTAGTTCCAGAGGCGTCCGCCTCTGTGGTGTTGTAGTTAGTGTGATAGCTGCCACCTCCCGGAGGCCCTGGTTCGATTCCCGGCTCCGCCACGAAATTTGAAGAGTGGTGCGAGGACTGCAACGAGGTCCACTCAGCCTCAGGAGGTCAACAAGTAAAGGGGGGATTCGATTTCCACCTCAGACAACCTCAAAGTGATTTCCCACTTCACCTCCAGGAAAATGCCGGGGTGGTACCTAATTTAAAGCCACAGCTGCTTCCTTCACGCTTGCTTGCTTCCCATCCTTCACAAGGCCCATGTTCGGCATAGCAGGTGATCCTCCTCCCCAGTTATATCCCCCGATCCAACGTCTCACGCTCCAGGACACTGCCCTTGAGGTGGTAGAGGTGGGATCTCCTACTGAGACTGAGGGAAAAACGAACCGTGTACGGTAAACGGATTTAGCAAGAAAGAAAAGTTCCAGGGGTAGATTGCAGCGTACAAACTGACAACGATAACATCTCCAAGTTTATTTTCGGGTATAGCCTATCAGTCAGGCACACCGTATGTGTGTAAACTGAATATCAAAAACGCCGTGATGACAGTGTTCAACATTAGGCCTATATTTCAAGTAAGTTTTGTTTGAAACGTATATCTAAATAAAGCTGACCGTTTTCAAAGTATCATCGTTTCACTCGTCTTATTACCGAGCTCGATAGCTGCAGTCGCTTAAGTGCGGCCAGTGTACAGTAATCGGGAGATAGTGGGTTCGAGCCCCACTGTCGGCAGCCCTGAAGATGGTTTTCCGTGGTTTCCCATTTTCACACCAGGCAAATGCCGAGGCTGTACCTTAATTAAGGCCACGGCCGCTTCCTTCCACTTCCTAGGCCTTTCCTATCCAACCGTCGCAATAAGACCTATCTGTGTCGGTGCGACATAAAGCAAATAGATTCTTCTGAATATCAAAATGCCAACTAGCACAGCAACTAGGCCTACGGTAACAAAACCACACCCCACAGATCTAAGTTCTGATAAGCCCTTATCTACTAAGTGACTACTACTCAGCCCGAAGATCTACACGTTACGAGGTGACGCATGGGTAACCGGAGTTGACCTCGAACCAGCGCTCAGATACAGGTAAAAATCCCTGAGCTGCCTGGGAATTGAATACGGGGCCTCCAGGTACGTGGCAGGCTCGTTACCCCTAGACTGCAAAGACGACATCTACGTAAACGGAATTCTAAAATATGTGCAGAGATTCATTAAAGTATACTCTGACTCAGGAATTAATTCTTCAGGAGGATTCCAGTTTGTGTGGTACCAACTGAAAATTATTATTATTATTATTATTATTATTATTATTATTATTATTATTATTATTATTATTATGTCTGGTTCGTTGGCTGAATGGTCATCGTAATGGCCTTCGGTTCAGAGGGTCCCTGGTTTGATTACCGGACGGGTCGGGGATTTTAATCTTCCTTGGTTAATTCCAGTGGCTCGGAGGCTGGGTATTTGTGCTGTCCCCAACATCCCTGCAACTTACACACCACACATAACACTATCCTCCACAGCAGTAACACGCAGTTACCTACACATTTCAGATGTCGCTCATCCTCATCGGAGGGTCTACCTTACAAGGGCTGCACCCAGCTAGAAATAACCACACGGAATTATTATTATTATTATTATTATTATTATTATTATTATTATTATTATTATTATTATTATTATAGGCACCAAGGGGCAGGATTATTTCCCCGCAGAAGTTTATTTACGCGCCGGCTAATCTACCACTCGAGGCTGGCATATTTGAGCACCTTCAGACAGCACCAGCTGGGATCGAACCCGTCTAGTTGGCAGTCTTTTATCTGCACCACTCAGTTCTGCTAGAGTGTAATCAAACCTCTGACTTATAGGTATTCAAAATGGCTTTTTTTTAATTTGCTTTACGTCACAACAACATAGATCTTAGGTGGCAGTGGGATAGGGAAGTGCTAGGTCTGAAACGGAAACGACCATGACCTTAATTACGATACAGCCGCAGTATATGCCTGCTCTGAATATAGGAAACCATGGAAAACCATCTTCAGGGCTACTGACAGTGGAGTGCCCGAATGCAAGCTCAGAGCTATGTGACGCAAACCACGTAGTCAACCCCAAAATCAAAAGGAAGCAAGCTTACAATTTTACATGATTGTCGATATCGTGATCGTAGCAAAAGAACTTCCCATTTAATGTACAATCCGAGCCTCAGAGAACGTGATTTTTCATTTCAAAAATCTCATATATCCTTGTCGGGATACTAACAGTGCCCGCCATGATGAGAAACCAGCAACGATGCCATATAATGCCTGTATAAGTCAGCTTAAGCCCTTTGTGGAACTACCTACCTGCACTGTGACGTTTTCTAAAACTTACAATAACAGAATAGACGTGAAATAGTTTCCTATTAATTTTTAAATATTGTTCAGGCTATCTATAAACCACGTTATTTCAACTCTTCGAGTTTCCATCTTTTTTCATTTTAACCACACGTTCTTTCATTCCTTCTCGAGACCACTGACTTGGTGGACGTGGTGTGGCTGAGTGTTGTAGGGACGTTTTAAATCTTACGACATTTGTATCATTGTGCGTTTCTACTGTATATTTTTGTGGGATTGACTGTCTCTTAGTCTACATCATTTCGATCTGCTTAGTCTCATTAGTAACTGGAAGACTGCGTTGTGGTTTTGTCAAGATAGTCTTTGGTAATCCATTCTTTTTAGATGACCATCCTCATGGATGTTATTATTATTATTATTATTATTATTATTATTATTATTATTATTATTATTATTATTATTATTATTATTATTATATGCCTTTGCTGGCGAGATGTAGTGTTTACAGTGCACTATGTCTTCTGGTATGGGATACATCAAATTTGTTACTTTCATTGACCTGTCTCAGTCTCATCCTTGGCTTCGACAATATGAAAGTGACTGAGGTATGAGTGATGCTAGTAATACCATTGCTTATGCAGCCAGTCCCTGTCATGAATGGTGTGAAAATATCGCTCATAGGGTCAGTTAGTGCATGCATTTCAGTGGGCTTGGCAGACTGATATGTAATACCAGCGGCTGGCTCGGTGAGGAAAGCAACGGGAAACTACCTCACTCCTCATTTCCCTAGTAGGCCTCTTCAGTGACGCCTAGGCTATTTATGACAGCTGTTGGCGGAGCTGCAGAGGATCGAACCAGCCTTCGGGCTGAATACCCAAGAAAAGAGAGAGATTATTATTATTATTATTATTATTATTATTATTATTATTATTATTATTATTATTATTATTATTACGATGTAAGTCAAAATTTTCTTATAAATACTGCTAATGACAAGTGGTGATTTCAAAAGTTTCAAAGACTTTAACATAAATCTGAGAAATGTAGGTCTACTTCTTGTTTCTGATTTAACGCTTCATGTTTTGAGTGAGGTATTGACTACCACATTACCTGATAAAGAGAACTCTTTGATCCATACTCCTGTTAGGGGCGGAGATATTTGGTATCTTCAAGATGTGGCGTTGTGTATTCCGGGCCAGCCCATGGCTGCCAACCACACGCTTCTCAGACGAAGGTCAAGGTCCAGTGGTCCAGCTTGTTCTGTTCAAGGACTCCACACATGACTCGCTCTATAAATCACTGTTACTAAATCTTTTCTCAATACCTAATTAACCAGAATAACGTGGCCGCAACTCATAACAAAGGACTCCTTTCCCCCTCCAAGTAACAGCTGTAATCATCTCCGTTTAGATCATGCAGGGCGAACGATGTTACAAGTCAACACTCATCCATTAATGCAGAACTTATTTCGAGTTCCAGAATTATGATTCAGGTTTTAATAAATAAAAGTTTTTCAGCTTTTATATATATCAAATACAATTGGCATACAGATAAATAAATATAGACTCATTGCCAGAGAGGAGAACGACAGGCTTCAGCAACCGCACAATATTCCTATACTCGCCGCTAGATGGGGCTTCATTTTTTGCATTCCTGACCCGGTGGAATGACTGGAAACAGGCTGTGGATTTTTTTCATAAATATAGAACATTGTTTTTATATTTAGATTTTAATCCCAAGAAACTACTTGTAATCTCCTGATTATATCGTCGCTGGAAAGGTAAAAGGTTGTATTCCACAAAGCTCTTCCTATCGATTATTCTCCTTAAGACTTACAGTACCGTACTGTAGGAATGTACGTTTGCATTACGTATTTACGCACTCCTAGTGTACAATGCATGTAAGGTTCATTTTCATTTAATCGTCGACATAGGAAAACGAACACAACGGACATTGTCCTGATGGACTGCATATCCATACGTGGCTGGGAGGCGTGACCAGTCTTAAGGAGAATAATTGATAGGAAGAGTATTGTGGAATACAAACTTTTACCTTTCCAGCGACGATATTAGTAAATCAGTTGTTAACAAACTCTTTCTAGCAACACGTGCTTTTGTTTACTAAGTTATAATTTAATATTAATAGGCCCTACAGCTTTCATAAGCTCTCTGAGAACCTCAGAATTTTCAAAACTAAACTACCTTTGGGTGGGGGTGGTAAAGGACGTTGGACCACGATTCCAACGTCCGACACTGTTTCCATTTACTTGTGTTACGCTGCTCGTTTTTATCTTTCCTATCCGATCTCCCTTGGTCATCTCTTGTTCTTTCCCGACCCCGACGGTATTAGGTTTGCGAGGCGTACATTTCCATCATATCCGTGTCCCCTGCTTTATTTTGCCAATACCTTCATTTTTCGAAGTGTTGGGCCTCTTCCATTTTTTCTCTCTTGTTAGAGATATTAGACGATGGTACCCAGTTATACTTCCTCTTAAAATAATAACCACTACCAGCGTTTGCAAAACTAACCGACGCAGAAGGTGGTGGTTTCCGCAAATTTATAAAGAAAGCTTCAATCTTTACGATGGTAGCATTGCTGTAACGAGTATTGCTTAAAATTTTGTGCTTGGTTGTGATATAAATAATCATAACGAATTAGCATCTGAAATTATGGTATAAAATTTATCTCTAACTTATTTCCCGAACTACTGTGCAGATATTGTTTTCGTGAGCGCTTGAAAATAATTAAATTTAGCTTCCAGATTAAAATCATAGCAAAAATATGTCTTACTCATTTATATAATATACGTTCTTCTCAGAAAAATCTGAACGTAAATGGAAATCACAAATCTTATTCAAATCATTAGACACTTAATTCTGGTTCAGTGAACTTCCTGTAGATGAGAAATACAGATAACAATATTTCAAAGGTCTCTTCAGAGAGGATACAGAGCTAAAAAGCAAACAACCCTAAGGGGCCCAGGCCTAACAAGTGACAAATTCTCAGACCAAAGGCCTGCGTATTACGAGATGAAACGTGGTCAGCACGTCGAATCATCACGGCCGATATTCGTGACTTCTAAACCGGGGCTGTTAGCTCCTCAATTGTTCTGACATAGGCTGAGTGGACTTCGAACCAGAACCCAGAACCAGTGAAAATCCTCTGATCTGGCCGGAAGTCGAACCTGGAGTCTCCGGTTTAGAGGCAGACTCAGTATCCCTAGACCTCGGGGCCGGCACGGAACATAACTTTGCCAATATTGGCAACTCTAACACCCTTTAATACGCAGTACACGACTGAAGATATTTATTAATGCAATATGTTTTATTTGGAAAGAAATAGTGTTAAACGTAATGAGGAATAAGGTAGGTAAGGGTTATTCTGCCCGAAGGCAGGTCTGAACCTCCGCAGAGGTGTTCCTGGGCCGGAGTTCACGTGCGGTAGGGTGGCCAGTTCCTTTCCGCTCCTCCATTCCCTTACAGCGCGTGGCAACCCATCCAACTCCTGACCACGCCCAATGTTGCTTAACTTCGGAGATCTCACGGGATCCGGTGTTTCAACATGGCTACGGCCGTTGGCTAATGAAGAATAAGCTTCGACAAAAAGCCACATTATGATAAGAATAAAAGAGTCACTTTCGAAGTAGATAATCAATTAAGATTTTCCCTATTGCTATTTCCTGTTTACGACATGAACGGGAAATAAATGCCCAGTAGGCTTATAGGAAGAGACTTTAATAAGGAATCAAACAATATGTACGTACATTTGAAACGTCTTCCTGTGCTGCGACAGTGTTGCAGACATTGCGCTTATGTGCACCTGTAGGATAGACCTGAACTTACATCGACTCCTTACACAAAATTAAACACACTCTACATTGTAGTCAGAGTGTATTGTTTGACAAGCCATACGAACTTTGCGACCTTGAGTAGCGACGTACCACAGTATCTAAAAACGCACATGTAGGCAACTTCGTAACCCCCCGCAAACGCTTTACAGTACGGGGTAACAGTCCTCAGTTGGCGAGGATTCATATCGTCACTTCACCGGTAAAACGTTGTATCCCACAAAGCTCTTCCTATCAATTATTCTCCCTAAGACTGGTCACGCCTCCCAGCCACATATGGATACGCAGTCCATCAGAACAATGTCCGTTCTGTTCGTTTTCCTATGTCGACGATTAAACGAAAATGAACCTTACATGCATTGTACACTAGGAGTGCGTAAATACGTAATGCAAACGTGCATTCCTACAGTACGGTACTATATGGTTCATTTTTCCTATAGACATGGGCATAGGAAAATGAACACAACAAAATTTGTTCTGATAGACTGCCTATATATACGTGGCTGGGAGGCGTGACCAGTCTTAAGGAGAATAATTGATAGGAAGAGCTTTGTGGAATAAAACCTTTTACCGGTCGAGCGACGATATGTAAGAGAATGTTGTAGAGAACACACGGTTAAAGAAAACAACGGAGGAAAATTACAATTCCTTTTCAAAAATATGAATATGTAGCCTACAGTAAGTATTCTAAACTGAGAATGTTCCTTTTAATGGCAAAATAAAACTTTTAATACGATAACAAATAATATTAAAATCTTAGATGTTGAAAAATGACGTGTCAAAAGTTAGGAAATAAACAACAGTACAACTGATTTTGTTTTGTGGATCCATAGTAATATGTACGTTTTTCTATACCTCGAAATTTCGATAACTCGAAGTATTTTTCAGCCTCCGCAGGCACTTCGAGATGTCGAAGTTCTACTGAAGGTAGTCTGGCTCGTTGGTAATACCTGAGGCAGGTATTAATTCTGATTGGCATCTCGCCTTATTTTCATTTTCACTCGCAAGTCCAGTCACCCCACACAGCAGCTGCAGGTGGACAGATACGAACGCAGGTTTACTGGAAACCACAACACTCGCCTGTTCCTTGGCTAGACTCCACAGAAAGTCCACCACTCTCACGCTCAACACAGTGAACTACTTAACACTGACAACTATGCAGTGATCACACAACAGCTACAACTCAAACGTGCCAGCCAGCACTACAGTATTCCCCACGACAATGACAGTTAACACTGCTGCAATTCTATTCATGCCAGCGGTTACTCGCACTGTCTCCAGAACGGTCTGCAATCCTCGGTACTACATGTACAGTACTCCGTTCTTCGTATCCCAGCACGACGATACTCAGACTTCGGTGAGGCACCACTTCTGCCAACAACTCCCATCATTCATTGACTGTTCGCGGCCAGCCTCCTTTTCATACTCTGATGAAGTACTAGAAACTTCGGACCTCGGCTAGATACGGAACATTCTTTCTCCTTCCAGAAGGTGCACGGGAAAACCAGACGAAGAAACCGCGGCATGTCCTCGAACCAGCTGGGAGGTCACCGGATTAGCTTAGTCATCCCTTCTGGGAGATACCATAGGGGGCTAAAGGCGGCCGGTTGGCACGTAACAATATTGAACAGGAGCGTAAGATATAATCCAGGAGTCCTATTATTGGTTCTATGGATTGAGCATATATCCGTGAAATGTCGATTTTTTACACCGCATAATTCACAAGAAGAGTCTTTGCGACGACTTACTGTATTCTAATTGGAAGAAATCTTTAACTCCCTTAAAATGATGTATATCTTGTGATTGGAAATGATTTATTATACAGTAGTAAATTGTACTGTTCGGATCTATTCGTATGACAAAATGAATGCATTCAAGAAATTCTTGGAAGAAGGAAAATACATCATGTTAGGAGTATAAAACGTAGTTACTTACAATGGTTAGCGTTGAGGCCTTCGGTTCGGAGGGTTCCGGGTTTGATTCCCGGCCGGGTCGGGGATTTTAATCGCCTTTGATTAATTCTTCTGGCTCGGGCACTGGGTGTTTGTGTTTGTGTTTGTCCCAACACTTTCCTCTTCATATACACAGAACACACTACACTACCAATCACCACAGGAACACGCAATAGTGATTACATCCCTCCATATCGGGTTGACGTCAGGAAGTCCATCTGGTCGTAAAACAGGGCCAAATCCACATGTGCGGCGCAGTTCTCACCCGTGACCCCACAAGTATGGGAAATTCGGCGAAAGAAGAAGAAGAAGAAGAAGAAGAAGAAGTTGCTTCATTGAAATACTTTCAGTTCACTGAAACTACAAGCGTGCAGTAGGGTTAGTACCTTTTGTTGAACGTGCTTGGCCACTCTTCGTCTTAGACTCGGTCTAATAAGCACCTACGCATTACACTATTACGGCTCGTTTAGACACAGACCTGCACAGTCAGCCCGCAATAGGTTTTTGTCTTTCTTTCTTTTCCTTTTCTCTTCGCAACGCGGGATGGTGGTCTTTCATGTACTCTCGTGACCCGATTTCAGACTCTTGCCAAAGAGTGATGATTTTTTCCGGGAGTGACATACATTCAGATTTGTAGGCAGAATTACGGGCACCAAAGACAACAATAATCGTACGCAATCTGTACACTTTCATCTTATAAAGCTGAACCTGAATGAGATTTACAAGCTTTTCTATAACACTGTGTAATTTTTACTGTTACACTGAGGCACATCAACGATGTCGATATGAGAGGTGAAAGTCAGTATGACATTTTGTGAATTTTACATGAAAACAACTTTAAGGTTAGTGTTCTGAGTCATACACTGATGATCTAAATTTTAAGTATCTGAATTATTTTATGCAAATGATATTATACATTGCATTTTGACCTACTTCGTTTCTTATATTTTCCATTTTTTCCCCGGAATTTTACATTTTTTACCGTTCAGATCCAAAGTGGAAAAATATTTCATCGATGTCCCAATAAATCATATTAGAGAAAACTGAAAAATTATCTTCTTTCTCAGCCGTGTCAAAATGTCTTCGCTTCGTATCCGATCTACGCAGTTGGTCCGGAGCATACTTAAGCCGATATAACCACATCTTAAAAGCCTCAAGTTTTTTTAGAGAGGTTACTGCCAGGGTTCACGATTCTACTCCGTAAAGAATTACGGAAAAGACATAGCAACGGAGAAGACGTACTCTGAGGTCCAGTTTAAGACTGCAGCCTTCGAGGACTATCTGGATTTTGAAGAATGTGGTTCTCTCCTCAACGGAGGATTTAACTTCCAGTAAGTGGACCCAATACTCACTGACTGAAGACACAAAGTAAATCATCTTCGCAACTCTCTGAAGTGGTCTAATACTAAACAAGAACAAAAATTGATGTCATACCACGGAAATTAGAATATATTTTTCAGTGACTAAATTATGAGCTATTGCACAGC
Organism: Anabrus simplex; assembly: GCF_040414725.1. Classification (NCBI taxonomy): domain Eukaryota; kingdom Metazoa; phylum Arthropoda; class Insecta; order Orthoptera; family Tettigoniidae; genus Anabrus; species Anabrus simplex. Next base: position 206,918,759 of record NC_090265.1, read on the forward strand.
GTTGCCGCAAATCACCCAAAACTCTTATGGTTTTATTAAACATTTATTCATAAAATGACGATAAAGTTTGGTATAGCATGTTATTAAACCTGTTATTTTACGTGATATTTTTTAGCTCATGAAATGTATGAGAATATATCACACATTAAAGCAGTATTTATGAAATAGGCCTACGGTACATAGAATGTTTCAAGTATTGAATCTACAATATTTTTACTGTAATGGGTGGGCAAAGATGTAAATCAAAGAAGCAGATCTTCATATTTCCTGGTAAATCCACCCTAATTCACTGGCAAAATTCCTCTCTCGCATTGTTATATTCAATTGTTTCATTATTCGCAGCACCGGTGCCAGATTCCAACTACCAAAATGGAAATTTCCAACGACATTATTATCACTTCTCCTAGGAAAATCCTGTTTATGAGCCACTTCTGAAGCTATTTCTATGTCATTTAGTGCAATTACATTTATTTGATTTGTAGAATTCATCAACAGTTCGTATCGCTTCGAAGTTCACGGAATTAAAAATAGCGCTAATGATGATGCACTGTTAACATGTTCTTAAGTCATTTTTAAGAACGTCGCCTCCTCATATAAACACAAAAAATATCGTGAAGAATTCAAGAAGGCGTCTGAGATAGATACTTTCGTTTTTTAGAGTAGTTTATACATTGTATTTGTATTCTTATAGTGAACATGGTATATTATATTCTGGGATTTATTCATGTTCTAGAACCCTTTCAGTATACTGAATCTCATATTATGAGTTTGTTAAATATTTATTCAAGACGTCCGAAAAATGATAGAAATGTGCTCTATTGCCTTATATTAAAAAGACACGCTGTTTCGGCATACAATGGATAAGCATATTTTGCATATTCTCATAGAATTTTAAATTAAAAGGACATGTTGTTTCGGCATACAATGGATAAGCATATTTTGCATATTCTCATAGAATTTTAAATTAAAAGGACATGTTGTTCCGGCATACAATGGATATGTATATCTTGCATATTCTCATAGAATTTTAAATTAAAAGGACATGTTGTTTCGGCATACAATGGATATGCATATCATGCATATTCTCATAGAATTTTAAATTAAAAGGAATGTTGTTTCGGCATACAATGGATATGCATATCATGCATATTCTCATAGAATTTTAAATTAAAAGGAATGTTGTTTCGGCATACAATGGATATGCATATCATGCATATTCTCATAGAATTTTAAATTAAAAGGACATGTTGTTTCGGCATACAATGGATATGCATATCTTGCATATTCTCATAGAATTTTAAATTAAAAGGACATGTTGTTTCGGCATACAATGGATATGCATATCTTGCATATTCTCATAGAATTTTACATCCTATAAAATTATATACTGAATGTAATACGTTCTATTCGATTTCTTAGATAAACACACTATATCCATTGTCTATTACTAAGAACGAAAGCATATTATAGTGTAGTTATTGTGAGTTTAAACTGTAAAAGGCATTACCCGTATCGGTAGGTCAGGTCTGAAATTTGTAAATTCGTTCCAGTTCGGGCAAAAGGTCATCCATATCTCACAATGCTCTTCCTATCCATGAATTTCCTTAGGACTGGTCACGCCTTCCAGCCACATATGGATATGCAGTCCATCCGAACAATTTTCGTTGTGTTCATTTTCTTATACAAACATGTAAAGGAAAATGAACCTTAAATACATTATACTGTAGGAGTGCGTAAGTCGTGCAAACATACATTCCTAGAGTGCGGTACGGTAAGGTTTATTTTCCTTTACACGTAAGCAATGGTAAATTAACACAACAAATATTGTTCGGATGGACTAAATATCCATGCGTAGCTGGGAGGCGTGACCAGTCTTAAGGAACATAATGGATAGGAGAAGCATTGGGAGATATAACCTTTTGCCCGAACAGCGACGGATTCTTATACAACAAGAGCGTATGCATCATGATTTCATGAAGCAATGTCTACAGTTTATGTTAAGTCAGAAAATTTTTATAAATGCTGTAATAAAACGAAGAAATAAAAAAAACTTTTCAACGAATACAGCGGGTCAGGTACTATAAATGTTTAATATTTTTAACTTTCCGGATGATAACGTATTTCAGGATATTGCGAGAAGTAAAAATTCTGTAGACTAGATTTTCATAGATTTATTATTTTCTAAGGCTGACAAAGTGGCACAAAAGCTGTTCTGCAACCACCCGCCAGTCTGCATGACGTTATCAAGGCACACTAATCCATCCATTACTACCTATTATGTGCCTTATAATGTACATAAGATTGCCAGTAGTCACACTGTCCCAAGCCAATAAATACATTCGTAGCATTCGTAGATTCCATCCTGTTTGTGTCGTGGTGTCATCACCCTTTCATTAAAGAAGTTCAGGTCATGAATCTCTATTGACAAATTTTGTTTCTAGCCTAGCAAATATAAGTTCCTTAAATTTTAGAGGCCGTAAATCAATCGAGAAACCCCATGACTTACATACTTAAGGATGCTCATCTGTCTTGACTTGTATCTGTTCGTCTTGTCTGGCCTGGCCATGCCAAGTGTGACAAGAGTTGGCATAAGTCCATTCCGACAGCCAGTCCATTCTTCCCACCCACATGCTGGGTGTGTCAGGCACTCGCAGACTAGCTGCTGTCTCTCCTCTTACAGTAGAACACAACATGCCAAAAGCTAACACAGATCCCTCACATACAGATTATTAAGTGTATTAGGTCACTATTTAGCAAGATATTCCTCAAGGCTGAAAAGGATAAAACGTCGAAAAGTGTCTTCAGTAGGACAGAAATTTTACATCAAATTAGACAGCACATGGTAAATTCTATGAGAGCGTACTGAATTCTAAGTGTTACTTCTGTTGAGGGACAATAGTACGAGTAGGTTATGTTAGATTTCGTTTTTTTAGACTAAATTAAATCAGATTGCTAAAATGGTTACTTGCCAACATTCTGTAACCCGTGAAATGTTGCACGAAGAGCAAGGGTTAGATATTATTTAAACCCCTTTATTATTTATAAGAACCGAGACCTCAGTGAGAAAACCCTGGTCAACGCCATTGTTTCCGTGTAGTCATTTACGGCTACGAAACATGGACCATGCAGAAAGCTAGCAGGAGATGGATCAAGGATCGATGGACTTTTAAGCTTTGGTACTGGCGATGTCTCCTGAGAATAATTTGGACTGTCAGATTTAGTAACAAGAAAATCTTGGATCAGATCAAGCAAAGAAATAAAATCCTTGGGATGGAGTGTAATCAGATAAAAGCTACCCTATTTTGGTCACATAATGCAAAGTACTTCCATGGGGTGTGACAAAACAGGAACTCGAAGCCCAAAATCACGTTATATAGCGTCAAAGGAGATACGGACATGAGGTGCGAATGGTGATTTTTTAGCGATAGCGATATTGCACAAAAGGCTTATAAAGACTTCTGCGTTTTCACTTGTCGCGACAAGTAAGTCTCTTTTATTGTATGCGATAAAATACAAAGCTTATGTTAAAATCCCATATAAATGCTAAACCGACGACTCTTGCCAAATTGAATCCTATTTTGTTTCTTTATTCGTCTTCTAGAAACTTCAACAGAGGACTGCCAGCAAATGCTGATGGTTGTTCTGCTCAAACACCTAGAGTTTGTCCAAACAGCCGTTCAGTATTCTTCGGGTCGTACCATGACTGTAGATGCTGAAGGATGTTTTAATATATTGATGTTATACTTTATGTAATTTTAAATTTTTCTATTAGCTCTATGCGTTTTTAATTTCACATTAATATTATCAAGTGAAGATTAGAATATAACAATCAACTCAAATTCGATGTTTTTCCTAAAATATATACAAAACGCTAAATTGCAGTAGTCTATACATGCGCTACAGAATGTTTAATTTCTGATTTTCAATTTAAAAATGCCAAAAAATCATCACCCGTATTCACAGGATGACCGAAAGTCGTACTCGACTAAAGGAATGAAGAGGGTGAGAGAGAGAGAGAGAGAGAGAGAGAGGTGGTGGTTATTGTTTTTAAGAGAATATACACTGACTGACAGAGCAAATGCAACACCAAGAAGGAGTGGTCAGAACTTTATGCCAATTGCAGGGTAGACTGACGTCACTGAGGTATGCTCATGATGTGAAATGCGCCGCTGTGCTGCGCACGTAGCGAACGATAAATGGGACACGGCGTTGGCGAATGGCCCACTTCGTACCGTGATTTCTCAGCCGACAGTCATTGTAGAACGTGTTGTCGTGTGCCACAGGACACGTGTATAGCTAAGAATGCCAGGCCGCCGTCAACGGAGGCATTTCCAGCAGACAGACGACTTTACGAGGGGTATGGTGATCGGGCTAAGAAGGGCAGGTTGGTCGCTTCGTCAAATCGCAGCCGATACCCATAGGGATGTGTCCACGGTGCAGCGCCTGTGGCGAAGATGGTTGGCGCAGGGACATGTGGCACGTGCGAGGGGTCCAGGCGCAGCCCGAGTGACGTCAGCACGCGAGGATCGGCGCATCCGCCGCCAAGCGGTGGCAGCCCCGCACGCCACGTCAACCGCCATTCTTCAGCATGTGCAAGACACCCTGGCTGTTCCAATATCGACCAGAACAATTTCCCGTCGATTGGTTGAACGAGGCCTGCACTCCCGGCGTCCGCTCAGAAGACTACCATTGACTCCACAGCATAGACGTGCACGCCTGGCATGGTGCCGGCATGGTGCCGTGCTAGAGCGACTTGGATGAGGGAATGGCGGAACGTCGTGTTCTCCGATGAGTCACGCTTCTGTTCTGTCAGTGATAGTCACCGCAGACGAGTGTGGCGTCGGCGTGGAGAAAGGTCAAATCCGGCAGTAACTGTGGAGCGCCCTACCGCTAGACAGCGCGGCATCATGGTTTGGGGCGCTATTGCGTATGATTCCACGTCACCTCTAGTGCGTATTCAAGGCACGTTAAATGCCCACCGCTACGTGCAGCATGTGCTGCGGCCGGTGGCACTCCCGTACCTTCAGGGGCTGCCCAATGCTCTGTTTCAGCAGGATAATGCCCGCCCACACACTGCTCGCATCTCCCAACAGGCTCTACGAGGTGTACAGATACTTCCGTGGCCAGCGTACTCTCCGGATCTCTAACCAATCGAACACGTGTGGGATCTCATTGGACGCCGTTTGCAAACTCTGCCCCAGCCTCGTACGGACGACCAACTGTGGCAAATGGTTGACAGAGAATGGAGAACCATCCCTCAGGACACCATCCGCACTCTTATTGACTCTGTACCTCGACGTGTTTCTGCGTGCATCGCCGCTCGCGGTGGTCCTACATCCTACTGAGTCGATGCCGTGCGCATTGTGTAACCTGCATATCGGTTTGAAATAAACATCAATTATTCGTCCGTGCCGTCTCTGTTTTTTCCCCAACTTTCATCCCTTTCGAACCACTCCTTCTTGGTGTTGCATTTGCTCTGTCAATCAGTGTATTACTGGCAACCATCCTCTATTAACACTAATCAACGGGAGAATTGGCCGTGCTGTTAGGGTCGGGAGATGGTGGGTTCTAATCCCACCATCAACGGCCCTCAAGATGCTTTTCCGTGGTTTTCCATTTTCACACCAAGCAAACGCTGGGACTGTACCTTACTTAACGATTCGGCCGCTACCTTCCTAATTCCAGCCCATTCCATTCTTCCCTCGCCGAAAACTTCTGATGCGTCAGTGCGACGTTAAACCAATATAATTTCTTTTAGCACCAATCAGAACTAAAACGAAAGAGGCCCGACACTTCGAAGAATGAAGGGGTCGGCTAAAGAAAGAAAAGGGCCATGTACAGCGTGAGAAATGAAGACGCCTCGCAAACCTAGTACCGCCGTGGTCGGAACAGAACAAGACAGTCTTCCCAGGTCTCCCTTAATTTCAGGAGATCTCCCGTTTTTTGCAACAAGCAGAAAAACTCGAAAAAACAGTAGATCTCCCGATTTTTTCTAATCCAAATTTAAGGAAAATAATAATAATAATAATAATAATAATAATAATAATAATAATAATAATAATAATAATAATAATAATAATAATTACATAACATATTTGTGCCGAAAAACTCTTTCCTCGCCTTACTGCGTGACGTTTCGTCGATAACAACACACGTTAGGTACTTCCCCGCATTCATTTTAGGCTAGAATTACGTAGTTTCTTCCCTCTTATTGTCCGACTCGTTGGCTGAACGGTCAGCGTACTGGCCTTCGGTTCAGAGGGCCCCGGGTTCGATTCCCGGCCGGGTCGGGGATTTTAACCTTAATTGGTTAATTCCAGCGGCACGGGGGCTGGGTGTATGTGATGTCTTCATCATCATTTCATCCTCATCACGACGCGCAGGTCGCCTACGGGATTCAAACAGAAAGACCTGCACCTGGCGAGCCGACCCCTTCCTGGGATATCCCGGCACTAAAAGCCATACGACATTTCTTTTTTTTTTCTTTTCGCTCTTATTGAACTCAAAACTCAGGCTTGACTGCATCATTCGAAGGGAAATCTCCGACTCGCATGTAGATCTTTATCCTGCTACAACAAAATTGGCACACAATTCCTACTCCTGATGAATAACTACGTCTACATGAAGAGTGGGGGGGGGGGAGGGGAAGAAAAGATTAAGAATGAGAAGAATAAGAATAGTGTGGCCAGAGAGTACGGGTGTGTGAAATAGTATATTTTTCTGATAATAACTTCACATGACTATTGCATTCTTTAATTAAGTTATAACATTTCAGTACGCAAGGAACTACTGAAATTTTCATTAAAACTCCTGAAATTTTTACTTACAATCTACCGATTTTTTATTTGTAGATCTGGCAACACTGGAACAAGAGTAGACCGAGGAAGGTCGGATAGGAAAGATGAAATTGAAGAGCCTGGTACAAGCGAGTGGAAGCAGTGACAGACTCAGCTAGGATACCGTGGTCACCAAACTAGAGAAAGAGAGATAGAGAGAGAGAGAGAGAGAGAGAGCTGTTTATACGAACCGTAGTTCTGACTACGGGGCACGGCGAATTAAGTCAAAAAATTGCAGTCTACATAGAAATCTAATCCTAAGACCTTCTAAAAAAGTTAAAACGCTAACCACAGTCGAATAACTTTGTATTAATGCCTTAGTTCCGTTAACTATGAGGTAAAAGTGATTCTATACTTTCATTGATTAATAGAATAACAGAAAAGATATTACGTTATTTGGGACAACTTGTTTAGTTGCGGAGAAACTTAAACTGGACTACAGGGACAGAAGGAGAATGTATAAGCTATGCAAAATCCACATAATTTTAACCGGCTAGGAGGAAAATGAAGAAGCCAAAATATCAAAAGAAGTAAGTCAAATTTGCGGACCTCTGCTTTTCAACATGTAACTAGGAGAGACAATAAAAAAAGTCTTCCGACACAAACAATCTTGAATTAAAATAAACGATGTGTTCTTCTCGACAGTGATATCTGCTGACGAAGTAGTTCTCATAGTAGAAAATTAACAAATATCTCTCAAGATGCCCTGAAAAATATAAATAATTAACAAACGGAAAGGCGCAATATGATAATAAATAAAAAGGAACTAAAATAGTGACATGTACATGGATAGTGTTCGTAAACCCAAGGTGTGGTTTGAGGGATTTATTTAGCATATGGATACAGGACTAAAGAAGCTACGATATTGTGTAATTTCTTATGGCTAAAGTATTGGCACCTTTCTGGTGCATACTGAGCTTAAAGGGGGAAACACTGGAACAAGTGACATGTCATATGACATTAGATATGAGAAGTGGAAAGGATGTAGTGACAAGAATAGCCCTTGGAAGAAAGAAGAGAATCCTTCCAACCTGTAACACAGTGTTAATGAGAGCAAAGAAACAATTATTCATTGAGAGATTTGTATGGAGTATAGAGTCAGAAGTATCAGAAACTTGGACTGTAAGAAAATCGGAGATAGCTGGGTTAAGAATATTCGAAATATGGTGGTGACGCAGTATGATATTAATTCCTTGGATTACCAAAATGAAAAAATAAATAAGAGGTACTGCAACTCGGGTTGGGTATAAGTATAGTTTACTGGAGGTAATGAAATGTCGTACGGCTTTTAGTGCCGGGATATCCCAGGACGGGTTCGGCTCGCAAGGTGCAGGTCTTTCTATTTGACGCCTTTAGGCGACCTGCGCGTCATGATGAGGATGAAATGATGATGAAGACAACACATACACCCAGCCACCGTGTCGTAGGAATTAACCAATTAAGGTTAAAATCCCCGACCCGACCAGGAATCGAACCTGGAACCCTCTGAACCGGAGGCCAGTACGCTGACCGTTCAGCCAACGAGTTTACTGGAGGTCATATATATATATATCGTCGCTTCACCGGTAAAACGTTGTATCCCACAATATTCCTCCTGTCCATTATTTTCCTTAAGAGTGGTCACGCCTCCCAGCCACATATGGATACGCAGTCCATCAGAACAATGACCGTTGTATTCGTTTTCCTATGTCGACGATTAAACGAAAATGAACCTTACATGCATTGTATGTAATACTAGGAGTGCGTAAGTACGTAATGCAAACGTACATTCCTACAGTACGGTACTGTAAGGTTCATTTTCCTTTACACATGGGCATAGGAAAATGAACACAACAAAATTTGTTCTGATGGACTGCATATCCATACGTGGCTGGGAGGCGTGACCAGTCTTAAGGAGAATAATTGATAGGAAGAGCTTTGTGGAATACAACCTTTTACCGGTAGAGCGACGATATAAAAAAGAACAATACGATCTGCCAAATAGTACGCCACTCTGATTGGTGGATGATCGTATTGCGGTTAGCGATGAAGAACGTCTTATCTGGATGTCACTTATATTAAGGGCCTCCGAAAAAAGAGGATGTAATCATATAGGTGTACAGCCCACTAACCAATAGGATGAGGTGAAGAAACAACCTAGGGAATTAAAGGTAGGCCTACTGTATTAAACTTTCGTGGTATTATCCAGACCAAAAGGAGAGGCTGATTGCTATCTCGAGACATTGATGAACTCGATTGACATGAACTGTGTCAGCTGTACATAGGAATGGTCAGCTGAAAGTATCCACAATGAGGGCATCGCAGAATGTATATCTGTGCGCAGAGAGCTCACAATGCACGAAAAGTGCCAGCATGAACCTTCCGCATGAGTTTGATTACAGCTGAGTTACGGGCACAATCCTTCGTTTGGACTTCCACCAGCGCACTTCATGTCTCAAATAGTGATGACAGAGTGTCGTCAGGTTTAAGTAATGGTCGTTTGGTCATGTTCATTACTTAAAATAATTTCAATGTTGCATATACCGATAGCCGTGACGTGTCCAACATGCGAGTGAAATACTCCAGGATGTATCCGAGGAAGATACATATTTCTAACCTCTGATATGGTAGACTATTATTTACAGCATCCGTTAATATCAAGTTACTAGAGAGTATGTAGCAACAATGCAACCTGTTGTTCAGATATTCTGGAAACAAGTAGGGTGATATGCACTTAAGGCACAATAATAACGTCCAGGCCCACACTTCAGCGGCAATACAGTTTATCACATATTTTGAAGTATTTAACAACTTTCATATCCTATAGACATGATATAGGCTTTTGGGCTTATGCCGTGCCAAGAAAATAAGGTAAAATTCTTTAGGTGTCCTCGAGACAGTCGAGACTTTCTTCTGATGTCGCAGAGAATAGTTCTCTGCGAGACGTAAAGAATTTCAACTTATTTTCTTGACACGGCATAAGTCCAAAAGCCTATATCAAGTCTATAAGTATGGGCCGTGAAAGCATCAATGGCAACTTTCATATCCAGTCCGTTTCCTAGAAATCATCTTATGGGCTACCTTTGGGAGTAAGTATGATGAATTCTCACTGATTTTCTAATACCACAAGCAGCTGTCGTCCAATTGTTTCCCCAGAAGATAGTAATAACGTGGTCGACAAAACGAATATTAACGATCATAGAGGCTACCAACAGAGTACTGCCCATCAGAGCCTAGAAAGAGAGAGAGAGAGAGAGAGAGATTTAAGAAATAAATCATCCGTCCTCCAACGAGGGTGACCATTCGGATCCGGAATACGGTGTATGAAGTATAATGAAGTATAAAAAATATCAAAAAGTGTAAATTCAATCGTTAATGCTGCTATCATCCTTTTTCTAGAATTAGTGGGGGAGGAATTTCAATCACATTCTCAGGTTTAGATGGAAGTGAATGATTTGTAGAGAGTCCCTCATTACCCACATTACTACTGTATTTATTCTATTTCCCAGAATGGAACTTTCAAATTTTGTAGGAAGGTCGATGTCTGACCAGGGAGGGTGCCTCTTGCTCCGAATAGCAGGGCTCTGATAATCCACCGATCGATAAGTATTTTATACTTTGTTGACAGGTAAGGCAAGCACGGAACATAAATAGCTTGCTTTTCTAGGTCCACATCCCGAGCCTAATTGAGGTCTCTTTCAAAGCCAATGGTGGGATCTAAGACCATTGCTTTAATGTCCTTTCTGTTGATGTCAGGTCTTCGAATAGAGTCATAAGTAGAGATGCACTTCCCATCCACGCTGTCTCAAGCCTTGAGCAATCGACGTTATTACATGGTGGTGGCGATGGTTGCGCATTATCTCAGTGCTTCGACAGAATCCCAGCACATGTCCAAGGGTTTCTGCCTCGTTACAGCCATTTTGGCGGCAACGGGTTCTGTTGAATGACCTACCAGGAACCGACCTGACTGCGGTGAAGCTGCATGACATCTTCACTGTGTTTATGTATTCAGAAGAGGACAAAGGTGATTTATGAGTCATCCAGAAGTTTGCTTTCGGGCAGTCTGAATATAACACTACTCCTTTTCCTTTGTGTGGCAACTGGCACCACGACTGAAAGGATCGATTTCTCATAATTTAACGTAATTTTCTTCCGTCAGTCTTTGGGGGAAGACTTTGTTTTTGCATGCCAAGTCTGTAGAGTGCCATATCTTGTTTTTCAGGTAACTTCCTTCCTATTGTAGGTGAACGTCCTGAATATGGAGTAAGCTATTACAAATATTGTAATGCTGTATACTGGCTTCCCATTCTGCGAAAATTATTCCCATCCCTGTGACCTTTCTGGCACTATACAGCATTAAATTTGGGGTATCATCTGGCAGAATAATTATTTCTTTTACAGGACTTCTTATAATTTTGTCCAGATATTTAAAAAAGACATTTGATAGTTGTGTCAGGGGGGGACATTGTACAGCACAGATCAAACCAGGCCAAACAAACTCGTTAATAATCTTGATTTTTTGCTGTGGTTTTAGAAGTTTTGTTTTTACTAGGTTATTTAAGTCAGAAGTCACTATGCTTGTTAGTTTATGTCTGTCAAGAGAAATTTCGTTATTGAAGTCAATTCCTAAATACTTGATTCGTTCATTGTTTGTTTCTATCGATGGGATCATTGATCCTTCGAGTGTAGTAACGTTTTCTTGAGTCGATTTTCCTTTATTCAGGACTAGCAAGATACCCGTGCTTCGCTACGGTATTGTACTGAAATTTATAATTGAATGCTTATTGTTTTAGATATATAATCCGCCGAAATTCGCGATCTGACTCGTTTTCTGTGAGAATCCACCAAAATTCCCGATCTGACTCGTTTTCTATTAGATTACGGCACGTTTCCTCCCATTTTTCAATCTTCCTTTCCAGCAATCGATTTCGTACTTCCCGGGCTAGGCTCAGGTATTCCTCCCGGTCAGTTGGCTCCGTAAATCTTTGCCATCTTTTCCTATAATCATTTTAATATGTATAAAATCCTTCAGGAGATCCGGCGTGGTGTCATATTGGGTGCTTTGGCGGCACTGAACCCGCGGCCGGACTGCATTCTTAGTCATTACCCGTCCAGGAGCCGTTTCCAGCGCGATCCGCACATTTGACGACGGTCCGGAACATTATTATTATTATTATTATTATTATTATTATTATTATTATTATTATTATTATTATTATTATTATTACTATTATGTGTTGCTGGAAAGGCTGATGACAGGGAAAACCGGAGTATCCGGAGAAAAACCTGTCCCACCTCCGTTTTTTCCAGCACGAATGTCACATGGAGTGACCGGGATTTGAACCACGGAACCCAGCTGTGAGAGAGGCCCGCGCGCTGCCGCCTTAGCAAAGGAGGATACTTATAAGTACATTAAGAACAGTAAAATCAATGGGTTCACCTCCTTCTACACCCCACCGCCGTTAAGTTTATTTACCGGCAAACCCCCCCCCCCAAAAAAAAATTAAAAGAAGGCTTGTTTCTTTATGTTTAAAGGAGATTCCAAACACCAATGTTCACGTCTATTGCCGTCAGTTTTGAGATATAAGTATCCCCATAAAAATAATTTATTTTTTTCACTTCATCTCACACTACTCCCCCCCACCCGTAAGTGAATTTTCTCGCAAAAAATACTTGCTTCTTTAATAGTAAAAGATCTTCTAAATACCAATTATCACGACTCTAACTTCTTCAGCTTTTGATTTATGTGTCGTCATGAAAGGAATTCAACTCCTTTACACTCCCACCCTCCAAGATGGTTTCCCCACCGAAACGCGTTTTTCTTTGTTTTTAAAGGAGATCTAAATACGAATTTTCACGTCTGTAACAACTTTAGTTTTTATTAGATGTTTGCATTCTCATACAATTAAGTCAATTAAATTTTCAATACTTTCACCCCCCCCCCCCCTCATTGGATTTTCCGAGAATACGTGTTTCTTTACTTTTAAAGCAGATTGCAAATATCGAATTTCACGTCTGTAACATCTTCATTTTTGAGATATCAGTAGCCTAATTAAAAGAATTCAACACCATTTTCAGTCACTCTTACCCACCCCCCACCACCCAAGTGGTATTTCCGAAAAATAAAAATACACGATTCGTTATGTTTAATAGAGATAAAAAATACCATTTTTCACTTCTGTAACATGTTAAGTTTTTTTAGATATACTGTAAAAATTCTCATTTTAAAATTTCACCACTTTTGAGTTCCCCTTAGGTGGATTTCCAAAAACAAATCACCTATGTTTCTTTACATTTACAGGAGATTCCAAACACCCACTTTTTACGTCTGTAACATTTTACGTTTCCAAGATATTCTGTAGATATAGTCTTTCAAAAAATTCACCCAATTTGTCACTCCTGTTTAACCGCCATTAATTGGATTTCCAAAAACTAAAAAATACGTGTTTCTTTATTTTTTAAAGGAGGTCCCATATACAAATTTTCGGTTCTGTAATATCTTCAGGTTCTGAAATATAAGTATCCTCATTAAAGGCATTCAACCCATTTTTCACCCTTTTACACCCCTCCTATTGGGATTTACAGGAAACAAAAAAATACGTGTTCCTTTATTTTTAGAGGAGATTCTAACTACCAATTTTTACATCTGTAAATTTTTAAGTTTTAAGATGTAAACACACTCATTTCTAAAAATTCACCCCCCACTTTCAACCCCCAATATTTATATCTTCAAAAAACGAAAAAATACGTGTTTCTTTACTTTTAAAGTAGATACCACATACCAATTTTCAGGTCTGTAATATCTTCAGGTTCTGAAATATAAGAAGCCTCATTAAAGGCATTCAACCCATTATTCACCCTTTTACACCCTTCCTATTGGGATTTTCCGAGAACAAAAGATTACGCGTTTCTTTATTTTTAAAGGAGATTCTAAATACCAATTTTTACATCCATACACTTTAAAAGTTTTGAGATATAGATACACTCATTTTAAAAATTCACCCCCTTTTCACCCCCCCCCATTAATTGGATTTTCGAAAAACAAAAAAATACGTGATTCTTTATTTTTTAAAGAGATCCCAAACATCAATTTTCAGGTCTGTAATATCTTCAGGTTCTGAGATATAAGTAGCCTCATTAAAGGCATTCAACCCCTTTTTCACCCATTTTTACGATTCCTATTGCGATTTTCAAAAACCAAAAAATACGTGTTTCTTTATTCTTAATGAAGATTCTAAATATCAATTTTTACATCTGCAAACTTTAAAAGTTTGGAGATATAAATTCACTCATTTTAAAAATTCGCCCCCTTTTCACCCTCCCATTAATTGGATTTTCCAGAAACAAAAAATACGTGTTTCTTTATTTTTAAAGGAGATCCCAATTTTCAGGTCTGTAATATCTTCAGTTTCTGAAATATAAGTATCGTCATTAAAGGCATTCAACCCCTTTTTCACCCCTTTTCACCCCTCCTATTGCGATTTTCCGAAAACAAAAAATTACGTGTTTCTTTATGTTTAATGAAGATTCTAAATACCAATTTTTACATCTGCAAACTTTAAAAGTTTGGAGATATAGATTCACTCATTTTAAAAATTCACCCCCTTTTCACCCTCCCACTAATTGGATTTTCCAAAAACAAAAAAATACGTGTTTCTTTATTTTTAAAAGAGATCAAAAGTACCAATTTTCAGGTCTGTAATATCTTCAGTTTCTGAGATATAAGTACTGGTATCCTGATTAAGGGCATTCAACCCATTTTCCCCATTTTTCACCCCTTTTCACCCCTCCTATTGGGATTTTCTGAAAACAAAAAAATACGTGTTTCCTTATTTTTAAAGACGATTCTAAATACCAATTTTTACATCTGTAAACTTTTAAAGTTTTGAGATATAGAGCAACTCATTTTAAAATTTCACCCCCGTTTTCACCCCCTTAGCGAAGGAATATCCCAAAATCCTCTCTTAGCGAGCACCTACGTCTTAATATGAATATATCCCCAAAATTTCATCTCTTTATGTCCAGTAGTTTTGGCTCGGCGATGATGAATCAGTCAGTCAGGACAAGTTATTTTATATATATATAGATAGATTATAAATTTGCTTTTAAGAGAATGGATATGGAAACCAATTACTTTAAAGCTGCTTTCGGCTAAATTTAACAAGGTAGTAGCATCACTTTCGGTTTTGTTGATTACGACCAGGTCATCTGCGAAAGCAAATGAGGATAACGGGGGTAGATCATCAGATGAAATATAGCCATAAATGTGGCATATGTCATGGTCAGTGAGATTTTATATTATAACTAGCAAGATACCCGTGCTTCGCTACGGTATTATACTGAAATTTATAATTGAATGCTTATTGTTTTAGATATATAATCCGCCGAAATTCGCGATCTGACTCGTTCTCTGCGAGAATCCACCAAAATTCCCGATCTATTATTTTACGGCACGTTTCCTCCCATTTTTAAATCTTCCTTTCCAGCAATCGATTTCGTACTTCCCGGGTTAGGCTCAGGTATTCCTCCATGTCAGTTGGGTCCGTAAATCTTTGTCATCTTTTCCTATAATATTTTTAATACAGATATAATCCTTCAGGAGATCCGGCGTGCTGTCATACTGGGTGCCTTGGCTGCACTGAACCCGCGACCGGACTGCATTCTTAGTCATTACCCGTCCAGGAGCCGTTTCCATCGCAGTCCGCAATTTGACGACGGTCCGGAATATTATTATTATTATTATTATTATTATTATTATTATTATTATTACTATTATGTGTTGCTGGAATGGCTGATGACAGGGAAAACCGGAGTGTCCGGAGAAAAACCTGTCCCGCCTCCGTTTTGTCCAGCACGAATGCCACATGGAGTAACCGGGATTTGAACCACGGAACCCAGCTGTGAGAGGCCGGCGCGCTGCCTCCTGAGCAATGGAGGATCCTTATAAGTACATTAATAACAGCAAAATCAATTGGTCTCACCTCCTTCTACACCCCGCCGCCGTTAAGTTTATTTACAGCCACCCCCCCGAAAAAGAATTGAAAGGATGCTTGTTTCTTTATGTTTAAGGGAGATTCCAAACACCAATGTTCACATCTATTACCTTCAGTTTTGAGATATAAGTATCCACATAAAAATAATTTACTTTTTTTCACTTCATTTCACAATAATCTCTCCTCCCCCTAAATGAATTTTCCCGCAAAAAAATACTTGTTTCATTAATAGTAAAGGATCTTCTAAATACCAATTATCACTACTCTAACTTCTTCAGTTTTTGATTTATGTGTCCTCATGAAAGGAATTCAACTCCTTTACACTCCCGCCCTCCAAGATGGTTTCCCCACCAAAACGCCTTTTTCTTTGTTTTTAAAGGAGAACCAAATATGAATTTTCACGTCTGTAACAACTTTAGTATTAGATGTATGTATTCTCATACAATTAAGTCAACTAATGTTTCAATTCTTCCCCCCCCCCCCCCTTCATTGGATTTTCCGAGAATACGTGTTTCTTTACTTTTAAAGCAGATTGCAAATATCAAATTTCACATCTGTAACATCTTCATTTTTGAGATATCAGTAGCCTAATTAAAAGAATTCATCACCATTTTCAGTCACTTTTACCCCCCCCCGCCCTCCACCCAAGTGGTATTTCCGAAAACTAAAAATACACGTTTCTTTATGTTTAATATAGATAAAAAAATACCATTTTTCACTTCTGTAACATGTTAAGTTTTTTAGATATCCATAAAAATTCTCATTTAAAAATTTCACCCCTTTTGGGTTCCCCTTAAGTAGAGTTTCCAAAAACAAATAACCTATATTTCTTTACATTTACAGGAGATTTACACCCACTTTTTACGTCTGTAACATTTTACGATTCCAAGATATTCTGTAGATATAGTCTTTCAAAAAATTCACCTCAATTTGTCACTCCTGTTTAACCGCCATTAACTGGCTTTTCCAAAAACTAAAAAATACGTGTTTCTTTATTTTTAAAGGAAATCCCATATGCGAATTATCAGTTCTGTAATATCTTTCGTTTCTGAGATATGTGTATCCTCATTAAAGCCATTCAACCCATTTTTCACCCTTTTACACCCCTCCTATTAGGACTTACTGCAAACAAAAAATACGTGTTCCTTTATTTTTAGAGGAGATTCTAACCACCAATTTTTACATCTGTAAATTATAAAGTTTTAAGATGTAGACACACTCATTTTAAAAAATTCACCCCCGTTTTCACCCCCCAATATTTGGATTTTCCAAAAACCAAAAAATACCTGTTTCTTTACTTTTAAAGTAGATCCAAAATACCAATTTTCAGGTCTGTAATATCTTCAGGTTCTGAAATATAAGTATCCTCATGAAAGACATTCAACCCAGTATGCACTCTTTTACACCCTTCCTATTGGGATTTTCCGAAAACAAAAGATTACGTGTTTCTTTATTTTTAAAGGAGATTCTAAATACCAATTTTTACATCTATCAACTTAAAAAGTTTTGAGATATAGATACACTCATTTTAAAAAATCTCCCCCTTTTCACCCCCCCCCCATTAATTGTATTTTCCACAAACAAAAAATACGTGTTTATTTATTTTTAAAGGAGATCCCAAACACCAATTTTCAGGTCTGTAATATCTTCAGGTTCTGAAATATAAGTAGACTCATGAAATGCATTCGACCCCTTTTTCAACCTTTTCCACCCTTCCTATTAGGATTTTCCGAAAACAAAATATACGTGTTTCTTTATCTTTAATGGAGATTCTAAATACCTATTTTTACACCTATAACCTTTAAAAGTTTTGAGATATAGATACACTCATTTTAAAATATTACCCCTTTTTTACCCCCATTAATTGGGTTTTGCAGAAACAAAAAAATACGTGTTTCTTTATTTTTAAAGGAGATCCCAAACACCAATTTTCAGGTCTATAATATCTTCAGTTTCTGAGATATAAGTAGCCTCATTAAAGGCATTCAACCCCTTTTTCACCCCTTTTCATACCTCCTATTGCGATTTTACGAAAACAAAAAAATACGTGTTTCTTTATTTTTAATGAAGATTTTAAATACCAATTTTTACATCTGCAAACTTTAAAAGTTTGGAGATATAGATTCACTAATTTTAAAAATTCACCCCCTTTTCACCCTCCCATTAATTAGATTTTCCAAAAACAAAAAAATACGTGTTTCTTTATTTTTAAAAGAGATCAAAAGTACCAATTTTCAGGTCTGTAATATCTTCAGTTTCTGAGATATAACTACCGGTATCCTGATTAAGGGCATTGAACACATTTTCCCCCATTTTCACCCTTTTTCACCCCTCCTATTGGGATTTTCTGAAAACAAAAAAATACGTGTTTCCTTATTTTCAAAGAAGATTCTAAATACCAATTTTTACATTTGTAAACTTTTAAAGTTTTGAGATATAGGTGCACTCATTTTAAAATTTCACCCCCCCTTTTCACCCCCTTAGCAACGGAATATCCAAAAATCCTCTCTTAGCGAGCACCTACATCTTAATATGAATGTATGCCCAAAATTTCATTTCATTATGTCCAGTAGTTTTGGCTCGGCGATGATGAATCAGTCAGTCAGGACAAGCTATTTTATATATATATAGATGAATGAAAAATGAAAACCTACAATGTTTTCCAGTCTTGACCGGCTCAGGGATGGAATGAATGAACCAGATATAGGCTATTATTACAATGGGGTCGCCACTCCCAAGGCGATATTAATGACTGATAAATGCTATGAAATAATAATGGAGAGTGTTGCTGGAATGAAAGACAACAGAGAAAACCGGAGTACCCGGAGAAAAACCTGTCCCGCCTCCGCTTTGTCCAACACAAATCTCATATGGAGTGACCGGGATTTGAACCACGGTATCCAGCAGTGAGAGGTCGACGCGCTGCAGGCTGAACCACGGAGGCTCTTCATATTATATAGTACTGATAGCTAAATTAAACAGCAATGGTGAGATAGGGGACCCTTGAGCTACGCCACACTTAATTTCGATGAGTTTTGATTTCTTATGATCAGCTTCCACTTGAACATTGTTCTTGGTAAGAAATGCTTCAATTAGCCTACATAAGTTTGGAGGAAATTCAGATTGTTGGAGAGATCGTTTGATATGTTCATGTCAGAAAGAGTCAAATGCTTTTATGACGTCTAAAATGACGTAACAATCCTTTTTGTTACGTTTCGCATCTTGGAGGCAACCATTCACGAGGGAAGCGTTGACATGAGTTCCAGGTAATGGCACGAAGCCACGCTGGTGTGGACTTAAGTGTGACATATAAACGCAGTCTCATATCTAGTACTCGTTCAGGTATTCTCCTAATCACAGAATATATGCATATAGGTCTCCATTCTTTAATATCATTTATGTCTCCACCCTTATGTATTAAAATTGTTCTGGCCATTTAGAGTTTTGTATGTGCGTAGGAAAAATGAAGCATCGCGTTGATGAGTAACGTCAGAAATTTAGTAACCTTGAGATGCCTAATGCACGAACTGTAATATGATCTGGGCCTGGTGAAGTGTCAATTTTAATGTTGTATAATGCTTTACGGACGTCATCTCTGAAATATTAATATCAGCAGGTAAGTCAGTACTTTTTTTCATGAGAGAAAGAGGAGAATTGTTATTTTCGGTATCAAAAATACTTTCAAAATAATCCGAAATCGTAGTTATTGGAATTTTACAACAATGGGCCTTAGTAGTTTTGTCCAAAATTTTGCGAGCAGTTTTCCACCTCTGATTATAGAAATGGTACTGGGCTACCTAATAGGCATAACGCTCTCTATTTTTCTCTCGTAGCCTTTAGATCTCCGCTGTGGGTTACGAGAGGTTGTATGGTCACATTTACGATTACTTTGTAAATTTATACTTTTGTAATATCTAACGGCAGGATGTTGAGAGCCAGGTAATTGATTTACCTGATTTGCAAAGAACTGCATAACCTAAGAAGTAAAAGATTCCGGCTGATCACAATCACCGTTTTGCATAATATATGAAATTCTATCCTCCCAACTCTTCAGAGGATTAATATTTTCAGTTTCATGCTCAGCGACCATTGGGGTTTCTTCTGTCAACTATAAGCTTTCCCCAGCATTCATGTTACTAGCATATTGTGTTACGATTGTATTTCTCCTTTTCTCAGGGTGAGCTTTTCCTATGTGAATATTTAAGCCTAACGTCGATTTACAACATTTATTGCAGATAGGCATGGAATTTCGTCATCAAGCTGTGCATCAACGTTGGGTGTTTTAATTCGGTATGTTTATTTTAACGTTGCAGGAGATGCACGTTATTTCTTTTTCATAGAGTTACTAAAGTAGATTTCAACTTACTTTAAATCAAAATATAACGATGAAAAAATAATTCACAGCCATACAAAATATATAATCAAACAGATCAATATCGTCGCTCGACCGGTAAAAGGTTGTATTCCACAAAGCTCTTCCTATCAATTATTTTCCTTAAGACTGGTCACGCCTCCCAGCCACGTATGGATATGCAGTCCATTAGAACAAATTTTGTTGTGTTCATTTTCCTATGCCCTTGTGTAAGGGAAAATGAACCTTACAGTACCGTACTGTAGGAATGTACGTTTGCATGTAAGGTTCATTTTCGTTTAATCGTAGTCATAGGAAAACGAACACAATGGACATTGTTCTGATGGACTGCGTATCCATATGTGGCTGGGAGGCGTGCCCAGTCTTAAGGAAAATAATGGATAGGAAGGGTATTGTGGGATACAACGTTTTACCGGTGAAGCAACGATATTAAACGGCAAGCTATTGGTTTTCTTGAAGAATACGGACTGAGACATTTATGATAATTTAATTTCTCTCACCACCTTCTTTCCGTAACAAAAGTATTCTAATAACTTTTCCGAAACCTACAAATTACGATATTATTCTAAATATTCTCTTTAAAATGGTGACCGAAATTCTTTGAAACTAGGTAAACATTTAAGCTTAACTATTCTGTTTGTGCAACGTTTCACT
Source organism: Anabrus simplex (assembly GCF_040414725.1). Classification (NCBI taxonomy): domain Eukaryota; kingdom Metazoa; phylum Arthropoda; class Insecta; order Orthoptera; family Tettigoniidae; genus Anabrus; species Anabrus simplex. Next base: position 206,939,593 of record NC_090265.1, read on the forward strand.
GTTCCTAACTTGCCAAGACGCTGGTGTCACGTTGATCTCTTAATTCACATACTTGTTTTAAGTAGAAGTAACGAATTGGAAGTTCCTAATGACAACACTACGCTAATATTCGTCTAGTAAGGGGGATAGTCCACACTGTACCACGCATTGAATACAAATACTGGGCGTAAAATTGAACGTTTAGTCTTACGAACGTTTAGTTCATCACCCATCGAACAGGATGGTACGGACTAATTTCTGCGTCTAGATTTACTTAAACATCTTCTTTGTATCAACATTCAAAAATACTGTATATTCTTCATTATATGAGTATTTGTTCCAATGTGAAATTTTATTTTTCCCTCATTCTATACTAAAATTATATTTAACCTCTTGGTAAATCAGGGTAAATGTAACAAATTATAACTAGTATGAAGTTGTTATATATCGATGGCTTTCTTTTAAAACCTCGTATGTCCTATTGCTCTTCCTATCCATTATATTCCTTAAGACTGGTCACGCCTCCCAGCCACACATTTATATGTAGTCCATCAGAACAATTTCCGTTGTGGTAATTTTTCTATGCTAAAGTGTAAAGGAAATTGAGCCTAAAATACATTATACTGTAGGAGTGCGTAAAATCGCCAAGCAAACAACATTCCTACAATACGGTATGGTAAGGTCCATTTTCCTTTAAACTGTCGCATGGGAAAATGAACACAATGAAAATTATTCTGATGGACTGCACATAAATATGTGACTGGGAGGCGTGACCAACCTTAAGGAATATAATGGGTAGGAAGAGCATTGGGACATATGAGGTTTTTAAAGAAAGCCAACGATATTGAATTGAGTTTTTCTTGTTTGTCATAGGCATGTGATAGGTGTGCGTAAATAAAGCATTCTTTGAGGAATATCTAGCAAAACTTAGTCATCTAATGCACCTTCCATTCTGTATTTATACACTTTTAGCTGTCAGAGAACAAACTTACCATTCATTGAGAATATTGTTTTACGTCTACTGGTCGATAATGATTTGACTGAAAAATTCTTTTTGTTATCAAAACAGGAAATGATACTGTATAGTTCTATCTATAAAGTTTTGTATACGAAACTAATGAGCACATTTACTTATGTTCAGAAGTATGATTCACCCCAAGAGAAAAATGTTTTCTATAAATTCTCACAATTCGTGGGATCCTAATTCAAATGAAAGCACAAATGATTCAAACATATTCATCAGACCTCATGCAAAACATGTCAGTTATTCTGAATATTTATGTATACAAATAACATTCTAATTTCCTACTTAAGAACACATACACAATGCAGTATATTTTTTCAAAATACGGGACTAAAATGGTAGAAATAAACACAGATAATAGATAATCAGAAAATAAAAATTTAATTCTTACCGCATGCTATTACAGAACGCTACAATATAAAATATAATACAAGACCTTCACCAACATAACTTTTCAACGGACAGAATTTTTCAGACCAATAGATGTCGTTTATAAAATACAGGACATTACTCAACATCAGCGAATGTACGTGCTTGGAAAATGTTGGATAATTTTCCGGCTCATGCGTGTGATTAAAAATAAATTTATTTTATAGTTTGGTGTTAAAACAATATTTCAGCCATAGAAGGCACCCAAAATAATTTAAAATCATCCACATAATACTTAAAATTAAAGTTGACCCGTAGTTTTACGAAATACTCACTAATTGAGAATCAAAAGTTTACCAGACAGAGATTTATATTTAGAAATAACATTCCAAACGCTATCTAACGAAAGTTTCGAGGATACATAGGAGAGACTGATATACTGAACAAGACGAAGTACATAACGATGGCTTTATTTTAAAACCTCGTATGTCCTATTGCTCTTCCTATCCATTATATTCCTTAAGACTGGGCACGCCTCCCAGCCACACATTTATATGAAGTCCATCAGAATAATTTCCGTTGTGGTCATTTTCCTATGCTAAAGTGTAAAGGAAATTGAGCCTAAAATACATTATACCGTAGGAGTGCATAAAATCGCCATGCAAACAACATTCCTACAATACGGTATATAAGGTCCATTTTCCTTTAGAGTGTAGCATGGGAAAATGAACACAATGAAAATTATTCTGATGGACTGCACATAAGTATGCGACTGGGAGGCGTGACCAACCTTAAGGAATATAATGGGTAGGAAGAGCATTGGGACATACGAGGTTTATACAGAAAGCCAACTATAAATGATAACTCAATGTGCGGATTAAATGTAAAGATCAATTTCAGTCTCATAATGTAGTAAAAGAAAATAACTGAAGACAAAAATTAGCACTGTATTATTTTGTACTAAATTTCTGAGTAAATTTTCCAAATGTAAGGTAGACTTTGTGACCGAAATAAGACAGTTTTTTTACTATGCTAGTACTGCCTCAATATTTAATAATAGTTTCTACGTCTTACTGAAGAGAAAATTAGGAAAAATTAAAGTATACTCTACTATAACGTAAAAAAAGGACAAGTTTTAAAATTATATGCAATCAAACTACATTAATATAATTTCAGACTTAAAATAAGGCACGAGAAAAAGGTACCGTATAACCTAATCATACCGAGGATATAAATTAGCACATAAGAACTTACTGGGATTTGTAGCTACATACTTCGACATCTTCACATTATCTTATTTAATTACTGTATATCCATGGTGAGTTCTATAACGGATAAACTTCTTATTCGAACAGAAGGAAGAATGAAACATTAATATCATCTGTTGTACATAAGTACAAAGAATTTCATACTTTATCAAAAATGTAAACGATCTACATGGATGTGGCAAAGAAGTCTGAAAAGTTCTGTTCTACTTGCTGCTACATTGTAAACATGCCACTGTGTTCATCTTGATACTACTCACCGCACACCACTCGATCGAAGGGGCTCATCCAATCTGGAGGGAAAAATACATAACAAATAATTGTTAAAATGAATCTCATCCAGTCATTCATTTAATACAACGTAACAAAATGGAAACCAAATATACATCTTATATTATCAATAATTAGGAGTGGTGTTTTTTAAATAGCAACAACAAATGATATGGTTCTAAATATTTGTACTTCAGTATTTCCAATTTTAGTGATCTGTACATCAGTTTTAATGCATTCTGTAAACGAGAAAAAATGCGAAATTTATCAAAATGTTATATAATTGTAAAGGTAACGATTTTTCAAATTTCATTATCAGTAATATTATTATAATATATGCAATTTTGCTGTTAGTTCTATGTAAATACTATTTCAATTGACTTTACCTATTTATATATTCTATATTTTTCTCCATGACCCTAATTTGTATAAAGCGCTACAAAATGCTAAATTTCTTATTTAATAACACAAAAATATCCATGCCTCTCAATGATGCATGCGCTTAAACATTCAAGCTAAGAAACACAAGCAAGGATGAGGTCACAAACTCAACAAATAAAGCTATATACTTCCTGTTAAGTCACTTCATAACATATTTGTAAAGTGGAAAAGCTAAAGGAAAAAATGTCAAAATTGTAAAAAGTCAAGCTCAAGTAAAATGTTATTTCTAAAATTTTTCTTCTGAAAACTGAAGCCGAGCAATTTGTGCATTGGGTCTCTGATCCTTGGTCCTTTTAAATGAAAAATGAAATGGGGTATGGCTTTTAGTGCCGGGAGTGTTCAAGGACAGTCCTTTTAAATACTTTTACGTACAAGACAGCGCTGGGTGCAAGCACCACCATCTCTTGCAAAGCCAGCTCCATTTTTGTTGCATCGTTCTGTATCTACTTCTGTGTTTAACATTGAATTTGGAGTCCGGCTCCATGGTTAAATGGTAAGCGAGCTGGTCTTTGGTCACAGGGGCCCAGGTTAGATTCCCGGCAGGGTCGGGAATTTTAACCATGATTGGTTAATTTTACTGGCACGGGGACTGGGTTTATGTGTCGTCTTCGTCATCATTTCATCCTCATCACGACGCGCAGGTTGCCTGCGGGAGTCAAATCAAAAGACCTGCACCTGGCGAGCCGAACATGTCCTCGGACACTCCCGGTTCTAAAAGCCATACGCCATTTAATTTCATTGAATTTGGAGGTAAATAATAGAAGCTCGTGTACATTTACGAATCGAAATACAACTAAATAGCTCAGAGAAAGGCAACATCAAGCCATAAAAGTGGAAAGGCCATGTATAGGAGGACGTAAGGAAGGTAATTAAAACTGCAAGCCTTCAAAATCATCTCGTGTCTTCGGTAGGAATGGAAATTTCCTTAAATTAAAAAAATACACCAAAAGAAAGAAAAAAGGAAGCACCATAAATACTTCGAAGTTGAAGATATAAAAATTATCATGGCTGAGGATGACAGAACACAATCCTAGAGTCATTATGTAAGTTATAAAGGAAATTTCAGTGAATGTACCAAGTGGAAAACCTGTCGTGTTTTCAACAGGGTTATTACGGTGGAAATTATTATATCAAGGGAATTTAAAGCGGTACCAGATATTGTTACATTTCCAGAAGCTAAAATAGGACCTGCAGAGTTTGTTGACGATGAAAAAGGCTTTCGCTACAGGATTTGTACTTATGTAGACACCACGTTGACCAAGTAAACGGAATGAGCTCAATTAATAAGTTGGAGCATAAGGTACATTTTAAAATTTACGGTTATTCTCACCTGAGGCGTATTAAGATATCATAATGATAACATGCGAAATTTACATAAACACAATCAACTTTCATTTGTTATTATAAATAAAAATATTATAAAAATGGAAGAGTTTTTGCTGAAATTCTCTTAGCTAACGTTTTGTCATTTAGCTTCTTTAGCTTCTCCACGCTTAATTGAGCTCATTCGTTTGTGGTCACTTATAATACAATCATGTTCTTTGTCCAGTACTAATATGGGACTCAATTATCACTATATTTAAAGAAAGAAAGAAAGAAAGAAAGAATGAATGAATGAAAGCGAAGTAAGGAAGCTTTGGACGGACCGAGGGGCTCAGAAGGTTACGGCGATGGCCTTCTGACGCCAACTTGGCATGTTCGATCCTGGCTCAGTCCGGTGGTATTTGAAGATGCTCAAATACGCCAGCCTCATGTCGGTAGATTTACTGGTACGTAAAAGAACTCCTGAGGCACAACATTTCGGCACCTTGGCGTCTCCGAAAACCGTCAAAAGTAGTTAGTGGGAGGTAAAAACAATAACATGAAATTAATCAAACAAGCTTGGAGCTGAATGTGATTGTCGATATTTCGATCACAAGCGTAGGAGCCTCAAGATTTACATTTAATTAAAGCAATAAGGTCTTGAACGTGTGCTGTGGTGGTTTTTTACGGGTATCGGGAAGACGGTACTTTTCCGAACACAAGTTCCTATGCTAAACTTAACCGTCTTAGTCGCCACTACAAGCCCTCGAAGTCTGTAATGGGGATATAGAAACATCTTGTACAGTCGTCTGACGATAAGTCGCGTTGATGCTGGGTAAGAGGTGTGAGGGGTAAGCATGGCTACTCCGCATGCGCCTATCTCAAATCTCAAGGCCTGACAATAAACATCTGTTCCATCCCCGGTGACTCTTGCAAACTGAGATGCTGTCGTGAAGTTTGATAGTGATAGAGCAATTGTGCCCTAGTTACACATTTACTGTATGTACAGCATAATTACCAGTTTTATAATGAATATACATTGATGCAGAGAGGTCGCATTGTCTGTCACGACCTATGTTTGTAGCTAAGAGTGTAGTATCTGTTACTCTTGCCGTACCTACAAGCTGCCGCGACTTCTCGTGACACGCAGATAGTAAAAGGAATCACCCATTTTCATCTATGAAATCCTTCTGCCCAATTCTGATTACATGCCTGGTTTAGTGTACTAGCCGTAAGATAGATAACATCAGGAAATCGTCGTTGCGGGGACAAAACCTCCTATGTGATAATATTTTTGGAGATATACTGACCAGCATCACATACATTATGAAGATCGAGAATGCCTTTACAATATTCACACGATATTGCACTTTAGATGACAAAAACTTACCGGCCAAAGTTCTAGGCTAAAATATTTCACATAGGAGGTTTTATCCCGCCAGCGACGATTTCTCATTCATGAGCTCAATGTAACATACGATTTTGGATTTTTTTAATGTGAAGACGGGGAAATGTGAATTCCCTAGCAGGGCCGCCAACACATAATATCTCGTGTCCGTGTGCAGTAAGGATATCTAATCACATTCTCTACCACATGATGACATTTGTAGCCTATTTGAAGCAGTTATTTGAATTTAAAACATAGTGTAGCCCTTTGGTTACACTGCATTGTAGGGTGAATCACTAAACTGTTGAAAACAATATTAGGACATTCGTAATGAAGACGTAAAGGCCGTTTAGGAAAAAACATGGTGGATTAAGCCAAGAACATGTCATTTCTCATGTAATTGGGTCATATGATGAGGATTAAGAATAGGAAATAATACAAGGTAGGCCTACTATTAGAATTGACCATGGAAGGTGGGCTATGTGAAGCAGACGATGCCAAGGCAACGAAGATTACAATTGTTGTTTAAAGTTTCACGTTTAACAGGTGTCGAAGTATAAGTATCCACGTAATTTCTTAAGACCAATGGCATTTATGGAGAGATAATATCGTCGCTAGAACGGTAAAAGGTTGTATTCCACAAAGCTCTTCCTATCAATTATTTTCCTTAAGACTGGTCACGCCTCCCAGCCACGTATGGATATGCAGTCCATCAGAACAAATTTTGTTCATTTTCCTATGCCCATGTGTAAAGGAAAATTAACCTTACAGTACCGTACTGTAGGAATGCACGTTTGCATTACGTATTTACGCACTCCTAGCGTACAATTCCTGTAAGGTTCATTTTCGTTTAATCGTCGACATAGGAAAACGAACATAACGGACATTGTTCTGATGGACTGCGTATCCATATGTGGCTGGGAGGCGTGACCAGTCTTAAGGAGAATAATGAGTAGGAAGAGTATTGTGGGATACAACGTTTTACCGGTCGAGCGACGATATGATGTCACAGTACTAAAATGAATAAGGGAGCGTTTAAATGTATAAATACAAATTTCTGACCCAAAGACTTGCAAATTTAACTAACACTATTCTATGACTTCTGAGTATATCATATCTTCGCTTCACCGGTAAAAGGTTGTATCCCACAATACTCTTCCTATCCATTATTCTCCTTAAGACTGGTGACGCCTCCCAGCCACGTATGGATACGCAGTCCATCAGAACAATGTCCGTTGTGTTCGTTTTCCTATGTCGATGATTAAACGAAAATGAACCTTACATGCATTGTACACTAGGAGTGCGTAAATAGGTAATGCAAACGTACGTTCCTACAGCACAGTACTGTAAGGTTCATTTTCCTTTACACATCGGCATACGAAAATGAACACAACAAAATTTGTTCTGATGGACTGCATATCCATACGTGGCTGGGAGGCGTGACCAGTCTTAAGGAGAATAATTGATAGGAAGAGCTTTGTGGAATACAACCTTTTACCGGTCGAGCGACGATATATGAATACCAGTATATCATGATAAACAATTTACTTAGCTTTTAAGACATGTTCATATGGAAGTTCAATAAGGAACTTGATATAATAACTACTGTGTTCATAATTAGTAGATCAATTCAGTAATAATAACTGAACAGTTCCCTTGTCTCTTAGTCCAGTTTCACTATTGAGTGATATAGTAATTAGCGATAACAATTCCAGGAAGTAACATTCATGTCCTGTTTAAGATAGTGATCAGTGAAACTTTGGAACACGGAGAAAGACTGGGGCGAGTACCGAATGTGTATTGTAAAACTGGGAAGTATATCAGTAGGAGACGTTTATAGCGTATGTGCTTGTTGTAATATGCTGAACAAGAAGGCCGTAAATAACAATGGACGGATTTTATTTGGTTAACGTCCTTTATGAGGTTTTAAAGGAGTCGTGAGTTAAATACACCAATGCTGTATTATCCCTTATCGATATCCTACTATTAATGTAGAGAAGTGATTTACATTAACGGCGACTGCTACTGGTAAACGTCTTAAAACATGTAATTTCAAGACACAACCAATCAAGAGGTAAGCCACATTTTACTATCAATAAAATGAACATTGAATTATTTTTCAAACGATTTAGTACATTCTCCTGTATTTGAACATTTTATTTAATATGTTAGAAACGTTTTCAAATTATTCTGGAAATTTCAACAAAATCCAAAACTCATAAATCGTTGGCTTTCTTTTAAAACCTCGTATGTCTCAATGTTCGTCCTGCCCATTATATTCCTTAAGGCTGGTCACGCCTCTCAGCCACATACTGATATGCAGTCCATAAGAACAATTTCCGTTGTGTTCATTTTCCAATGCTGGACTGTGAAGGAAAATGAACCTTACCATACTGTATTGTAGGGATGGTGTTTGCATGGCGAATTTATGCACTCCTACAGTAAAATGTATTTAAGGTTCGTTTTCCTTTACATAACAGCAGAGGAAAATGAATATAATGAAATTATTCTGATGGACTGCATATAGGGCCTAAATATGTGACTGGCAGGCGTGACCAGTCTTAAGGAATATAATGGGTAGGAAGTGCATTGGGACATGCGAGGTTTTAAAAGAAAACCGTCGAATTACAAAATTAATGTACCTATTTGAAGGAAAATTCAATTGCATCTATGTACTACAAGTACATCCCGGGTACATTTTATATTTTAAATTTAAATCATATAAATCGATATCATTAAAATGGTATGGAACATTCTAGAGAACACTGTCAGCCTCAGAAATAATCATTATTCATATAATATTTTAAAAGGCCGGGCTGAGTGGCTCAGGCGGTTGAGGCGTTGGCCTTCTGATCCCACCTTGGCAGGTTCGATCCTGGCTCAGTCTGGTGGTATTTGAAGGTGCTCAAAAACGTCAGCCTCGTGTCGGTAGACTTATGGCACATAAACGAACTACTGCGGGACTAAATTCCGGCACCTCGGCGTCTCCGAAAACCGTAGAAGTAGTTAGTGGGGCATAAAGCAAATAACATTATTATTTTTTTTTGCTAGGGGCTTTACGTCGCACCGACACAGATAGGTCTTATGGCGACGATAACATTATTATTATTATTATTATTATTATTATTATTATTATTATTATTTTAATATGTAATGCCATAATGTAAAGTACGCTAATGAAAAAGTGAATATTATTCAGAATAGCTAAAGTCTTGTGTATTGTTCCTTGAAACTCTCTTTCCATATCCTATTAAAATACAGTAGTGCGGATTAGTTTATTATTGCCCATGAATTCACAGCAAATCGCGAATGAAGAAAGATTAAGTCGAGTTAGTGAAAGGAGAAGGATTTGGCCAAATTTGACCAGAAGAAGATTTTTTTTTTTTTTTTTTTTTTTTTTGCTAGTTGCTTTACGTCGCAACGACACAGATAGGTCTTATGGCGACGATGGGACAGGAAAGGCCTAGGAGTTGGAAGGAAGCGGCCGTGGCCTTAATTAAGGTACAGCCCCAGAATTTGCCTGGTGTGAAAATGGGAAACCACGGAAAACCATCTTCAGGGCTGCCGATCGTGGGGCTCGAACCCACGATCTCCCGGATGCAAGCTCACAGCCGCGCACTGCCAACTCGCCCGGTACCAGAAGAAGAGAGAGGTATAGGACACACCTTAAGATACCCAGGACTGGTTCAGTTAATTCTTGAGGGGAGCGTAGACAGTAAGGACGAAAGGGCTAGACTAGTACATGAACACATACAGATTAGAGTAGATGTAGTAGTTACGTAGAAACGAACTACACAAGAACTTCGTTTATCCAGATTAAGTGGGACCGTAACTGATTCGAATTATCAAATATCCGGATAAACCGGAAAACTAAAAAAGCAAATACAGTACATGTTATACAGCATATTACCATAAGTTGTACAGTGACATATTTTACTCAATTGTACAAAAATTTAAGAACACCTTTCTTACATTTACGACTCTATTTTATGCACTAAAATAATGTGTGAGCTTTTCCTGTTTTACATTTGTATAGCGTTTGCGCGCAGCACGATCACGAAGACGTTTTACTAACATCAGTTCTGTCGGTGTGGTTTCAGTCTGCGATTATAAATAAGCCATCAGTTTGTCCAGCTGCATTGTTGCATCTCCGTGAGTCATTGTTTTTTTCTCTGATGGAGCGCCGGTTTCACTCTCGTCCTTACCTGCCGAGGAACAAGAGGCCATAATTTATTCATCTGTCATTATACCGTAGCCTGAATTACAGCCAGTTTTCAACCAGTCATTTACGTCGTTCACATCTATGTCCGAGCATCCGGAAATGCGTACAAATGTGTCAAGGAACTCAGAAGAGTCTGCAGTTTCTCATTCTCAATTCTAGGCGAATGCCGGGACGGTACCTCTGATAGACCGCGGCCGACTTACTTCCAATTGCTGTCCTTAATTATCCTTGGCAGAAAAGACATTCAAGAAGAAACGACTGCGTAAAAGAAATCCTGTGCAAGTAAAAATAAATGTTTATTACTTTCGATCCGGATAAACCGGAGATCCGGATTAATGAGGGCCGGATAAATGAGGTTCCTGTGTAGTTAGCGTAACAGAGGGTGGGACTGAGGACTGCTTCAAACGAGTCTGTGAGCTGATGTCACATACAACAACAAAATAGATCATCCTATCATGTCATTTGAGACATGACTTTCCACTTAAAACTGAAGCAACTTTCCTTTTTAGGTACTCTTTTACTGTTAAATTTATGATGGCATATAATTGACCATCTTAGGTTAGCCGGACTGAGTGGCTCAGACGGTTTAGGCGCTGGCCATCTGACCCCAACTTGGCAGGTTCGATCCTGGCTCAGTCCGGTGGTATTTGAAGGTGCTCAAATACGTCAGCCTCGTGTCGGTAGATTTACTGGCACGTAAAAGAACTCCTGCGGGACTAAATTCCGCCACCTGGGCGACTCCGAAAACCGTAAAAGAGTAGTTACTGGGACGTAAAGCAAATAGCATTATTATTATCATCTTAGGTTACTAAGTTTCACTGCAATCGGTGTAGTACGCATTGTTACTTCAAAAAGAGTGGGAGAGAAAAGGTGTATAAAAGACGATTAAGTGGCAAATAACTCGTATGAACACGTGTACTAAGTTTAATAGAAGATTTTCCGAGCAGCGACTTGTGGGACTAACATAATCAAATAAAAAGTATAGGCTATAGAGGCTGGTACTGTACTAACAAGTACAGTATTCTCAAACATTAACCTTAACGCCAGAAAACTACGTATGTTGACTTCAAGTGTTTGAAACACCCTGAATGCTCGTAACCCAATGCCAATATTATATTGTTACCTAAGAAGCACACTTTTTTTTTAGTCGCATCGACACAGATAGGTCTTATGGCGACGATGGGACAGGTAAGGCCAAAAGTAGGAAGGAAGCGGCCGTGGCCTTAATTAAGGTACATTTTCTTGGTCTGAGTAGAGCCTCCGTGGCTCAGACGGTAGCGCGTCGGCCTCTCACCGCTGGATACCGTTGTTCAAATCCCGGTGACTCCATGTGAGATTTGTGCTGGACAAAGCGGAGGCGGGACAGGTTTTTCTCCGGGTACTCCGGTTTTCCCTGTCATCTTTCATTCCAGCAACACTCTCCATTATCATTTCATGGAATTTATCACTCATTAATAAGTCACCTTGGGAGTGGCGACCCCATTGTAATAACAGCCTATATATGTTTCATTCATTACATCCCTGACCCGGTCAATGACTGGAAACCAGGTTGTAGGTTTTCTTTTCTTCTTGGTCTGAAAATGGAAAATCACGGAAGGCCATCTTCAGGGCTGCCGACAATGGGCCTCGAACCCACTATCTACCGGATGCAAGCTCACAGCCGTGCGCCCCTAATCGCAAGGCCAACTCGCCCTGTACCTAAGAAGCAATACCGTCTATGATTGTGATAATACTCTTCCTATCCATTATATTCCTTAAGACTGGTCACGCCTCTCAGCCACATATATATATGCAGCCCATTAGAACAATTTTCGTTGTGTTCATTTTCCTGTGCGTATGTAAAAGAAAATGAACCTTACCATAAAGTAATGTAGGGATGTATGTTTACATGACGTATTTACGCACTCCTACAGTATACTGTATATAAGGTTCATTTTCCCTCACAAAAGCAAACCAAAGTGAACACAGCGGGCATTGTTTTGATGGTATGCACATCCACAAAAGCCTGGGAGGAAAAATAATGGACAGGAAGAGCATCGAGGGATACGAGGTCTTACTTCTTAGGCGTCCATATCATTTCCCAGTCACAGCATACGAATATACTTCTCCTCCTATTCCTCCTTCCACTAATTATCACCTTCGCTTTCCTTTCATGAATCGTTTTCTTTTTAAGAGAGAGAAAGTCACAAGGGGTATCTACCCTAGAACAAGGGGCACCGTACGCTAATGGCATCAAAGTGATGATAATAATAATGAAATTAAATGTCGTATGGCTTTTAGTGCCGGGATATCCCAGGACGCGTTCGGCTCGCCAGGTGCAGGTCTTTCTATATGACTTCCGTAGGCGACCTGCGCTTCGTGATGAGGATGAAATGAAGATGAAGACAACACATACACCCAGCCCCGTGCCATTTGAATTAACCAATTCAAGAATCCCCGACCCGGCCGGGAATCGAACCCGGGACCCTCTTAACCGAAGACCAGTATGCTGACCATTCACCAAACGAGTCGGGCATAAAATTGATAGTAAGGTACTTAATGCATTCTAACTTTCACACTAGTTATCTTACGATAAAATGAGCTTATATACACTCATGTTCATACAAAACAGAACACCTTGAAAGACTAGAGATAGAAGGTTCATATTCACAGACGTGTTCATTAGTATATTCTGCAGAAACGATAAGCATTTCAGTCACCTAGGTTCAGCATGTGTTCTGTTGCCTAGTAGGCACTGGGACCTCCATGGGCACTGATAACTTGTTCCATGCGTGATGGGATCGATGCTTATAAGGCGCTAATGGCGTCCTAGGGTATAGCCATCCATGCTGCATTCCCCTGGTTCCAGAGTTCATCTTTGGTGGTTGGCACTGGGTCACAGCGCCGCACCCGTTGTTTCACTATATCCCACACATTTTCGATTGGCGACAAGTCCGGTGATCGGGTGGGCCAGGGCAACAGTCTGCCATCCTTTGCACACAAGAATGCACGTGTTCGTGCAGCAACATGTGGTCGTGGATTGTTTTGCTGAAATATGGCGTCTGGGGTGTCGTGCAAAAAGAGTATGGCTATGGGTCGCAGGACGTCATTCACATAAGTCAAACTGGTCACAGTGCCCTGGAAACACACCAACTGTGATTTGTGGTTGTACCCAGTAGCAGCCCACTCCATAAGGCCTCGGTATGCCTTGTGAGAATGCAGTCAATGTGATGCCTCTCCCCCTGTCTGCAGAGAACCGAAATGCGGCCATCATTTTCAAACAAACAGAACCTGGATTCGTCCGCAAACAACATATGCTGCCATTCCTGCCCCAGTGGCATCGTTCCATCCACCGTTGCAGTCTAGCATATTTATGCACATTAGTCAAAGGTAGTAGGAGAAGTGGACGACGTGCCGGGCACCCAGACCGTAATAAACGGCGACGGACTGTCCCTCCTGATAGTGTACGATGTGTTACACTGTTCCCGTATTGCGACAGAGCCGAGAGGACGCAGATCTGTCCTGCAATGCCATTCGGATGAGGTGTCGATCTTCTCAGCGGGAGAGGGGTGTCTGGGTGTTGCGACCAGACCCATCTCGTCGTGTTCTGTGGCCTTCTGCGAACCATTCTGTACATACCCGTTGCACTGCCGACACACTTCGTTCCACACGAGCAGCAATTTCCCGGATAGATGCATCACCTTTTCTCGTGCGAATAATGCGCACTCTTTCAAACTCACTCATTTGACGGTGCGGTTCTCGCACACGTGTGCGGGCCATCCTGCACGTCTGCTCAAGTCACACTGATCCATTTCCTTCGGTTTATAGCGACAACGAGAGCTGCAGGCACATTTTACCAGTCGGTGGTGGTGCGCCGAGATATCGATGTGGACCTTGAACCTGAGGGCCGACATGTTTCAAATGCTAATCATTTCTTCAGAACATACTAATGCACATATCCTGTGAGTACAAACTTCCTATCTGTAGTATTTCAAGGTGTTCTGTTTTTTATGAACATGAGTGTATATTTTAGTGTTGAAATTCCCCTGATGTACAGCTATCCCCGGCGAGGAGTACTTTATTTTTGTTTACCTATACCGTATTATTGGTGATTTGCTATTGATAATGGATTACGTAAACATCTAAATGAAATGAAGATCCTCAGCCTGTTTCCAGTCATTCGACCGAGTCAGGAATGGAATGAATGAAGCCCCCATTTAGCGGTGAAGATAGGAATTGTGCCGGCTGCCGAAGTCTGTCGCACTTCTCTGGGTCAATGATTAATGGCTGACGGATTAAATTAAATGATATTGGAAAGTGTCGCTAGAATGAAAGGTGACAGGGAAAATCGGAGTACCCGGAGAAAAACCTCGCCCGCCTATGCTTTTTCCAACACATGGAGTGACCGAGATTTGAACCACGGAACCCAGCGGTGAGTGGCCGGTGCGCTGCCACCTGAGCCACGGAGGCTTCCTAAAACATCTAAACACATTTCTTTTAAAAACTTAACAGGAAAAATAAAACAAAGTAAGAAATTACTTGAAAATTTTGTGACAGATCCTCGTGCACCGAAGAGCAACCCAATCACCTCCCAGCAACTGGCGGGTATGTGATACTTTTCTTCAAAGTACTTAAAACAATGCTCTTAGTGTCTCTTCTTTTCAGAATCAACGTCGTTGACCTGTGAACTGTTACTCTCTACTCTCTGTTGGATCAATAAGAATGCGGATGTTTCCTTTCCTGTCAATCGCGCGCAATGTCTGTAGGTTTACTGGATCAATCAGTAGAAATACAGAGTACTTCTTTAAAGACTTCAAACCTGCCAGATTTTTTTTAGAAGTTCTGCAATGCTTCTCCTGAGCCTATTGTGCCTGTTATTTCTCAATAGCTTCCTTTCGGGCAGAAACCAATAACATGAGGGAGGGTTTCTATCTCTCTGCAGATATGGTAATGGTTTTCTTGGCTTCTACCGGGAACGCTTCGGATGCTATCACATTACATTTCATTTTAATGGCATTAATATGTTGGGAAGTTAAAAGTCCTTTATTTATTGTAATCCAGGTGACTGGTTGTATCCATTCAGAATACTATGTGACAACTTTTTTCCATGTTTCAAATTGCAGGTTTCTCAGTTTCTTCCTACGAGACTGTACCTTAGCTTGCTCATCAGGAGCGAAGCCAAGGCTTTTTAGACTACCCTTTATTTCTTGCTGAAAATTTCTTGTTTGTACCAGAAGTAGAGTCCAGCCTGTTACAGATTTTAATGTTGAAGGAAAGTTTCCCAACGAGGCTCTCATAATGCCCAGGCCACGAACGTCAAGCATACAGTCTTGACAATCCGTTGGTAAAACAATTATTTCCTTTACTCTACTTCTGGTTAATTTATTGTCATAAAGTAAAAACGCGCGACTGAGTTTAGATAAGGGTGCATACTGTAAAGGATGAATCAAACTCGGCCAAATGTGTTGATTTATAATATTACTTTTGTGATCTGGTTTAAGAAAAAATGAGTTCACAAGTATCGATAAATTATAGTTTAGTTTAGTTACAATATTATTTTCATTATTATTATTATTTCGTCGTATGCAACACACAAGTATGTAAGGTTTCCCTACTTATCGATAGATGGCCCTGCAGTCGACTAACAGTAGGCCTACTAATAGCAACGTTTATCACTTGTCCATTCTCAATAACTAGAGCTTTTGATTTAGAAGTATTCAGTGTGAGCCCCATTTGGGGAAGGCACTGGTTGCTGTATCAGTCATAAGGGCTGCTAATTTCTTATCTTTAGATATTAACGCAATATCATCAGCAAACCCTAACGCTGCTACGTTGCAGAGATCTTGCACAAGATTTTAGCCATATTGAGAAGCATGTTCTAAGTCGTTCAATTCCCCTAATACGAAATAAATTGCCAAATTAAATAGAAGTGAAAGTGGCGATACTTGAGCTACTCCCCTATGAACTTGAATTTCCTTACTAATTCGAGTGGCCTCTATTTCTATATGAATCAAATTATTCCTGAAAAGAGATACAGTATTATCAAATATCACATCTTTTGGGGAACAGATACCGAATTTGGTGTATATTCAAGGTGGTTATGACCAATATTATTGAATGCTTTGAATACATACAAAGAAGAGAAGCAAACATTTATTTTTAATTTCGCGTTTTAAAGACAACTATTAACCAAATATGAATTTATTAATATACCTGGTGTAGAGGCAAAATCTCTTTGATAGGTTGTCAAATAAATGAAATGTCTAATTTTTATTTCCAGAGTTCTTTCAATGATTATTTAAAATGTTATTGGACACTACTGATTAATTACGTTTGTATCACCTGATTTAAATAACGCCCGGCTGAGTGGCTCAGACGGTTGAGGCGCTGGCTTTCTGACCCCAATCTGGCAGGTTCGATCCTGGCTCAGTCCGGTGGTGGTATTTGAAGGTGCTCAAATACGTTAGCCCCGTGTCGGTAGATTTACTGGCACGTAAAAGAACTTCTGCGGGACTAAATTCCGGCACGTCGGCGTCTCCGAAAACCGTAGAAGTAGTTAGTGGGACGTAAAGCAAATAACATTATTATTAGTGTATTATTTAAATAACAGGACAATACGAATTGTTCTAAAGCTTCGCGGAACATTACCTCAGGTTACAATTACCATTTCCTTTTTCCGCACATCTAATTAAATTATTATGGTAACTACTTGAAATTTGTACTTCTCACGTTATTTCAATCATCATCATCATCATCATCATCATCATCATCATCATCATCATCATCATCATCATCATCATCATCATCTGTTTACCCACCAGGTTCGGCTTTGCCCTCGGACTCAGCGAGGGATCCCACCTCTACCGCCTCAAGGGCAGTGTCCTGGAGCTTCAGACTCTTGGTCGGGGATACAACTGGGGAGTATGACCAGTACCTCGCCCAGGCGGCCTCACCTGCTATGGTGAACAGGGGCCTTGTAGGGGGATGGGAAGATTGGAAGGGATAGGCAAGGATGAGGGAAGGAAGCGGCCGTGGCCTTTAGGTAGGTACCATCCCGGCATTCGCCTGGAGGTGAAGTGGGAAACCACGGAAAACCACTTCGAGGATGGCTGAGGTGGGAATCGAATCGACCTCTACTCAGTTGACCTCCCGAGGCTGAGTGGACCCCGTACCAGCCCTCGTACCACTTTTCAAATTTCGTGGCAGATCCGGGAATCGAACCCGGACCTCCGGGGGGTGGCAGCTAATCACGCTAACCACTACACCACAGAGGCGGACTATTTCAATCATAACGCTTAGTTCTCCTAGATTAAGTCATTTAAACGATTCTGTTTAAATATCATACGGTTAGATGATTTTGTGTGTTAATTTGTTTTTGATGATGTTGGATTTAGAATGTTAAACTGGTTACGTCTCAAAACTCACGAGTTTCAAAACTCACGGGCTAAAATTAGTTACAAATAATATCAAAACTCATGACTACAAACTGGTAGCTAATGTAAACATTCGAGTGAGTCTCAAAATGAGGGATGAGGTGCGCAGTGACTCATGCTTCACTTACGACAGGCAGGGGATACTGAGGATGTTATTCTGCCACCTAAACCCACAGGTGAAATATCATGGCTGGTTAATTAAAGAGACCGAGGTGTATTATTATTAAAATATTTTTCTGTTGTTTAAAAGCTAATATAATGCACTTTTTACCTTTCACATAAATTCATAATAATGACGTGTGGCATCCGGAGAGGACTAGTGCAGGTCTTTAGAGATGACGCCGTATAGGTGACCTGCACATCTGTTAGGATGAGGGCCTACCGATGATGAAGTCTAATGCTGAAGACGGCACGAACACCCAGTCCCCGAGCCATAGGAATGAACTTATGAAAGTTAAAATCTCTGACCCGACCGGAAACCGAACTAGGGACCCGCTGGACCCCATGGAGCAAAGACCAGCACGCTAAAAATTTATGCATGCAGCCGGACGGCATAAAATTAAAGTAGGTATATTGCCCGCTGCTAGTTAAAAGAAACTGTCAGTTGGTAGTACTGAGACTTAGTTCCATTATGCGGCCAGAAGGCGAAATTTACTTGAATAAGGAATTTCATTTAGGGATATTTAAGATAAAGGCAGTTAATTCACTCATTTAGTTTCAATACTTAGAGATTGATTTGGAAAAAAAATCGTATTTCCATTTTTCGTAAGAGTTTATCTATTCGCTTATTTCAATAGATCATCTACCCGACACACTTAAACCGAAAAGTATTATATACGACGCATCCGATTATTCTGTGCGATATAACTGAATGATATTTGAAACTCATTCCATTATTTAAATTTATTATTCTTTCGATTATTTAGCCAACGGCCGTAGCCGTGTTGAAACACCGGATCCCGTGAGATCTCCGAAGTTAAGCAACATTGGGCGTGGTCAGGTGTTGGATGGGTTGCCACGCGCTGTTGGTGGAGGGTAAGGGAATGGAGGAGCGGAAAGGAACTGGCCACCCTACCGCACGTAAACTCCGGCTCAGGAACACCTCTGCGGAGGTTCGGACCTGCCTTCGGGCAGAATAACCCTTACCTACCTTTCGATTATTTAAAATAATCGCATGGAAGTTATTCGATTATTAAAAGTATTCCATTATCCCATCACTAATAAGGTGGACATTTATCCATTGAAAGAAGAATTGGTCTTGCTCTTGAGTTTTGAGCCTGGCCCAGGTAGAGAAACCTGTTCTTACTAATCCTCTTCCTGGAATTCGTGAGTTTTGAGACTCGTGAGTTTTGAGACGACACGGTTAAACTAGTAGTATTTCTTGTAACATTTCCTTTCCATGGAATTTCTTTGTTGTTGTGGTGGTTGTTCTTGTTGTTGTTGTTGTTGTTGTTGGGTAATTGCGTTTTAAATTTATTTTAATATCACTCTACTGTTGGTTCATGTTTGTGGGTTACTGTAGTCACGTCCTAGTTCGTGAACCATGGGCAACGGCTGAGTGGCCTAGTAAGTGGTCCTGAGAGTCGGGATACCAGTTGCTATGGAATGGGAGTGGGCATCTCGGACATATTCTGAGTCGTGGCCCTCCTTGTGCTCAGGCGGCTAGGACTAGGCCTATACAATTCACCGGTGGTCCATAACCCGTTAGAGGAGAGATCCTCACTTGGACTATGTGCAAGTAGGGCAGCATCCTGCTTCATGAATTTACCGACCTCAGAACACTTTAAGCAAGCCTCGGACCTATGGGAGTAATGGAGTCCCACTCCCATTTGACAGGCGAGGGACTCCTTGGAAACAACTTGGCGAACGAAATGGAATTCGATGGGGAGCTGTCAATATTAATGGGGCTTATGGAAGAAAGAAGGTAGAACTGGCTGAGTCAGCAAAGAGGATGCATCTGGATGTGCTAGGAGTAAGTGATATTCGGGTAAGGGGAGATAAGGAGGAAGAGATAGGTGATTATAAAGTGTACTTAACGGGTGTTAGAAAGGGAAGGGCAGAGTCTGGGGTAGGGCTCTTTATCAGGAATACCATTGCACGCAACATAGTTTCGGTTAGGCACGTAAATGAGCGAATGATGTGGGTAGATTTGTCAGTGGGAGGAATTAGGACAAGGATTGTGTCTGTGTATTAACCATGTGAGGGTGCAGATGAGGATGAAGTTGACAAGTTTTATGAAGCATTGAGTGACATTGTGGTCAGGGTCAACAGCAAGGATAGAATAGTGCTAATGGGCGATTTCAATGCGAGAGTTGGGAATAGAACTGAAGGATACGAAAGGGTGATTGGTAAATGTGGGGAAGATATGGAAGCTAATGGGAATGGGAAGCGTTTGCTGGACTTCTGTGCTAGTATGGGTTTAGCTGTTACGAATACATTCTTCAAGCATAAGGCTATTCACCGCTACACATGGGAGGCTAAGGGTACCAGATCCATAACAGACTATATCTTAACAGACTTTGAATTCAGGAAATTTTTTAGGAATGTACGAGTTTTTCGGGGATTTTTCGATGATACAGATAACTATCTGATCTGTATTGAACTAAGTATCTGTAGGCCTAGGGTAGAGAAAGTGAAATCTGTCTGCAAACGAATAAGGGTAGAAAATCTCCAGGACGAGGAAATTAGACAGAAATACATGGATATGATTAGTGAGAAGTTTCGAACAGTAGACAGTAAGCAGGTTCAGGATATAGAAAGTGAATGTGTGGCATACAGGGATGCTGTAGTAGAAACAGCAAGGGAATGCCTAGGAACAACTGTGTGTAAAGATGGGAAAAGGCGAACATCTTGGTGGAATGATGAAGTGAGAGCAGCCTGTAAACGTAAAAGGAAGGCTTATCAGAAATGGCTCCAAACAAGGGCCGAGGCAGGCAGGTATTTGTACGTAGATGAAAGAAACAGAGCGAAACAAATAGTTGTTGAATCCAAAAAGAAGTCATGGGAAGATTTTGGTAATAACCTGGAAAGGCTAGGTCAAGCAGCAGGGAAACCTTTCTGGACAGTAATAAAGAATCTTAGGAAGGGAGGGAAAAAGGAAATGAACAGTGTTTTGAGTAATTCAGGTGAACTCATAACAGATCCCAGGGAATCACTGGAGAGGTGGAGGGAATATTTTGAACATCTTTTCAATGTAAAAGGAAATCATCCTGGTGGTGTTGCAAACAGCCAAGCTCATGGGGAGGAGGAAAATGATGTTGATGGAATTATGCTTGAGGAAGTGGAAAGGATAGTAAATAAACTCCATTGTCATAAGGCAGCAGGAATAGATGAAATTAGACCCGAAATGGTGAAGTATAGTGGGAAGGCAGGGATGAAATGGCTTCATAGAGTAGTAAAATTAGCGTGGAGTGTTGGTAAGGTACCTTCAGATTGGACAAAAGCAGTAATTGCATCTATCTATAAGCAAGGGAACAGGAATGATTGCAATAACTATCGAGGTATCTCATTGCTTAGTATACCAGGCAAAGTATTCACTGGCATCTTGGAAGGGAGGGTGCGATCAGTCGTTGAGAGGAAATTGGATGAAAACCAGTGTGGTTTCAGACCACAGAGAGGCTGTCAG
Source organism: Anabrus simplex (assembly GCF_040414725.1). Lineage (NCBI taxonomy): Eukaryota > Metazoa > Arthropoda > Insecta > Orthoptera > Tettigoniidae > Anabrus > Anabrus simplex. The sequence goes on from NC_090265.1 coordinate 206,960,889, forward strand.
GATCAGATTTTCAGTATGCGCCAGGTAATTGAAAAATGCTACGAGAGGAATAGGCAGTTGTGTTTATGTTTCGTAGATCCAGAGAAAGCATATGACAGGGTACCGAGGGAAAAGATGTTCGCTATACTGGGGGACTATGGAATTAAAGGTAGATTATTAAAATCAATCAAAGGCATTTATGTTGACAATTGGGCTTCAGTGAGAATTGATGGTAGAATGAGTTCTTGGTTCAGGGTACATACAGGAGTTAGACAAGGCTGTAATCTTTCACCTTTGCTGTTTGTAGTTTACATGGATCATATGCTGAAAGGTATAAAATGGCAGGGAGGGATTCAGTTAGGTGGAAATGTAGTAAATAGTTTGGCCTATGCTGAAGACTTGGTCTTAATGACAGACTGTGCCGAAAGCCTGCAGTCTAACATCTTAGAACTTGAAAATAGGTGCAATGAGTATGGTATGAAAATTAGCCTCTCGAAGACTAAATTGATGTCAGTAGGTAAGAAATTCAACAGAATTGAATGTGAGATTGGTGATACAAAGCTAGAACAGGTCGATAATTTCAAGTATTTAGGTTGTGATTTTTTTCCCAGGATGGTAATATAGTAAGCGAGATTGAATCAAGGTGTAGTAAAGCTAATGCAGTGAGCTCGCAGTTGCGATCAGCAGTATTCTGTAAGAAGGAAGTCAGCTCCCAGACGAAACTATCTTTACATCGGTCTGTTTTCAGACCAACTTTGCTTTACGGGAGCGAAAGCTGGGTGGACTCAGGATATCTTATTCATAAGAATCAATCAATACTGATCTGCATTTAGGGCAGTCGCCCAGGTGGCAGATTCCCTATTTGTTGTTTTCCTAGCCTTTTCCTAAATGATTTCAAGGAAATTGGAAATTTATTGAACATCTCTCTTGGTAAGTTATTCCAATCCCTAACTCTCCTTCCTATAAATGAATATTTGCTCCGGTTTGTCCTCTCTAATTCCAACTTTATCTTCATATTGTGATCTTTCCTACTTTTATAAACGCCATTCAAACTTATTCGTCTACTAATGTCATTCCACGCTATCTCTCCGCTGACAGCCCGGAACATACCACTTGGTCGAGCAGCTCTTCTTCTTTCTCTCAATTCTTCCCAACCCAAACATTGCAACATTTTTGTAACGCTACTCTTTTGTCGTAAATCGCCCAGAACAAGTCGAGCTGCTTTTCTTTGGATTTTTTTCCAGTTCTTGAATCAGGTAATCCTGGTGAGGGTCCCATACACTGGAACCATACTCTAGTTGGGGTCTTACCAGAGACTTATATGCCCTCTCCTTTACATCCTTACTACAACCCCTAAACACCCTCATAACCATGTGCAGAGATCTGTACCCTTTATTTACAATCCCATTTATGTGATTACCCGAATGAAGATCTTTCCTTATATTAACACCTAGATACTTACAATGATCCCCAAAAGGAACTTTCACCCCATCAACGCAGTAATTAAAACTGAGAGGACTTTTCCTACTTGTAAAACTCACAACCTGACTTTTAATCCCGTTTATCAACATACCATTGCCTGCTGTCCATATCACAACATTTTCGAGGTCACGTTGTTAGAAGTAACAGACATGAAAATAGCAAGAATGATTGCTGGTACAAACAGGTGGGAACAATGGCAGGAGGGTACTCGGAATGAGGAGATAAAGGCTAATTTAGGAATGAACTCGATGGATGAAGCTGTACGCATAAACCGGCTTCGGTGGTGGGGTCATGTGAGGCGAATGGAGGAGGATAGGTTACCTAGGAGAATAATGGACTCTGTTATGGAGGGTAAGAGAAGTAGAGGGAGACCAAGACGACGATGGTTAGACTCTGTTTCTAACGATTTAAAGATAAGAGGTATATAACTAAATGAGGCCACAACACTAGTTGCAAATCGAGGATTGTGGCGACGTTTTGTTAATTCTCAGAGGCTTGCAGACTGAACGCTGAAAGGCATAACAGTCTATAATGATAATGTATGTATGTATGTATGTATGTATGTATGTATGTATGTATGTATGTCACTCTACTGTATGTGATCATTCCAACTGGGATATTTCCCAATTGCGATGCCTTTGTTAATAATTATAATATTATTACGTTTTAATTCCTTCTTCTTGTTTTTATTAGTTGAATTACAACGTTTACAACATTTAACAAAAGTTAAGACTGGTTTAGTCTAAGAAAGGGAATATATCTCTCCAACATTGTCAGGATAAGTAAAACATCCTTTTTTTTAAATTCATGAGTTAATATTACAAACAATGAGATCTTAAAATTTTGGTAAGGGATGTAGTCCAAGTTATCAATAATACAGATTAATCATGGAGCCTCCTTACTCCAATTATTAAGATTCTATAGTATGTACTTCAACAGAACATCCAGCGTACAAAATGTAGAGGAAGCATACTTGTGAGGTGGCAGGAATCTTCCGGTTAATCAACTTATAAGTAATTGCCTTTCTCTGACAACATGTGGGACTAGAGATTTAAACTGGAGAGGAGCGTGAAAGTTCCTGGCAGCGAATATTGTTATCATATAGATGAAACTGTATGATAACTGCGTTGTAAATCAGTCCATATTTATCTAATCTTAGAAAATCAAGAAACCAAATTTAATCCATTGTTCTTTATTGTAGTTTTCAAGACAATAACCACTTTTTTTTAGAAGTGAAAGGAATTAAAACGAGAGAATTCAAACGTCAACTCCTTTCTTACTTATTTCTTTTGCACCGTAATTCATAGACAAAGATGGGGATCACCATCTCATTCATAATTTCAGCCCTACATCCGTTATAATACGACCCGATTCCTACAGTATATACACTCAAATATACGGCTGTACCCTTCCTGACACAAAAGTTGAATCGACATTTTTTCTAATCCTGTGCTATTATCTTGCTTAATGAAACCTTCAATATACTGTATATTTCTCCAACACACCCTTTGCCATTACATATATGCAGTTCTCTTTAGATAGGAAAGAGACAAGCAGTGTTCAGGATAGTTTGTAGAGAATATAATGAAATAAATTGCATATAATTGTACAGTTCTGTCAGCAAAGTGTAGATAAACCTGCGTTTACTAATTAGGCTAGAAATATATACGAGTCGTCCAGTTGCAAAACCCGTTATGTCCATTTTTTTTTCTCAAAATGAGTTATCACCGTCATTGTGTGCAGCTCATCAAAATGCACAATCCACTAATGTAATACGTGTACAAAATCCATTTAATCCATACGTTTAAAAGTGACAAATAACGGAACTGCTGCAGAAGTCGTTATGTCCAGCGCGTGGTATGCAGCGAAGCTCCTTATGTCCCAGAACCCTGTAAGAGGATCATACTTACACGAACAAAATCAGGCAACTATGTGATTCGAGGTAAAGTAAACTACAGCAGCGATTTGGTGGGAGCAAAAAACATATTGAAACATGGGAAATCCTTTTCTGCTATTGTGCCATTACCAGTGGAGGAAGGGTTTCCCCTTAAGTAAGAAAAGCTCAACGACCTGCACACACTGCTGACCAAACATTACGGGAAGGAGGGGATAAGGAACGATGACCTCACGTTCTACAGGGCACTGTTTGACCAGCGGCAAAATTTAAACAGTGAAATGCCAGACTATGACATTAATGTAGAGATTTTGTTGAGGACAATATCATCATCATCATCATCATCATCATCATCTGTTTACCCTCCAGGTTCGGTTTTTCCCTCGGACTCAGCGAGGGATACCACCTCTACCGCCTCAAGGGCAGTGTCCTGGAGCTTCAGACGCTTGGTCGGGGGATACAACTGGGGAGAATGACCAGTACCTCGCCCAGGCGGCCTCACCTGCTATGCTGAAGAGGGGCCTTGCGGGGGATGGGGAAGATTGGAAGGGATAGACAAGGAAGAGGGAAGGAAGCGGCCGTGGCCTTAAGTTAGGTACCATCCCGGCATTTGCCTGGAGGAGAAGTGGGAAACCACGGAAAACCACTTCCAGGATTGCTGAGGTGGGAATCGAACCCACCTCTACTCAGTTGACCTCCCGAGGCTGAGTGGACCCCGTTCCAGCCCTCGTACCACTTTTCAAATTTCGTGGCAGAGCCGGGAATCGAACCCGGACCTCCGGGAGTGGCAGCTAATCACGCTAACCACTACACCACAGAGGCGGACTTGAGGACAATAACGGATCATTAATATAACTGTACAAAATGTTAAAGAACTTATAAAACGTTTTGAATGGGTGATGATTTCTTGATGCAATCATTAAATCAAAGAGCGGAGATAAGATATCAAAACATTATATCCTGACCTTAAAATTATTTCCATTCATGCTATTTTCATAGTGTAATACTTTCAAACGTAGCTAATAAAACATTTTCACCATAAATCTGCACACTCTATTCCATATACTGCTGCACATATATTTTATCTCCACAAAATTGCTGCAACACTCGTTATGTCCAAATGTTTTTCGCATAAAAATGGGTTCTGTAAGTTAAATTTTGTGGAGATTTTGCGGTATGACTAAGATGAACTCTCACTGTCTAATTACAAAATTTCAACCTCCTATCTTTGTTGCATAACAGTGTTTTGCGCTTCCTGAAAAATTTGTTTGTCTGCACATAGCGAGTTTTGCAACTGGACGATAATCGTATGTGTCCCTTCCATTCGATAATGCGTAAACTCGGTGACAGAATTTTTCCTTCGATCATTTTTCGTGCTGTCTTAAACATCAACTCTTTTCAGATGTAGTACTAGATGAGACTGCTTTTACGCAGGTGTTAATATGTAAATGTATTACTCAATGAGAAGTGTTTATTTATTTATTTATTTATTTATTTATTTATTTATTTAATCTTAATTAATTTAGGGCCGTTGGATCCTACGTTAAGCCGTTTTTTTCAGCCGATAATTTCTGTATTCTCTGACAATCGATGTCCTTACCTTTGTCCATCCTCTGTTCTGCTTCATTTCTTCCTGGAAGCCCTTGAAGTTCTTAATCTGCCATGTGTTTCTTCCTCGACCTGGGATGTCCCTCAACCCTACCGAAGATCTTTTGGACCTCCTGAAATTACTTACCTGAATATTTATGTCTACTGTTCAGCATTTTGAAGATCTGCCCTGTAAGCCACTTTTCATCCGTTCTGTATAGTTGCCCATACAACTTAAGTCGTTTCTTTCTTTTGGCCATTAGTCGTTCGTTTTTCTGATATAGTTCTTCGCTTGCTCGTATCCTATATTGTACAGCTACGATCTTCGAACCCATTGGATCTTTCTCTCAAATCTCTCGGCTTCTCCAATCACAGCCTTGTTTCGAAGACACTCACTTTCATGAAACACTCCCGGTTTAATTAATGTTGTAATCTCTGAGCTTAGGTTGCCTTGAGATGGCCTTTTTCTTGTACAGGGAGTGTACTCTTCGGAAGGCAGTGATCGCCTTCTCTCGTCTGCTGCCACTGGCATGCGTGATTTATTTATTTATTTATTTATTTATTTATTTATTTATTTATTTATTTATTTATTTCCCAAAATTCACCTCTTAGAAAAATAGTATCAACAATATTGTATATTTATATTTTTCGACTGCATAGTCTAGTTGGTGAACTGCTAGAAAACTAATTTCTGGCTAACGGGATCGAATCCCGTCACAATCGGTTGGTATTCATGAGTCCTTAAATATGAGGAATTATTGTCTATAGATTTAGCGGCGCATTGACGAATAAGCTATTTTCAAGGCAAATATTCTGGCACAACGAAATCTATTAAGATCGATTTCGTTTGATGGAATGATAAGCAGATAATATTGCCGTTGTCCGGCTCCGTGGCTAGGGGGTTAGCGTGCTGGCTTTCTATCACAGGGGTCCCAGGTTCGATTCCCGGCAGGGTAGGGGATTTTTACCATAATTGGTTAATTCCCCTGGCCCGGGGGCTGGTTGTGTGTGCCGTCTTCATCATCATTTCATTATCATCACGACGCACAGGTCGCCTACGGGCGTCAAATAGGAAGACCTGCACCTGGCGAGCCGAAGCCCCCGCACTTCATTTCATTATTTTCATTAATTGGATATTGAAGACATATTTAATCAGATATTCTTGATTGTATTATTAATTATTACTGAATTTCTGGTGCAGAAAACGGAGTATAATTTAGTCAGAACGCGTACTCGTAGAGAAGAAAAGCCAGTGAGATCATTTTATATTACATTATTTATTTATTTATATTTTTTTTATTTTCAACTTGTACCTCTTGTGGGTGGGGAGGTAGAATAAGATTCACGGTATCCCCTGTCTGTCGTAAGAAGCAAGTAAAAGGGGCCTGAGGGGCTATTAAATTGGGAGCGTGAGTTGGCGATCACAGGGTTCCTTAGATTAGTCATAGCATTGCTTCCACTTCCTTGTGTTAGGCTTCTCACTTTCATCTATCATATCCGACCTCCCTTGGTCAACTCTTGTTCTCTTCTGATCCCGACGGTGTTAGAGCATTCGTGGCCTAGGAATTCTTTCATTTCCACGGCCGTCATGGCCCTTGGCTTTATTTGGCCGTTATCTTTATTTTTCGAAGTGTCGGGCCCTTTCCACGTTTTCCCTCTGATTAGCATTAATTAATAGAGGATGTTTGCCCATTTATACTCCTCTTAAAACAATAATCACCACCACCAAATTACAACATTTATTCTCCATGACTCTGCCGACACCATTCAGTACCTATTCTAGATCCTGAACTGATAAAATGAAAATTTCATTAGCAAACCATAGTTTTAATTTTATTTACTTGAAGTGTGATTTCGTTTCCAAATTTTGCTTTGATTTCCTTTGTCACGTAAAATACATACATATTGAACATTGGATGTATGTTATTCAGTCAATAGCGTAGATTTTAAGCCTCAAAGCACATACCAGTCATTAGTCGCATAAGAAATAAGTCTTACACTGTACTTGCTGGGCAAAACATCTGAATCAATTTGTTCCTGGCTTTTCTCAAAGGGAGCCGCAGTTCTGATACCGACCAGTATTTATGAAATGGTATTTATGAAATGAGAAGCCACATATTTGCTGTTTGGATTCCACGCAATATTGTCAGTCCCGTGGCAGAGATCAAAATATCAACAGTCGTGTAAAATTAGACCCTTTTTTGCTATCTTCTTTGTATGATTATTATTTTATCCTACTAATCGAAAATGAGGGCAATGTACAGGCACTGGAATCGCATGTTCACCTTCCAAGCAAGATTTATTTACACGCAGAAGACTAGTAAAACAATCTCTCAAGTCAGGTCGTAAATTAGAGGCAGATTTGAAGTTGTGAACACCTCCTACTACAGACCTAGATGATAACATACAGCCTACTTCACAGTGCTTCTTTCCCAGTCCCCTAACCTTTTAACAAGTTTTGAATAACTCGTGTGGATGGCTTTTACACTTCAACCGCGCTTGTAAGTATAAACAAACAATCTCACTAAGCAAACGATGCGCCGCATGAAAGATAGAATAACACTGTTCGGAGTGAGCGTTCCTACTGCTGTAGTATCAGGTGAAGAGAAGGGACAGAATGAAAGAGAAAGAGGGGTAAACGAATTAAAAGCAAATTTGGAATTTTCTCCATTAGTAAAATGTGAAGATCTTCAAACAAACACTTCATTCTTCTTTCGCACTATCACATTAGGAAAGGATGATCACGCGGAATTTGATGCCAGAAGCATTGTACACCTGCTTCTTATTTTTCTTTGAAAAATCACATTTAATCAAGACCTCGTACAGTATCAAATGGAGTAATAATAATAATAATAATAATAATAATAATAATAATAATAATAATAATAATAATAATAATAATAATAATAATCATAATAAATGTTCGTTTCTTCGTTCATTTAGTCATCAGCCCAAAGGTTGGTTCATTTACTACCTTTTAGTACCTTCACTACCAGCAGTCATAGATCATTAATCAATTACCACTGACGTGTATTTATCCTCAGAGAGGTCGCACTACGGAAATGAGGAATAAGGTAATTCCCTGCCGCTTTCTCAATGAGCCAGAAGGTCTACCAAGCCCACTGAAATGCTCATACAAACCGACATACGAGCACCACCTTCATACCATTCGCAACAGGGAGCGTTTGGCTAAGGAAAGGCCTTTCTAACATCGTTCGTATCCCCGTCAGTGTCATTTTGTTAAAGCCGAGGATGCGGCTGAGGCGGTCCATGGAAGCAACAAATTTGTTCCAGCCCATATCAGAAAACATAGTGTACACTAAACATTATGTCTTAATAACAGTGTTTTACTCTATACCCGGACGCTTTTATCCCCAGTAATTAACCTGGTTCTCACTTCAGATGTAGATGGAGAGAACTCCGTAGGCATATACCTCTTAAATTCAAAACTTTATTAGTAAATTTCGTGACTTCCAGACGGGGATTCGAACCTAATTCTTTCTGCGTGAACTAAGCACGCTTTTACAACCCTAATAATAATAATAATAATAATAATAATAATAATAATAATAATAATAATAATAATAATAATAATAACCGGATCCTGACGTCCGTTACAAACTTTATACAGGCGTTAAAATTCATTGTTGTACAGTATGGTCTGGTCCGCATTTGAATGAGCATAACAAGACAAAAACAATCAAATTTAAGCAAGCTTATATGCTACTTTGTTGAGCAGTAAACCAATCTATGGTTTTCAGATTAGGAAAAGGTGCTGTGATTTAAGAATAAATATTAGTACTTAGGAAATAATGTAAATGGTTCTCATAACACTACCAAGTTCATTGACTCGTTTGCCCTCAGAGAGTATAATTGTTATTAGAAAAAGATTTCTATATCAGGTGTGTAAGATAAAATTATGTATTATTTCATGAAGTTAAAATAATAGTCCATACAATTACCAATACTGTATTATTTACAGATCATCTGCTGAACAAACTTTACATCAGACATTATTTCTTTAGCAGTACTTGAGATTCCGTGTTCTTTTGTTATATTCGTTTTAAATTCTTTTCCAAATTTTTTAAGTAAAAACCATAGACTGGATGAAATCGTTCTAACTACTCATTAATGTTTAGTGGCAACTATATATGCAATATATTTAAATAAATGCAAACATTAAGTTGGTATTAATGTTTGTTTAAGTCAGTTGTGTAGTCCAGATGTGGTATTATGCAATATGATTTTTAGAGTGTCTATTTATATAGTACTAGCTGTAGTACCCGGCTTTGCCCGGGTAGTTTCTGAAAATTTCCCTTTAAAATTTACATTACCAGTTAGTTATGTGCGAAGTGAATATTTATAGAATTACTTTTTGACTTGTAGATTGATATGTTACGATCTATAATGTAGTTTAAGAATTATTTAGATGTGTTTGATTTCAAGTTTTAGATTATTTAATTTTCGAGTAAAACTTCGTATTTATGGAAGCTCGAATCGACTGGGAAGTATTCGATCCTGTCAAAAATGAATAAGTGATAACTACATGTATTTAGCCGTTGCACTATAGATATGATGTACAGGATTTCAACTGTCAATGAGACTGCCCCCCCTCGCCCCCTACCTCTAAGAGATAAAAAATCTGGACTATCACCATTCATCTCAGTGACCCCGAAAACTGTAGACTCGACACTGTTTTCGATTATTTTTATATCTCACTCCCCCCTAACCCTCACCCCAAAGGAGGCGGAACATGAACTCTAAAAAATTCGGAGTGTCACTATTCATTTCAGCGACCACGAAAACTATGGATTCGATACTATTCTAGATTATTTTATACCCCCCTCGCCCCGTTCCATAAGGGTGCTAGGGGTGTCTTACCCCCACGCGAAATGTCTCCTGATACTAATTGATAAGTTTACCAAGTTTGGTGATATTGCTCCAGTGGTTTAGGAGAAGATGTGCCATTTACACACCCACACACACACCCACGCACACACATACATCCATTTTTATGTATAGTAAGAAGCAGAAGCAGAAGAAGAAACTATTTTATATATAGTTTTTCGATTATTTTTATATCTCACCCCCTTCGCCCCCACTTGAACCTGTAAAAAATTTGGAGTGTTACTATTCATCTCAGAGACCCTGAAATCTATGGATTCGAAACTGTTTTTAATTATTTCTATATCTCACCCCCATTCGCTCCCCACCTAAAAGGAGATAGAACTTGGACTTTAAAAAACCCTGGAGTATTACTTTTCAACTCAGCGACCCCGAAAACTATGAATTCGACACCTTTCTCTATTATTTTTATAACTAACCCCCCTGACCCCCCTCCCTTAAGGGCGCTAGGGATGGCTTACCCCCACAGTCATCGTCTCCCGGTAGTAAGTAATATGTGTACCAAGTTTGGTTGAAATTGCTCCAGTGGTTTAGGAGGAGATGTGTCATTTACACACACACACACACACACACACACACACACACACACACACACACACACTTACACACACACACACATACATTCATTTTTATATATAGTAAGATAAGATTTTTATACTTCACCCTCTTTCCATCCCCGCCCAAAGGAGTCGTATGAGTGCCTTACACAACAGTATACTTTTTCCAGATATTAAGTCTTATGTGTACCAATTTTGGTTGGCAGCTATTCCCAAACGTACATACATAATCTCGCTGCTCTAGAATCCTGCACATACATGAAAATAAAATACAGCCCATGTTACTCCCTGGCAATGAAGCTTTCTATAGGTGAAGACAATTTTTTTAAATCGGTTCAGTAGTTTTTGAGTCTATTCGTTACAAACGAACAAACAAATTTTTCCTCATTATAATATTAGTATATATGAAGAGTAACTATAGTTACATCATCTATTTTAAAATATCACCAAAATTTATATTTTGCAATATAAAGAGAGCTCCAGAATGTATTTAGAGAGAACCTGGTACTCGAGTTGCATTCATTTTTACTGTACATCGAAAATTACAAAATTAAATAAATAAGAAAAGTAAATCATTTACGAACAAAATGAAGCTGCTTGCTTCTATACAAAGGAGTCCTATGAGTGCCTTACACAACAGTATACTTTTTACAGATATTAAGTCTTATGTGTACCAATTTTGGTTGGCAGCTATGCCCAAACGTACATACATAATCTCGCTGCTCTAGAATCCTGGAACTGACGTTGCATCTTCCCCTCCGCGCCCCCCACCTCGAATTGTTTTGAAAATAAAATACAGCCCATGTTACTCCCTGGCAATGAAGCTTTCTATAGGTGAAGACATTTTTTTAATCGGTTCAGTAGTTTTTGAGTCTATTCGTTACAAACGAACAAACAAATTTTTCCTCTTTATAATATATAATAGACACAGTATATCAATTTAACAATGAAGAATGACAATATTGGGGAACAGAAAAAAATATTAAATTAAAAAACATGCATATTAGTTACTGGAGTAAATGTGTTACTGAACAATGGCAACACTGTCAGCATTAATGCCTTCCATTAAAGAGCAGAGATTTCTCTTACGGATGCCTAGTAACGTAAAAATATCAGCCACAAATCGGTAACACGAGGCCATAGTCAACGAAATTTCGTTGCGCCTTATTTCTCCTCTCTAGAAAAGAATGCAGCTTTCATAGACGTTATTGTTTTCACTGACAAAAACCCCGCTTGGCCGAGAGCATTCGTATCGTACCTGTTTGTACTGTCGAATATTTCGTCGCTGTACCGGCAAAACATTTTATTGGACAATGCCCTTACTATCCATTATTCTCCTTAAGGCTGATCACGCCTCCCAGTTACATATGGATATGCAGTCCACCAGAACGATTTTCCTTGTGTTCATTTTTGAATGCCAGTGTGTAAAGGAAATTGAACCTTACTTTAAAATGCTGTATGAATGTATGATTGCATGACGTGTTACACACTCCTACAGTATAATGCATGTAAGGTTTATTTTCGTTTATCCGCCAGCACTGGAAAACGAATACAACGAAAACTGTTCTGATGGACTGCATATCTATATGTGGCTGGGAGGCGTGACCAGTGTTAAGAAGAATAATGGACAGGAAGAGCATTGAGAAATACGAGGTTTTGTCTGTGCAGTGACGATATTATGAGGTCTGTAATAGTATTTTTCTTGAAGTCTACAATGTCCTCGAATCTAAAGCGAGAACTTCTCCAGGATATTCGTACCCCTTTTTGCTCAATAGCTCGATGGTGTCTTTGGTTGATTAGCAACGCATTAAAAGGACAGAAGCCGAGTGCATTTTTTCTTCGTGCATCTTTCTCAAAGGGATGACCCTTTCATTTCACTGCCATTATCGGGAACATGACGAAGAGTGGCACAATTTACGTTATGCTTCAGGAGTCCTACTCATTCAGTTGAAGTCACATGGATATTTTGTCACTTAATATTACTTTGCTACCGGGTATTCCTTGAAATGTGACAATTCTATGCCTCGCCACGGCTTTACTGAACTGTCATCGAATGATTTTATTCTCAACATTAGGCGAAATTGCATACTGCTTTTACTAAGCTCCAAGTGACTTCCATCAAGGCATATCTGGACTTCCTGATCGTAGCTAAAAGTAAGCATGAAATAGGGATCGTCACATTTTGAAATTTCGTTAGCTACTGATAAGTGTCGTAGCGGAGCTTCTTACTTACAGTATACCAAGCCGAATCCGTGCATCTTTCGTGGCGCATAGTAAATGTTACCAGTGGTCCTCAAGGATATACAGCGAAATTTTGATCATAGGACAGACTAGGGAAAGAATTATACATTGGTTGATAATATTAAGCTTTAGATTCAGTTTTAAAATGGTGATTTAGGTCATTTTTCCAAGCGTTTGAAGAACCTTAGGAGCGCATCTTTATAAAACAGTCGTTTATCATTAAATGTGCAATTGTTTCGCTGTCCGAAATAGATGAAATAATTTCTCTCAAACTAGAGTGCATATTTTACTTAACTAGGTTGCCAAGATTTATTGCTGAACTTTTTCTGGTATAAATTTTGAGGCCTGTGTATGAAGAGAGTTTCTGTGTTGCGTCGGTAACTCGAATAGCTGAACTGATCATCTGCAAATCCTGCAGATCCTGTGAGGCAGACAGGCTCAGTGTCATAATTCAAAATGTAAGCCTGTTGAGTAACAATACTTGGGTCACAAATTTCATTGTAAGTGCAGTTAATAACCAAATTGAACAATGTTGAGTGACACTGCAAGCACTCCGCATTGAGGAACTATTCTTTTGAATCGTTTTGTTTCCTATTTCTATCTGAGTAGTGCTTTTGTAAGCGTATATGGGCATTCACAGAACAACATTTTCAGAGCGGAAATATACTGCTTCACGTTTGCATGTAAAATATTTGGGCTGCAGTCTTTGAATGTGTCTCCTGTCGGTTTCACCAGAACAACAAAGTTGTCCTGTTGGTTGTGCAGTCTGTGGAAAAATGATTGAAGATGTCTCAGTGCGCTATTTTGATGAATTTACATAACAACAAATGCATGCAATTGAGATAAAATGAAGGTGATAAAAGGAAAACGATAAAATTGTGGTTATAGAGAGCTGCTTATTGTTTGAGTTCCTGCTGTTCCTATTCTGGATTGATCATTGGAGTCATGAACTAAATATTCATATAACGATCACTAAGTTTACTTTACGTTATACAGTTAGTGTAAGGTTGTATATGTACCACGGACGTCTCCTATAATTCTGTGGCCACTGAAATGCCATATATTTGCAGCATCTTCCCATAGCCACAGATTTTTTAACCACTTTTCCCTGTATATAACTGATCCACTATGGGAATTATTTATAAGTTTGAAAAAATAAATAAATAAATAAATAAATAAATAAATAAATAAATAAATAAATAAATAAATAAATAAATAAATAAATAAATAAATAAATAAATAAATCTGAGCACTAATAGATTTGCATCCTATATTTATTCTTAGAATAAATAATTACTGGAAATTATTAACTTCTCAGTCGGTCATGTAGCGAATACAATGATCATTCCTAATAATGGCCACGAACCATGTTGGAGTGTTTAGCTCTGCTTTTCAAACAGCTATGAATTCCTTTTGGCTTTGACAATTTATCCTTGCAAATTAATTTCTGAAAGTTACTTACTTCTGCTTAATATCAGCATCTGTTGTAATTTCCATGACAAATGATCACTTCTGTCTAGAATACTCATGGTGAAAGTTGGTTGCTCAGTTAAATCAAATGCATGATATATCACAGTTAGTTGGGAAAGTTTGCTGTGTGTTGAAATATCTCTATCCCACGTATGTTTTTGATATATGTTCCTTTTCTTTTTATCGTAGATGTGTAAGAGAGCGGGAAGTATAGGGCGGCCTCAAGCTCCGTGCTCCGGCCAGAAGGCCTCCGCTTGCCGCCAGAAGCTTACTCTATACGGCCTGCAGCGTTCCGCAGTATAACAGCGCAGTTTGTAGGAATTAAGCAAACGGAAACCTTTGGATTGAGAATGAACTGCGAACTAGAGACAACCAAGTCGCCACCAAATTCTTAACAGAAAAATGCTGAAGTCACCCTATAAACATATTGTATTAAACTTTTGCCTTTGCTGGTGACCTATTGTTTAAAGTGCGCTATGTCACTACAGTATGTCTTGTGGTATAGCTTGGATTAAAATTGGCCTGTCTCTGTCTCATCCATGACATTGACGATATGAAAGTGACTGAGGTTTTTGCTTTTCTTAAAGTTGCTTTATGTCGCACTGACACAGATAGGTTTTATGTCCACGATTGGGAAAGAAAGGGCTAGGAGTGGGAAGGAAGCGGCCGTGGCCTTAATTAAGGTACAGCCCCAGCATTTGCATGCTTAAGAATGGGAAACTACGGAAAACCATCTTCAGGGCTACCGATCCCACCAGGCAAATGCTGGGAAAATGGGAAACCACGGAAAGCCTTCTTCAGGATATGAGTATGAGTGGTAGTAGCATCATACCTTATGCAGCCAGTCCCCCTGGTTTGTATGGTGGAATAATGTCGCTCATAGGATTGGTTGATGCGAGCATTTCAGCGGGCTTGGCAAAATCATATAAGTTATAATAGCAACTTCTGGCATCTAAGGAAATCAACGGGAAATTATCTCACAACTAATTTGCCTTGTATGCCTCTTCAGTGACGCCTAGGCTATCCATGAGAGTTGAGCTGAGATCAAGTTTGCCCATAGAATTTTCTGTTGAGAGCTACACAAGCTGTGTATTGTTTCCTGTAATCTCAATAGGGAGAAGAGTGTGTGTGTGTGTGTGTGTGTGTGTGTGTGTGCCAGTAACTAAATACCATAAAACTCTGTTCCGCATGATTTCTGCGTTAATTCCCGAAGAAAAGTAATTTATTCTATTTGTATTTTGTAGTGAGTAATTTACAGACATCTGTAGCTTACTTTTTTCCACATGAATAAAACAACCTGAATGCATGATATGTTCCCTGATGAAAATCAAAATCCACAGCCTGTTTCCAGTCATTGAACCGGGTCAGGGATGGAATGAATGAAGCCCCCATCTAGCGTCGAGGATAGGAATTGTGCCGGCTGCCGAAGCCTGTCGCACTCATCTGGGGCAATGATTAATGAATGACAGATGAAATGAAATGATATTGGAGAGTGTTGCTGGAATGAAATATGACAGGGAAAACCGGAGTACCCGGAGAAAAACCTGTTCCGCATCCGCTTTGTCCAGCACAATTCTCAAATGGAGTGACCGGGATTTGAACCACGGAACCCAGCGGTGAGGGGCCGGCGCGCTGTCGCCTGAGCTACGGAGGCTCTACCTGTCCCCTGATAGATTTCTTAAATTAAATTTTCCCTCCAATAGGTATTAAGGTGTCCAACCCTCCATCTGGAAGGTTCCCTTTTTCTCTTGCTGTAATCATTGTTATTTTGAGCACTACATTTTGAGGTGTATGAGAAGAAATTACTCGGACTCTTTAAATTTCGTAACTAAGACTTGAGATGCTTCAGAGTAAGAAGCGCACATTAATAACACACCCGTAAACGAATCTAGGACACAACTAAATACCATGCTGAGATGTTTATGTTTCCTTTTCTCGTAATTTGATCTGTAAATGTACTTACTGTAAGAACACAGGCACATCTCACATTCTTGCCCAACCTAATTCAGCAGAAACTATGTTCTGAGGTAGATAATAAAATTCCCACGTAGTTTTAATTTTACATTCTGTAGCTTCCTTAACGTATTCTCAGTAACAATTAAATCATCACCCGAAGTATTCTGGCTGTACAAAACCCATTCTTAGTTAATTAATGAGGATATTTTAATGCAGTGACGTGCCACATAGTGATATATTGTTCACTGTGTTTGATATTTTTATGCACCGACATATGTGAAACAGCATTTTCTTAAGCAAGGCAAGTAAAATATAACAGAAACAGACCCTCAGATTCCGTGTTACCACACATTATTCTTCGTATGGTAACCTCAGAATTAGATGCGAATTTTAAATCATTGGTTTCCCATATTCAGAAACCTTGGTTTTGAGACTTGTACTGGGATGAAATAAAAACGCGTAGCCTGTGTACTATACGATAATGTCACAGGTTTTAGCCGTGACAACGTCAGAGAATCACTCAGATATTCAGTTTTTTTGAACGACTTGTGTGAGCGCAGTTAAAAAGTGGGCCTTCTATTAATGAAGCAAAGGCTGTGTTAATGGCAAACAGCCTTGGGGAATCGACAACAGTGAATTAAGGAACAATACACTGGCGGAAAATAAAATCCCAACACCAAGAACGAGTTGTGGTAGATAAATGAAATGTAGAGACAGGTCTGCACATCTGAAAGAATAGTGGTGACAGTAGCTCCACTATGACCTTGCAAAAAAGTTTGATTTAAATATGCGCTGAACAATTTGTGAGTGTTCGGTGTTGACTTAGTGAGTTAGGCGTGAGTCAAGCACGCATGTAAGAAGATGAAGAAGGCAGTATCAGCAGCATGTTGAGTTTGAACGAGGCTGTGTAATGTATCCACAGTGCATCGTTGTTGGCAACAACGGTCACGGAAAGGCACTGTCTCAAGAAGACCGCGGTCCGGACGCACACGGGCCACTACGGATAGGGAAGACCGCGGTATTCGCTGCATGGCTGCCGTCGATTGTACTACATCTGCAGCACTCGTTCGAGCTTCCGTTGGCACCAAAGGTAGATTACTTGAGGTACAGCTTCAAGCCTGACGTCCTGTAGCGTTCATGACACCAACTCCGAATCACTGCCATCTGCACCTTCAGTGGTGTCATTGGAGGGCGGAGTGGAGATCTGTTGTCTTCTCAGAAGAGAGACGTTTCTCTCTCGTGTCAGTAATGGCCGCAGCTTGGAAGAAGGAAGCCAGGTAAGCGCTTAGGACCAAGCTGTCTGTATCGTCGGCACACTGGACCTTCACCAGCTTTGGAGAGAGATTTCCAGGAGGGGCACTCTCATCGGTATCCCAAGAAAATTGGCAGTGGATTTGTAGGTCAGACTGTTGACTGAATCGGTTATGCTAGTATCCATTCTTACTATTCAAAAGGGAGTTTTCCAACAGGATAACGCCCGTACTTATACCGCTGCTATCATCCAACGCACTCTACAGAGTGTCGACAAGTTGCCTTGGCCTGCGAGATCACCAGACCTTTCGCCCATTGAACACGTATGGGACATGGGACGACAAATTCAGCATCTTCCAATACCAGCATTAACCATCGCTGATTCGACTGACCAAGTGAAACAGGTGAGGAACTCCATCACCAAAATTATATACGGCACTTGTACGACACAATTCATTCAAATTCGAAGTGACTGCAGCAGTTAATAATGTACGGTACCACTATGCCACATGTCGTATTGCACATCCCTGTGAACTGGAAACTTTAAAAAATAAATATATTGCCTAGATATTTGCTCAGCCTAAATTGCAATGCTCTAAACTAATGTCTTCTTGGTGTTGGGATTTTATTTTCCTCTAGAGTAGAATACGTTGACGAATATTCTATTTAGGACAGATGGTGTTCTTTCGGACCAGGCTGGATAAAGATACCAGGTAGAACAACAGTGATCTCCTTTAAGAAATTCGGTAGCTTACTGGTCACCCAGCTTCATTCTCAAAATTTGTTATTCGCTTAACATCAGAGGGAAGTGATGGACACTTGCGTCCTGTCAGTTCTCGCATATTTTTCAGTCAGCCACTACTGATCTCCATTTACGGAAGTCGTCCAGGAGGCAGATACCCTATATTTTTCTTTCCTCGCCATTTCTTAAATGATTTCAAGGAAATTGGAAATATACTGAACATCTCCCTTGATAAGTTATTCCAAGCTGTTACTCCCCTTCCTATAAATGAATATTTGCCCGGCATTTTTCTTCCTGAATTCCAACTTTATCTTCATATTCTAATCTTTCCTATTTTAAAGACACCACTCAGACGTAGTCGTCTACAAATGGCATTCCACGCCATCTCTCCACTGACAGCTCGGAACATACAACTTAGTCAAGCAGCTCGTCTCCTTTCTCCCAAGTCTTCCCAGCGCAAACTTTGCAGCATTTTTGTAACGCTACACATTTGTTCGAAATCACCTAGAAAAAAATGAGCTGCTTTTCTTTGGATTTTTTTCCAGTTTTTGAATCAAGTACTCCTGCTGAGGGTTCCATACAGTGGAACCATACTCTAGTTGGGGTCCTAAAAGAGACTTATATACCCTCTCCTTTACATCATTACTACAACCCTTTAACACCCTCATAACCATGTGCAGAGATCTGTACCCTTTATTTACAATCCCATTTATGTGATTACCCCAATGAAGATCTTTCTTTATATTAACACATATGTAGCATACTTACAGTGATCCCATAACTTTTCCTATTTGTGAAACTCACAAACTGACTTTTAAGCCCGTTTATCATCATACCATTGCCTACTGTCCATCTCACAACATTATCGAGGTCATTTTGCAGTTGCTCACAATTTTGCAACTTATTTATTACTCTGTACAGAACAACATCATCATCAAAAGCCTTATCTCCGATTCACCAGGCGAGTTGGCCGTGTGGTTAGGGGCGTGCGGCTGTGAACTTGCATCCGGTAGATAGTAGGTTCAAACCCCACTGTTGGCAGACCTAAAGATGGTTTTCCGTGGTTTCCTATTTTCACACCAAGAAAATGCTGGGGCTGTACCTTAATGAAGGCCACGGCTACTTCCTTCACACTCCTAGGCCTTTCCTAGCCCACGTCGCCATAAGACCTATCTATGTCAGTGTGATGTAAAGCAATTAGCAAAAAAATATCTGATTCCACTTTTTGCTCTTATCATTTATATATATAAGAAAACATAATGATCCAATAATACTGCCTAGACGAATTCCCCTCTTAGCCAATTACAGGGTCAGATAAAGCTTTACCTATTATAATTATCTGAGATCTATTTTGTAGAAATGTGGCCACCTGTTCAGACACTATTTTGTCTAGTCCAACTGAAATCATTTTTGCCAGTAGTCTCCTATGATTCACACTATCAAATGCCTTAGACATGCCAATTGGAATACAATTCATTTGGCCGCCTGAATCCAAGATATCTGCTATATCTTGCAGGAAACCTACAAGTTGAGCTTCAGTGAAATCACCTTTCCTAAACCCGAACTGCCTTCTATCGAACCAGTTATTGTTTCACAAACATGTCTAATATAATAGAAAGAATGTTTTCGCAAAGCTTACATGCAATGCATGTCAAACTGACTGGCCTGTAATTTTCAACTTTACGTCTATCACCCTTTCCTTTATACACAGGGGCTACTATAGCAGCTCTCCACTTATTTGGTATAGCTCCTTCATGCAAACAATAATAAAATACGTACTTCAGATATGATAATATATCCTAACCCATTGTCTTTACTATATCCCAAAAAATCTTATCAATTCTAGCCGCTTTTCTAGTTTCTAACTTTTGTATCTTACTGTAAATGCCATTGTTATCATAGGTAAATGTTAATACTTCTTTAGTATTAATCACCTCCTCTACTTGGACATTATCCTTGTAAACAACAATACTTACATAATGCTAACGAATACTTCTGCCTATTAAAGATCCTCACATGCACACTCCCCTAGTTCAATAGTGATTCCTAGAATGCATTTCTTGCAACCTGTTTCTGCCTTAAAGTATCTATACATACCTTTCCATTTTTTTACTAATATTTGTATGACAGCCAATTATACTTGCCATAGGCCTAATGTTATCCTTAGCTGCCTTTCTTGCTGGATTCAATTTCCTAGTAAGTTCCTTCAATTTCTCCTTACATCAACAGCCATTTCTAAATCTATTTCTTTCCAGCCTACACCTCCTTCTTACTCGCTTTATTTCTCTGTTATAATAAAGTGGGTCTTTACTATTCATTACCACCTTGAAAGGTATAAGCCTGTTTTCACATTCCTCAACAATTGCTTTAAACCCATTCCAGAAGCTGTTTACATTTTTATTTACCGTTTTCCACCGATCATAATTACTTTTTAAAAACTCCCTTATGCTTTATCAGCCATATTTTACTGCTTAATAGTCCTTTTTTAGAACCTTCCTTCTATCACATTTATTTTTATCTACGACAAAAACAGCTTCGTGATCACTAATACCATATATTATTTCATTTTCTATAGAGCTCATCTGATTTTACCAGCACCACGTCCAGAATATTCTTTACTCTGTTTGGTTCAATCACTTTCTGAATCAGATGCTCTTCCCATATTAGCTTATTTGCCACTTGTTGCTCATGATTTCTTCGTTCGCATTGCCTTCCCAATTGACATTCGGTAAATTGAGATCTCCTGCCACTATCCCAATTCATTTCCATGTCATTTCCCACATAGATGATTATCTTACCAAATTATTCTGAATCAGCGTCAGAACTACACTTTCCCAATCTGTACACTCCAAAGACATCAAGTTGGTTATTATCTTTAGAAATGAGCCTTACACCTAGAATTTCATGTTTGTCGTCTTTTTTTCGTAGCTTACTAATTCTTCTCTCAGCAGAATGAATAATCCCCCTCCTAACATTGCTATCCTATCTCTATGATACTCACTCCAGTTCCATGAGAAAACTTCTGCATCCATTATATCATTTTTCAGCCATGATTAAACTCCTATTACAATATCTGGTTTTCTAAATTCGTGTGGCTATTTCTAGCCGAGTGTAGCCCTTGTAAGGCAGACCCTCTGATGAGGGTGGGCGGCATCTGCCATGTGTAGGTAACTGCGTGTTATTTTTGTGGAGGATAGTATTATGTGTGGTGTGTGAGTTGCAGGGATGTTGGGGACAGCACAAACACCCAGCTCCCGGGCTTTTGGAATTAGCCAATGAAGGTTAAAATCCCCGACCCGGCTGGGAATCGAACCCGGGACCGTCTGAACCGAAGGCCATTAAGCTGACCATTCAGCCAACGAGTCGGACACAATATCTTGTAATTATAGGCCTATATATATTAAATTAATTCTATACGTCTACAGTTCCACACTAACATTTTTATGTCATCGCTACTTGACTTCCAGCTCACGGTAGCCGTACCACCGCTAGCTAGACCACCCCGTTTCCCTGAATGCACCTCCCTATAACCCTTCTAAACAAATTTTCATAACTTATACGTACCACTGCGGTTTAAGTGAAGGCTATCTGAGCGCAGATCCCTATCTCCTACCCACTCATTAGGATCTAGAAATCTCACTCCCAGTTTCCCACATATCTACTCTATAGTCTCATTTAAATCCCCAATCACCTTCCAGTCAGTAGTCTATCCCTCCTACACAGTATTCCGCTATAACAACCTGCGTTTCCTTAAACTTCACCTGTGCTGCATTTACCAGATCCCACACACCCCCAAATATGTTGGTACTTATACCTGCTTGCCTTATATTGTTGGTACCAACATGATACATTACTACCTTCTCCTTTCCCTCCTCCTTCTCTTCTACGTTCCCCAACATCTGCCTCAACCTAATTCCTGGATAACACTCTACCTTGGTTCCCTTTCCTCCGCACACTTTCCCCACATGTCTAACAATGGAATCCCCCATGACCACAGCCTCAATCCTACCCACCTCATTTGTTCCCCACCCCACCTGGTCAGCCCTATCTTTCCTAAAAGCTTGAGAATCTACTTCCTCCTCCCTTTTCTCTCTTCCACGACCCTGTTACACCGGTATATTCCTATCCTCTATTCTACATTTCCCTATCCTAACTTTTCCCTTCCACCTACTACCACACTTCTCAGCAATATTTCCCTGTCCTCATCTTCCCTCTGTTATTCTACCTGCAGTGATTCGTACCGATTTCTCACAGAGAGCTGTCCTGAATTCTGATCCTGCATAGAACTCTTAGCCTGCAATCTCCTTCCGCTTACAACATTAGATCACATGTCTTCTACAATTCTCATCTTTTCTTCCCATCCCTCTTTTACACCTACTTCATCCTGTACATTATTTGAGGAAAGCCTACCTTCCTTCCTATCTTCGGAGAGAATCATAATTACCTCGCTCAAAATCTCCAAGTCGTCGCCATAAGACCTATCTGTGTCGGTGCGACGTAAAGCCCCTAGCAAAAAAAAAAGAAAAAAAATCTCCAACTCCTCCCTCATGCTCCTTAATGCCTGGCCACACCAACAGTTCTTACACTTGCACTCCTTAGCCATTCCTTACGAAAAATTGGAAAGAAAAGGAAAATAAAATAACTTATTATGTACAACAAAAATGAAACTGAAAAAATATAATACTGAGACCTCATCTGCAACTAAATAACAAGCGAGTCGACTTCTAGTGTCTCAGTGAAGCATGGAAAAAAGCTAACTGTGTGTTCCTCTGTGGTATCCCGTCCACAATGCCGTCATAAGACAAAAGAACTGGACTAAATGAGGTACAGAATTTGCTACGTAGTGGTGCTAGGTTGGGCATGTGACAAGATATGATACTCAGAAATGGGATATGGCCGTAACGGAGTTATATCCAAGCATCAGAGAAGATGACTTCAATGCCTAGGTGAGGCAAATTATGGAACCATTGTGAGCAAGGACTACCCAAGATAGAAGAACCTGGAAGAGCTTGCTCCAAAGATGGATTGATCAGGCTCTGAAGAGGATGGTGATCTACTAGATTATTTTTTAATATCACAGTGCGAAAAGTTCGGACTTAAGCCAATTAGCTTGTTGTGTCCAAATTCACGGTTTCGATAGATTTTTCAAGGCTAGAAAACCAAGAAACAATGATTTCTTACATGACTGTATGTAAAATATTAAGTACCAGTCAGGCCTTCTGAGGTAATGATTCTCAATCTGGCAGGTTCAGACGCTGACCTTACAGTTGAGGTCGAGTGGCAATGAACACGCCGATATTTGAACTCGAGATGCAGCCAATAGGGGTACATCTGAAGCAGTGAGGGGCTGCCAGCCACGTGAACGAAAAATTATTATTATTATTATTATTATTATTATTATTATTATTATTATTATTATTATTATTATTATTATTATTTTAATTTTATCTTTTCAACTAAAACCTACCACAACATTGGCCTCGCGGTACCTTTCCCACGTTTTTGACACTGCACTTTGGGTAGCCACTATGATGCATGATACTGCTGCTTGTGTGTATCTACCCCGTATTAAACCCAGACCTCTGGCTCGGTCGAACTGGGAGACAGGCATTGCACATGAAACGTAAACACGGGCTGGAACTCATACTGTACTGTATACACTACTACTGTTCCAGTCTTCACCTGAAACGGCGTAGTTCAACCTAGGTTCAACACAGACCATAGGCAGAGACATCTGCTGTATTTTAAACAAGCAATTGAATTGAATTACTATTTGAAACAGCACAACACAAGCCCTACCGCATATAGTGCCGGATCGCAAAATATTCGGTTAGAACCAATAAAGCATTTATAACGGCGCCAATGCATGTAACACAAGGTCATCATTAGAAAGAGCATGCAATGGAAGCTTCATGAGTTAATGTGTAGTACAGGGAATGTTCTGAACTTGTTCAAAAGTTAAAGATATCTTCCTTTGCGTTCCGACTTGCTCATTAGCATCTGCAAAAGTAGATACATCAGTTGATTCTGGTTCAGATCACTTTTTGTATTACCGAAAAACCCTATGCAAAATCTGGTAATGCATAGTCGTCACAATGATCAAAGTACAGTAACATATCGTCGTTACTCCTGCAAAACCCGCTATGTGATACCATTATGGGAGAAATACTGATCCGCAGCACATATTATATGTAGAGCGGGAATACTTTGACAATATTCGTACAATTTTGAACTTCAAATTAGAGAGCTTAATCGGCCAAAATTCTAAGCGGTTTTTTCCGGCGCAACGACGATATGTAATAAAAATGTACAATATTTAGACAGTCCAGGCGTCAATGAGTAGATATCCTAGGTAAGTGAGGAGTAAGGTAAATTTCCGTTTGTTGCCTCACCAAACCAGACGGCGCTGTTCTACATTACTCTGCCAAGATCACCGAAATACATACAACAGCCAAGCGTAGACACAATTGAACGCCATTCATCACAGGGTCTGGCTGTGTTGGAAATAGTGTAATTGACGTTGCTCATCCCTCAGTTACTTTCATATAGTCAAAGTCAAGGATGAGACTGACAAGGGACGTGCATACCCTTGTCAGATACGTATGGTGATGAATTTTGACAGGCGGAGGCACGAAGTGGTAGATAAGACAGGTGGTGGAATCTTTTCACCATAGTCAAAGGGGGCTAGAAGATAGACGCAAGGGAAACAGCGCACTAGAAATTTTCTTCTATTAAAAAAAACACTAATCGATCCAAAAGCAGTTCCCTTTCTCCTAGCAAAGAACTTCCCCGGATAATACAAAGGAGATCCGAATAGGGAGGGCTGTGAGATGGACCAGAGGGTTCAAGAGATGCTAACTGCAGACAACCAAGTAGATGAAGAGAGGACACGGTACGCCGAGGACCGTTTCGCCCATGGTGAGGACGAGTTCAATGCGCTTGGGGATGTACCCGTGGAAGAGGTTCGTCCTGGTGAAGGAAAAAGCTCGTAAACGGAACACGCGTCGTTGCCACCGAAGGAATCAAACCAGAGGTATGATGATTATCTTCAGAGGACATACAAGTACTGCAAAGGTACAAAACCAGGGAAACTACGGTCATGGAAAAATTTGAAAACACAAACTCTTGAAACTTCTGACATCAGAGTCCTATATCAACATGAGAAAAATCTGCAAGGACATGCAGATTACCCTGGAAACACTGAACCCTCAACAAACGTACCTTTGAGGACTTCTGCAGGATGGTTGAAGCAAACAGCACAATTCATGATAGCCAGACAAAAGAGTGAAGTAGCACCTGCCATCAATTTCACAACATCCTACCGATGGGAGCAATTATTTAAAGCGAGGAACAGAATTGTTTCTAGTACGATCACACATCGTGTGGGACTAGATTATATGACCCAAAATACCAATTTACAAGAATTATCAGATGGATTTGTTCGGAGAATCAGGGATCTGGTCATTACAAACAATATTCCGCCTTCAGAGGTGCTAAAATATGACCAATGCCCCTTCGATAAAGAGCCCCATTTTCGAACGTCTAGACCGGCTGGTAGCAACTTGATCTTCGCCACTCGCGGTTCGAGTGCTGCAGGCACACACACGTATACGGTCATGCCAGTAATTTTCATGGATGATGCCAATGTCTGTCATGCTTCAAGGGGCAAGTGGGGAATTTCCTAATTTTTTATGATGTTTCTAATACCATATCTTTTGCATCTACGAGTGCAAATATGAACAAAGACTGTTTGAAGGACTTCCCGAGGAAAATATTCTCCATTGTCATAGGTAAAGGAATTCTACTGATCGTTGATTCAAGGAGAGCATACAAATATAATCTACTAATCCAAAAGTGTACTCCTGACGATATGCATTTGAAAATGAAACAGAACCCAGGAAAGTGCACAGTTCCCATAGAACCATTGGACGTGTGCTTCTTCCTAACTTAAAAATTTTCATAAAATATATCACAGTCTCTTCATCAGCTCTGGGTTACCACGCGCGGGGTTAAGGGAATGGAGGAGCGGAAAGGAACTGGCCACCCTACCGCACGTAAACTCCGGCTCAGGAACACCTCTGCGGAGGTTCGGACCTGCCTTCGGGCAGAATAACCCTTACCTTACCTTCATCAGCTCCACAGTATGAGATATGGAACCGGAAAAATTTCTTGAAACTTTAATAGTTTGCGCACTTCCATATTTCGGCATCCATATTCAGACCGTTATCATTGTGTGCATTTCTTCAAGCTGCTATTCAGATCAGGCACCGGGAAGATCAAAAACACCCACCCGGTTCTGTTTTGACGCAAACATTAATGACGAATGTATCACATTCGAACAGAGTGCAAAATAAACACTGCTGAAGAACAATCTGTTTTATGCATGCTGTCATAGAACTACGCAAATGTGGAAGAAAATCGATGTATTTGCAGAGAAACGCATTGGTTGTTTCTTTTGTAGAGTTTAACAGTTATGTGAGGAATCCATTGCGCTCTGGCGTTCTATTTTTCCTGCATGCCTACCCTGTCATGTACTTTCTATGTGCTACGTTTGGTCAGGATCGGTGTCTGATACGAATGTGTGAGACTTCTTGCACTTCCCTTGTGAGACAAGAAAAATTGAAGTAAATGACAGTAACAAACTTGGTCTTTTTCTATGTGACAGTGCATTGTGTGCACTGCATTTCAGCAAAGGTATACTTGGTCAGAACTAGTAAGCCTACACTATTTTTTAAAATAATACTGTATATGTAATGCACCATACACTAATTCCGTACATCAATTGTTAGTGTCGTGATGGAAGTAGCGGCTTACATGTACCATATACTTTATTAACACCCCAAACCCCATGGCACTACAGCCCTTGAAGGGCCTTGGCTTATCAAGTGACCGCTGCTCAGCCTGAAGGCCTGCAGATTACGAGGTGTCGTGTGGTCAGCATGACGAATTCTCTAGGCCGTTATTCTTGGATTTCTAAAGCGGGTTATAATGTATTGATTCTCCTTTTCCCGAATGTTGTGCATACCTAGTACAGACATTTACCAGCGCTATGAGAAGGTGATGATTAAAAAATCTTAAAAGTTCACATCCGAGTGTTAAATAATCCTTAGTATCAGGTCCATGATTGGGTAAGTTCAACAATAACATATTTTTATATATACCTATAAGAGAATTGTCGCTCTATAAATATTAATGATCTAATTAACGACTCACGACCTGGAGAGAGTTCGGACTGAAAGCAATATAAGGCTTGCTGTCACTATGTTAGTAATTAGAGTAGTATAAATTACTTATCTATGGTCATTTAAAATGAAGTGCCACTCGCTACATAATTAACACTCTCCACGGGGCATGAAATATAACTCCAGTTGAGAAATGTGTACTTGTCACACTCGTGAGTGATGTGCAAAATACAACTAGTCTCATAAAATAGAAAAATCTTAGGAGGAGGAGGAGAACTTTAATAAGTTAATGCAAACGAAAGATAAGATGGTGACTACAATTATTTTCAACGCGTTCGTATTATAAGTTGTTTGAGCTACTCACGTTTGAGACATAAACCTGTGAGGTTGAATTCCTAGTCAGCTGTTTAGCTTTTAATACTGCTTGAATGCTCATGCCAGAGCAAACTTTGTACTCTCCAAGATCTTAAATTTCCTAGCTATTTATGAGCCACATACCTCAGTCTGTTTCCATTTCTTGATGTATGCACTATTTTTGTACGTGGTACAGGCCATAGCAGAATGTAGCTTCTACCAAAGTCTCATTCTCATTTATGGCTGTGACATTACAGAAGTTAAGATATGGGCGGTATTGAGTATTGGTATTTAGAGCACGACTTGCTCGCCTGGGTGTTATGAAGGGTGCATTTACAGGATCAGTCGTGGTGCAATGGCACTTTCTGACCCAATGGGGAAAGGAATGGCAAATACCTCACTTATCATGCCTTGTATGCTTCATTACGGCGCCGCCATCGGTTTTTGCAGTTTCTTTATAACTGCATAACCTTTAGTAGTGCTATTTGAGAATCAAACCAGCCTCCGGGTTGAAGACATAACAGACAGAACACATATTAACCACCAACCACCCACCACCACATTTTTATCCAAATAAAAAAGCAATGCCTTGGCACATACAGCTCTAAACTGTCTTGACGACTGCTACTCAGTCTGTGGATATTTGATTGTCAGGTGATCAAAGTCGTATTGTTCGACTTTCATGAGCGGGTCTGCTGTACTCATACCAGGCAGATACTAAATGCGTCTCACAAGGATGAATGAACCCCTTTCTAGGCTTTAGTTCAGGGTTTAAATCTTTGTCGTGCCGGGAAAGTTATTAATTCCGAATCCCGCCTGCTTCTTCTTCTCCTTATTTTTCTTCTTATTAACATTATTATTTAGAGAACAAATTTGAAGACGTACCTCTACATAAATTGATTATTTGCGCATCTTTCGACTCGTTGAATTAGGGTAGGCTACTTCATGTTTGAGTAGATTAGTTTGAAAAGTAAAAGATTACAAATGTATAACCGTCCCATTCGCCTCACCCAGCAAATTCTACAGCTTGGCAATCTAACCTATCAACAAAAAAATTCCATCTTCATTCCATCAGCGCTGTGTTATATATAGTATTAAGACCTACGGTGCCGGCCAGTGGAGTCCAGGTGACAAGAATTTTGTTCTCGAAATGAGTCTCCTTTTGGCTGCTGGTTCGAGTTCGTGCTCGAGCATGGCTGTATGTTCTTTCATCAGTTGGGTGTGCGTGTACTTATATCTTCGTTGCGCCTATGCTATGTGATAACCTTTTTGGGGAAATACTGACCGGCAGCACATACATTATGAAGGGCGAGAATTCCTTGACAATACAGTGTATGTTCAGTCTTCAGCCCTAAGGCTGGTTGGATCCTCAACAGCCCTGCCTTCAGCTGTCATAGATGGCCTAGGCATCACTGAAGAGGCGTACTAGGGAAATGAGGAGTGAGGTAGTTTCCCGTTGCTTTCCTCACTGAGCCAGAAGTTGCTATTACATATCAGTCTGCCAAGCCCACTGAAATACATGCACCGACCGACCCTATGAGCAACATTATCATACCATTAATAGCAGGGACTCGCTGTACAAGGAATAGCATTACTAGCATTGCTCATACCTCAGTCACTTTCATATTGTCAAAGCCAAGGATAAGACAGAGACAGATCAATGAAAGTAACAAAATTGTTCTAGCCCATACCAGAAGACATAGTGCTTTGTAAACACTAGGTCCTGCCAGCAAGGCATGACAATACAGTATTAGCAAAATAATTGAACCTTAAATGCCAGAACCTTATAGATCAAAGTTTTAAGATAAAATATTTCACATAGTGGTTTTTGCAGGCCCAGCGACGATATAACAATTGTCATAATTAAGTTTTGATCTCCTTAATGACAAGGGACAGTCTCATCACCCAGTGGGATAAATAACAGTTCTCGTGATTATTTTTTGTGTTACGGAATGTTCTACTATACATTTTGACAGGTGACGCGCTTTTACTTGACTACCCTTACGTATATTATTATTATTATTATTACTATTATTATGCCCGACTCGTTGGCTGAACGGTCAGCGTACTGGCCTTCGGTTCAGAGGGTCCCGGGTTCGATTCCCGAACGGGTCGGGGATTTTAACCTGAATTGGTTAATTCCAATGGCACGGGGGCTGGGTGTATGTGTTGTCTTCATCATCATTTCATCCTCATCACGACGCGCAGGTCACCTACGGGTGTCAAATAGAAAGACCTGCACCTAGCGAGCCAAACCCGTCCTGGGATATCCCGGCACTAAAAAGACATACATTTCATTATTATTATTATTATTATTATTATTATTATTATTATTATTATTATTATTATTATTATTATTATTATTATTATTACACCGTTTATTTATTTATTTATTTATTTATTTATTTATTTATTTATTTATGTATTTATTTATTTATTTATTTATTTATTTATTTATTTATTTATTTATTTTTAACTTCAGTTTTCAAAAAGAACCTGACACTGACTTATTAAATAAATCTCATTTCTTTCGTTGGTCGGTTTGTAATTAAGGGCTTGGATCTGCGAGTTTCTTTATTGAATTATTTTGGTCTCTGTTTCTAGTAATTGACTATTGTGATTTCTCATTTTCCCATGAATTGCCAAAGTGATAACGTTATATTTATATAAAATTGAGTGAAAGCAATTAAGAAATTAACCAAATGTAAAAACTCTCGAATTAGACAAAATTTCGTAAAAAAATTCCAATGAACATAAACATTTGAAAAAATACAAATAATAATCTTCCTTATACAGTGAAAGTTAGGTGTTACAGACTTAGAGATCATAGAAAACACATCGTGCGTTCACAAAAAGATAATCTTACTTCTGAAGAAAATAGCTTTGAAAGTTATCAGTCTTTCATTACAAATATCTGCTCTCAGAATATCTTTAAGATCGTGCAGTGGGTTTTATTAAGAGTACCTAGACTAGAAATGTGTACTTGAAGTTGTATCAGTCTAGTCTCTTTCATCCGAAAGGTTCTATTTTTTTTTCCGTTTACCGTTGCACTAACACATGGAGTGTTTTCGCTGACGAAAGGATCGGAAAGGTCCGTGGCCTTAATTGAGGTACAGCCCCAGTATTTGTCTAGTGTGAAAATGGAAGACCACGAAATTTCATCTCAGGGCTGTCGACGTTGGTATTCGAATCGACCGTCTCCGGAATGGAAGCTACGCGACCCTAACCTCGCAGCCAGCTCATTCGGTATTTTATCTGAAATAAATTCCTCTCATGAGAATTAGCACTAAAGTGAAAATTACTAAACTTAAAAACCAAAATGAGCTTGTACAAGAAATGGGTATAACCAGAGCAGAAGAAATCACAAAGCTCAGTGTGAAAATATCAACAACTCACAAACTGACTTAATGTGTTTTGCTTGCAAACACATGATGAGTTATTCATTATTTTTACCAACCAAATTAGTCAAGAATTTAGTCAGTCGGAAAAGATGGGGGTAAATACTCCAGAACCAATTAGAATTGCGTGATATACTAGCATTTCTGATGTTTAGTTTCAAAAAACGAGACCTTTAAGCACTAGTTCCCAGCTCTGATCCAAAATAAGAAATGCGACTTATGGAAGGTCTTGCACCCTCTTCACGCTTCTCATACGCTATATCAGCACAACATTCCTTTGAACTTAATGAAAACTATAAATTAATTAGGCACTTTAATCACCTTGGGCGAAGAACTAGCACCAATCTCTGCTCGTCGTTGTTCGTGAGCTTTACGGATACAGTTTAACATATTAGTGCCAGCTAATAGAATGCCTGCCAACTGACGCACCGATGGGTTTTGCCAAGCTGTTCTCTCACTGTGTAGGTTGTCTGTCCTCCAGTCTGCTTAAAATCCGTCTCCTCACATTCTATGAATCCTTATTCTATTCTTAGAATAATATCCTTTAACACGGAAACTATCCCTCAGCTATGTTCTAAGGAACTGTCGCAAATTATGGCAAAATAAAATTTGAAGCTAGTGACGGAAACTCCTCATTTTCTTAGAATGACTGGACAGTGATTTACGCTATTTCATGCAGCTGATGACGGAGCTGTTTGAGACCCAACCACCATTCGTCCTAAGGATTCTACAATGCACTCCAATTAAGACGATGTGAACATGACATTTTTACGTCAATTCGTAAACAACTGATGGGATAACCCAGATATTCTAAATAATTGTAAGTTCCGGTTCCAAAACTCACAGGTATTTGTTCCATTCTGTGAGGTTCATATCTCTTTATTTTCAGGAAACGCTATGGTACTTTGTCCACACATAGGGTATTATTATTATTATTATTATTATTATTATTATTATTATTAAGTGTTCAATGACAAAAAATATCGAACCTAGTGCCACTTGTTTCGACGTGAAACGGCTATCAAATTGATGTCAGGATTCTCAGATGAAAATTGTCGAAGTACGTAGAGATCTGACCGTGGTAGCTGACGAAATGCGCATGACGTCATCAAAAAACTTAAAGTAAGTAAGTTTCTGACTGTCAAAAATCAGTTACTACCCGGTATAGTTTAGCTTCTAGTTGTTGCAGAGAAACGCGTGAGGTGTAATTTGATTTATGTGGACTTCTTCTTATTCTTCTGCTTTTCATCTCCTTTCTCTTCTTCTACTCCTTTTCCCACACCTGTGGGGTCGCGGGTGTGAACTGCGTCGCACATGTGGATTCCCTTCCTGACGCCAACCCTATATGGAGGAAGTTTGCAACATTTTTGTAACACTACTCTTTTGTCGGAAACCACCAAGAACAAGCTGCATGTGCCATTTCAACCACATACCAGCCCTCCGGTCATTCTTACATTTCTGGCAGTGCCGGGAATAGAACCCGGGCTCCCATGGACGGTAGTTAATATTACTAACAGTTTCGCTATGGAGGCAAACAATACGCCATAAACTTCACGTAAATGACTCTAGTGTCTGTACCTGCCACCTCATTTTTATCCAAATAAAAAAGCGAAGCCTTGGCACATACAGCTCTAAACTGTCTTGGCGACTGCTGCTCAGTCTGCGGATATTTGATTGTCAGGTGCTCAATGTCGTATTGCTCGACATTCATGACCTGGTCTGCTGTCCTCATTACCAGGTAGATACTAAATGCGCCTCACAAGGGCGAATGAACCCCTTTCTAGCCTTCAGTTCGGGGTTGAAATCCTTGTCGTGTCGGGAAAGGAACCTGAGGCATTCCGATAAGAAACAGGTTTACCCGGACAGTCTAATATTTTGACACTCTGCGTAATGAATCCAATTAATTTAAACCCTTATATCAAAGCAGTAATAAAGCGTAATGCAACTGACTAATGACAAAATTTAGATAATGTTCATTAATTGTAAATAACTTAAGGAAATGGATCAATGAATGTGGCCATTATGTTAATTTTATTTATAGCGAATTTATACCTAAAATATTAAGCATTAAATGTGACAGCATCGTAAAATACGACTTATGATTGCGTGATGAGATTCCTTTCCAACAAACACCTACGTTGGATTTTGTTCCTTGAAAGAAAATTTATGTTGCATTTCATTGAAATGAAGGCGGAAGAATGAACCGTGAGGGTATGTCTGTTTTTCTTTTTCTTCCTTGAGACCGTAATTACCTTAATAGCAATAAAATGCTGTCCCTTATTTAAACGAGTTTGCTAATGCCGTTAATAATGATACACGAGAGGAACAACTTCTCTGTTATTAGAAAATAAACAATAAACAATAAAGATAAACACTGGGTACCCACCCGATAAGGGGCAGATCTCTAAGGTAGATATCCAACTTTTATTATCTCAGTTCATTTGATATTTCAGGATTAATGAGATATGCTCAGCCTTGGAGAGAGGAGAGCAGTGAAATAGAAAAACAGGAATGAATTAGCCTACCTGCAGGAGTCTTAGGGCCTTTTCCCAAAGAATGTTAGATGCTTTAAGAAGCATCATTATAATTGTGTGTAAATGTTTATGTGAATGTGGTGTAAACACGATGTTAAGTAACAAGTCATTGTACCTTTCAATCTACTCTAAATTAAGGTACCGAAATTTTAATTATTGTGAATTTCTATGTGAAAGCGTAGTAACTATTATTCTACACTACTTATAATGGTATATTTTAAAGTTATAGGCCTCTTCTATATATCTTGTGTGAATTTCTGAGCAACTGTATTTTGATTATAATATTACACTAATAGTAATCAACTATTTACATACTGTATTAGAGTTTTGTAAATTCCCGCGTAATTGACTGTAGTGATGCTGTTACTGTTCATTGCTCAGACCGGGAAAAAACCTCTAATTTTCATGTTGACTTTATAATTCTTTATTTTTATGTATTTACTATTTATTCCTCTTTCCTAGTTATTATGTAACTTCGTGTTTTGCTATTTCTTCTAAGATCTCCTTTCCACAGAGGCTTGCGGACAGTTCGCTGAAAAGGCATAGAATGATGATGATGTGGCCAAGCTACAGTATGTTTATATTTTGGTTTCATGTAATTTCTTTGGTGTACTTCTTAGTTGTTGTTAGTGATATATTTTTCGTTTAATTTAATTTCATTGCTATGTAATTGTAAGCAAGCATTGCCACCGTATCATCTCCTAATTTCACTGTATTTGTAAATAATAATAATAATATCGTCACTCGACCGGTAAAAGGTTGTATATCACAAAGCTCTTCCTATCAATTTTTCTCCTTAAGACTGGTCACGCCTCCCAGCCACGCATGGATATGCAGTCCATCAGAACAAATTTTGTTGTGTTCATTTTCCTATGCCCATGTGTAAAGGAAAATGAACCTTACAGTACGGTACTGTAGGAATGTACGTTTGCATTACGTATTTACGCACTCCTAGTATACAATGCATGTAAGGTTCATTTTAGTTTAATCGTCGA
This sequence comes from Anabrus simplex, assembly GCF_040414725.1. Taxonomy (NCBI): domain Eukaryota; kingdom Metazoa; phylum Arthropoda; class Insecta; order Orthoptera; family Tettigoniidae; genus Anabrus; species Anabrus simplex. Next base: position 206,995,416 of record NC_090265.1, read on the forward strand.
CATAGGAAAACGAACACAACGGACATTGTTCTGATGGACTGCGTATCCATATGTGGCTGGGAGGCGTGACCAGTCTTAAGAAGAATAATGGATAGGAAGAGTATTGTGGGATACAACGTTCTACTGGTCGAGCGACGATATAATTTGGATAAACTACAAATTGTTGGTTGGTTTATTTTACAGAAACTAATTACATAATTTATTATCGTTTTCATTGACAACCTCTTCAGGATAATTTTCTTGTGGTCACAAGTTATTATTATTATTATTATTATTATTATTATTATTATTATTATTATTATTATTATTATTATTATTATTATTATTATTACTCTTGGGGGCATGATTAACATGAACACAGGGATGTGAAATGAGGAACGACTATTAATGTAAACATTCCTATATAATAACAATATTCACTAACAAAGAGAAAAACAGAACAATAATAGAGATTGTTTCTCAATCACTTTTTTTTATCGAGGCTCAAGTACGGAATTTTCAATAATATTCACAAGTATCGTCTAGGTCACGTGAATAACATGTGCTAGGAGAGAATGGGGTAGGGGTTTCAGAAATATGACATCACAAACACAACAGAGGCAAGTATAATTATAATTTCGTGTGGCTATTTCTAGCCGAGTGCAGCCCTTGTAAGGCAGACCCTCCGATGAGGGTGGGCGGCGTCTGCCATTTGTAGGTAACTGCGTGTTACTGTGGTGGAGGATAGTGTTATGTGTGGTGTGTGAGTTGCAGGGATGTTGGGGACAGCACAAACACCCAGCCCCCGGGCCATTGGAATTAACCAATTAAGGTTAAAATCCCCGACCCGGCCGGGAATCGAACCCGGGACCCTCTGAACCGAAGGCCAGTACGCTGACCATTCAGCCAACGAGTCGGACAACAGAGGCAAGTAGTAAGTGGGAACAACGAGATGAGTCCGTCATCTCTGTTAAAAACATAGGAACATTGCTATCAATGCGATACTCCTCACTACGCTGGAACGAAGCAGGTCACTCCCCAAACATTCAACTACGAGGCAATGGATCATCATTTATACATCCCGATGTATCCTCTAATGAATTTGGAATTTTTGGTGAACAGATAGGAGAAGATTAAGATCAACCGAGAATATTACGAATATTCTCACCAAGTTGTTCCAAACAATAACTGATCACTGTCGACAGTACAATAATAATTCGTCGCTATTCAGGCAAAAGGTCATATCTCCCAATGGTCTTCCTATCCATTATTTTCCTTAAGATTGGCCACGCTTCCCAGCCACATTTTCGTATTTAGTCCATCAGAACAATATTCGATGTGTTCATTTTCCTATGCTCACGTGTAAAGAAAAAAAGAACCTTAAGTGCATTACTATGTACTGTAGGAGTGCGTAAATAAGTCATGCAAACATACATTCCTAGAGTGCGTTACGGTAAGGTTCATTTTCCTTAACAAGTAGGCCTAAGCATAGGAAAATGAACACAACGAATATTGGAATATTGTTCTGATGGACCAAATATCCATATGTGGCTGAGAGGCGTCACCAGTCTTAAAGAAAATAATAGATTGGAAGAACACTGGGAGATATTATGATCTTTTGCCCGAACAGCGACAAATTGATCGGGGGAGATCGTATTAGTAGTGGAGTCTTAACAATTAAGGAGATTATTTTTAAGGTAGGCCATCAATATTTTAATTTAGTAGGCCCAACTGAAAGAAGGCTTGTTTTCGATTGATTGATTTATTGATTTATTGATTGGTTGATTGATTGATTGATTGATTGATTGATTGATTGATTGACTGATTGATTGATTGACATTTATATAAGGGTTTTAATGAAGTACTTTTAAGACTTCAATGTATCAGGAAAATTGTAAACATCTGAAAGACCCAGTAGCCTACTTTTGCTGAGGATGTACAGATGCGTTCCCTATTTCTCAACAGGAATGATCAAACCTATATTTCCGCGGAATTACTAGCACCTATTTCTCGACTTCTAACGCAGTGGTTTACCCATTACAAATTTTGTAAGCTTCATGGGCCGGTTATAGCTACTCTGGTGAAAAATAGCCGTTCACAGGGACGAAGTCGGTTAGCCACTATCCTTCTGTATCCAAGACAGGACATGTGTATTTGAGGGCGTATAGCTCACAGTGTCGTCGACGGAAAAATTTCTGACACTCCTCTATCACTTTAAAGTCGATACCATTTTAAGAGACGTTAAAACAGGAAGGTTCACTCTTGTCAAACATTAGCCTACAAGAAATTTATAGCAGTGTTACTTTCACTAATACTGTAAACCATCTTCAGGGCTGCCGACAGTGGGGCTCGAACCTACTATCTCTCAGAGGCAAGCTCACAGCTGCACGCCTCTAATCGCGCGGCCAACTCGCCCGGTGAAATAATAATAATAATAATAATAATAATAATAATAATAATAATAATAATAATAATAATAATAATAATAATAATAATAATAATAATAATAATAATAATAATAATAATAATAATAATGTGATCTCTTCTTCCTACCTTGTAGGTGCATTAAAGCGTCATTTACTAAAACACAGTACTTTCGACGTTCCGGTTTCTATAGCACCTAGCGGCTGAAACTGACGGGTAATTTCATAAATTCATGAAATTAACTTACACATCACCAAACGTGCCAACGTTGACGATATAGAACATCGTTAATATCCTTGCCTTTCAAATTACTGCTTATCTCGATCGGTATCAGACCCACAATTTTGAGAAGATGAGGCCGCATTTCTATCCCCGATCCACAGAGACAAGCTAGCGCGGTATCTGCGTTGAATTCGCACATCACCAGGGGAACTTAGTGGACTTCTCTAAGCTACGGCTTCTGTGAATAATCACTTTTCTAGACAGTTTTCATGATGTTTATAAATGGCCGATTGTGGAAATGAAATGAATACGTTTTATATCATCTGAGAGATATACTTCAGTGAAAGAAGAATCCTAAACGGATTGAAGACGGCATCCATGTTCTACTGCCAGGTTCAATACGGAGGTGCATTAGTGTTTACTATCAGTAATTATCACTTAGTTGAGACATATAACGGAGCTGCCGCCACTCAGTAGAAATAGCTTCGCGATAACACACATACAGCCGCGGCGCATATTATGAACGCAGTGGAAATGGGGTACTTGCAGCAAATAGAAACAAAATCAGTTGATCTGGTGCAACCTTCATTTTCCAATGGGGAAAGAAGTATTGGAAATAATTTTAAAAACCACAATACATTTCTTTATATGCTTTGTAAAGTTTTTCAGTGTACATTTCTTAAAATTTGTCATGACTGCTAACAGTCTTAAAAAAGGCCTTTGTTTGAATTTTATCCCTCATAATTTCTCTAACATCCCACAAGTAAGTAGGGTCTACTTGTCACACATAAGCACCCTCATTCTATCTGGGATCTAATCTACTCTCTTGGAAATACTGGGTCAACGACTAACCCATTTAGCCACTACGATCAGCACGAATTTCTTCACTTAGTTAAATCTACGTCCCATGTGGGCTGATTTCGCATTTTTAGATCATCAAAAGGGCTTTTTTTTGGAAAATGCGGCAATTAATCTGGGAACAAAATCGTTATTCGCAATCTTCAATCAAAATATTAAGTACCGGTACCGGTACTGCAATCTATAAAGGCCTATTATGAAAATCATGGAGATTTTTAAAGTGTCACTGAAAATCAACAGCCTGTTTCCAATCATTCGACCGGGTCAGGAATAGAATGAACGAAGCCTCCTATCTAGCAGCGAGGATAGGAATTGTGCCGGCTGCTGAAGCCTGTCGCACTTCTCTGGGGCAATGATTAATGAATGACAGATTAAATGAAATGATATTGGAGAGTGTTGCTGGAATGAATTATGACAGGGAAAACCGGAGTACTCGGAGAAAAAACCGGTCCCGCCTCCACTTTGTCCAGCACAAATCTCACATGGAGTGACCGTGATTTGAACCACGGAACCCAGCGGTGAGAGGCTGACGTGCTGCCGCCTGAGCCACGGAGGCTCTAAAGTTTTCTGTCACTATTTGTTTTAAATGATAGGCGTGCTATTAGATATAACTAAACAAAGCACACAGAACAGAAAGAGACGATATCCATTTTCTACTGCCAAGCAGTGTTGCCAACTTATATTTTCAAGATCCGCTAAATACTACTAAAAATCCGCTAAAATTCCGCCAAGAATTCCGATCTCTAATAATGATAAAAATGAGCGATAATAATAATAATAATAATAATAATAATAATAATAATAATAATAATAATAATAATAATAATAATAAATGTGTCCGCCTCTGTGGTGTTGTGGTTAGCGTGATTAGCTGCCACCCCCGGAGGCCCGGGTTCGATTCCCGGCTCTGCCACGAAATTTGAAAAGTGGTACGAGGGCTGGAACGGGGTCCACTCAGCCTCGGGAGGTCAACTGAGTAGAGGTGGGTTCGATTCCCACCTCAGCCATCCTGGAAGTGGTTTTCCGTGGTTTCCAACTTCTCCTCCAGGCGAATGCCGGGATGGTACCTAAGGCCACGGCCGCTTCCTTACCTCTTCCTTGCCTATCCCTTCCAATCTTCCCATCCCTCCACAAGGCCCCTGTTCAGCACAGCAGGTGAGGCCGCCTGGACGAGGTACTGGTTATTCTCCCCAGTTGTATCCCACGACCAAGAGTCTGAAGCTCCAGGACACTGCCCTTGAGGCGGTAGAGGTGGGATCCCTCGCTGAGTCCGAAGGAAAAGCCGAACCTGGAGGGTAAACAGATGATGATGATGATGATGATGAATAATAAATGTCTGCACGCATATGATCTGTGAGTTTCACTGGGATTAACCCCCTGCCTGTGAGCCGGTGAGCTAAAACTTGTAGGCGTTTTAGTGCCGGGTGCAAACTAGGTGAATCCTCTACCTCAAGGGCCATACACAAAAGAGGTCAGTTCATTAAACGGTCTTCCTTCATAGCATAAATATAAATGCTACCCTGTCACAGTTTCATTATCTGTCGTCATTCGTCAACTAAGAGATAAGAACCCTTTCCCCACGTATTACAAATTTATGATACCCTGATCTCATACATCAAATCCAAATAACACGTTTTCCTCATGTGATCACTAGCTCTTGATAAGAAATACGGAATAGCTCGGAGACAGACTGGAGTACAAATTTTTTAAAAAATGTAAAATTGATAGAACACTAAATTCCGCTATAATAAATCTAGAATTCCGCCAAAAAATCCGCTGTCCGCTAAATGATATTTTTCTCCGCCGGCAGTCTTCTAATTCCGCCAAATTTAGCGGAAAATCCGCTAAGTTTGCAACACTGCTGCCAAGTGCAATATGGAAGTACGGTAATGCAGTAAAAATTGAATTTTAATTTATATTTAGAGATAATCAATTAGGAATGGTTTTCTACCGAAACGCATGCGTAGGCCTCTGTTACAACGTTTAGGGTTTATGATTTTGCAAGCGAATGCGTCCGTCTTAGTGCAGGTGGGTAGGCCTACGTATTAATACATTCCCTTCCCATATATTCATATTAGTATTGTGCACAATTCCTATGTGATGGAGGAATATAATCGTCAAATTAATGTGTAAATCAGTTGAGATTTATCGAACAATTTTCATATCAATTTTACAGATCTGCATTATTGATCATTTTATTCATAAACGAATCTACAAACAACTTCCAAAATTTCCTTTATGTTGATGATGTTATGATGGAAGATTCTCATGATTAATGATAAACTAATTCAATGTTGTATTTGATTTAAAAAATACTGTTATGGATAATTTTAATTGAGAGTGAATTATCAGTATTTTATAACGTGTTAAGGAAACGTGACCAGTCTTAAGGAGAATAATTAATAGGAAGGACATTGTGGGGTACGAGTTTTCCCGGTGCAGGTACGATATTCTGAAAATCATAGCCTATGTGAATTCTAATCAGTCTATGATTGTTTGTGATTTCCTATGCCACTGTTTTGAATTAACTATGCTACGCTATATGTCGATGGTTTACTTCTAAAACCTCGGACGTCCCAACGCTCTTCTTATCCATCATATTCCTTAAAACTTGTCACGCCTCCTAGCCACATGTGGATATGCAGCCTATAAGAACAAATTTCGTTGTGCTCATTTTCCTATGGTGGTGTGTAAAGAAAAATGAACCTTAAATATATTTTACTGTAGGAGCGCGTAAATTCGCTTACAAACAACATCCCTACAACACGGTATGGTAAGGTCTATTTTCCTTTACAGGACAGCACAGGAAAGTGAACACAACGAAAATTGTTCTGATGGACTGCATATAAATGTGTGACTGGGAGGCGTGACCATTCTTAAGGAATAGGCGTATAATGGGTAGGAAGCGCATTGGGACATGCAAGGTTTTAGCAGTAATCCATCGATATAACGGAATATTTAAATAATGTTATATGCTTTACGTCCCACTATTTACTATTACGGTTTTCGGAGACACCGAGGTGCCGGAATATTGTCCCACAGGAGTTCTTTTACGTGCTAGTAAATCTACCCTCACGAGGCTGGCGTATTTGAGCAACTTCAAATACCACAGGACTGAGCCAGGATCGAACATGCCAAGTTGGGGTCAGAAGGCCAGCGCCTCAAGCGTCTGAGCCACTCAGCCCGGCTACGTTTTATTTTATCATAGGCTTACAATTTGCAAATGTTTCGTGGATTCATATATGGCTCGTTGTGATTGTCATATCACATCATTTTTTTCATGCAATTTCATTGTTTGCTTTCCATGTAATTTATTATTTTCGTGCAGTTTTTTGCTAATCATACAGTATATCTATTCTTTATTTTCTTCTGTATTCTCATAATGATTTTTCCTTTTTGCCTTCATACATGTCCTCATTGTTATACAGCTGTAAGCAGAATTTGCCACCGTGATATCTCCTAATTATAATATATTTGTAAAATAATAATAATAATAATAATAATAATAATAATAATAATAATAATAATAATAATAATAATAATAATAATAATAAGACATTCAGAGATGAAACCCGTAAATACTTCAGGAATTTTAAAACGATTCTATAAGGATACAAGGAACCTTTGCTTTGCTTTCTAAGGATAGATGGAACTCTTGCTAAGTATTTTAACGACCTTCTAAACTGTGAAAAACCTGCCAACTCCATCAAAACAAACTAACCATTGAGCCAAAACCTGCCATCTTCTCCACCAAATCGCGATGAAATCAAATGCCACATAAAGAGACTGAAAAATAGCAAGACTTCTGGTGAAGACACCATGATTGCGGAACTGCGGAAACATGTACCGGAAGAAACAACCGACATCCTACACCAAACCGTTGTAGGTATATGGGAAAAAGAACAACTGCCAAAGGACTGGAAGCTAGCTTTGATCCATCCATTACACAAAAAGGGAAATATAAGAGATGTGAACAATTACCGTGGTATTTCTCTTCTGTCAGTATCCTAAAAGATCCTGTCACTATCCATCCTTGAAAGACTAGAACAGCAAGTTAAACACAAACTCGGGGAATACCAAGCAGGTTTTCGGAAAGGCCGATAAAGTGCACAACAAATACTTAACCTAAGAGCCGTAATAAGATACCATATGCTGGGAGGTCGAACCTATATATCAACATTTGTATACTTCAGGAAAGCATACGGCTCCATCAACCATGATGTGTTGCTTAACATACTTGCAGAATCTTTACAAACCCTTAAGGATTGGGACAAAGAAAAACGGAGTGGAAATAGATTGCTTAGCGTTCGCTGATGAGATAACCCTGATGACAGAAAATTTTGAAAGTGCAACAGACCAGATCAAGGTATTGAAGGAAGTAGCAGAATAAAAAGGTTTACACATTTCTTTTCAACAACCAGAAGTAATGTCGAACATCAAAGATGATACGGCACAACTAAGCACAAAATATGGAATGATAAACCATTTTAATAAATTTAAATACCTTGGGGGAATGGATCCATCAAAGTGGACTTTACAAAGAGGCCATAGCAGCAAGAATCAAGAAAATGGAAATCTTTCTCCAAACCACCTGCATCATATACAACGAAGAGTGCAATTCTCCGAACACAAAAATTCGTCACTACAACACTGTCATCAAACCAGTATCGCTCTATGCATCTGAATGCCTTATCCAATCCGAGAAATATTCCCTTGAGGATTTAGAGAGGAAGGAAAGAAAGATCCTAACACCATACTTGGCCCAAACTACATAATGCCATCTACATTAGAAAATCCAGGCAAGAACTATAAGACAGAGAAGATCACGGACGCAATGCGTAAAGGCAGAGTTTGCTTCTACGGTCATATACGACGAATGATCGACTCTCGATGGACGAAACATATCTTCAGTATATTTGACTCAAAATCAAACACGGCAATGCCATCGTACGTTAATGTCAAGAAAGATCTTAAAGAACTGGGCATACAAGCAGAAGATGCACAAGACCGAAATATTTTCAGAGCATCCATCAAGATTTTTGGGACTTTCCGGGATGAAAAACGGGCAACTGGTGCGAAATGGACAGAGGAAGGTTGTGGTAAACACAGTGAGGTAATGAAGGCGATGTGGATCAAGCGAAAAATGGACAAATGCCAGAATGTAAAGTGAGGCTTATTGTGGCCCCTAGATGGACGATTTATGAAGTTGAATAATAATAATAATAATAATAATAATAATAATAATAATAATAATAATAATAATAATAATAATAACATAAAAAGCAACCATGTGACCTAAAAATAGAACTGTGAACCTCTGTTCATGTGTTCTGGCAAAGAATTATGCAAAGCAAATCAAAAACATAAGGCCTATGTTTTTATTCAAAGACTGTAATCAAACATCAACATGAAGAAACAGTTCATGTAGTTCTTGCATGTTCCTTTCTTCTTTTACGACGACCTCTTTAGTGTTCAACCTACAGATTTCGTTCAGAATTGATTAGTATAGTCAGCCCACCACCTAACGCAATGATGATGATATTCAAGCTTCGAAATCCGAATTCAGAGAGGAAATGATGGAATGGCAGCAAACGTTTTCGAATGACATGATTGGTGAGAATGTTAACAAGGTTATTGACAGGTGTACCTTCGTTTCAGTCTCAGCAGTAGATTTGCTTCTAGGTCCTAAACATTAAGCTCGTAAATATTATCAACACAGAAAATATAACACAAATACAGGTGGATAAATTAAAATGAAGCATTAAACCAACCCCGAACGAGCGACGAAACGAGATTATCTGAATTGTAGGGAGATGTACGGATATCGGGTTACACAATATTACTACTATAATCGGCGAAGGAAAGCCATACGATCTGTAGTACTTAATTCCAACGTCAAAATGTGTGACATTCCACGTGTTCAGACATTTGACTACTTTTCAGATAGGCCTATGTGTGGGCAACCGAACGATAAGGTCCATGATTCTTATTATTACCATAATATGACAGAAACCGAGCGACTTGAATTGGGTAATGGAAATGAGGAAGTGATATTTAAGAAAGAAATCGATTTAGTTTTCAGGAGCATTGCGGTGGATACGACACCTGGCTCCGATTACATGATTTTAAAAATGACGCTGCGGCCGCTATCATAGCCACTAAAGTCACATGTATGTTACGAACTGGATTTGTACCATCGCCATTCAAGAAACCAGAACCAGAGTGGTTTTGCCAAAGCATCAGACACTCATATCAACAACGCCTTACTAGCTTCTGTTCTAGGATATCCCAAGATGAGGAAGGAGAGGGTGATATTTCGTCGTTGCCGGGACAAAACCCACTATGTGATAATATATTTGGAGATATAGGCCTACTGACCCGTAGCACATACATTATGAAGAGCGAGAATGCCTTGACAGCATTCACACAATATTGCACCTTAGATGAAAGAACCTTAACGGCCAAAGTACTATGCTAAAATATTTCACATAGGAGGATTTGTCCCGGCAGCGACGATTTGCTTTTCTAGGTATAAGGAAAGCTTTTGACAAAGTTAGCTATAATAATCTGGAAAGAACTTTGATGTCACTGCCGATTCCATGTAAACTCGCAAATTTAGTAACCAGCTTCCAGAAAGGTAACGTGACGCAAAATTCGATCTTAAGGGCTCCTAACTAGATCAACTGCGCTGACTAGAAGTGTAATGCAGGGTTCAAATTTGTCACCCACATTGGTTAACTTCGCTGTTGACCACATGTTGAATGAGCTTAGTGGGAAGCCTGTTTGCGACCATTACGATTATCAGTTTCTTCCAAAGATTATCAAGACCTAATAACTGTGATAGTTTCTACCGATGACATAGAATACTGCATCCTCTCTACTGCTCGCTAGTAATGCTATTCAACAATTTTCGAAAATTGGTCTAGAAATAAAATATCAACCAGAATAATGGAATTTGTGTTGAAAAAAGTCGTCTGAGAGAAAAGAACTTCATGGTCCCTGCCGGAAACGAAATACGTTGTGTCGAAATGGGGCAAGCAATTCGTTGGAGCAAATTTCTCAGATGGAATTAACTCGGAACTGCTGATATCATCGTCTCTTTCACAGGCGGATGAAAAATTCGAGATAATGAATACCTCCGTATGTCCTTATCAGACAGTGCCCGCAAATAAAATGCCTCTGTAAATTGTATATTGGAACGGGCGAGTTGGCCGTGCGGTTGGGAGCGAGCAGCTGTGAGCTTTCATCCGGGAGATAGTGGGTTCGAACCCCACTGTCGGCAGCCCTAAAGATGGTTTTCCGTGGTTTCCCATTTTTTATCAGGCAATTGCTGGGGCTGTACCTTAATAAATGCCACGGCCAATTCCTTCCCACTCCTAGCCCTTTCCTCTCCCATCGTCGCCATAAGACCTCTCTGTGTCGGTGCGACGTAAAGCAAATAATTAGAAAAAAGTATATGGCGCAGATATTGTGATAAGAGGAGCACTTAAGGAATTATTACAGCTTCCGTCTGATATATACAATGGTAAACCCTATCTAGTGATACTCTTTATGCGGATGCAAAGTTCAATGCCTAACGTAGGCTCTGCTCTAAATGGGTGGTGACTTTATAGCATATTAATTCATGTCAGATTTTTCTGAAATCAAAACATCCGTTCTTGAACTCTTCGAGGAGACTTTCGTAAGAAATGTCAACAAGCCAGACTGTATAAAATGTGACAAGAACTGTGGCGATTCATGACCAAATGTGACCAAACGGGCACGTGGAAGGTACACCAACGGTTGAGATTAAAGTCTTTCATGGGCTGGAGTAAGAAAGAACACAAATGTGAAAGTGTAGTCTTATTGTAAGGCGTAAACTCCAGCCAAAAGTTGATCCTAGGACACCAGGGATTGGAATGAATCGAATGGAGAGAAGGCATTAAAATGAGTGTGGAAATGTCAGCTGTTCATGGTATACCAGGCAGAAACCAGAACGACAACCTCTGTCGGTTGAAACACCTGTCCATGTTCTAGGAGCCTTCCCAAATGATGAACTGTTACCGACCGCGTCATCACACAGTCAGATCATCTATCGCCAGTGCGTTTAGGAAGAAAGATAGAATTGTGAAGATATATATCGTCGCAGTACGGGAAATACCTCGTATCCCACAATTATCTTCATATCCAGTATCCTCCTTAAGACTGGCACACATGGATATGCAGTCCATCAGAACAACATCCGTTGTGTTCATTTTCCTATGCAGATGTGTAAAGGGAAATGATCCCTAAATGCATTACAGTGTAGGAGTGCGTAGATACTTCATGTAAACATACATTCCTACAGTACGGTACAATGAGGTTCATTATATGAATATCGTCGTTGCCGGGACAAAACCTCCTATGTGATAATATTTTTGGAGATATACTGACCCGCAGCACATACATTATGAAGAGCGAAAATGCCTTAACAATATGCAAACAATATTGCACCTTAGATGACAGAACGTTACCGGTCAAATTTCTAAGCTAAAATATTTTACATAGGAGTTTTTTTACGGCAGGGACGATATATTGTCTCTCCACCGATAGCAGCAATAGATGGTCTCGCCATGGGTACATTAAAGAACCCACCATCAGATTCGAAACCTAAGAAAGCCAGTCCGAAGAAATTGGCGTGGATAAGAAGCGTATCTACGAGCTTACTACAGTATTAAATGCTTCCGAGAAAAATATCATCTCCAGTCTATGACTGCCAGTGTTTCAATAATGTGAGTAAAAGGGACTATCCCTAAATTCTCTGCTGATTTCTCCAAACAGTTCGGTCTAACAAGCCTTTATTACATCACGTGCTTTAATTGCATTCCGAAGTTCTTTGTACACATTTAGGAACCATACTCATTAATCTTAAGAGCATTGCAGCTTAATGAGTAACATGCTTAGCAATCCATCAAACTATACTCTTTATCATTACAGTTACCTGAAAATGCTGCAGGAAGATTCTGAAATTTAAAAAAAATAACCTAACTTGACAACTAAATGTATAAAATTCCAATCGAAATCACATCTTGAGTTTTGCCGAACATCACTTTGTCATCGAAGATGAAAACAAATACTTTTGGGTGTCTTTGTAGTTCAGTCGTTCATTCGTTGTCGTTCTGTTCCTAAGGTAATATATTCAAGTATGATTCAAATTTAAGGGAATTTAGATGTGACAATTACGTGTCCTTTACATCCGACTCATTAAAAAATTCCCTATCGAGAAAATCCGGCCTCCTGGTGTCTAATAAGCGGATTACCAATCAAAGCGTGTGTTAGAACAAATTATTACTACATAATTAATTTAGCCTAGAGTGAGTTATCTATCAATGCGGTCTAATGACCCACACGACTTTAATAGTAGACCTACTATCAAAAGTTCAAAAGTTTTCGTACACCGGTCATATCTAATTTAAACAGCCAAAAGCACTGTACTTCTCCTATTACTTAAAATATCCCTTCAATTCTTTGGTTTAAATTTTCGTTGAAGGTAGGCCTATATGCTTATAATTATATTAAAAGTATTCCCACAGAAATAATGAAAATAGAGAAAAGTGCATCAAAATTAGTCCTGCTCGAAAGAAAACTCGAAGAAACAGAAACGAAAACTCATACTTACATAATAATAATAATAATAATAATAATAATAATAATAATAATAATAATAATAAATAATAATAATAATAATAATAATAATAATAATAATAATAATAATAATAATAAAACGAATATTGTTCTGATGGACTCCATATCCATACGTAGGTGGGAGGCGTGACCAATCTTCAGGAAAATAATGGATAGGAAGAGCATTGCAAGATATGACCTTTTGCCCGATCAGCGACGATATATTCTAGGATGATCTACGTACCGTCAGGACAATATTCAGCTCTTCGAAACTGCGTCTTCCTCCGCCAGGTTTGAACCTATCATCTTGAGATGATAATAACAACAATAGGCCCTAATAATAATAATAATAATAATAATAATAATAATAATAATAATGAAAATGGAAATGGAAATCCACAGCCTGTTTACAGCCATTGGACCGGGTCAGGAATGGGATGAATGAAGCCCCCATCTACCGGCGTGAATAGGAATCGTGCCGGCTGCCGAAGCCTGTCGCACTTCTCTGGGGCAATAATTAGCGAATGGCAGATGAAATGAAATTATATTGGAGAGTGTTGCTGGAATGAAATATGACAGGGAAAACCGGAGTACCCGGAGAAAATCCTGTCCCGCCTCCGCGTTGTCCAGCACAAATCTCACATGGAGTGACAGGGATTTGAACCAGGGAACCCAATGGTGAGAGGCCGGAACGCTGCCGCCTGATCCACAGAGGTAATAATGATAATAATAATAATAATAATAATAATAATAATAATAATAATAATAATAGTGCGATTTCAGGAGGGTAACAATATACTGAAGCACCTATATGTAACAGAATAATTATAGGCCTAATGTAGTTTTGTCGACGGAATTATTATTATTATTTATATTATTATTATTACTAATTATCTCTGGCTGAGAGTCACATTATCTATTATGGTACTTTAATTCTTATTTCATAAGTTAATTGTAACATTTTGTGCCGCACATTCATTTGTAATTCAGTAGACAATACCTCTTTGTATGCGTCAACTATCACGCATGCGACTTTTTCATCTGAACTAAATTCATGACTACTATATCTTGAGAAACACTGACCTTCTTCACAGACTCAGATACCTTCATCTGTTATATTTATCCCAATGTTCCTTTTCTTTATTATTTGAAAATAAACTAAATTGCTGTAATCCCTGACGTCTTTGGTTATTTTGATTATTATTCAGTTTTCTTCAAATAAATTAACACAGTTATGTACGCTTTGAGTGATCTCTAAGACTGCTTTCGGCTGAAGCTTCACTTCAATAGGCTGATATGTAAGCCTAAGTGTTTGGAATCAGTATAGTGGCCTGGAAATAGTGAGGGAAACATCCTGACAAGACCCCAATCACGATAGGTAACCGTGAAGAAAGTAACAATAGATTTCTGTAGTCGGCTTGTGGGCCGTAAATCCTTCGGAAGCAATAAACTTTAAAGGAAACAGAATACGTACTGATGTGCCGGTGAGACCGCCAGGGAATACATTCGCCATGAAACTGTAGAACAGCGGCGGAATGTAATGTAATGTTTACTCCTTCGTAAAGTTGCGTGCTTGACCAAGGATATATCAACGACTACCGTTACATAACTAAGAAAAACGATGTGAAGGAAACAAGTAAATGTTAAAATCAAACGAGGATAAAATCTGTGTTTAACACTATGTTTATATTATTTTTATGGAACCCTTCAAAGACATTCTAAAAACTAAATTGTATAATTTAAAAAGGTTTAAATATTAGTAGATGGATTGGAATTGAATAAAGCTTACAACCAGAGTAAAAAAAAAGCCGTAGAATTAACATCTACCAATGAGAGTGAATTCTTTATCACTGTGCTTTATAAATTCATTTTATACGGGGGTGCCTTTGGCTGAAATAGTGCTATATCACGCAAAATGGGTATCAATCACTGTCAAGTATAAATCGTGACTGATCATAAGATGGAAGTCACTGATAGTGGAAAGCTGTACGAAGTAGATGGAGAGAAAGTGGGAGAAATTATTTGGAATATGATAGGACAGTTGACTCACACTAAGAAAACTACGGCCTTGCCATTCGTGGAACATTAACTCCATCAGATGTTTTTCTCATAAACGTTCTGGAAGCATTTTAAGTAGAAAACGAAGACAAATGAAGAACTATTCAAAATCAAAGTAAATAAATAATGTCCAATGTAATTGTAAGATTGTACAAACAAAATAAAATGTAGGCCTAGTCAGAATCATGTATTGTATTCGATCTCTCTCCCTTCTGTGCAGTCCCAGTATTCAAAATTTCGTGACAGATTCGGTCGATTTTTAATGCTTCGTAGGGACTTTGTTTCATCAATTACTACCGTATAGGCCTACTTAAAAATCGATTTAGGTATAAGCCCATTTAATTTTTTAAAGTTATTGCAAGTTATTTTCCTCAGTGTAGAATGCATCGTCCGTTGCCCTCGAGATTGTAACAGCTTTGATTATATCCTTTTCTATTAATAATAATAATAATAATAATAATAATAATAATAATAATAATAATAATAATAATAAAGAAAAGGAATCTAATGTTTCTAGCGCAATTTCGAACGTAATTTGAGATATAAAAGATTGTGTTGGGTGTATAAGACTTTACCCTTTCATGAACATTCAACAGAACTTGTGAAGAATTAATTATTTTGACCGAATAAGGGGGTTACCTGCTATGCTGATTTTCGGTACTGTCGTTGGGTTACCAGTTATTACAAGGACGACAGTAAAATTGTGAATCATAAAATTGAAAACATTGCAATTAATGTTTTTTTTAGCAGTGAGTTAGTGTTTCAAAGTTTGAAATTAGTAGTGACTTATGAATGGATTTAAATCTTTTGAGCGAACTATGTTCTCTATCACTTAACTGATTCGTGGTATAATAGTTTTAAGTCAATCATTCTTTGCAACTTGAAACATAAATAATATCTCAAGTACAGGAATAATTCTAATGTCATTTTCTGAAAAGAAATAAAGTTAAGATTTAGTATTTATCACCTGTTATGTTCAACTTCAAGACATTCTCAATATATCGGTTTTTTTAGAGAATTTTCATGTCAACAATGATGTCAAATGCTACCAAAATTACACAAAAGTAATACGAAATTTCATATGCTTCGCCTAACAACAGACTCGAGTAAAATAAAGAGGCATAAACATCGCCATTACGTGTGTACCATCCGCAGAAATTCATCTAGAAAATTGAGGAAGCACAGCAGAGTAATAGCGATCATCTGGAAATATTTCATCTCAATGAACGGTTACATTGTTCCATGTATAGACTACGTGAAAAATCTCATTTTCTGCCTACAAAACCTATAACTAATCGTAACTGTTAGAATAAACTGAGGATACAGCAATACTATAGCTGATTTATTATGGTTTTGTAGTATCATATGAGCACTGCATTTTGTTGATGCTGATTCTAGATGAATAATAATTGTAAATATTAAAATGAGGGATTTGAAATCAAGACGTTCCAGAAACTTGCATTCTGCTGAGTTGTACAGGCTTAAATTGAACGAACGGCTGTTGCACAGCATCTCCATCTGTGACACGACTTAGTAAGCAAGTATTTTGCTATATACGTTATTATACAATTAACATAAAAGAAAACGACTGTTACATTATTATTATTAGGCTATTATTATTATTATTATTATTATTATTATAGATCCTATAAAATTAAAAACACTACCCCTAGTGTAATAATTTTCTCTCATAGAAATCGTTTTCATAGCCTTTTAGGCAATAATATTTCTGCTAATAATGTTAATAAATAATAATAATAAAAATAACAATAATAATAATAATAATAATAATAATAATAATAATAATAATAATAATAATAATAATAATAATATATTTATGTCCCACTACCTAAATTTTTATGGTTTTCGGAGTCACCTAAGGGCCGGAAGTTTGTCCTTCTGGAGTTTTTTGACGTACAAAACTTATAGGCCTATGCAGTAGGGCCTACAGTACACACACATCTAGATATATCTTGATATAAGGCTATATTATAACTTACGAAATAATTAGCCATAATAACGGTTGTCATTCAACAAACGTAGTTATTAGCACGGAATATCCCTAGCGTAGTCTTAAATAAGACAGGGACTGGAAATTATAGATTAAAAAGAGGCCTATTCTGTGCCATTTTAGTAAAATTATATTTGTTTTTACACAATCTACACAAAATATTATGCTATTTTAAGAGTTCAATTCAAAGGCTCACACTACCGTACACCCGGTAGTATTTAATACGAAGCAGGAAAAAGTTACAGTCTAATAAAGGAATTTGCGACTCCGTTTAAAACTTTGTAATGTTAATAAATCAATACTTTTAAGATATTGTCCAGAAAGAAACATATATTTTGTAATGAATAGCTATTAAAATATTTCAAGAAATATTGCGTATTTTGTATGGTATATTCATTCATTATTTGTTGATATTACGTTTGCACTCAGATTCTTACCTCAGTAACATGTTAGTTACACCTGCACTTTCACCGGAGTCTTGTCTTTAAAAAAACGAAAGGCTTTTGTTGATCTTTACAATAACGCCCCAACTTTCTCTTTGTGTTTAGGAAGGATTCTGTTCCCAAAGGTGAACGAGAAAATACTCAGTCTTTAAAGCGGCAAGGATCAATTTCATTAGATTTTATAATGTAGAACACTTCACAAAATGGCAGAGTGTGCCACTACTCATTTATGAAAATTTGATAGGTGAGAAAAATCAGTATTTTGCTGGACGAGGGATATTACTACACATCATAGACAAAAGAACAACCAAACAAAAACAGAAACACATGCGTAACTTAAGAGTCGGATTTTACCTTTCATGCCATGATATCGGTTTTGAGAATTTGTATTGTGGAAATATGGTCTTAACAGTTCATTCAAACTTAGAATTCCAGTGTGCTGCAGTCGCGTTTTCGTGATTAGAGACTTAGTAAGAATTTGTGTACCATTACGCAGCTTTAATCCACCAAAAATTGCTGTATATGTATTTCACAGCTGTTGACTTTTAAAACAGAGTATTTATGTAAGAAATTTTTCTCCTACTCTCGAATTTATGTCTTTACATCGGTTATCGCATTATTTTGGCTAGAAAGCTGCAACCGACTCTTACGAGGAGCTAACATCTACTGACTAGAAATGGATGTGGGATGTTTAAATGGTGACGGAACTTCACATTTTACAATCGGGGAGGAGGTGATGGGGCATGCTTGTTCAGCTGTCAAGGGATAACAGATTGCGGGCTACCAGACTACAATAGAAGTAAAAGGGGCCCTTCACGGGACTGTACTCACCCGTGATAGACATCCAGGGGTAACGCGGGATGTCCGGAATGGGCTGGCCTGCAGTTCCCGCAGCCTGTGAGCACGACGACAGTGGATCAGCCGCCGCGGAAGCCGCTGCTGCCTGATGGTAGAACTGGGCTGCTGCTGCCATGGACGCCGACGCTGCCGACACGGTGCTGGCGGCTGATACCGCCGACGCAGCTGCCCCATTCTGATGATGATGACCCAAGGTATAGTTGACCATTGAATCTGGAGGCGGCACATTACCCGTCAGACCAGCAGTATACCGGCAGGATTTATCTGCCGTAACAGCTGCATCTACTGCAGCCGCGGCAGCCAGAGCAGCCGAAGACGCTGCTGATGACGAGAAGGCGCCGGGTACCATCGAACCCGAGGCCGCTGCCGCCCCCGCAAAGGCTGCAGCCGCCACAGCTTGCTGTTGTTGGTGATGGTGGTGTGCAGCAGCAGCCGAAACATAAGGATACATCCTGTTTGTGGCTGAAGATGCCCCAGGAGACGCGGAAGAAGATGAAGTGTGCTGTGGCGAGGATGAAGATGAAGATGGTGAGTGAGTACTGTTGAGGCTGGTGCTGTAATTGACAGCTGCCGGGTCGCTGGGAGCTGTGCTCGAGAAGAGAGATGAAGCGCCGGTAGAACTCAATAACTGCTGCTGATGATGCTGGTACAGTTGATGATGATACTTAGGGAGCATACTATCCAACAGAAACTTGGAACTCATTGCTCCTGCAGCCGCAAGGTCGCGTTCAGTTGATTGTAGCCCACACTTGTGCCACTCCGATCAGTGTACACCATGATACAACAAACAAACTCTCTAGCTAATATTCTTCTCTCCCGTAGTTGACAAAAATTAGAAAAAATCTATTCCGGTACTGATAAATTTAAAAAATTACATTAAATATTTTTTTATTGACGGGGCTCAGTAACCCCGTTTTTAAATCGACCGCAGTCAAAGACCCGTTAATACCTTAGTCCTCGCATCAAAAAAAGCCCCTATTCACCCTCAAAATTTCTTACGCGCTCTTCTTTACTTCTTCGAATCCTTTATGGCCCTTGTATGTTCGAGGCTATAGCCCTCTCTATACGGTACCTTCTGTACTATGCCTTCACCAACTAAATGTAACCCCTTACAATAATGGCGTTAGCTGTTTCTCCTCTGTCCATTCCCCTACTTCAAACCCTCCCTCGCTCCTTCACCCTACCACACATACACACACTCACACACACTCTCACGCTCCATGGGGAGGAGCACCCCCTCTCGAGAACTTGTAAATAAGAGGAGCCAATCAGAGGACAGGTGTCCGTGAGCTAGCCAATGAGGGTCCACGACTGGTCCACCGCCCGCCAGAAGATGAATGAGGCGTAGAAGCACTTGTTCTCAGTTGTGTGGTAGTCGCCAGGGGCCTAAGTTAGACACTGCCACACGCTGAACCATGTAGCACGCTCAATACCGGCACTATGTGTGTATGTGTGTGTGAGTGTGGCGGGGAGAATCTAGGGGGCGGTGCCTCCAACAGCATGCTGTTGATGACATCGCCATCTACCGAGTGACTTGTCAACTACAACAGGATCACATTGCTTCTGTTTCTTTTATCGATAAAATTTCAACCTCCGGATCGAAATATGATAACTCATAACAACCACACATACAGTTATCCGCAGTAAAACAATATCCTTATGTCTTCTTCTTCATCTTTAGCTTCCTTGCCTTTCCGCCGCGTGCCAACCTAGAAAAATCAATATTCTACAGATCCAACCTGTCGGGAGGAAGGAAAGGATACGGAACGCTTTGTTTATGCTTCCGAAATTTGATGATGATGATGATAATGACGATGCTTGTTATTTAAAGGAGCCTAACATCTAAGGTCATCGGCCCCCTTCTGAAAGTTTTCCTGTCCAATGAACATTTTCAGAATAGCTTCATTTCACATCTGACTGAGTGCTTCGTAAAGAAAAGATAAGCCTGTATGATAATACATTCTTTCAGTTGGAAAACTAGCACAAAGGGAGTATTTATTTCTAATGCATTTCGGTTACTGTAGACTACTGCTAGGAACAATATTGTCTGTCTCTCAACCTTTAAAGCTGTAATGGAATGAAAGTGTAAGGGATTATTAATGAAGTACGGTAGACTATGAACAAAGCCGATTTGTAATGGTTGCTTTGGTTAACACCCTATTATGGGCGTTAGTAGACCTAGGCTAATATTGACTGCGGTGTAATGCACGCGTGGGTAAACAAAACACAGAAAAGGATATACAGTAGGATAGATTACATTTTTTTAAATTTCACAATACTGTCGAATGTTAGCACTATAAATTACGAGGAAAGGAAAAATACTTCACACTTCATTTCATATAACCCATTGCCGTATACCCTTATAGTAAGGTAGTAAAGGTAGATAAAATACTGGAAAAGAAAGATCAGGTTATGGAATGACAGAAACCCAACGCAGTTGAGAAGTGACTGGGCCTACACCCTATTCAAAGACCGATATTAATAAATTTGCTGTCGCACGCAAATAACAACTTCTCAGGGCAAAATTCCTTCATTCCAATATCTTTTAAAATCGAGAGCAATTGAGGACATTAAACTCACAGAATATTATTATTATTATTATTATTATTATTATTATTATTATTATTATTATTATTATTATTTAAGGGTATGCTAGTAGAGAGTCATTGTATCTGGTTTCTCATCAGAATTGTCACGAATTCCATTCCCAGTAAATGTAGCATAAGTGGCTTTATTTCATCTACGGAGATAATAGACTAACATGCGGTACATAGGCTATAGTCTATGGGTAGCCTACAGCCGTAATGTTTTATTTTCTCTTATACAAGTCTAAAACACATTCATAATATACATTTTTAAACAAGAAGTATTTATTAGAGCAGCCTGGTTAAATGGTTAATTTACTTGCCTTTGATTCAATGAGTCCCGGCTTTGATTCCAGGCAGGTCGAAAACTTTAACTTTCATTGGTTAATTCCTCGACTTGGGGACTGGATGTTTGCACCATTTTCAACATTAGAATTCATCATAGTAGGGTCCCATCCACCCAGACATGCAGGTACGAAAGACCGCAGACTGCAGGGCCTACGCGACTGTTCTATGCAATGGATCCCCCTGTTGGTGGGGGCGGCAGAATAACACCCACGGTATCCCCTGCCTGTCGTAAGAGGCGACTACAAAGGGCCCCAGGGGCTCTGAACTTTGGAGCGTGGGTTGGCGACCACGGTGCCCTTAGCTGAGTCCTGCTATCCCTTCCACTTACTTGTGTCAAGCTCCTCACTTTCATCTATCCTATCCGACCTCCCTTGGTCAACTCTTGTTCTTTTCCGGCCCCGACTGTATTACTTATGGAGGCCTAGGGAGTCTTTCATTTTCACGCCTCTCGTAGCCCTTGTTTTCCTTTGGCCGATACCTCCATTTTTGAAGTGTCAGATCCCTTCCAATTTTTTCTCTGAATAGCG
This sequence comes from Anabrus simplex, assembly GCF_040414725.1. Lineage (NCBI taxonomy): Eukaryota > Metazoa > Arthropoda > Insecta > Orthoptera > Tettigoniidae > Anabrus > Anabrus simplex. The sequence continues at coordinate 207,017,371 of NC_090265.1, forward strand.
TTATATAGAGGATGGTTGCCCAGTTGTACTTCCTCATAAAACAATAATCACCACCACCACCACAATGCAATGGATCCATTCGAAGATCCCTAATTCCCGTTGATTTGGAATTTTTCGCGACTTCTCTGCATTCAAGGAACACCTCTGTACAAGGCATAATTGCCCTTCGAGGAGAAGAAGGTAGAGGATTCCATGATATGTAATTTCGGCAATAAGTGTGATACACTGATTAGCTCCATGCTTTACTGCCCTGACTTACTCAGTTATATCTGTTGTAGGGTGCATGGAACCCAGGGTCAGTTGCCTCTCCAGAAGTAGGAGCCTATTCTCTAAATGTTTCGACTTTGTGACGGGATATCAAAATCCACTTCCACCTAGATAAACTAAGTAGGCCTACGTCTTTAACACCTCGGCCAGGAGCCGCGTTATCCGTGTTTAGACATACAAGAACCTTGAGGCATTAATATAGGTCTATATGAATTAGAAAGTCACCTATTCCAATAGTCTCAAATTATTTCAGTCAGACTATTATCGACTTCCGGAATAGAGGAAGTTTGGGCCACCTGGCTATCAGCTTGCATTCGGGAGATAATGGGTTCGAACACCACTGTCGGCAGCCCGGAAGATCGTTCTCCGTGGTTTCCCATTTTTACACCAGGCAAATGCTGGGGCTGTACTTTAATGAAGGCCACGGTCGCTTCCTTCCCACTCCTAGCCACTTCCTATCCCATCGTCACCATAAGCCTATCTGTGTCAGTGCGAAGTAAAGAATATTGTACGAAAATCATTTTAAATTTTTTTTCCAGAATCACACTGGTCGTCAAAGATATTTCAGAAACACGCGATACTCGAAGTCAGCGTGAGTCTTATAGGATAAGGGACTTTGGAATTTTAAAAAAAGTGATATTAATTAGATATATCCCAATGGTTCTATTTCTTCTGGGACTGATGACATCAATTTTTGACAGCTCATAACAACAGTTATCATCACCATTTTTGTCTAAAGTCGGAGGAAGCTGATGTTCAAAGAATTTCAAAGCCCCATAAATTAATCCTACTCGTCAAAAATGCATGACATTTCAAGGAGAGCGTGCAGCATCGACCTTCACTGGCAAGAACGTAACACGTGGAGCACATGCAATTCCTCTAGAGATCACAGGATAAAATCAAGGTGCTCACAATAACTACCGTCAGCTTTCTTTTAGTCAGGTTTTTCACATATGCTCCGGGAAATATCTGAAATTACTACATTATTTCAATCACAGATCATCCGAAAATAGTAAATTACCTGCAATAAAACACACCAAATTAATAGTAGAGGAGATCTTTAGGTTGTCTCCATCATGAGTATCCATATGGCACTGGTGACTGGATAGTCATTTAACTATAAAATGAATCAGTCAGGCTACAATAAGTGCAGTAGACTACTTGTTAACAGAAACTGGATCATTCTGCTGTTCAGACTGTCATGTGTTACTTCACCGCCGCATTTAGAATTCGATACTGGTAATAGCATAAGATAGGTCTATTTTACCTGGACAGAGTGTGAATGAAGTCACGGGTGACGTTTCTACCTATACCTGGAGTCCACATGTTCGATGTCTGGCTACTCAAAATATTTTAATCCGGTGCTGAGAGCTGGAACGTGTTTCACCCAACCCCATGAGGCCAGTTGTGGAGCTGTTTAATTTGAGAAGCAGCAGAACCTGTCAAGAAAGTCAAACAATGTGGCTGATGAGGAAGTCGTAAATCGCGTGACACACCAAATTTTGCAGAACATCTAACTGAGCAGCAGTCATTTTGGTAGGCCAAGGCCTTCAGTGAACTGTACGTGCCACAGTGCTGGATTGTAATGGAGAAGAAGGTAGATGTTTCCATTATATGTCATTTCGGCAATGAAATGAAATGGCGTATGGCTTTTAGTGCCGGGAGATCCCAGGACGGGTTTGGCTCGCCAGGTGCAGGTCCTTTGATTTAACACCCGTAGGCGACCTGCGCGTCGTGATGAAGATGAAGTGATGATGAAGACGACACATACACCCAGCCCATGTGCCAGCGAAATTAACCAATGATGGTTAAAATTCCCGACCTTACCGGGAATCGAACCCGGGACCCCTGTGGCCAAAGGCCAGCACGCTAACCATTTAGCCATGGAGTCGGACATTTCGGCAATAAGTGTGATGCACTGATTAGTTCCATGCTTTACTGCCCTGACTTAAGCAGTTATATCTGTTGTAGCCTGCACGGAACCCAGGGTCAATTGCCTCTCCAGTGATTTCTTCCATTCTAATTTATGCTCCATAATCATAAATTAGTCATAAATTTGTCATAGCTCTATCCTAGTAGTTGTGTGGGTCTCCTGTTCAAATCCAGCAGAGGGAGGCAGATTGATTGCCCAGAAAAGTACCTATATTCCGCAATCAATGTCGTACAGTGCCGACATGTAAAATAACTTTCATCTGATGATATGTACGGTGTTTACTCGACCTTTTCTTCTCCTTACTCTCTTCTTCCTGCCCTTTTCACAATTATTGGACCAGTATTCGATGTGTGGCCCAGTTTTACGACCATGTGCTCTTGCCGACGCCAACGCTATGCGGGGTGATGTTTTCACCAATGCGTGTTTCTGTCGTGGTTTTATAGTGTGGTACATTGTACCTAACTGAAGAGTAAAATATAAATGTCTATTCTCTGAGTCACAAGAATTAACAATACACTGTTAACAACCCGAGTTCGGCCAGGAATCGAACCTGGGACCCTCTGAACTAAAGATCAGTATGCAGGTCATTCAGCCAAGTAGCCAGACAAAGTGTTTGCCCACAAAATTAATTAAAACTTAGCCTAACAAAGTCTTGGTCCCCTATCACATGGTCAAGCAAATCTGAACGTCGGAATTGACATTCCAGTGGCCTGAATGGCATTAAATGAAAATGCCCGCTACACGGAATCTGAAACTATGCGACTAATTGTTATTGTTGTCGTTTGAGGACTCACTGACTGTAAAAGAGTGTTGGGGGAATAGGGGTCGACTAGAGTGATAGCCAGAACCATGGCAGGAAACTGAAATCAATGGCGAACTCGGTCAAACCTCAACACCGCGAGATAGATGGGGTCTCGACGAAGAACAGAAGAAGAAAAAGAAAATAATAAGATTATTATTATTGTTAATATTATTATTATTAATTAATAATGTTATTTGATTTACGTCCCACTAACTACACTTTTACGGTTTTCGGAGACGCCGAGGTGCCGGAATTTTGTCCCGCAGAAGTTTTTTTTACGTGTCAGTAAATCTACCGACACGAGGCTGACGTATCTGAGCACCTTCAAATACCACCGGACTGAGCCAGGATCGAACCTGCCAAGTTGGGGTCAGAAGGCCAGCGCCTCTACCGTCTGAGCCACTCAGCCCGGCATTAGGCCTATTATTATTATTATTATTATTATTATTATTATTATTGTTATTATGTTTTTGTTGTTATTGTTGTGGTCTTTTCTTGTAATTCAACCGTGGATCACTACTATTCCCGTCTAACAGCGGTGACCCCATTCGATCCGGTTTCTCAGTGCTTCCAGGACAAATAAAGAATCACTCACGACGGCGATTTGACCGGTAATCACGTTGAAAATGAGCTAGACATGAAATTTAAATGGGGCGGTGATGAATTAGATGACAGTTACTCTTGAGGTCTCCTTTGTTGGTCGATTGTAGTTAATCTGTACTCCTCAGTGTTCTCGCATCATCGTTACACACACAGCTACTCTGTTGCCTTCTGCTCCAACCATAAGTTCCAGACGATTAACCTCTTCTGCGTATACTCTACAACAAGAAGGCGGTGGAACTCCTCATTTCTTTCCGTTTCGTCTCGCAGACGAGAAGCCACGTTGTCGGCATAGAACTAACTCATAAGAAACGTATTCATATCTGCCATCGCTATTTAAACTACAGGGCGCGACTAAGAGAACTAAAGAAATTCAGCTGGCCGGAAACTAATGCCCGAATTCAGAGGCATTGTGACCTGAATTTGCCTATGGTGCTTTCAGAGGAAATATACAGGTTGTACGAAAAGGCTGGTTCACACTAAGCTGGCGAGTGATGTAACTAATCGTGTTCGGACTAAACGTTTTTTAGCCCAGTAGTGTGGTTTTAGAACACAGACAGGTTGTCCGGATCAGATTTTCAGTATGCACCAGGTAACTGAAAAATGTTGCTAGAGGAATAGACAGTTATGTTTATGTAGATCTAGAGAAAGAATATGACAGAATACTGAGGGAAAAGATGTTCGCCGTACTGGAGGGGCTATGGGATTAAAGGTAGATTATTAAAATCAATCAGTTGGGCTGTAGTGAGAATTGATGGTAGAATAAAGTAAACTCGCGTCCTCATCCCGAGGTGATGCAGCTTTTTTCAGCCCCCACCCCCACCCCCTAATTGGACGTGAGCTGCATGTAGATGGTAGAATGAGTTTTTGGTTCAACGTTCTTGTAGGGGTTAGACAAGGCTGTAATATTTCACCTTACCGGGCGAGTTGACCGTGCGGTTAGGCAGGCGTGGCCTGTGAGCTTGCATCCGGGAGATAGTGGGTTTGAATCCCACTGTCCGCAGCCTTGAAGATGGTTTTCGGTGGTTTCCCATTTTCACACCAGGTAAATGTTGGGGCTGCACCTTAGTTAAGGCCACGGCCGCTTCCTTCCAACTCCTAGCCTTTCCTATCCCATCGTCGCCTTAAGACCTATCTGTGTCCGTGCGACGTAAAGTCAATAGCAAAAAAAAATCTTTCATCTTTGTTTTTCATGGTTTACATGAGTCATCTGCTTGAAAGGTATAAATTGTCAGGACTGTATTTAGTTACGTGAACATGTAGTAAGCAGTCTGGCCTATGCTGACGAATTGGTCTTATTTGCGGATTGTGCCGAAAACCTGTAGTCTAGTATCTTGGAACTTGAAAATAGATGCAATGAGTATGGTATGAAAACTAGTCTTTCCAGGACTAATTGGAGTCTTACTAGTGTACTACATCTTTACTACAGCCCCTAAATACCATCTGTAATCCTTATGTACAATCCTGTTTATGTGATTATCCCAATGAAGACCCTTCCTTACATTGACGCATACAGTAGGTAGGCTACTTATAGTGGTCCCCATAAGAAACGTTCACACCATGAACTCAGCAATTAAAACAACTCTCTCTTATCGTTCTCTCAGTTCTGACGTTCGTGATAACCGAGGGGGCTCTTGGTCAGGTGTGTACATCTCTTTCGTTCCTTGGCCAGATGTGTTGCACCAAAGATGTTCAACCCAGTTACACTCCTGAAAATGTTCGGTCATCGAGTGGGAACTCGTCCATGACATCTCTTGCCCGGAACATAAAATCAAAGAATAATAATTTTTTCTATGCTGCCATTCCCACGTCGCATAGTGTATACAAAGTATATTGTAAAACTCGTTATTTACATATTGATGATAATCTGATTCTGAGGTTGAGCTGGTTTATAACGGAATAATACTGGCTTATGGAATTCTCCTTTTAATGATTACAGGATCAGATAATGCTTCACTTACTCTAATTTTCAAAGTTGTATGTTCTTGAAATATAGCCACTCATTCAGTCCCACTTTTGGTTAGTCCAATTGCACTCATTCTTGCCAGTCGTCTCCCATGATCTTATTCTGCTTCTTCTTCTTTGTCTGTTTACCCTCCAGGGTCGGTTTTTCCCTCGGAATCAGCGAGGGATCACACCTCTACCTCCTCAAGGGCAGTATCCTGGTGTTTCAACTCTGGGTCTGGGGATACAACTGGGGAGGATGACCAGTAGCTCGCCCAGGCGGCCTCACCTGCTATGCTGAACAAGGGCCTTGCGGGGGATGGGAAGATTGGAAGGGATTGACAAGGAAGAGGGAAGGAAGCAGCCGTAGCCTTAAGTTAGGTACCATCTCGGTATTTGCCTGGAGGAGAAGTGGGAAAGCACGGTAAACCACTCCCAGGATGGCTGAGGTGGGAATCGAACACACCTCTGCTCAGTTGAGCTCCCGAGGTTGAGTGGATCCCGTTCCGGCCCTCGTACCAGTTTTCAAATTTCGTGGCAGAGCCGAGAATCGAACCAGGGCCTGCGGGGGGTAGGGGCAGCTAATTACACTAACCACTACACCACAGAGGCGGACTTTATTTACATTTTGATGATAATCTGATCCTGAGATTGAGCTGGTTTATAACGGAATCATTGGTGGGAAAATATGTTTCAATAATACTGCGTTATGGAATTCCCCTCTTAATGATTACAGGATCAGATAAATCTTCACTTATTCTAATTTTCTAAGTTCTATCTTCTAGAAATACAGTCACTCATTCAGTCACACTTTTGGTTAGTCCAATTTCACTCATTCTTGCCAGTCGTCTCCCACGATCTACCCTATCAAACGCCTTAGGTAGGTCAATGGCGATACAGTCCATTTGATTTCTGATCAGTCATCTCTGCATTTTGTGGATCGGCAAACACCGTAACATGGTTCGTTGGAGTGATGAGAAGTATTATGGAAGGTGTAAGGTCCCCTAGCCTGCCCCATGGTGTAGGGGTAGCGTGCCCCCCTCTTACCAGGAGGCCCCAGGTTCGATTCCCGGTCAGGACAGAGATTTTTACGTGGACCTGAGGGCTGGTTCGAGGTCCACTCAGCCTGCGTTGTGTGTGAATTTGTGTATGATGATGATGAATTTAGAATGTTAAACTAGTAGTATTTCTTGTATCATTTTCTTTCCATGGAATTGCTTGTTGTACTCCTGTTGTTGGTGGTGGTGGTGGGTAATTATGTTTTAATATTACTTTGCTATCACACTACCGTAAGTGATCTTTGCCACCGGGATACTTCCCAATTGCGATGTATTTGTTAATAATAAGAAACATCGTCGCCATAAGACCTATCTGTGTCGATGCGACGTACAGCAACTAGCAAAAAAAAAAAAAAAAAACATATAATAGTAGTTTAAAAACATTTAAAAAATGTATTTTGCCTTTTCCAAAAACATTCGCCCTCTTGCGGACAGCAGTCAACACTTGGATACTAGTTACACCGTATCTGAACACACTCCCCCACTTGTTGTTTTCTCGTTTAGAGCTATTAAATTACTGGCTACTGGACTAACTTACTGACCTAGTGCGAACTAGCCTTTAGTCGCAGTATTAACCCAAGGAAACTAGGACAACTGGCGTATGTAGGTTTAGAAAAGATTTGCGGTGAAATATCACTTGAATTACCTCTTGAATCACAGTTATGGCTGTGAAAACTACATTTATGATATCTAAAGGTCTTTAAACGTCAAGATACGTCAAAGACTGGAAGTCGAATTTTCGCACTATTACATTAATTTATACAACTTCAAAAGAGAAAATTGAAAAAAAAAAAAAAAAAAACTGAGTTCATGCAGAATGACCGCTTGAACTCCCATATGATCAGTGATAGTTCCCAGGTTACTTTAGACTATAAAGTTTTTCCAGAGTTGACTTTCGAAAAACTGCAAGTTGAAAATTGCATTTACCACGGCCTGTGAGTACGGAGGAGCACTGTGGTTCGTACCCCCTGCACAAGATTCAGCTAGATTCCTTGTAGTTTTATATGACTGTTGAAATCGTTGTCACAGACACGGAGCCCCAAATTTACATGGAATTCGTCCCACAAGAACGTGACAAATCATTTCAGAAGTCCTATGTGCACTATCTGGAATTCAAACCACAACTTCATTGTTAGAAGCCAGAGTCGAAGTCACTCACCTATCATGTCTCTTACATTACGATTATTACTCCTACAATTTTTACAGTTTGCTTTATCTCGCACAGCTAGGTCTTATGAAGACAATAGGAAAGTAAAGGGATAAGTTGGAAGAAAGCAACTGTGGCCTTAATTAAGGTACAGATCCAGCATTCGCCTGGTGTGAAAATGATAAACCACGGAAAACCACCTTCTGGACTGCCGACAGTGGTGTTCGAACCCACTATCTCCCGAATTGCACGTGACCCAAACCACACCGCCACTTGCTAGGTGGCCCGTCCTTAAATCACTTGAATACAATTATTACCCTAGAGATGCCCCTTATGCTATAGTTCTAAGCACGTAAATATTAGAAAGCTGACCTAACCATCGGCTCGTGAATCTCTTCTGCTTGTTTTGCCCTCCATGGTACTGAAGAGGCACTGCAGAGAATGTCAAAGTAGAAATGAGTTCTGCATATGTTTGAAAGTCAGAACAGTAACCTTATCAGAGAATGCTAGCCCGCTTCATAGGAGAGGAATTGCAAGATGGACTTGATTAGCTCCAATCTGGGTCATAATAATTTTCGATGACCATATTGTTCTTATCTCGTATGCACCGTAATAGAAAATTAAACTTTCACGGTTCCTCCGATGGACTAAAAAAATAAGTTATAGGCCTATCAATGTCGTTGTTTTTGTTTTTACAAGTTGCTTTACGTCGCAGAGACAGATATAGGATTTATGACGACGATGGGACAGAAAAGGGCTAGGAGTGGAAAGGAAGTGACCATGGCTTTAATTAAGGTACAGCCCCACATTTGGGGTGAAAATGGGTAAACCATGGGAAACCATCTTCAGAACTGCCGAGAGTGGGGCTTGAAGCCATGACCTCCCTAATGGCTGCTCACAGTTGCGCGTTCCTAACAGCATGGCCAACTCGCTCGGTATTTCACTGTTAAGGACCATTTAGACCCCCTACGAAATAGGCTCCAAGGTAAAATATACAGGCTTCCGTTATGCATTCTTCGACTTCCTTACTTGAATGTTTGAGTGACATTCCACGTCACGAGTTTGAATCCTAGCACAGCTAGTCAAGAAATTAGACTGCCTTAATGCCAGAGCCCCGTGTCAATAGAATTATTTGCCTGCTAAATACATCAACTTAGGAATATTAGCTTAGCATTATTTTAGTAGCATTTTTTTTTTTTTTTTGGCATTTCCATCCAAGCCTTTTGACGCTCAGCAGCTTTAATTAGATCACAAAATACACGAATGTCCCTTCAACACTAAAATATTCAATGGCAATTCAATGGTTATTTGTTTTATTATCCTAACCACTGAATAATAATAATTTCGTGTGGCTATTACTAGCCGATTGCAGCCCTTGTAAGGCAGACCCTCCGATGAGGGTGGGCGGCATCTGCCATTTATAGGTAACTGCGTGTTATTGTGGGGGAGGATATTGTTATGTGTGATGTGTGAGTTGCAAGGATGTTGGGAACATCACAAACACCCAGCCCCCGGGCCATTGGAATTAATCAATTAAGGTTAAAATCCCCGACCCGGCCGGGAATCGAACCCGGGACCCTCTGAACCAAAGGCCAGTACGCTGACTATTCAGCCAACGAGTCGGACAACCACTGAATGAACTGAATGAACAATAATAAAATAAATTCACGGCTATACCCGCGAGACTACGAGAAATTTCTGGTATTATAGGCCTACTCTATTTATGATACTTTGTGTCACATGGGAAGCTGTCTCCGTTGCGGTCGATTTGATGAAGGTTTTCTTTTCAGTTTGTTTTACGTCGTACCGACACAGATAGGTCTTATGGTGACGATGGGATAGGAAGGAACCGGCCGTGGTCTTAATAAAGGTACAGCCTCAGCATTGGCCTGGTGTGAAAATGGGGAAACCATGGAATACCATCTTGAGGGGTACCGCCAGTGGGTTTCAAACCCACTATCTCCCGGATGCAAGATCATAGCTGCGCACCCCTAACGACACAGCCAGCTCGGCCGGTGATTTGATGAAATAAAACTATTTTGGCCATATACAAGTGATATTGAACACACCCACATTTTCTGCGAAGCGCATTTCATTTAGTGGGTAGGATAATACAACAAATAGCGGCCGCATGTTTGGACAATTCTGAGTAGCCTTTCGAAGTCAAAACGCTTCTCACTTGATTAAGACTATAGATGAATAATAGGCCTACATTCTTTCGCAATTTGTTTTATATTGCACCGACCGAGCTAGGAAAGAGCTATCACTGGGAAGGAAACGACCGTGGCTTTAATTAATTGCCTGGTGTGAAAATGACAGTCCACCAAAATAGCTATAGGGTTGCCGAGAGTGTTGGTTGGAACTTACTACTTAACCGAATGCAAGCTGACAGCTACGTGACCCAAACCGTGTAGCCAAGCCGGGCTGAGTGGCTCAGACGGTTGAGACACTGGCCATCTGACCCCAACTTGGCAGGTTCGATCCTGGCTCAATCCGATGGTATTTGAAGATGCTCAAATAACTTACGTCAACCTCGTGTGAGTAGATTTATTGGCACGTAGAAGAACTGCTGCGGGTCTAAATTCCGGCAATTCGAAGTCTCCGAAAACCGTAAAAAAAGTTAGTGGAACGGAAAACGCAATAAAATTATTAGGCCTATTACGTGCACCAACTCGCTCAGTAGATTATGCATTACTATTATTATTATTATTATTATTATTATTATTATTATTATTATTATTATTATTATTACTACTACTACTACTACTACTACTACTACTACTACTAGGTCTAGGGCGTTATATGTTTCCGTTACCCGATAGTTTATTATAAAGTTCTATAATTTGAAAGAACTGACCACTTTTTTCCTCTCTCCTTCATTAATGCAGTTCTAGACGAAATGAATGTATGTAGGGCTGAATAATCAGTCCCTCAGTTAATCTTTTCAATAAAATTATTTTCGGGGGTCCGTTGTCTGTAATGCCATTTATTTTACCATTTTTTAATATATTTATCCGTTTCAGGTCAATTCAAGATAGTGTCAGTTGTTTTTAACTTTCGTGCCTGTTTGTATGTCTGTTCGTTTATTTGCTCCACCATCACGGGTACACAGCTGAATAAATCTCGATCAAACTTCATATACTCATCCAGGAGCAGGTTTTGATATGCATATCATTTAAAAATTACTCGAAAGACTGGGGGTTTATAGGAAGACCAGAAGAGTATTTCTTTCAAATTTCTCTTACACTGTTGTATATACTGTATCTCGGTCAAACATCATATTCAGAGCTTTTTTTTTTAATTTTCTCTAACGCTATTGATTATATCTCTACCAAACGTCACATTTAGAGTCTACTCATCTAGGAGCGAGTTTTGATATGCATATCATTTAAAATCACTTATTACACGGGGGGTTTATAGGAAGACCAAAAGAGTGCATTTCAGTTTTGATTATATTATTTATATCTCGACGAAACTTCATGTTTAGAGTCTACTCATCCAAGCGCAGGTTTCGATATGCATATAATTTAAAAATCACTGAATAGACTGTGGATTTATACGAGGAGCAGATTTTTTTTTTTCAATTTTCTCTTACACTGTTGATTACATCCTCGCTTCACCGGTAAAAGATTGTATCCCACAATACTCTTCCTATCCATTATTCTCCTTAAGACTGGTCACGCCTCCCAGCCACATATGAATACGCAGTCCATCAGAACAGTGTCCGTTGTGTTCGTTTTCCTATGCCGACGAGTAAACGAAAATGAACCTTACATGCATTACACACTAGGAGTGCGTAAATACGTACTGCAAACATTCATTCCTACAGTGCGATACAGTAAGGTTCATTTTCCTTTACACATGGGCATAGGAAAATGAACACAACAAAATTTGTTCTGATGGACTGCATATCCATACGCGGCTGGGAGGCGTGATCAGTCTTAAGGAGAATAGTTGGTAGGAAGAGCATTGTGGAATACAACGTTTTACCGGTGAAGCGACGACATGTAAATATGTAGACTATATGTGAAATGCCCCTTCATTTTAAATCATTTTTGTTATGTACATCATTTCGCTTACTCTTCAAATCACGGAAAAAAAAATACTATTTTTATGGCCTTCATGCTGTGCAGCCAGTGATGAACACCCTCGCAGGACGCAGAGTTATTTGAAGTATATTTAACAGGAGAAAATCAGAGGATGCATCATATTGCTTTCGGATTTAAAATTACCCGCACCTAATGTATCTGAACACCGAGGTAACATGAGGTAGAACATTTCTCTTTGGTGTCTGTTCGTCTGTATATTCCTAAAAGTGGAAAACTGCTGGACTTATTTATCAAACTACGAATTTGGATTCTACTCACTCAGGATCGTGTTACCAGATACATATGAGGTCATGGTAATCACATGGGTTTGGTATTTATTGGAAGATTATTCTCAAATACAACATGTGACAATAAAGTTCGGTGAATAGTCCTGTACTATCAACATAGATGAACAATGCACGACAGTGACCTTACTGTCCTTCGAAATAGTCCCCTCCCATAACTATACACTGCTGAGATCGACGACACATGTCCTGGAAACTTTGCAAGAAGGCTTCCTTTGGGATGGTGTTCAAAAGCCTCGTCACGTTTCGTTGGATGTCAGGAATATCGTCAATTCTCTATCCTTTCATAGCGAGTTTGATGCGTGAATTTCCGGCTGTGACCTTTTTCCGACGAGGGGATCCCGGAGAACGCCATTCTATGCTTTGCCGTTTCGTTTCAGGGTCGTACCTGAGATACCAAGATTCATCCTCAGTGACAATACAGTTCGACAATATCCTGTGAAGCCTCTAAACGTGCCTGCTTCTGATCTTCAGTCAAGTGATGTGGCACAAGACGAGAACACGTTTTCCTCTTCCCTAACTTCTGGGTAACGATTTGTCGACGGATTCAAGTTAATCTGCAGTTCCTCCGCTATCATGCACACAGTTAATCGCCGATCGTTCGTGATTAATGTCTTCACCTTCTCAATGTTTTCGTCACTGACGGCGGTCGCCGGTCTTCCGCTACGGGGGTTGTCAGAAACACTCTCCGTGTCTCCTCGAAAACGGGCTAATCACTCATACACACACTTCAAGGGCAGTGCTTGATCTTTATAAACACATAACAGCATCGCATGCGTTTCTTTCGGTGTCTTGCCAAGCTTAAAACAAAAATGTAACTTACATAGATCTTTTGGCCGTTCATGTTCCTGTTCGCAGTTCAGAACTAACACACTAAACATGCACTGTGTCAAACAGGTCTTACACGGCACACACACTATGCTCAACTAAACAACGTTGGGAGCAGGTGGTCAAAACCTGCTGCTATGCAGGTACAGTGTTGTGTGTCGCCAGTGTTGTCGGATCGACCGTTCAGACTTCATTCACCGAACTTAATTGTCACAGGTTGTATTTTCGTTAACATTAGGTCTATCAAGAGACTGTATGCAACGAACGTTTAAGAATAGTCCATGTTATTCCCGTTTCTTTATGCCATGTACTCTACGTATTTATAGTACGATGGAGAATAACGCAGATGCTTGCGAAATATTTCATTTTTAGTCCAAGTCCCGTGGGACATGACGTGCATGTCACGTCAAGGTGGGCAACGGGGAAAAACTAAAGAGCCATTTTACTCTTTTCGATAGGACAAATATTAAGAATTAAGGGAGGTATCAACAATGTCAGAGCGCCACGCCAGTGGTCAGAGATACAATATGCAACCTGAGAACCATGGAGAATTTCGCACAAGTTTGGACCATGTGAATAGAACTATAAATTCCTGAAGGTAACATGTAATCCACAGTAAACTCCCGTGCGAAGAAATCAATAAATCAACTTGACGCACAAATCAGCTTATAGTGAACCATTAACATAAAATAGGACATGGTATTTCAGATCGCATGGCCGAATGCAATGTTGTTATATCGCAGGAGAAATCATAATTAAGCTATACCGAATTACACATTAGAATTATTGCAGTCAACATTTTTAGTGTCCATGTAAAGGCATGTCCAGGATACTGATTGATGAATGAATGCAATAAACAAGAACAGGTACAGTCACATTGGTTTGGTTTAAATGCCTACAGCCTGTTGCAATTTCTTATTGGATGCAGTACTTTTGCATCTTTCTCTTGGCACAGGCCAGAGCAAAATGTAGATTCCACCATAGTCCCAGTCTCGTCCGCGATTGTGACAGTATTGAAGCTGCTGGGGTATGTGCAGTGCTGAGTAATGGCATTCTGAGCTCGACTAGTGTGTCCGGTTGTTACGAAAAGTGTTGTTCATAGGGTCATTTGTGCTGCAATAGCACTTTCTGGCCCAGCGAGGAAAGCCATGGCCAACTACCACATTCCTCTTCTTGCCTAGTACGCCTCATTTTGTCACCATCATTTGTTTTTGCAGTTTCCCTGTAACCACATAGCTATGGTGGTGCTATTTGAGGATCCAACCAGCTCAGGGCTGACGACCAGACAGAGTGACACAGAGAGGTTGGACACACTAGGAAAGAAGAAACTTGCACTGTCTTGAGGAAAAATATGATTGAGGTTCAGCTAAGCAAATACATGATATTCTCACTCCAATGAATTGAAATATGGACGACAACAAACAAAATAAAAACAAATAGAAAACGAGCTAGTGGCTGTGCTGTTTGAGTCACGTAGTGGTCAGCTTGCATCCTGGAGATTGTGAGTTCGAACCCCACTGTCGGCAGCAGTTTTCCGTGGTATCCCATTTTCACACCAGGCAAATTCTGGGGCCGCACCTCCATTAAGGCCAAGGCCACTTCCTTCTCACTACTAGCCCTCTCCTATCCTTTCATCGCCGTAAGGCCAGCTGCGTCGGTGTATCATAAAGCAAATTGTACGAGTAAAATAAAACTTTAAAAAAAGTATATGGACAATTACCAGTGCAGAAAGTAATAGAGGCTTTTGAAATGTGGTGTTACAGAATGCTGAGGGTGAGAAGGGTACCTTGAGTCGCAAATTATTAGAAAATGATTCAGATTGTTGAGAGGAGAATGATACGGTGAAGTTCGACCAGAGGAAGATGTGACATATCTTGCGACCCCAGGACTTGAATAATTAGTCTTGAAGAAAGTGTAACTCGTAAGAACGGTGAGATTAGACGAAGTTATGAATATGACAAACAGATCAGAGAAGACGCAGGATGCGGTAGTTACGTAAAAACGAATAATGGACTAATGACCCAAACAACAACAGCAACAACAACAACAACTACTACTACATTAACCCCACAGTGGCTCACATCTTGTGAGAGTCTTGAAGATGGGTTTCTATGGTTTCTCATTTATACTCCAGGGAAGTACTGGGGTTATACATTAATTGAGGCAACGGTCGTTTCCTTACATGTCCTAGCCTTTTCTTAACCCATCGCAGGAAGTCTCTCTGAGTTTAGCGGGCTTAGTGACCTAAACATAAGCAATTAACGAATTGCTAAAAATGACAAAATAATAAGGTAAACTTGGAAAAAGTTATTTAAAAGTAAGAAATTATGAATATTTGATGATCTGATTGTATCTTTACAGATGTTATGTTGATATTGTTTATTACGAATTAACTTATCTGGCTGGTCGCCTAACGACCCGGGGATCTAATAATTTCTTCTCTCAAAAGCCCTTGCCTATGTAGACATAGTTTCCTTTCCTCAGCATTCCTTTTCACCTTCAAGTAGGAAGAACTCACCATCACACTAATCATATTTTTAAAAAATGTTCTCGGGCATTCCCTTATTTTCTTCCCTACCCGCCTTGGCCCGATGACGTCAGCGTGATAAGATTGTGAAGTATTGTTTCCAAGGTCCGATCTATTCAATGGTACGTTTACATTAATTGTATTGCTTATTGTTGAAGAGTAATTGCCACGGGAGAGGGAGCAAAACTGATAATAATGTTAATGATTCTACGCCCCACTAACTACTTTTATGGTTTTCGGAGGCGCAGTGGTGCCGAAATTTAGTCCCATAGAAGTTCTTTTACGTGCTAGTAAATCTACCAACATGGGGCTGACGTATCTGAGCACCTTCAAATACCATCGGACTGAGCCATGATCGAACCTGCCAAGTTGGGGTCAGTAGTCTAGCGCCTCAACCGTTTGAGCCATTCTGCCTGGCGGGAGCAAAATGTGACACTCACTTTCCGAACACGAGTGGCTAAATTATAAGACATTGTCAAAAGTAATTCGGGAGGACAGTGAAACAGACACAAGGATGTTGTTAAGACTGGTAGGAAGAAGTGTCAAATTATCATTAGCACTTGGAAGGATGATGCAAGGTCTGATCAGCCGCAGTGGTGTATTGTCCTCGATGGTCCAAATCATTTTCAAATAACAACGATGAAGACACGAGTTGGATGAACGAGTTCGTAAAAACATTCGAGAAGGTCAGAGAACAGAGTTACCGCCACGCTCTACAACAATGAGGAGCTTTTGTAGATTTAATTTACCAGTGTTGTAGCAGAGCTTGTGGTTCTAGAATTATTCTATTCTAAAAAACCCTAATCAGAAACATTAATACACTCGGAAGACAGCTGCTAAACTCGCCAGGGAGCCACTAATGATGATGGTGGTGGTGATGATGATTTATTTATTTTGTAGTATGGCTTTTATTGCCGGCGGTGTCTGAGGACATGTTCGGTTGGCATGGTGCAAGGCAGACCCTACAACGAGGGTGAGCGCCATCAGCCGTGTATGAGAACTGCATGTTTATGTAGTGGAGGATAGTGTTGTATGTGATGTATGAGTTGCAGGAATGTTGAGGACAGTACAAACACCTAGTCGCCAACCCAGGGTAAATAACAACTTAAGGTTAAAATCTCCAGGAATCGAACCCGGCGCCCTCTGAACCGAAGGCGACTATGCTGACCATTCAGTGAAGGAACCTGATATGATGTTGATAAATGTATGATATGGTGAGCACAGTAATTTTTAAATGGGCGTCGGCCACCTGTGATATCATCGTACCTCTCTTGCAATTATGATAATGCACTTTCTATTTTGATTATTATATTTTACTTAACCTGTCTCTTGTAACTCAATGGATTTTTATAGACAACCTACGGAGTCCTAATAATGAGTTATATGGCATGAAATGGATGCTGTAATAGCCAGTAAGTGGCATTAAATGCCAAGGCTACTGTTCAGTAGGTAAACACATTACCACATCCACCGTAGCAAACATGTTTTACTGAATGCGCATCTATGTGTCAAAGGGCAAAGTATGCTTATCAACAAAAGTAGGAGATAGGTAATTATAGATTTATATTTGGACAGCATCAATTCGAAAGAACCCAGTCATTACGGAGTATAATATGAGAAAACTAAAGTAAAAATTGAACCAAAGTTAAACCAATGACTTCTGTGTACTGAAGTTAAATGGATAAAGAAGTCCATATTAAGGAACCATTGGCTGGTGGTTTAATATGAAAGTGCCCATTTTCTATGGAGTTGAAGGTGGTGACTAACTGCTTCGTTTCACCTGAAATGGAATGCTGGATTTCATATCGAGGAAATGTTCTTACAGGAACATTATTTAATAATGAATGTACTTCTGGACTGGTTCCTTTTGCAGAAAATAGCCAAATATAAACTACGTTTCAATATACCACTAACTCATTTTTGTAGTAATTTTGAGGGTTGGTTCCTTCCTGCTTAATGCCGTCCATTTGATGTATGACGATTTTCTCTGGTAAAAGTCGTGAAACGGGAAACTTCCAAAGAAATCTATAATGATTCATTTATTGTTTCTTAACGACGGTAGGATTTCACAAACAATATTCGGAATCATGGAACTCTGATAATAGATTTAGCCTAGTGTATAGCTACAGTATATAACTGATTGCGTCATTGCTAATAAAAGCAATATACTAACGTTTACGTGGTCGTGCTTTCTTCGTGGATTTCACCTTTGTAATGTTGGGTGAGTACCGATGTAGTTTGATCTTGGGAATCACGATACATTGTTAATACATGGACACGATATTGAGGGTAAAGTAGGGAGAGTTAATATAAAAAACTCGCATTTTTAATCGGCCAACACCATATAAACTTCCGTGATTGATCAATTCAACACTGTAAAACACTAGTTAGCAAAATAAAATTAATAACGTGCTTAAATAAATGACGAATATATAAACATAAAAGGAATAAGTAAGTCAGAAATTGAGTCAGGTAACTCTAAGAAACAAGCAAGCACGGTCCACTATACCATTGACTTCAAGTATTAAAATATACAGTCCATGCAATTATTATCATAATATACTGGGAGGCTTATAGCCATAGAATTCTTTCTTCAGCTAGTCTCAGCTTAAGGCTTACACTTCAGAACATTATTGCCTAAGACACTTTTGGCCATCCTCTTCCAATCTACCCAGCAACTGGTGCCTTGCAGATGTTAGAAAGGAAATCACTACACCGCACAATGTCACCGACAAATCTTCTGTCCTTTCTTTTTAGTTCAACTTATGAGGCTTCTCTGTTCATCCATCTTTCTCTGTATTTCACTGCTGCGCATCATTTCTACACATCCATAATTCTATCATAACCAAATTTCTAATTATTCTGTCCTTTATCTCTCTTGTTTTCCTAAACATAAGCTTTCTTTCTCCTGTAAAAAATCGCACTCCAAACCAAAGTATATACAAAACTCCTCCGCGATTCTAAGCGTAAGTGCTTGTAGATCAACAATTCGCTTCGTTTATTTAATAAGGTTAATAAGGTATTTTTGGTCATTGCTATCTTCCTGTACTGATTTACATTCGCTTATTTTGATATTTATTTTATATGCTTGACAGGGCTTACATAATGCTATGGTTTTAGTCTTCGTTACATTTTTTTTGAGTTTTCATTTACCTAATAATTAAACTTCATTTATCCCAGGTATTTGATTCGTTTGCGCTTTGATTTATTTATCACTTTTATTTTTTTAACTCCCTTCAAAGTTGTAGATTTTGGGGATGCCAAGGAGTCAGAATTTTGTCCCGTTGAAGTTCTTTATTTTGTTTATGGGTAGACAAAGACTCGAGGTTGTCACATTTAAACATCCTGAGATGCCGCCAATGTCAGTCTGGACCACACTTCACTATCTGGGGAACATGACCCAACGACAAACTAGAGCTCGGCAACTCCAAGAGAAAGCCCGCAAGAAATGCGAAATTTGAATAACTTCCTCCTGCACTTCTGTCCCTGGCCATGCAAAGCAGCTTTCTAATTTGTACAGGGAAGTGTCCCGCAAAAACCTATCGAACGATTGCCCAAGGTTGCCGAATAGTTCTCACTTAGCGTTCATGGGAGACGTTTCCGTTAAGCCAGCACCGAAATGCTCTAGCTCCGTACTTTGTCACTGCGCATGGTTTGGCAACACCCAAGCCTGAATAGCCACTGCTGCCGGCTCTCGTACACCGTGTGTTACACTGTATTGAGTGCGAGATTTCGCGACGTCTTTGTTGGAATACATTTTATCTTTTCGCAAATATATTATCTCCATGTGTTTAGTAATGACAAGTGTTAAAAATAATTGTTCATAGTAAAGTGAGAGAGATAGCAACAGCGCGTTACTGCGTACTCTCTCATGCTCGTCCCGTTCTCTCTGTCACACCAGCTGACGGAACTAGAGCTTGTATAGCTTGGATTCCAGGATCTTACTTCAACTTACTTCAACCACACTGAGGTTAACGAATATCGCTCTTACACTTGTGGACAAGTTCCTCATTCAACTTCTACAACAAGTTTTCGAACAAGAGCAAATCCTTCAAACAGTCTGGTTCGAATATTACGTTCACAAACATAGTATTTATTGTGCTCAATCTATACGTAGGTATGTTCATGGAAATATACAAATCCACAAGGTTCTATAGGTTAACGTAATAGATTCCTAACCATGTGGCTCGTGTCTGATTCGCAGCTCTGCCACAAATTTAAGTGTTGCTGGGAGACTCAAACAGGGTGCACGCGTCTCAAGTAACACAGCTGAAGAGAACGTATTCCTTTAAATCTCATTCTCGTACGACTTTGAGGTTGTTTTCATACTTTTAACTTCCAGCGGAAGCCTAAATGGTACTTGACATATACAGAGTTCTCGGAATGGACCGAGCAAATTTGGTAGGAAAAAAAAAAAAGGTGTGTCGAAGCAAGAGGGAACCAGACAGACACGACCAAAATATACAAAAGTATTGTTAAACATTGTCGGTAACACAAAGGGGCAGCTAGAAAGAAATGTTCATGCTGAGGTCACGAGTTATCGTGCTAAGAAGGCTTTATAATAGGTATTCGAAGGAGCTTCTCTCCATCTCGATGCTGGTTCTTCTGGACGTAACGTGGCTACCGAATTCAAGTGACAGATGTGGCTCTTGAGTATTGAATCCCAGTGGCGTATACTGAGGGCTACCAAGGCTATCAGCGAAGCCGAAAACTCAAATGAGAATGATGGAGGTCTATATTGTAAGCATCCGATACTTCGTCCCATTTACAAAACTTGAAAGCAGTGAGTAAAAACGTCGCACGTATTTCTGCTCAGACTCTCGTCCCTCTCCCCTCGACTCACCCTATGCCGCTTGCTGCTGTATATCGGTTAGGAGCGGAGACCGGGGGATAGGTGTGCTAGGCTTCGGTCCGTCAAATCGCCACTGCTAACTATCAACCATGCGTTACTCACCGTATCTACTTCCTCACCTCATACTTCTGACTTAATTATATAGATAACAGCATGTTGGTATTTCACTCCCGTTTACTTCTACATCTTTGTAGGAAGACACTGCAGGGCTGCTGTTTACAGGAGCAATATACTGTAGTTTCTGCTAAGATGAAATGCAACCTTTGAGGTTTAGTGTTCTCTTTTCTTGGTTGGAATCGAACCAGTGATCATGGGTCGGACACCACCACTGATCTCACGAGGAAGCTAATTAACCACTGAACGATGGGTACGACAGCTTTAAAATTCAACATTTTATTTAATAATAATAATAATAATAATAATAATAATAATAATAATAATAATAATAATAATAATTGTACCGGGCGGTACACCTCCGCTCCGCTAATTCAAACATTGCGCCTGTTGAAACTCCTCTACTGGAGGAAGCCTGAACTTTAACTACAGTGTTAATTCTCAAGTTTCTCAGAATATGTCCCTACTTGTAAATTTTGAAGTTTTCTGAACTGTGTTGTTTTCGATGTATTTTTGTTTTGCCTGTAGTAAGAAGTGTGGACATTCTCGTCTAGATGGCACTACTGAAGGACTACAATTATGCACCCTAGTGCGAAGTGAACGAACTGTGTTTTTGGAGAAATTTTGGGTTCATAAGTTTGTTCTTTGTTAAATTTCTTTCAGTCATTGTTTAAGTTGGCAATATTAACCCTTTCTTTCCGCCAGTTTTGAATTTGACCAATGAGGAATTTCTGTAATTAATTTTCCACCAATAAGGTGTTTCTTCTTCGTCTAGTATAGTAGTTTTTGCCATTATCCAATAAAATGCTTGTGGGCGGGTGTTATCATTCACGAAACGCCTCGAACATTCCACGAGGGTATATAAACTGCTGATTGTCGGGTCTCCGGGCCACTTCAGTAACATCTATCATTGTGTAAATTATGTAACAGGGGGCGGGAAGCGCCTCGTTCTTGGGGCAGCAGTTCAACCACCAGGTAATGGCCTTTTAATAACTTCTTTTCTTGCTAGCTCAGCAGTTTAACTCTCGGGGCAGGTCCGAAGCCTTTTACCATGTAATTTTCCTCTAAAATGTAAAGACACTTGGTATCTATTCTATCTTTTTAAACTACAAATTGGGATAGAGAGTGCTTAACCCTCTCGAGCTCCCACTCATATTGCTTTGAGGTGAACTTATTTTCACAACCGTTTCTTCCCTTCTAATGTAATGTAAATCGTTTTCTTATATAAGTCACCTCTTTAGGATGGGATTAGCCCTTGCATTAACGGCCTAGTGCCAAGTAGGTTTTAAATAAAGTGTATTAGGAGTGCAAGAACGCCTCCTCTCAAGTTGGTATTTTGGAGGCCATGTAATTGACCTGTTTCTTTACTTAATAGGCCTCAGTAGGTTGGGTATTTTTACCCCTGTTTTCATGTACTTGGAGGACAGCTTTAAAGTAGAATTTGGTGTGGCCTTTGATAGGCTTGAACTTTGAGAGCGTGTTGCTCTTTCTTAAAATTTGGTTTCTGTGTGCCTCGAGCAGGCTTTTCTGTGTAATAGGGAGCGAGTGCTCCTGGGCATGATTGGGGTTTTCGGCCCCTTTGTTAAACCGTATGTATAAGTAAAGTTGGGCTCATTGCTCAAGAATTATGTGTCTGGCTCTCGGAGCCCAAATCCTGTAACACTGTAATTGTACATTCTCGATTTTTTGCTTTGCTACTCTGTACCTGCCATTCTTGTTATTTCTTGATTTTGCAAAGAAAATATAACCTTGTTAAATTTTATCTTAACTTTAATTTCGTAAGTTGAGACCCGTTCACCCCAGCACCTTCTTTCACCTCTGCACATCCACAATACTCCGTAACAACAATAATAATAATAATAATAATAATAATAATAATAATAATAATAATAATAATAATAATAATAATAATAGTGCATGGCATGTCTATAGGCTTGGTGGTGATCCAATGAGGATGAAACGAATGGCGAAGACGTCTGTTGATTCTGAAAATCGAACCGGGGCTTTCGGACCGAAGGCAAGCATTCTATCCATTTAGCCACGAAGAGGGACTTTAATTTGCTAAACCTTAGGCTACCCAGCTACCATCTCCACTGATCAGGGGTCGACCATTAGCAGTAGCAGAGGCCAGGGCAGAAGCTTGTGAAACAGCCTTGACAACACTGCAGGCTTCTCCGGTGGCTATTGGCTACAGCTCAAAACGTGGAAGGCTTGATGTCCACTAAACCAAACCATCGAACAGGGTTAACCTAAGTCTAGTGGTAGCCCAAGTCTTATCCCAGCATACGCCACTGTTGAATCCTATTTTAATTATGCTTAATTCGAAGCAATATTTCAGATCTTTCTGAGTTCTATCGGTTAATTCTGACCAGTTTGTATGTTATGGACGCTTCCCCCTCTATAGTAACCCTACTTAATGACATAAGATATACTGTAGTCACTATAAGTTCTTGCACTACAGCTGTACTGTTACCAACACTACTACTTAGTTGACTGTTATACGGAAGAATCAGCATCGAACTGTGTGTACCTCATCTTGTGTTATGGTCTTTCGTAATAAAATATTCATTGCCTTACTCTTTAATCAATATGCATGTGTCCAACACACACTTTGTCAATATACTTGTGTAGTACTGCTATCTTAGGAAATTGACAAGCAACATTTACGGCAATTTGTATAGAATGTTATCATTTAAAGGCGTGGTAAAAGTATAAAATGAATCCTTTTACTGGGAAAGTGTAGATAATCATCGTGTATCAAGTGAACCATATCGTTCATGAGGAGAGAAATTTATATTTAACGCAACAGTAAGATAGCTTCAGAGCATAGAAGCCAAAATTGACAGGAAGCTAAGCTGAGTATATTGGGGTGGATGAAGCCTGCAGCGTGGCACATGGAGTGAGCGAGAAAGCATAGCGGAGAAAGGATGGAGATACTTGGATTCTGTCTGGGGTATTCCATTTAACACCTTACTAAGAATTAAAGCCGCAAGAATCAGGCTTCTCATTTTTAGAAATCAGGCCATATCTACTCTTCTGGGAGGATATTAGAGAAATTAAAACCAGAGTTATATTCCTCATAATTTTTTGAATGGCAAGATGTGTCATAAGAGGCTAATAAGCCGTGTTTTCCGTAATACAACATTCGCGCGGAAATCGTGGGAACTAATCTACTCACTTCACATAGATTTGAAGTGTGTATCTTGGTAAAGCCCCGGGCTTGGCGTCACCTACCGTTCCTCATAAATAGTGAGAGATATGTGAAGAGGCACTCATTCCATTCTAACAATTTCCTCAGTGGGGTCGTGAGTGTGTGCATCCGGATGATGACTGCGCCGTGAACTTACCATTGAACAAAGATTTCGTCATAGAAGCTGAATAAGCGAACTGTGTGTAATTCGAGACAGGAGTGTAACTAGAGTATGAACTAGCGCGACCGGGCGAGTTGGCCGTGCGGTTAGGAGAGCGCAGCTGTGAGCTCGCATCCGGGAGATAGTGGGTTCGAACCTAACTTTCGGCAGCCCTGAAGGTGGTTTTCCGTGGTTTCCCATTTTCAGACAAGGCAAATGCTGGGATGTACCTTAATAAAGGCCATGGTAGCTTCCTTCCCATTTCAAGGCCTTTCCCGTCCCATCGTCGCCATAAGACTTATCTGTGTCGGTGCGACGTAAAGCAAAATAGCAAAAAGTGTACTAGAGCGTGAAGATTTACAGACTTCTAACTAAAGTTTCGTGTGCGGTTGAGCACAGGGCATTAACCAAGCATATTTCGGCTAGCTAGGCATTAATCTTTGCCTAAACGTAAAGTCAGAACTTCAACAAGAATTCGTGTCCGATTGAGCACAGGGCATTAACCATGTACATTTCGGCTTGCTAGGCCATAATATTTAACTAAACATAAAGTTAGGGTCATAAAATGAGCTCGCGTGTGGTTGAGCTTTAGGAATTCAATAAATACATTTGGCTTGATACAACGCCAATTTATTCCCTAAAGTAAATAAGAGAGCGGAAGAATTCGGATGTGGATCGCAGACGGCTGTCTGGGTGTTCGATTGCAGTTAGTCCCGTGGAAACTACGACAAGAGCTGACAATAGCATGAGACCTTCCTAAATTCAACTTCAAGAAGACGACATCACGATGAAGTCATCCTAGTAGCTGAAGCCAGAACTGTCAACCGTGGATGACGACAGCCTGGTGATGGGCTAAATACAACTACCGAGTCCGCAATGGAGGAATCATGAGGTCTACAGTAATAAGATAAGTTGAACAGGTTTATTTTGGCATGAGTTAGAGACAGCAATTTTCGCAGATATTTTTCTTTCAATTTCAGTTAAATCTTTATTTAAGCCCTATTGGTAATCAAATGTAATTATCAGGACTAATGCATGTGTAGCCTATGATTTAGCTTTATTTATTATGGGTAAGGAGGTAGATAGGTCTAATTTAGGTTTGTTGTCATGTAAATATGAGTATTTTATGTTATTCCTTTGTGTGTGATAACGTAGCTAGTTGTAAACCAGGGTCTTTATACATAAGGATATGCTGCCTTATAGTGTTGAGTGGGAACTCATTTTGATGTATTGGGTTAGTTAAAGCCAGGATTTGCATGTTTATCTGTGTACATGAATTTCACGTGAAGGGGAAGAGGAGCATATCAATTTTGAAACAAGCAGGGTTATCGAATTTGCGGGCGAGGCTTTCCCACAACTGTGCACTTGATTTAAGTTGGGACTCAGGGACAAAGAGATATAATCTACGAATGGTACTCCGTAATTTCGGATGGAGATTTGATACACGGAAGAGTTTCCCGTGGATGAAATTGACCTGATATGAGGTCCGGCATATATGCCTTGATGTGAAACAGAATAGAATGATTTCCATGTGTATTATGAAGAGTTCCACAGAGCCTAGAAAGTATGCCCGCCTTGAGAGGACCGGAATGTTCAATGTCCCACTACCCCGAGACAGTCGCTCATTGTGTGTTAAGTCAGGCCGAGCTAGAAGGGTCTGTTGACATTTATTTTTTGTATTACTGGAAGTGAAACCACCTTGCCTCCACCCCTTGCATTGAGAAGGTCATTGGCACCGCAAAAGCAGAGTAGAAGGGAGAATTCCATCGCTTCTGAATATTACAAGAAATTAAGTGTTTTGATTTACCTTAGCTTGTAATTATTTTCAGATGCTGCAGAGTTTGTTTGTCATACTGTATGATATTTTTGTGTTGTTCTTATTTGTTGAGTTGTCATGTGTTGTGTTAGTTTGTGCAGTAGTGCGTACGCTACTGAGGGGTTGCGGGTTCAAGTACCATCCTTGCTGTGATTGCGGGATCACACCTAACTTCTGTGATTTATTTTGGGTGCAGCCAATGGTCCTGAAGTTATATTTATGTTTATATGTAATTATATCCCGTATGTGATGGAATTGATGTTAGATTTAATTTACAAAGCTGCGAAGTTTTTCTGTTCCTAACATCGTAAGATATAAACGTGGTGCATATGAGTTACGTAAATAACCTGTTCAAACTTATCGCAAAACCTAATAAGCTAAAGCAATAGCAACGTGGACACCGTAACGTTAATTACTTCGTTGCCACTTTATGGCCGAATATTCAATGTTTGAATTGTGTAATTTACATCTTTGTGTTACCTGTGATTTCTTTTTATATTTTCCGTTTATGCTTTTATACATTCAAACTGTTTATTTTATCTCGTTCCTCATTTACTCACATAGCGGCGTTTCCTGCCTTGTTAGATCTTTAAGATCCTCTTTAATTTTAACTAACTTTAACTACGAACCAGCCACGCGCTCTCCGAAGAACTAACCAGGTGAAGAAAAGACAGGAACGATAGGTAAGTTGTTCATCTCTGCACCCAACATTTCGGTTTCTTATTCCACGTGTCTATCGGGTACATTAACTTGGCACCCAATCGTCGTGTGGCCTGATATTTTCGTTGTGTTGGCATGTACTACATCCACGTTTAGATGCATTAACCTCGCTCCGAACGTGACTGGGTTGATTTGAATATTGTCGCAATTTATGTCCACCGTAGGACATAATTTGACATCCCGACAAGTGTGGCGTGTTTTTCTTTTCTATTATCGTTGTGTGAGTTTTTCTTGTATAAATGAAAATTGGAACAGAGGAACCAGTAGCTTGGTAATTAACCTGATTATTTATTTGTGTTGTCAGGCAATGTCAATTAATAAGTGCATCCCATCGATGCCGGCAACAATAAAATTATTTCCCAACCTGTGAGGTAGTGAGTGTGGCTTCCATCAGAAACCATAATCACGAACAGAGCCGTAGATAAGGAATTCTCTTATTATAAGATACGTAATGGTGAAATTGAGGCAACCTTATTCTCAAACGATAGGAAATGTCCACTATTGCAATCAATATTAGCGGTTCGTGGTTGTATGAGAGTTCCACAGAGGACGACATCCCGAAGCGTAAGTAGTGAGAGCAATATTTGGCACAGGCTGTGGATTTGACAGCAAAGTTCGAGATCACTGTTAGGTAGAAACCTGTAAAGTTAATTAACTTAAATCTAGGGCCTAAATAATGTTACATTTTTTCTAAATTTACGTTATTTCTGTATAATATTCTGCATATGACGAAAGCATAAAAGAAAGATTTCAGTGCAGTTTAAAAACGGTTGATTTGCAGACCGGGCTAATTTTCTTTGGGAAAACGTAGAGTTAGTATAAGCTGCGAAGTTGATAAATATTTATTTGGGGACGGAGCCGTGAATTGCTTTACTACAGACTCGGATTCCTACTGGAGCACTGGTATCTCAGTAGCAGAAAATCATGGTGTTAACGTTAGAGGAATTGTGGGAGAGCGTATGAAGGAGGAGTTTTCAGAAATGAAAGGAGAATTAGTGGACATGAAGGCACAGGCCGCGAAAGACAATTCAAACCAGTTAGCAGAAATAAAAGGAGAACTGGTGAAGAAGAAAGCACAGGCTGCGGGAGACAATGAAAACCAGTTAGCAGTAATGAAAGGAGAACTGACAGAAATGAAAGTGCAGGCCGCGGTAGACAGTGAAAACATTTGTCGGAGGCAGAGGAACAATTGGTAGGGCTAGAAACCCACACGAAGGAACAATTCGTAGGTATAGAAACCCGCACGAACGCTAATCTAGATCAGTTAGTGATCGGAAACCAGGTGACGCGGAAAAGACTTGTAGAGTTGGACGAGAAAATAGAAAACGTGCGTATGTGTTGTATTACGAGCGCGGAACATTTAAAGAAGCAATTGGCCAGAGACCAGACTGAAACTCAGGATCAAATAGTCGCTCTTAAGTGATCAGTATAAACCTTGGGGAAAAGGACGAGTGATAACGAAATCGAGACTGAAAGAAAGCTGGAAGCGTTTATTAATCACCTTATAGGCGTGGTCGAAGAAGTAGATAAAACAGGTCGAATTTAGCGCTATTGGAAAATAAGGTAGAATCTCAAATAGGAAACTTCAGAGACAAGATGGCAGATAAAGTGGAGTAGATTGAAGAGAAAACAAAAGCGACAGTAGCAGGTCTGGAAGTCCAAGTAGGATAGACGGAGGCGAAAATGAAGGCCAGAATGACAGGTTTAGAACTCCAGGTAGGGCAGATAAGAGACAATTGGAGTAGATAGGTTTACATGGACGAGAAGAATGAAATAAACGCAAACTAAGTGTACGACTTAATGATTCAGAAGAGAGATCTGAGAAGAAAGATTGGATGACAGCCGGTTGAGTGAGGCAGTACTAATAGGCGAGCTCTCTAATAGTCAGGGATCAGGAGTACGTAGCTCGACGCCAGAAGCTGTAAACTCGATCCCAGTTTACAGTCTTATTAGATCTGCGGAGTATAAACCCAAGAAATTTTCAGCGAATGGGGAAATCACGCCCAGGCCATTTTTGAGAAAGATTGACGAGTACATGAATGATTGACGCATCCCTAAAGAGAAACGTCTCCGAACGGTAGAAAAATTCCTGGTATTTACTGTATTCCAATGGATGAAAGCGTCTAAGTATACGTTTCAAACTTATGATGAGTTTAAACAGGCATTTCTTTAGAAATTCTGGGACCTGTCGATTCAACAGAGTTTGAGATTAGAATTATACTCTCGCCGATATGCAGTAACATTACGAACTCGTTTCTCAGAGTACTTTACCATGCAATTAATTAAATTTAGGGAATTGGATCACCCACCACCAGAGAACGAAGTAATCGCGACGATTTTGAAGCAATTGCCCGCCGAAGTACAGCGAACCTTCATAGCTGCTAATGTGAGCACCGCCGTTGAAGTGGAGGCGACACTGCGACAGTTTGACCAGACTACGGCACAGAATCAGTAAAGGGTCCGTCATGCGGAAGCATTTCACCATTGAAGATACAGGAGGATGATTCACTCGTAAGGAGAGAAAACGGAGCTATCCGAGACTCAGGGACGCAAACGTCAATGAGGAATGAAGAGGGGACCCGTAACTACTATCAGAGAGGATCGAAGTGGAGACCGCAGTTTTGGAGTAACCGACGCGAATAAGGAAGCGAGGAAGAGAGAGAGAGAGGAGATGCACGTCCGTCGGGTTATAACCAGGGACTACATGATAGGCGGTATTGACACAGATACGAAATCCGGAACGAGACACGAAAACCATACCCACAATTGAAGGATAGCAGAGCTCAGAACTCTAGGCAACAGGGAAATTATTATCGATTACCAGAGGCAGAGAGGATTAGAGAATCTCGCCAGTATCTTACTGAGTTGGAGCGGAAACGTAGTGAGCATTAGCAATGGAAAGAAGCAGTTCAGCAGCAGGCAGAACAGAGATGTGAAGGAGCCGAGAGTCTGGAATACCGGCAATACGTCAACCAGAGTAGGGGATACAATTTGAACCCTCAGGCGCTCGAGTGCCAAATGCATAAGCGAACGTAAGGTATACTACCCGCCAGGACAATTTCAAGCAGACGGCGATCAGGCGAACGAGGAATTGGATGAAGAAGATGAAGAAGAAGAAGAAGGAGAAGAAGATGCAGTAGAAGCTGAAGAGCCTGTTGATAATCATTACAGAGGTATTGAGGACATAAGTGACGGTAATGGTGAGCAAGCTGTCAACGTAGTCACGTTAGAAGTGGTCTTGCCGGAGAGCGAAGGAGATAACGAAGGAGCAGAGAACGATTGCCACCAATGCCAGGGGAATCAGACGAAATTCATTGCCTTACTAAGTGTTTACAATCACCAAAAAGGAGAGAACGAGGAACTATTGAATAAAGTTAAAGGATCTAGTAATAATACAGAGTAATATGTCAATTTTGAACTATAGGCGTTATATATCCTGGCTATGAACCATATGGGACATGAGAAGAGAAATTGATATTAGACACAGCAGTAAGATAGCATCAGATAATCGAAGCCACAATTGGCGGGAAGCTAAGCTGATTATATTGAAGTGGATGAAGCCTGCAGCGACAAGGCGTGGCACAGGGAGTGAACAAGAAAGCATAGTGGAGAAAGGATGGAGATACTTGGATTCTGTCCGGGGTATTTCACTTACCACTTTATTAAAAATTAAAACGGCAAGAATCAGGCTTGACATTTTTGGAAATCAGGCCATATCTAATCTTCTGGAAGATGTCAGAGAAATTTAAATCACAGTTATATTCCTCATAATTTGCTGAATGACATGACGTGCCTTGAGATGCTAATAAGCCGCGTACTTCGTAATAGAACATTCGCGCGGAATTACAGATGTACAAACTTCTAACTAAAGTTTCATGTGCGCTTGAGTACAGGGCATTAACCATATATATTTCGGCTAGCTAGGCCACAATTTTTACCTAAACATAAAGTTAGATTCATAAGTTCGCGTGTGGTTGAGCTTTAGGAATTTAATAAATACATTTGGCTTGATACAACGCCAATATATTCCCTAAAGTAAGTAAGAGAGCGGAAGAATTCGGTTGTGGATAGCAGACGGCTGTCTGGGTGTTTGATTGCAGTTAGTCCCGTGGAAACTACGACAAGAGCTGACAATAGCATGAGACCTTCCTAAATTCAACTTCAAGAAGACGACATCACGATGAAGCCATCCTAGTAGCTGAGGCCAGGACTGTCAACCCAGGATGACGTCAGCCTTATGACGGGCTAAATACAACTACCGAGTCCGCAATGGAGGGATCATGAGGTCTACAGCAATAAGTTGAAGAGGTTTATTTTGGCATGAGTTAGGGACAGCAATTTTTGCAGATATTTCTCTTTCAATTTAATTTAAATATTCATTTAAGCCCTATTGGCAATCAAATGTAAATATCAGGACTAATGCATGTGTGTCCTGTGTTTTAGCTTCGTTTATTATGGGTAAGGAGGTAGATAGGTCTAATTTGGGTTTGTTGTCATGTAAATACGAGTATTTTATTTTATTCCTTTGTGTGTGATTACGTAGCTAGTTGTAAACCAGGGTCTTTATACATAAGGATATGCTGCCTTATAGTGTTGAGTGGGAACTCATTTTGATGTATTGGGTTAGTTAAAGCCAGGATTTGCATGTTTGTCTGTGTGCATGAATTTCACGTGAAGGGGCAGAGGAGCATATCAACTTTGAAACAAACAGTGTTATCGAATTTGCGGGTGAGGCTTTCCCACAACTGTGCACTTGATTTGAAGCTGGGACTCAGGGACAAAGAGATGTAATCTACGAATGGTACTCCGTAATTTCTGATGGAGATTTGATACACGGAAGAGTTTCCTGTGGATTAAATTGACCTGATATGAGATCTGGCGCGTATACTTTGATGTGAATCAGAGTAGAATAATTTCCATGTATACTATGAAGAGGCCCACAGAGCCAAGAAAGTATGGCCGTTGTGTGCTAAGTCTGTTGACGGTTTTCTTTTTGCATGGCTGGAAGTGAAACCACCTTTCCTCCCCCCACCCACTTGTATTGAGTAGGTCATTGGCATAGCATAAGAAGAGTAAAAAGGAGAATTCCTTCCCTTGTTAATACTACAATAAGTGAAGTGTTTTTATTTATATTTTCTTGTAATTATTTTCAGATGCTGCAGAGTTTGTTTGTCATACTGTATGCCATTTTTGTGTTGTTCTTATTTGTTGAGTTGTCATGTGTTTTGTTAGATTGTGCAGTAGTACGTACGCTACTTAGAGGTTGCGGATTCAAGTCCCATCCTTGTCCGTGATTGCGGGATCACACGTAAATTCCGTGATTTATTTCGGGGGCAACAAATAGTCCTGAAGTTATATTTATGTGTATATGTAATTATATCCCGTATGTGATGGAATAGATGTTAGATTTAATTTACAAAGCTGCGAAGTATTTATGTTCCTAACATCGTGAGATATAAACGTGGTGCATATGAGTTACGTAAATAACCTGTTCAAACTTATCGCAAAACCTAATAAGCTAAAGCAATAGCAACGTGGACACCGTAACGTTTATTACTTCGTTGCCACTTTATGGCCGAATACTTCAATGTTTGAATTGTGTAATTTACATCTTTGTGTTACCTGTGATTTCTTTTTATATTTTCCGTTTATGCTTTTATGCATTCAAACTGTTTATTTTATCTCGTTCCTCATTTACTCACACAACCACGTTTCCTGTCCTGTTGTATCTTTACGATACTCTTTAATTTTAATTAATTCTAACTACGAACCAGCTACGCGCTCTCCGGAGAACTAACTAGGTGAAGAAAGAACAAGAATGGTTGGTAAGTTGCCCATCTCTGTACCTAATATTTCGAAATACTATTCCACGTGTCTATCTGGTACATAAGTAGCCATGACATTTCTACTCCTTTTTAGCTCATAGCTCCCATGGCCAGTCCCGTATAAGTATATCACAATCTTTAATCAATCAATCAATCAATCAATCAATCAATCAATCAATCAATCAATCAATCAATCAATCAATCAATCAATCAATCAATCAATCAATCAATCAATCAACGGCTCTCTACTGCCACAATAAATCGTTTTGTGTTATCACTTCCGTATGATCGTCCTATGTGTACTGGTTTAAAAAAATCTAAATAGTGCAGTGAAACGCAGAACCTGCGTGGCTTAGGCGGCAGAGCGCCGGTCACTCACTGCTGGGTTCCTTGGTTCAAATTCCTGTCACTCCATGCGAGATTTGTGCACGACAAAGCGGAGGCGGGACAGGTTTTTCTCCGGGTATTCTGGTTTTCCTTGTCATCCTTCATTCCAGCAACATTCTCCAATATCATTTCATTTCATCTGTCAGTCATGAAATTTTATTGCCCCAGAGGAGTGAGACAGGCTTCGGTAGCCGACACAATTCCTATCCTCGCCGCTAGATGGGGACGTTATTCATCCTATTCATTACCCGGTCCAATTACTGGAAACAGGCTGTGGATTTTCATTTTCAGTGCAGTGAAACATTTTCTACATATGACCACAGACGTAACATGACGTAACGGTGTTATTCTTATCAAGCCGACAACTGCTTTTGGGAAACTGGAGCCGAAAAGTTTTTGTTATTTGTTTTACATTGTACCGACGAGGATACGTCTTATGGCGACAATGAGGTAGGGGAGTCCAAGGACTGGCACGAAAGAAACCATGGCCTTAGTTACTGTACAGTTGAGATGCAAAAGTGAAACATTATATTTCCGCACCGAACGTGCTATTCTCCGTATAGGTTATGAATTCTTATGTATTTGATGTGCCTTATATTTACGCACTTCTACAACCATTGTGTATTTCATTTTATACTTATCCGATAAACAAACAAAAATAACATGGCACCACATCTCGGACGGGCCTTCTCCTACCAAACGACCGCTACTGAGCCCGAAAGCTTGCAGATTTCGAGGTGACGCATGGTCAGTGAGACGAATCTCCTAGGTCCTGGGTTTCTAAATCGGGTCACCACCGTACCGCACCGTCATATAAATTCTCAGTAGTAAGAATCAGGTAGGCTGAGTTGACTTCCAACCAACCCTCGGGTCCAGGAAATATACCTGATCTGGCCGGGAATCGAACATGGGCCCTCCGGGTGAGAGGCAGGCAGGCTACCGCTACACCACGGGACCCACAGTTATCCGCTATGTAAGTTAGTAGTCAAAATAAGAACAACTCGACCCCCAAATTCATTCTAGAATTCTGTCGTTATATTACTACAGATAATACCCGTATTTTTGACCGTATTTGTATTCGGAGACTTCATTTTTTTTACGATGACTTATTTAGTCAGGAAGTGTAGGCTTACTAATGGCTACCGGCCAATGTATCTCAAGTTCCTAACATGAAAGAACAGAAATAAGTTGTAGAATTCAGTATAAAGCAAACTCTGACAAGCAGCTTCGTAAATTAGGTGTAATGTTGCAGCCCATACCACAGAAAATAAGAAATAGACGGGGAAATACCGAGAGCGAAGAAACGAACAGCATTGACTGGTTGTGTTGCGGGTATGGAATATCCAAGGAACTGTAGGAGAGTCTCGTACTTCTAACTGTATGGAACCAACTTGTCAGCTCCACGCGCACTGTCGACATTCTGACTAGTTCACCTTGGCGATTGGCGAACAGAACCATGTATTAAGACAGTTTCAGCATCCTCAGCTAGACCTGTCGAGTCACCACAAGTTTACAACGGACATGTGATACCAGGCTAAACTTTCTTCACCTTATGCCAGGTATTTACGGGCTAGCTGTAGCCACTCAGGATCATTTTGCTTTTGGCTTGGGGTTTAAGGTCGGATGACCTTCCTAACACCAAATGATTTTTGAGATGAAATTCTCAACCCAACATGAATCGAAATTCGAACTTCAGCCTTTCGGGTGAGAAGCCAGCATCTAAGTCACTGAACAAATCACGCCCCCATGTGATATGAGGTTATACGCCTACAGCAATTATTTTTATTTCCGTGTACCGGTATTTTTTCTTGAAAACCTCTTAATATTTTCCAGGAGTACGTACGGTTAATTCAGGTCTTCTGTAAATAATGTTATTCCACCACAAACGTACAGCTACCTTCGTACAGGCCATGGACGCTTGGGGAGCAGTAGAAGGTAAGGATTTAAGCCATCCCTATCCCTAACATCGGCACTAAGTCAGACAGAGTCTTCAGCTTTAAGCTCGTCGCCTTTCGTCTCAGGAATGAGCTTGGTACTCATTCTTGGTGTAGGCTCAGTGAATTTCATAACCACGTGCCTCTCCGGAAGTGGAAATATCGTTTATGGAAGTTTTCGACTGAAGAGATGTTAATGATCCTCGTCTCGAGTTTGACCGAGATTTTTTGTAAATTAATTTATCTGGAAGTTGATTTTTTGTAAATTAATTTAATTGGAAGTAATGAGTAAATTTGTTGGGGATCAATGCATACCAACATAATTATATTTAATCTTTCGGCAAAGTAAGATCAAATTAAATAATTGCGTAATTAATTTCAGTTTTAATGGTAATATTAGTGTCACCATGATTATGAATATTCTAAATCTCAGTACTAAGTACTTATTTTTCTGTTTTGTGTCTGTTTCTCTGTTCCATGTAAATAGCGTGGAGCGTTGAGGATAAGCACACAAAATTAACACTATCGTACACTTTATATCGGATAACACTAAACATTCACACAAAAACATGTATTAATTGGAAGCAACCATCACAAACACAGCACATAGATCAAGAATAGAAAGTGTTCGAAAGTAGAGAACAATTTTTGAATTATTACCATTTGAACTTGTATGTATAAGACAAACAAAAGGTAGTATTTTCATGTCATTTCTGTCAAACTGACAATAGTTCGGTCGGAATAAGGGAATTAAATAATTTTTATAGCAAGGAATTGTTAGCCTAATATTGTCATGGAGGGAGTATATCACATGTGCTTACGGAATAAGTAATATGAGAAATGGTTTCAAACATAACAAATTGTTTCGAGTTATCTTTTATATTTAATTCTTCTTCAATGATATTTTACATTTTTGAAAATTCCAAGTGAGTGTACATTTAAAAATCAGTTAGAATAAGAAGAATGTGACAAGTTTTACGTTATTCTACACTTGTGTAAGACACAAGAAAACAATAGCAACAATAATTTATTTACCTGGAAAACAATAGGAGTTTTAGACACACATAATTCTTGTTATTGAATTACGTAGTCACACTTGCAGCAGGTATTAACAGGAAGTGATAGTTGAATTCACCTTACTTTTCTTTTCTGCGATCCAAATTTGTATGAACAGGATATTTCCGAGTTATTATAACATACTGTACACACGTTTCCCAAACACTTTCTTCAAAAAACATTATTCGAGGTAAACATCTCTTATATATATATCAGTTAAATAAACAAAATACTTCTGAAATATATTCCTAAATTCAGTCTCAAACAAACAATATAAGTTGTATGATGAGAGAATTAAGATATTTCGATTCAAAGATATGGTATAGAAAAATAAAGGTAATATTTATATGAAGACAAGGAAGACAATTATATTTGCCTTAAAGTCGAGGTAAGAAAAAATTGTAAATATTTTGAAAAAGCTGAAATATTAATCACAGAAAATAAAATGATGAAATATCGTCATTATTACTCCAAACTATCGTAGCTCCCAATTAACACGATTTTTAGGAAGAAGAAACGAAGCTAATTGTTTCTGAAGACTGTATAATTGCTTTTGCTTTTAATACCCCTCAGAAATCTAATGTAGTCTATTACCTGGACAAAGAATTAACACGCGTGTCTAGAACCTATAGGATATGAACAAGTACGCGTGTGTATTGTTCGTGATACTCTTTCAGCTACCATTGAATTACGTTATCAGTACTCATCGTGTTTACTAAATATGCATACCTTGAGTAAAATATATTTAGTAATGAACTGTGCAGGCAATTGAATTTAAACATTAGTAGATGTATTCCACTATCATTAAATTTGCATATCTGAGCATGAGAGAATGTTCGAACAATATAAATATATTATTCCAACCGTAGAAAGGTTAGTACCGTGTTTGATGTACTAGGTAAAAGATCAAAATAAATATTCATGCTGTAAATAATAAATTATGGAAACTGTATAAATTACAGTATTGACTATATTGTATCTTAAAGTCCGAATTGAAAGTTTTCGCAAACGTTTTTTTACTAGAACGGGACGTGTTTAAATTTGATATCTGAATATATACTTTCTAAAACGTTTACTGCACATTTCACCATACTGTAGGTTAATATTTCGTCTGTTCGTAATTATTGTTCCAGGAAGAATGAGTTAAAAGATACAAGAGAATGTTCTGAGAAATACTTTTAAAATCAAATAAGTTCTTTGCATTTGTTCACTTAGTACTATCAGAGTATACGCCGATATTATTGGACTTGAACATGTAAAACTCATTAGTTATACTGTATACACGCACTGGATATATTTATTTCGTGATGTACACGCAGACAACTGGAAATAGTATTGTAGGTGTACATTGTACGCAGAACAAAATGAAGAATATTAGGGAATAGCCTAGATCATTTGTGATAATATTATGTGTTTTAGTAAATGTACTAACCCACATGACTGTGTGGGTCTGTACTTTCTGTTGCTGTTGTTGACCAGCAGCTGACAGGCGTAGAATTTGTCGATGCGAAAGTAGAACTAAAACTCGTTGTGTAATGTTATGATGACTCCGCAGAGAAAACAACTGTTTCAACAATTTCAAAACACCGTTTATTTTTGATAAATGACCTGATTTAATTAAATTATGTGAAGCATCCGAGCGAATCATTTTTAACAGCTCCAGTTATGTTAATATATAGTCAGCAATAAATTTTGTCAACATATGGTATTCCGTCCCTAAAAGAAATAGTCACGAGCCACATTTTTTAATTTTATCATTCTTTTGTATCAAATAATGGGGAAAATTGCTTAATAAACACCTAAACGGCTCGAGTGTGCTGGTATATTTTCATAACGCGTAGAGAGAATGAACATTTATTTCAACTTTCTCTCACCAGAGGTTGCCAGTTGACAAAGTATAATACATTACACAAATTAAAATTAATTTTTTTAGCGTTAACTTTCGTTGTAATTTCTCGCTAATTCAGACGTAAGTGGTTTCGCATTAATGATATTGAACCTTTCAGTGCATTAATAACTATATCTGATATTGAATTTAGATTACGTTCGTACAGTTTTAAAGCATCCACTGAAAAATTTCGGAATCGTTTCTCTGGCATATAAATAATCCTATAACATTGATATTTAAACTAATACTGTATTTGTCCTTCAGGTAGGGAACTGTGAGCTCCTTGCACCCCTCCTAAACATATTAAAGATAAAGTCAACGAAGAGAGTTTTTGGTGGAAAAGGACTGACATGAGGCTTTTCTTAGCGTCAACCAAAAGTGATGGAACTCGGTTCCAAAACCTTGCACACATGAGATGAGCACCTTTCCATTACTTTGCTGTACGAGCAGATTTACTATAGGCCTAAGGGTGCATTTGTTTATGCAGTGTGTTAAAATTACCTAACTCGTGGACTCATTTGACTCCATTTAAAATAGTCTATTATTTAGCATTAGTTTCAGTTCAAGGCATGAGTTTTTTGGAATTTGGACTATAATAAGGCCAATTAGAAATATTTACAAAGAGTAATTTTGAGGTGTATTTACAAATTTAAAGATTGATATTTTATTGTTATCGGATCAAAATCCTAGAATTTATGGCAGGTATGGTTCCAAGACATTGGAGTAATAGCGACGATATATATATGATTAGTTCATAACCAAAGAAACCAGTACAATGCTAAGGAAGATGAAAGCTACCTGTGTATACTACAAAACATACTCATATTACAATTAAAAAATCTTTATGTTATCCTCCTTTTCAGAACAAAAATCAATAGCCGTCAATGCCAAATGAGTCTTATAACATACTCATGCATAAGAACAATGGTATATAGATTTAAAGAGTCAATAACACCTGTTTATTTCCAATGATTTGCGGCTCGCGATAGCGTCCGTAGTAATGAGCTGACATAATAATAATAATAATAATAATAATAATAATAATAATAATAATAATAATAATAATAATAATAATAATAATAATAATAATAGAAATGGCAACATCGCCGGTGAAATACTACTTTCAATAATAATAATAATCGCATGGTGTCAGCAGCTATTTGCAGGCATTTTAATTGGACACCATTTAGGCTGCTTAGTCGTCAATTTCTACATTCCTATTTACTCTAGGCTTACTAGACGAATCACTTTTGGTCGCCTATGGCTGAAATGTAAATAATTTTATCGGGTGAACATCAAATGTGTCACCAGAGATCTTTTCTACATTCCGGCATCGTATGACAAGGAGTATCGAATGGACTTTGGTTGACCCTTTAAAATTCCGACGACCTCTGCTGGGTTTGAACCCACCATCTTGATATCTGGAAGCTGACACTCTACCAATGATCCACATACAGAGTACAACGTGTACTGAAGGAAATATATATGTTACAAATTTCCTTTGCAGCTGACTGAGTCAACTAGTAGCATGGGTTGCTGGTCTAGAAAACTTTCTCCTATTGAGTACCAAACCTCGCCGTAACGATTAAACTATCGTAACTCTGATACCACGAAGTATTATCAGAAATCTGCCTGGCTGAGGTGGTAAAGTGTGTTCATTTCATCCAGAAAGAGAAGAGTTTTTGATTTTGGTTTTTTCGAATTTCCATGGGTTTCAAGAGACTTTGGAGTCACGAAATTTTGTAACGAAAAAGCGTTCCTTAACTTGCCATTAAATCTAATGACACGGTCTATCACATTTAAATACACCCTCCCAAAACCCCAAGGCACTACGGCCCTTGAAGGGCCTTGGCCTACCAAGTGACCGCTGCTCAGCCCGAAGGCCTGGAGAGTACGTGGTGTCGTGTGGTCAGCACGACGAATTCTCTCGGCCGTTATTCTTGGCTTTCTAAACCGGGGCCGCCATATCACCGTCAGATAGCTCCTCAATTTTAATCACGTAGGCTGAGTGGACCTCGAACCAGCACTCAGGTCCAAGTAAAAATCCCTTACCTGGCCGTGAATCGACCCCAGGAACTCTGGGTAAGGGGCAGGCCCGTTATACCTCACATTTAAGTAGGTGCACTTTAATTACAACCGACTGTGCAGGAAATTGAATCCGAAAGCTAGTTATTGAAAGCTACTAACTATGCTAGTTATTTAGAAAATCAACAACCTCTTCGACAAAAGTCCATCGTTTCAGTGTTTACTTAGCTTACTAAGGAATTGAGTACTAAGTTAATACCCGGAGGCAAAGGCGGTTGGGCACAGAACTAAACACTTTATTCTTCTTAATCACAGAAAATATTTACTTTCCACACGTCCGGGGGATTTCATGGCCTCCATGGATGTTAAATAACTTCTTTTTAATCAGACGTTATTGACTCTGTGAAACAACTAGCATTCTAAAAGAAAAAGAAAGGCCTCATTAGAGATAAATCAGTATTTCTGACCTCATAATACTAGTCTTAGTTCCAGTTAGTAAAGCTACTTGCTGAAAGTGAAGCTGCAATAGGATTCAAGTATTATATAATATATTGAAGATAAGCAAGCGCTACTGAGTGGGTGGTCTCGCTAAAAGATATTGTCATGCTGGGCCTCACTTACCGATGTTGCGTGAGCCACTACGAATAACTTCATGACAGGAGACCCTGAAACAGACAATAATTATTACGACACCTTAACATCAACTAACATTGACCTTAGCAGATAATCTGGTAACAAATATTTAGGACACATTTCCTCGTATTTCGTATACAACCAGTTGTTTCAAATAATTAAAGTGTAAAGCGATCGAATTCTTGACATATAGATTCCATGTAAGCTTATAGGCTAGTTACTCAATACGAATTTCAGCTTGCATATTGAATGACTAAACCTTCGTCTCTGTTTCTTTCTGTTAACGTTACACTGATATAGGTAGATTTTACCGACACTGGAATAGGCGAAAGCTAGGTTTGTGGGATAGTGGGTTCGAACCCCACTGCCGGAAGCTCTGAAGACGGTTTTCCGTAGTTTCCCATTTTTACACAAGGCAAAGGCTTGGGCTGTACCCTAATTAAGGCCATGGCCACTTCCTTTGCACTCTTAGCCATTTTCTACCCCATCAAACTTATTCGTCTACAGATGTCATTCCATGCCATCTCTCCACTGACAGCTCGGAACATACCAGTTAGTCGAGCAGCTCGTCTCCTTTCTCCCAAGTCTTCCCAGCCCAAACTTTGCAACATTTTTGTAACGCTACTCTTTTGTTGGAAATCACCCAGAACAAACGGAGCTGCTTTACTTTGGATTTTTTTCCCAGCTCTTGAATCAAGTAATCCTGGTGAGGGTCCCATATACTGGAACCATACTCTAGTTGGGGTCTTACCAGAGACATATATGCTCTCTCCTTTACATCCTTACTACAACCCCTAAATAACTTCATAACCATGTGCAGAGATCTGTACCCTTTATTTACAATCATATTTATGTGATTACCCCAATGACGATATTTCCTGATATTGAGACCTAGGTACTTACAATGATCCCCAAAGGAAAGTTTCACCCCATCAACACTGTAATTAAAACTTAGAGGACTTTCCCTATTTGTGAAACTCACAACCTGACTTTTAACCACTCCTCATACCATTGCCTACATTCCACCTCACAACATTATCGAGGTCATTTTGCAGTTGCTGACAATCTTGTAACTTATTTATTACTCTATACAGAATAACATCATCTGCAAAAAGCCTTTTCTCTGATTCCACTTCTTTACACATATCATTGATATATATATATAAGAAAACATAAAGATCCAATAATAGTGCCTTGCGGAATACCCTTCTTAATTATTACAGGGACAGATAAAACTTCGCCTACTCTAATTCTCTGAGTTAACACGCTCACCCACTCCGATCTGTTTACTTTACAGTACACACACACTTATATTTAACTGTTAACCACAGTACTTCATGTTAGTAATCTATCAACCTGGTTAGATATCAGAAAAGGCAACATAGTCTTTACCTTGAGAGGATAAATAAATAATAAGTCAATCGATTTATTGTCCATATTTTACTTCGGTACAATGCCAAGCTCCACATAAATGTCTTCAAGAGTATCTTCCTGATTTACCTATCTCTACCTCAGGTGAATTATTTTCTAAGAGATGGCCTTGTATTCGCTTGTTTCCCTTCTCTTTGCCTTTAGCTCTCTAATATTTATCAGATCGCCTTATTTCATTCGATTGCGTTGCATTAATTTCCATCCTGTGCTCATTTTCCAAGATTGTGCCCATAACATTCGCAATTTCCCCGGTTCGTCTACAGACTCAGATAAGATAACGATGACATCTACACATTTCATCCCTTAACACCGAAATCATTGTAAATGAATACGAAAGAGAATCGTGAAACAACTGTGAAATACCATTTCTTAGTTCACAGACACAACCCTCAACGAATAATGTAATTTTAAAAGAAAATTATTGAAATCCTATATTCGCTTAAGAATTAAGGCCTCGGATGTACCAAAACCTGATGAAAATGAAATGAAATATCGTATGGCTTTTAGTGCCGGGATATCCCAGGACGGGTTCGGCTCGCCAGGTGCAGGTCTTTCTATTTGACTCCCGTAGGCGACCTGCGCGTCGTGATGAGGATGAAATGATGATGAAGACAACACATTCACCCAGCCCCCGTGCCATTGGAATTAACCAATTAAGGTTAAAATCCCCGACCCGGCCGGGAATCCATACTTTTCGGGGTCTCTGAGGGGAATAGTGACATTCCGGTTTTTAAAGTCAAAGTTCAGACCCCTTTGGGGTGGGGAGCGAGGGGGGATTGAGATATGAAAATAATCGAAAATAGTGTACAATCTATAGTATTCGGGGTCACTGAGATGAATAGTGAAACTTCTGTGTTTTTATAATTATAAGTTCAGCCACTTTTTTGCGGGGGTGCGGGGTGGGGCGAGGGTGTAATGAGATATTAAATTAATCGAAAATAGGAGCTGGTGAGATATAGTGTTTACAGTGCACTGTGTCTTCTGGCATGTGCTAGAATAATTTTTTTACTTTCATTGACCTGTCACAGTCTCCTCCTTGACTTTGACAATATGAAATTGACTGAGGTATGCTTGCTATTTGCTTTACGTTGCACCGACACAGATATATCTTATGGCGACGATGGGATAGGAAAGGCCTTTGAAGTGGAAGGAAGCGGCCATGGCCTTAATTAAGGTACATCCCCAGCATTTGCCTGGTATGAAAATGGGAAACCACGGAAAACCATCTTCAGGGTTGTCGACAGAGGGACTCGAACCCACTGTCTCCCGATTACTGGATATTGGCCGCCCTTAAGCGACTGCAGCTATCGACCTCGGTGACTGAGGTATGAGCGATGCTAGTATTACCATTCCTTATGCAACCAGTCCTTGTTATGAAAATATCGCTCATAGTGTCGGTTGGTGCATGCATTTCAGTGGACTTGGCAGACTGATATGTAATAGCATCTTCTGGCTCAGTGAGGAAAGCAACGGGAAAATACCTCACTCCTCATTTCCGTAGTATGTCTCTTCAGTGACACCTAGGCTGTCTATGACAGCTGTTGGTGAAGCTGTAGAGGATCAAACCAGCCTTCGGGCTGAATACCCAGCATACATAAAACACAGTGTCGAATCCATACTTTTCGGGGTCGCTGATATGAATAGTGACTCTCCGATTCTTTTATCCTTTAGGGGTGGGGCTGTGAGGCTATGAGATATAAAAATAATCGAAAATAGTGCCGAATCCATGGTTTTCGGGATCGCTGAGATGAATAGTGACACTGAAGACATTTATAAGTTCAAGTTCAGCCCCCTTTGGGATGGGGGCGAAGGGATAGTGAGGTATAAAATAATCGAAAATAGTCTCGAATACATCGTTTTTGGGATCGCTGAGATGAATAGTGACACTTCAAACATTTTATACCCTAGGGATGCGGGTGGGAGGAGATGATGTAAGAATAATAGAAAATAGTATCGAAACCATTCTTTTCGGGATCGCTGAGATGATTAGTGACACTCCGGATTTTTTAGTTCAGCCTCCTTTCTATAGAGAGTGAGAAAAGGTGAAAAACAAAATTTCCAAAATGACTGAGATAATGGACGTATGTGTATATGTTCCAGCATAACACTCAACCAAAATTGATACAGGTATAACTTACTGTCTGGAAAATAATACCTTGGGGGTAAGAGACCCCTAGCCCCCTAGAGTAGGAGTGAGATGTAAAAATAACTGAAAATGACCAATATGTGTATCGAATCCATAGTTTTCGGTATTGCTGAGATGATCTGTGACACTCTGGATGCCGTTTAAGGCAAAGTACAGTTCCAGTCGACAGGGGGG
This sequence comes from Anabrus simplex, assembly GCF_040414725.1. NCBI lineage: Eukaryota > Metazoa > Arthropoda > Insecta > Orthoptera > Tettigoniidae > Anabrus > Anabrus simplex. The sequence continues at coordinate 207,061,221 of NC_090265.1, forward strand.
GGGGGTGAGAACGGGTGAAGAAAGGAAAATGTCTAAAGTGATCGAGTTTAAGGACGTGTAGTAAGTACACATATGACTTACCATCTGGAAAAAGAATACTGTAGTATGGAGATGAAATATTCCAAACTCCTGCTCGGGGTGGGGAATGGGAGGGTATTACATGTAAAATTAATGGAAAATAACCGATAGCAGTGTCGAATGCATCGTTATGTGCCGCTGAGACGAATTGTGACGCTCTGGATACCGTTTAGGTCCACGTTCAGCCTCCATTGAGACAGGGTCTGAGAAGGGCTTAAAAGTCAATAGACCGAGCTCGATAGTTGCAGTCGCTTAAGTGCGGCCAGTATCCAGTAATCGGGAGATAGTGGGTTTGAGCCCCACTGTCGGCAGCCCTGAAGATGGTTTTCCGTGGTTTCCCATTTTCACACCGGGCAAAAGCCGGAGCTGTACCTTAATTAAGGCCACGGCCGTTTCCTTCCCACTACTAGGCCCTTCCCGTCCCATCGTCGCAATAAGACCTATCTGTGACGTAAAGCAAAAAAAAAAAAAAACAAGTCAATAGTCTAAAATGACCGAGATTAGTGTTGAATCCATTGATTCTGGCGTCACAAGGCTGATTGGACAGTCTCAATGAATGTTGAAATCGTGTACATCATATCAATAGCGCGACGGGTAATAGGCCTGCACACAGGTCTACAGTAGTTATCACTTATTATTTTTTTGAAAGAATCAAATACTTCCCAGTCAATTCGAGCTTCCACAAGGACACAGTTTTACTCGAAAATTAAATAATCTAAATCTTGAAATCAAACACATCTAAATAACTCTAAGACTACATAATAGGTCCTAAAATATCAACCAACGTATCATAAAGGAAGTCTGTAAATATACACTTCACCCATAAATAACTGGTAATAAAAATCTTAAAGGTGAATATTAAAAAATCTGTCCGGGCAGCCCCGGGCACTACAGCTAATATTTAGATAAATTTCAACTCAGTTGCGCGGGCAACGTTTCGAAATTAATTTCAATTCATATATAGAACTTCTTAGTCGGCCATTGTAACGTAAGAAACAATTAAAAACTCCGTGGTAAAATAATTAAAGAATACGGAAATAGAATGTGGATATCTCAAACGGGACCTTGAGATTTTAATCCTCGACTGAGACCAGCAAGGTGAATCACTCAGCGTTTTGATGCTAACCACGTGAGCCTCAGTATCTGTATACTACTCTGGGTGGACAGCAGTCTCAGCTGACTAAGGCGCTCAAAAAGTTAAGGAGGTGGCACCGAATATTCGGATTAAATGTGCGGGAGATTCAAGAATCAAGCTAACCAGGCAAGGATCTCTTGAGTTGGATGGTGGACTCTCTGCACATGTACGTTGATGACAATTATTGTCGGAAAGTAGTTATGTGGTGGGTGCTACTTCTCAGAGCAGTCAGCATTTAGATGGATACAAATATAATTAGCCAGCTAGGGTACTGTATTAATTTTCCTCGCTTTGTAGTAAAGTAGTCAGTGACACTCCTGCAAGGCCTTCCTCTCACTCGATTTAACTCAAGTATTTTCAGTGGGAAGAACAAAGAGATTCTATCTTCAGTGTTACACAAATACTACGTCATTATAACTCCAGTAAATTTCGAATCGCGTAAAGATATTTTCTCGTGCTGTTGGAACTTCAAACGATATGAGTACAGAACCGTGCAGTTCACTCCATATTATGCATAACAAATACCAACACTGTACTTTGCAACTTTGTGTGAAATCTGCATTCCAAGAATTCCAACGTTATTTTTGAGCTGTACGTTGCAAAGTAGCTGGAAGTTAGAAGTAAGCATGAAAAATTAGCGAACAAAGACATGGCAAAGTGTTCAACGTACTGTCACGACAGTTTGCTGACATTCCTCTTACGACACACTGCGAAGAGAAGTGAAAGAAATCTATTTACATCCGGTTACGGTGGACTTAGCGTTGGCATCTCGAAGAACATTTTCTGATAGCCCTAGAATCAGTGTTGCTAAGTGATTTCTCATTCCAAATTATATCGGTTTTCGAGAGAGATAAGAATAACTACTATCTGCGCACTTTTTAGCGATAGATTTACACCCTAGAGCTGAAGCGGTCGACCTCGGCAATCTTCGAGATTCGTACTGGCAATCTTTGAAACACAAACTATGAATCGCTTATGCATCGCTGTGCGACGTCTGGCGTACACTTTACGTACTAGTACTGTTGTTATTTACATAGCAAAGCCAAACTATAGAATTCACTCTATGAATAAGGTTCACATCGAGAAATGTTATATAATGTGTGTGTGACACAGTTATTGGCTTAAAATAACAAAGATTGAGAAAATTCATATCGATCGATCATATTATCGATTCATACCAGATTTCATTTCCATTCAGTTGGCAGTACTTACGGAACCGGAAGCGTTCTCTTCTTACTCCTCAAACCCGTACAGAAATCTATCGCTAAAAAGTGCGCAGATAGTAGTGTCTATGCCATAAATTATATGAAACTAGAGCGGATAGACCTCTTCGTACAGTCGAACCAGCCTCATTCTGTTAACCATCCGTACACGCGCCGCGGGGTGAGAGTCCGCACTTTATTATTCTTTGGTATCATAGGCCGAAAATGCAAGGCAGAACGGGCTGCCTTCTTGTAGCTTCCTTCTGCAACAATACAGAGGCCGTGACGGCGTGAGAATGTTTGAGTAACCGCCGGGCTGTTGATTACGGAAGTTTATATTGTCAACTGCAGACTTGCGGAGTCTGAGTCCGCAGGCGTGTATTGGTGAGTTGTTAATCTTACTCACTATTTTGGTAAGTTGTCCATTCTTCCGTTATTATTTATTATAAAATTATATACTTTTATTACCTACAAGTGTAGTAGTGGGCTCATTTTTATATATTTTCTACTTGTGATTATTTACAGTGGGATAAACACGATATTACAAAATGAGCTATGAATAATTATTTTGCGTCCTCTTTCCAAGGAGTTGATGCGATTTATTCCGAGAGTTATGGATCAAATCGAGCAGTCATTGGACGACGATGAAGTTGGTGCAAGTGATGATAGTGATCGGGACGTCGTAATCGATAGTGGTCATAATTCTGAGAGAAAACAGTCCACGTACGAAGAGGATGTGACTGAAAGTGAACAGCATGGAATATATGTTGGAAAGGACGGGACTGAGTGGAATCATCACCCTGCAATAGAAGGGTCAGGCAACCTGAACATAATATTATAAAACACTTGCCTGGAGTATTAGGAGTTGCCATGAATACTGAGACGCCAGTTGAAGCTCTTCAATTGTTCTTTACCGACGAAATGCTACAAGAAATCGTAACATGCACAAATCGCTATATATACCCTTGTGTCATACAAGTCAAGGAAAGACAAAGTTGTATTGGTTCTATCTACTTTGCATGAAGACAATTCTATTGAAGACAATTCAGATGGATCAAAACCCTCAATCATTACCTTCTATAATGACACGAAGTCGGGCGTTGATAAGGTGGATGAAATGAAATGCACTTACTCCATGGCAAGAACATCACGACATCGTGACTTCTTCCGTGCGATATACATCAATTAATAGAATTTAACGATTACAATTTTATTCCAAGGAGTAAATTAATAACCAATTATTGTTAATTTACAATTAGTTTTGCTAAGTCCTGTGATTTGCAGTTGATAACTTCTAATTTATTTAAAGGACTGAAATGTTCTTGTAAATGTAGATTGTATACACATTTACCAATATAAATCAAATCAAATAAAGTAATTACGATGTAAGGCAGATTGAAAAAAGAGAGAAATAAGGAATTCTTGAAAAAATAATTGAAATGAAAGGAATGGAAGCTTACAAACAATCGCGGACTCTCAGTCCGCGCGCGTGTAGTGGTGTTACAACAGAGCGCGCGTTTAACGGAGGGTTAAACTACTGAAACGATCTTTATCCTGGTAGGATGGTATCATTGATTTATGCAGATTATGCACAGGTTGCGGACATCAGTTGTCTGGGGAGACAGACTGCCTCTGGATTCATCAGTGTAATGTAATCGAAATATAGGCAATCTGTACATGATGTACGTAAAGCAGCGACAAATAATAGTAGGCAGACCTATTAAAGAAATTTGGTTGATTATGATTAGGCAGGACAAGAGAATACTTCTTGTTCTTCTGCTCTTCGTCGCCTTTTCCCAATTTATTTGGTACTATGTGTAGATTAAGCCCAGTTTTACGCCCTGATGCATTTCTTACGCCAACCCTATGTGGAGGGATATATGTATCACCGCGTGTATATGTGGTGGTTTATATAGGGTGTGAGGTGACTGACGCACCCAAGTAACACAAACTTGCGGAGAGGATCACAATATCGCAAGTTTCAGGTCTGGAGTCGCACCGTTCACAAGGAAAGTCGTGTTTTGGAAATTGCTAGAATTGCAGCACAGTGGCTGCCGAGGTTTAGGCGCAAGTGTTTCGACTGGTTGCGACTTGCTGTTGTATCTTCAAGGCAGACCGTCCGCTGTCAACAAAAATAATAACATGCATAACCTCATTCCAGAGGAACGACTAGCATTCAAGAATTCAGACGTTATTCTTGATCCGTACGTTGCAAATTAGCTGGAAGTTCAATGCAAGCATGATACAAGACATGGCAAGACGTACTGTCACGAAGTAACACAAGTTTCCTATTAGTATAGGGCGTAACTTCACGCTTTAAATTTTCGATTACTATTCGACAATGAGACATTACGCGTAACTTGGCCTAATCCAATGATGAAGATTCCTGCCTCTTATTTGTACCCTGGAGGAGAAAATGGGAATGCACGGAACACTATCTTCAATGCGGTCGGCAGTGGTATTCCAACCACACACAATCCGATTGCAGGAAACTCGCTCAAATAGCGTGCCGCTGACAACTGCGCCATGCTGTTCTAGTTGGCCAGTTATTTAATAAATAATACCATAATTGCACCCAACTGGCCGGATGCATAGTTGAATGGATAGCGTCTTTTCATCCTTGAGATCCCGAGTTCGATTCCCATCCGGGCGAGGGATTATTAAATCAACAAGTGCATTTGTATGGCTCGGAGATGGGCGGTTTCTGTCCAATTCAACATTTGTACGGAACACATAACAAGATACGACACCCGCCCCCACGTTAACATGCAGCATTTCTCCTCTAATGGTTAGCACCAAGAAGGGCATCTGACCTTAAAACTCTGCTAAATAATCTACAACCCCTGACACCACAGGAAAGACGGGTTAAAACGGGGTGTAACAGAAGCAGTACCAGTGCCATTGCTGCTGGCTTTTCAACAAGACAGTCCGGATTTGATTTCTGGAAATGCATGCTGAATTTACGAAAGGAAATGTCACGTCTTATGGGATGGATTCCGCATATAAATGGAGGTCCCGTGGCTTATGATCACAGAAGTAAAACTCACGTAAAAGTGCCGACAATTCTGTGACACAAGAGTTCATTTATGTGCAGGTTGGTTCAAAGATGCCTCTTCAAATATCACCGATACTGGTATGAAACCCACAAACCTGGTTACTTCTAACCAGTGCTCTACTACCTAACCCATTCAGTCCAGAAAAACTGCTTCATAGTGCGAGGCGAGGGTCCCTGATGACAGACCTAAAAGGAGTGCTGCTCGATATTCTGGCTGATGCTGATAGTAAGGTGATGTTCTGCTCTCAGAGGATTAGACAAGGTCTATAGAAAGCATCGTTGGACGGCTCCGATAAACAATTAGACACAAAATTTAAACGCTGATGAATATTTACAGGCGTTAGTAGAACGACGATATAGTTATAATTCACCAAATAAAGGTAGAATTTTCAACAGAAATGGGAAAGACGACAAGCCGAGTAACACGAATTGCTGACAAAGATCACAGGCACTTAGAAGCAGACAGAGCAAATGTTAAAAGATTAAGATCAACCTCAACCGAAGTGAAAAGCAGCGAAGTAGGTTATAGTGGTATATGACTCTCTCATCAGTTAAATTCAGCAGCCCACACTGGATCTCACAAAGTAATTTGCTATTCCTCCTGTAAAATTCAATTGGATCCTATAGTTCATCCCCTGGAACATGCAATTTCTCTGTCAAAAGTGACACATACTGACTCTGGCCATTTCCTTTAGTCTGTGAGATCCTGCAACAGCACAAACCAAATCACAAGTTGCCCGAATGTAAAGCAGCTGAAGATGGCATGGTGCCATGTCGACGATGACATTAACAAGAGTATCACTCAAGGTAGTTAAAGTAAGAGGTAGGGATAACGCGCAGGTCTCCCCACCACGCTTGGCCGTCGATGACGTCAACATGAACCCTCAGCGCCTTGTCTTCTGCATGAGGTAGGCTAATACACTGCTGTAAGCTATTCTGTTTTAGCCACAAGAGAACTTCATTGATATCTTAACATCACCTAAGAAAATGCATTACACTTCATTATTACAGTAGAGTAATAATAGGAGATCAAATACAGTGTGAATCCAGCTGCGTTTCTGAAGTATTTCGATCTGTATAAAAGGTTGTAACAATGCTGAGACTGTGATCGCAGTGGAATGACCATTCCATATGTTCATGTTCTCAACACCTATGATAACAATACCAAGGGGCTCTAATTGTTATAGACTCGAATATTAAAGCTTGATGACTGCAAGAAATATGTCCGTTGTTACAAGCAATATTGGGAAACTATATATACTATATACACTGTCAACAACACAAACAGCAAATGTTAGGAAACTGTCCACACCATGAACAGTACAGTAAATGTTCTCCTCCAAGTGCCAGGAACTGACAAATTACACGTTAAAATTAGATAGGCCATATTAATGAGCCTGTATGTTAACATTCTTAGCACTGGTTTCATATACAACGTAATAAATTGCCTTTCATAAAAAAATAACAGGTATGTTATACACAAAGAATAATGCTGATATTAAAAAAAATATCAAACACACTTATCCATAGCATCAGTGGAATTTCTTTGCTTTTCTTCTTTCTTTATCGGTGTTGTATTACCTGAAACCCGGTCTCTTCAATGTCTTACTTTTGTTTAAATCGTCCATTCGAATAAAAGAACTGCTTCTCACGAAGCAACTTGCAAGTTCATAAATTTCGGGGAATTTCTTTTTCAGGATATCCGTAAGGTTTGTTCTTTCCCGTGGTAAAATTGAAACTACCGAGCTGTAGTCGCTTAAGTGCGGCCAGTATCCAGTATTCGGGAGATTGGGTTCGAACCTCACTGTCGGCAGCCCTGAAGATGGTTTTCCGTGGTTTCCCATTTTCACACCACGCAAATGCACGGGCTGAACCTTAATTAAGGCCACGGATGCTTCCTTCCCATCCTAGCCCTTTCCTGTCCCATCGTCGCCGTAAGACTTATCTGTGTCGGTGCGACGTAAAGCATCTTGAAAAAAAATTGGGACTCTTTTGCAATTTAATTTCCACCCCTTGTATTTTGACCTGTTTTCTCTCCGTAATTACTTTCTATATCGAGGTTCTTCTTCTTTATCCTAAAAGCTATATAGCCAGGGAAGTCTTCAAGCAGCTCCTTGGTTTCACGACTGTCTTTGAGCTGTTATACTAGATCTTCAAGGGCTTTAACGAACCCTTGCTTATCCTCCGATAAAAAATAGGATGTTGTGGGCTCAACGCTGGCCTTAGACTGGCACACGATATCCAAGTTTTGATCGAGTTCATTAGTACATATTTGGGCGTAATATTTCATAATCTTCCGGAGAACAGTTGGAATTTTTTATCGCCTCGGAAGCATTGAGGCTAGAAGCAATAATTTCACCTTTCACGTCACGGCTGTCGGAAGAGGATCACCATAAAGCCTTCCGAACCTTCGAAGCTGAGAAAGATAGCTTTCGATAATGTCTTGATTACTTCTGTCGCCATGTATTTACGTCAGTGGTTTTAGGGAATACATGAAAGTGTATGTTTCGTTCCTTCGCGTGTCTGCTATGATTTGTGCAGCCTGAAATGGCATGACAAAGCATACTGAAAAGTGTACACTGTTACTGCTTTTTACGTTTTATCTCATGAAATAAACACACACGGTTTCTTATACACCACAGATATGTTACTACCGTGTATTATTAGCACCTAGCTTCTACGTGCACAGCGATTCTTATTCGAACTACCTCTACCTCATTCAGGCAGATTCAACGCGAGGGTCCTGCGTGACGTCACAGCTCTGCTTTGCCACTGCGCACCTCTCTCGTGATCCCTACCTTGTATTCTACGTACCTTGAGTATCACTGAGGTCACTATAACTAGCCAACACGAGACAAGGTAGTCGTATTGCTGGGGTGAAAGGAATGTGTCAAGCACGGCTTACCAAAAAAAGAAAGGTTGCTGTAAGGAAAATTTCCTTCCCTTTCAATTCTTATCGGATTACCATAAAGCACGGCGAGATGAACTACTGCACTCATTTCGTCATCAGTCTGACTAATTCTTGTTATATATGTTTGTGAAGATATAGGCGAAAAGATCTGTCTATATAAGAACTCACTAAATGAGCTGAAAGCTACCGTCATTTTAATGATATCTTCAGTTAAAATGAGAGAGCTTTCTTTTCGAACAGTTTCCCTCCGGAGTGCGTTGATATGTACATGAATGAACTCAGTATGTTACATGCATATATATTTCTATCATGATACTTCGATTACAATTATCAAGTGGAATTGAATGTCGTTTAAATTAGTCAGTATCCCAATGATCGTCACGACATTATATCACGTGTATTTTCCTTGAAATCGAAAGTTCCCATAGACTTATAAATCAAAGAACAAATATTTGGACAAACACTTTGTTTTACGTTCTCGGATGAGTGACAGATGCGTGGTTTATCTGAACTGTTACACTGATAAGGTTATTAGAGCTAAATTATTAGTAAAACACGACACAGCGCTTTCCAGCTTTGTTAAAGACACATGGGGCATAGGGTGGAGTCTCTGAAGAGGTTCTCGCCATGTATGAAAGGCGAACGATATTTAAAACAGTAGTTTTGATCAACGAAACTCTCATGGTGGGAATGGGTAGTATTCTGATGGAGCCGGATGTCCATCCATCAGCGGATCCTCATTGAGCCTGCTATGCCTTTGCTGGCGGGACCTAGTCTTTAGAGTGCACTATGTCTTCTGGTATAGGCTAGAGCAATGTTATTACGTTCATTGACCTGTCTCATTCTTACCCTTCTCTTTGACAATGTGAAAGTGACTGAGGTGTGAGCGATGCTAGTAATGCCATTCCTTATGCAGCCAGTCCCTGCTGTGAATGGTGTGACAACGTTGTTCATAGGGTCGGTTGATGCACGAATTTCAGTGGGGTTGGCAGACTGATATGCAATAGCAACTTCTGGCTAGGTGAGGAAAGCAACGGGAAACTACTTCACTCCTCATTTACCTAGTACGCCTTTTCAGTGATGCCTAGGCCATGTATGACAGCTGATGGCAGAACTGTTGAGGATCCAACCAGCCTTAGGGCTGAAGACTGAACATAAATTTGACGACTTCAGCATCTCCACGACATTCGTCCTGCGTTGTGTGTGTGGAAATCTGGTATTTTTCATCGACGTTGAGTAACTCAGCCAGTCTTACATATATTCGTAGACGGCATCAAAATGAGCAACAGCAACATCAACTATTTATATGCAAAACATATTTCAAGTGCTCTACTATTCTTAGTCAGCGGAATGTGCTTCAAGATACTTTGACACTGTAAATTCTGCGGCGAATGCATTCTTAATTATCCATATCCTCCCTTGGCGGCACTAGACTACTATCATTGGACCAAAAGGTTGGCTGAAATTTCTCACAAAGCTCATAAGTTCACCAGAAAGATCCAACACAAAGACGAACCGACGGGAAATGTTCTCCTGCGAGATGAGGAAGGATTATGGACAAGTATGAGCTAACATATATGACTATGAATGAGTATGTATGTAACGTACGTTTTATCGTTTCATATGATTCACTGCTAGTCTTTGATTAGGCTTCCACCGTTTCCGCTACTTCTTTATTTTGTTTCTGGAGCTTTAACGTCGCACAAAGTCAGATAGATTATTGACGACGCGACGGTTGTATCAAGAAATGTTAGGGCTGGAAAGGGAATGGCTGTGGTCTTAATTAAGGTACAGCCCCAGGATTTTCCCGGTGGGAAAATAGGAAGCTATGGAAATCCATCGCGTTGTCGATACTGTGGCCGCTATTAGAAGTAACGATCTCTTTTGCTCTGGAAAATTACGATAGTAATCATGCTATTTAGGACGGGATAAGCTTATCTCTTCTTTAATACACAGAACTTAAAAGTCGTTTCTACTAAACTTATCCTATCCTTAGAAATGAATTATCTCCTCTATAATATGAGTTACTCTGTTTAACTGTATGAAATTCATTGAATTGCTACCAGCATAATTGCCAAACAGATATGGAAATAACAATGACAAAATACCTAAATCTGTTGAATTATGAAGTAATGAGTAACAGTAGTGGTTTTTGGAGAGTTCTGCGGCCACCTCCACCTCCGGCCCCCTGGGAGAGGTCTCCACCTCATGGTATGTGCTGACTAAGAGTAAATGCATACCTTTACATGACCTGACTTGAAAAGTTGGCTAAGAGCGCGCTCCTAACCTCAGATGACCTTACGCTGGCTACGTGTCCAGGCTTAAACTCGCAGACTACGGGTTTGACCCCAAGCCTAATGGCGTTAACCTTACAGGCCTAAGTTCAACACCCGGGCCAACGGTATAAGATTGGAAGCTTAATTTAACAGAATAAGTTCGGTACACGGACTAACTGCACAACATTTCAGGTCAAACGTTACGCTGACCGCGCTTAAGCTAACCTACTCACAAACATGCTAAACGTGCAGGCTTCAACTACACTGACCAAGGATGAACCTAACCTAACCTCCCAGGCTAAACGCATAAGAGTTTAAGCTTAAGTTAACAGACTTTTAAGTTCAATACCCGGACTCACAGCATGAAAGTGCATGTCTATCGATACGCTGACCAAGCGTTAACCTACCCTAACCTCTCAGGCTAACCGCTTAACTTAACAGACTAAGTTCGATACCCGGACTAACTATATACCAGTGCAGGTCTAACGTTTCACTGACCACGATTAACCTAAACTAACTTACACCCTTGCTAAAAGTGCAGGTTTAAACTTACGATGACCAGGCATTAACCTAACCGGTTGACCTGTCCTATATAATGACTGAAAATGCAGACCAGACCTTACGCAGAACAGGCGTTAAACTAACCGGTTGCCCTTCCGTACACACTGGATCAAAGTGCTGGCTTCAACTCACGCTGACCAGGCGTTAAACTAACCAGCTGCCCTTACCTACACTGTGGCAAAATGTACTGGCTTAACATTACGCCTTACGCATGGAAGGGCCGTAATGTTGTAAGCTGATCACGGAACAAGATGGCGGGTACACATTTCACTAGGGAAACGGCATAAGGGTTAATACATGTGCTTTATTCATAGGGGCCGTAACGTAGGGTGCTGAAATTGGAACAAGATGGCGGCTACACATGGGACTGGGGAGATGGTGTGATGTGCTTTACTCATAGGGGACGTAACATATACTAGAATTTCCTTGGACCGAAGACTAGTGTAACCTAAGAGCTCAATCCGCTACAGATAAAGGAATGCTGAAAATGTATTATGAAACAAACAATTTCATGTCTCAGCAGAATTGTTTCTGCAAGCAGCAAGGGTTACTAACCTAGCAAAAATTTGCGAATGTAGCTTTTTGTACATTTACCCAGGTGCTCGTACATGCCATTGCCCCGGTCTGCGTGCGTAAAAATTTGCGTACGTTTGAAATTTGGTGGATTTCCCTTCCCTATGCCAGGTGAACGTAAGTTTACACCCAGGCTATTTGTGTAGGCTTAACCACATGCTGACAGTGCGTTAACCTAACTGGTTGACCTTCCCTACACGAGCTTAGTGGCTACGCGTAGTACTAATAGGTCTATGGAGATGGTGTAAGTCTTAATACATATGCTTTGTTCATAGGGACGAAACGTTAGAAGGCATCCTCAGGGGGCTTGGAGTTGAACTTGGTGATGATGATGATGATGATGCTTGTTGTTTAAAGGGGCCTAACATCGAAGGACTTCGGCCCCTAGTTGAACTTGGAATCTTGAACAAGATAGCGGCTAGACGTTGAACTAATAGGACCGGGAAGATGGTGTAAAACCTAGTACATATGCTTTATTTATAGGATGAAACACTAGAAGGCAATCTCATGGAACTGGAGTGGAACTTGGAAAAGGATGGCGGCGATCAGGTTTAATAAGTATGTTTATTCATAGGGGCATAATGTAAGAAGGTGACATCGGGGACTCAGAGCTGAACGGCGGGCAATATGGGGGCTGCACATTGTACCAATGCGACTAGGGAGATGGTGAAGGCTTAATACATGTACTTTATTCATAGAGGCGTAACATTTGTGAAGCATCTTCGGGGCTCGAAGCTGAGTAACTATAGAGTCATTCCTCCTCGTCATAGACTTAGTAGCCTACGACTACCTCCTCCTCCGGAATGGAAGCTTAACCTACGACGCACGGATTAGGCATGCACTTTATTCATAGTAGCGTAACATTTGGGAAGCCTTTTTGGAGCTCGAAGCTGAGTAAAGGCAGTCATTCCTCCTCCTCCTCCTTCTCCTCACAAACATAGTAGCGTATGACTACCACCACTTCCTCAGCACAAGCTTAACCTAACGGGCACGGATTCGACACCAAGCTTAACCTTACAAGAGTGTTAGCTTTACAGACTCAAGTTTGATGCCAGAGAGTGCTACCTTATCATAACTGCCAACGTGATTATAGATAAGAGTGCTAGCTTAAATAACAGCCTTGAAATTTACGCCAGGCTTAACCTTACAAGGGCACTGCAGGTTTAAGTTTGAGATTCGATTCTAGGCTTAACCCTATCTAAAGAAGATGAGGCATGGTTCAAGGTTACATTACAGGTTTTGATGCGGAGACTGGTGAAAACTGAACTTGTAATAGGATGGCGGCTGCACATTGTACTGATGGCACTAGGAAGATGGTGTAAGGTTTTCTACATGTGATTTATTGACAGAGGCATAACGTTGAAAGGCGACCTTATGTCTTGGAGTCGAGCGATTGCAGAAAAGGGCAAAAGGGTAAAAGGGCCAAAGGCCAAAAGGGCAAAATGGTAAAAGGACAAAAGAGGAAAGGGGCTAAATGTTAAAAGTGCAAACTGGCAAAAGGGCAGAAGGGCAAAAGGCAGAAAGGCAGAAGGGCAAAAAAGAAAAATGGCGAAAGGAGAAAAGGGCATAATGTGTAAATGAGCTTCTGTTCGAATTGTGATGTCTCTCCTCTTTTATCCAGGATTGAGTCTGGCTCTAAAGCTAGAGACGGAGTTAACACCCTGAAGGAATTAATACATAGTTTGTATGAGTTTTGTTCACTATATGGTACTAAGAGGTGGATTAGTTTTAGGGGGAAATACGAGTGATATCTGAGCATGGTTTGAATGGCAAAATTGTGTTGAAATCATCATCATCTTCATTATTATCATAATTATTATCTTGATTCTCTTCTTATTCTTATTCTTATATATCATCATGCTTGTGTTCTTCTTTAGGTTGCTGTAGGTTAGAAGGAGATAGCTTACAGGTGACGTCTTCGTTTTGCAGATCTATTACTTAGTAGTACCCGCATGACGTACTTGTGCTCTTTTTCTAAAATGTCTGCTTGATACTGTGAGTAACCAGCATCGTGATAGATTCTTAGTAGTTGCAAACCTTTTTCGAGTAGATTGGAGTTTTTACAATATCTTACATCTATATAGGGTAACAGAGACTTGTTGTTAACATTGCGTTTACATGCAGACATTTGGCGTGTAGGAAAGGGTAACACATGTTTTGAAGTAGTACTGGCTTCTGCGATTGGGATTGTAGGTAAAATCTGAGCATGGTTTGAATGGCAAAATTGTGTTGAAATCATCATCTTCTGCATTATTATCATAATTATTATCTTGCTCCTCATCTTATTCTTATTCTTCTTATATATCATCATGCTTGTGTTCTTCTTGATACGTTTGCATGCCGACAGAACGTGTAATAGGCTTAGAAAATGAAGGGGCCGATGACCTTTGATGTTAGGCCCCTTAAAACAACAAGCATCATCAATTAGAAAATGAAGTAAAATTAAAAAGCTTTGATGCCAAAGAAACCTTGAGATCGTCTTTAACATCATCATCTTTACCATCCTGATTCTCTTTAATCTTGAGATGTGTGCATAGTAACAGAACATGCAGCAGGCGTAGAGGAAGAATTAAAAATATGTCGCAGTGTTGTACTTTTTAAAAACAAATTAGTATCTCCATGAATACGTTTGAGCTCTTTAAATTTGTTTCTTGATGAAACTAAAGTATACGCGTTTCCTTGACGTTGCCCGTTGTAAGCTTTTTTTCAAGTGTCTTCTACAGTGTTTGCATTGAAAAGCAGTCTTACACAACATCTCATGATGTCTCTTGTGTTAGCCCCGGAGAAACGTCTTTCCGCACTCTTTGCATCTATAGGTAGGAATCGGTTGTTCCTTGAAAGACAAATTTCTAATAACACAATTCTCACATCACACAAAAGATGAATCTCTGCCTGGGGTCCCAGCTATTGGACTGCAGACTGTCGTGCTAACTAAATGATTGTGCAATAAACGCTTGCGTTTAATTCAAACACCCGGCCTTCGAGCTCTAAATGCCAGTTGTCTGCTGATATTTGGGTATTGTCAGGAAACCGCTCGATAAAACGTTTCGTATAATCGCATTAATTGCTCTTCTATCACAAAATACGACACAAGAAATGCCGTAGAAAATTACATTGTTGATCATTTGTCTGAACAGATTATACTAGGAGAGATAATAATAACGTAAGACTTTTGTTGAGTTGCGAGAATTGTCTTGAACAGAATGTAGTTTTCACGCTAGATCGACATAGATATACCGATTTGACGTGAAAATGTGAAATCATGTAAAACAATCCTCAGATTGGGAGTTAGCACTTACTGTTCCTTGAGTACAAGTTTACGGCCAATAGGATTTAAAATTTATGTAGCTAACTCGCTCTCTATAAAAAGGAAAGTGCGCTGACTCCTACTAAAAGGTGAAACTAGGTTATGTGAGATCTGCTGATTAAGGATCAATCTGTCAAACGTTTACTTCGCCATGCAATGCAAGGTTAGAAAGAGCGTTAGTGTAAGTCATGGAAATAAGCGTGGAGTCAAAGCTAAATTTATTATTCTCTCTCTTATTATAATCCGTTCAGACGAAATTATTAGAAATGTAATTTTCTACGTCATTTTTTGAGTGGTATTTTGCGACAGAATTGCTCTAACCCGATTATACGAAATGTATTATCGAGCGGAGTCCTGACAATCAGCACATAGAGGATGGTTGCCTAGTTGTACTTCTTCTTAAAAGAATAATTATCACCACCACATCTCAGCATAAAACTGACTCCGCGAGTTTTATTGCAAAAACCATTTAGTTAGCATAATAGTCTGCAGTCGAAGAGAAGGAGCCCGAGGCAAAGATTCATATTTTGAGTAATGTGAGAGTTTTGATATTAGAAATTCGTCTATCATGGAACAACCGATTCGTACCAATAGATGCAAAGAATGTGGAAAAGTGTTTCTCCGGAGGTGTCACAAGGAACGTCAAGAGATGTTGTGTAAGACTGTTTTTCAATGCAAACACTGTACAAAACCCTCAAAAACGCTTACAACGGGCAACACCATTAAAACATGTGTAGTGTGGTTTCATCGAGAAACAAATTTTAAGATCTAAAACGTATTCATGGAAATGCTGATTTATTTTTAAAAAGTACAGCTCTGCGACATATTTTTAATTCTTCCTCTATGCCTGCTACATGTTATGTTACAAGATAAAGAGAATCACGATGGTAAAGATGATGATGATGACAAAGAAGATCTCAGTGTTTCTTTGCTATCAAAGCTTTTTAAATTTACTTCATTTTCTAATTCTACTACATTTACTGTCGCCGTGAAAACGTATCAAGATGAACACAAGTATAATGATCTAAAAGGAGAAGAGAAGGATGATAATAATTATTATGATAATAACGAAAAAGAAGAAGGTGATGCTGATTTCAACGCATCTTTGCCATCAAACTATGCTCAGTCTTTAAGTACAAATGCCATCGCAGAAACATGTACTACTTCAAAACAAGTGTTGCCGTTTCCTACACATCAAATGTCTGCATGCAAACGCAATGTTAACAGCAAGTCTCTGTTACCCTGTATAGATACTCTCAAGACCCTAATCTACTCGTAAAACGTTCGCAACTGATAAGAGTCTATCGCGATGCTGGTTACGCACAGTATAAAGCGGACATTTTAGAAATAGAGGAAAAATTACTTCGTGCGGGTTTCATTAAGTAATAGATCTTCAAAGAGTTGACACCACCTGTAAGCTATATCTCTCTACAGTACAGCAACCTAAACACCTCCCTATATATTGCTCGCATTTCCCCTAATCCTGAGCGGTCTTTCTGTACCATACAGTAAACAATGTTATTACAAACTATTTAGTAACCCCTTCAGGGTGTTAAATCCGCCTCTAGCTATAGAGCCAGTCCCAAGACTTGATAAAGGAGGAGAGACATCCTAATTCGAACACAAGTTCACACATAAGGACATCAGAACCTCTATCAAATTTCGCTGTCAGACATCCTGACAAGTACTAGAACCCTCGTACTTCTGCGTGAACCGAGCAGTCAAACATTATTCTAAAAACTAAATTAACGCGCCTAAACGATTCAAGTGAGTTGTGCGAACTGTTCTATATTCTGAACACAAAGTTTGAATCTCGTAAACAATATTGTAAGCTACTATAAGTTTCTAGAGTGCCTTTAAGCCCTTGTGTCGTATATCCCTTTAGACCCCTTCCCATTTATCCCCTTTGCCCTTTAGCCCTTTTGCCCTTTAACCCTTTCGTCCTTTTGCCATTCATCCCTTTTGACCTTTGGCCCTTTTGCCATTTAATCTTTTGCCTTTACTCATTATGCCCTTTCGCCGTTTTTGCAGCTTTCCGTTTAGCCCTTTTTCTCTTTTGCCCCTTTTCGCTTTGCCCTTTAGCCATAGCCCTTTTTCCGTTTTGCCCTTATACCATTTAACCCATTTGCTCTTTAGCCGTTTGCCCTTTAGCCCTTCAGCACTTTTGCCCTATAGATCCTTAGCCCTTTTACACTTCTGCCCTTTATGCGGGCGGTTGCTCAGCTCCAGGACTTAACGTCGAATTTAAGCGTGATGACTCTGTGAATAAATCATATGTATTAAGCCGTACACCATCTCCCTATTCCCATCAGTACAATCCGTAGCCGCCATCTTGTTTCAAGTTCAGCTTCCACTAATCTGAGCATCAAAACTCTTTAAGGTTACCCTGGACCATGTCTCATCTTGTCTAGTTAGGTTAAGCCTGGAATCAAATCTCAAACTTGAGTCTATAACGGCGTGGTATGGTTAAGCCTGTGGTCAGTTCCGTGGCCGTTATGTCAAGCTAGTACTCACAATATAATAATGTTAGCAGTTAGGTTGTAGCAAACTTTGGCACTAACTTGAGTCTGTAAAGCTACCACTCTTGTATGGTTAAGACTAGGATTGAATCTAGGGCCTATGAGGTTAAGCTTAGAGTCGAAGCCATGCCTGTTAGGTTAAGCTTGCACTCAGGAGGAATAAAGTATATGTATTAAGCATTACACGATCTCCATAGCCCCAAGAGTGCAATGTACGCTACCATGTTTATGAGGAGGAGGGATGAATGGAGCTACTCATCTTCGAGCCCCAAATATGCTTCCCAAATGTTACGCTCCTATGAATAAAGTACATGTAATAAGCCTTACACCATACCCCTAGGAGGAAGTAGTCATACGCTACTATGTGTATGAGGAGGAGGAATGACTCTGCAGTCGCTCAGCTCTAAGCCCCAAAGATGCTTCCCAAATGTTACGCCCCTATGAATAAAGTATATGTATTAAGCATTACACCAACTCCCTAGCCCTATGAGTACAATGTGCAACCGCAATATTGTTCCTAGTTCACCTCTGAGCCCCCGAAGTCTTCTTCCGACATAACACCCCTATGAATAAAGCATAAGTATTAAGCCTTATAGCCACCATCTTGTTCCATGTTCAGTTCCAAGTCCCTGAGGTTGCCTTTCAGTGTTTCATCCTATGAATAAAGCATATATACTAGGTCTTACACAATCTCCCTAGTCCTATTAGTTCAACGTGTAGCCGCTATCTTACTCAAGATTCCAAGTTAAGCTCCAAGCCACCTGAGAGTGCCTTCTAACGTTAGGCCCCTATGAATAAAGCATATGTATTAAGTATTACACCATCTCCCTAGTCTTTTTAGTACAACGCGTAGCCGCTGTGCTCGTGTAGGATAGCTTAACCGGTTAGATTAACGCATGGTCAGCGTGCGGTTAAGCCTGCAAAATTAGCTAGGGTGTGAAGTTATGTTCGATCTGCCAAAGTTCAAACGCATGCATATGTTTTCACACGCAGACAGGGGCGTTGAAATATACGAACACCTGGGTAAATGCACAAAAAGCTACATCGCAAACTTTTGCTAAGTTAGTAACCATTGTTTCTTGCAGAAACAATTCTTCTGAGACATGACATTTTTCGCTTCATAATATATATTCAGCATTCCTTTTTCTGTAGTGGACTGAGCTCTTTACACTCGTCTTCGGTCCAAGGAAAATTCTATGTATGTTATGCCCCTATGAGTAAAGCACATGTATTAAGCCTTACATCGTCTCCCTACTGGCATGTGTAGACGTCACCATGCTCCGAGTTTAGCTTCAACTCTACGCGTAAGGCGTAAGGTTAAGTCTGCACTTTTAGCCAGGGTGTGGGGAATGGCAACAGGTTAGGTTAACGCTTGGTCAGTGTAATGTTATGCCTGCACTTTTCCCAGGGTGTAGGGAAGGACAGCCGGATAGGTTTACACCTGGTCAGCATAAATTTAAGCCTGCACTTTTAGCAATGGTGTGAGTTAGGTTAGGTTAAGCGTGGTTAGTGTGACGTTAAACCTGCGCTCTAATGTAGTTATCCCCCGGGTATCGAACTTGAAGTCTGTTAGATTAAGCATCCACTCTTATGCAGTTAGCCCGGGTGTTGAACTTAGGTCAGTAAGGTTAACGCCGTTAGGCTTGGGGTCGAGCCCGATGTCTGCGAGGTTAAGCCTGGACACGTAGCTAGCATAAGGTCATGTGAGGTTAAGAGCACGCTCTTAGCCAACCACCCTACTTTTCAAGTCAGATCATGTAAGGTTAAGCATATACTCTTAGTCAACACGTTGCATGAGGTGGAGGCCTCGTCCAGGCGGTCGGAGGTGGAGGTGGCTGCAGAACTGTCCAAAAACCACTACTAAAAACGACACAGTGTGTTCAAAACCAAGCAGGCGTAATCGATTCATGTATCGTCTTCTTCTGCCGCTTATCCCACACCTCAGGGGTCGCGGGTGGGAACTGTGTCGGACATGTAGATTTGGCGACCCTGTTTTACGGCCGGATGCCCTTCATGACGCGAACCCTATCTGGAGGGATGCGAATCGTTATGTGTTCCATATATTTACATGAATAAATATCGTTCTTCACTTATTTTCTTTCTTTTTACTACTTGTTTAACGTCGCAAAACACTTCGAAGGTTTTCGGCGATGGACGGGTGGAAAGCAGCTAGGATTAATAAGGTAGTGACCGTGGCCTTAATTAAAATTCAGACCCATAATTTGCCTGGTGTGAAAATGGGAAACCACGGAATATCATCTTCTGAACTGCCGACGGTGGGATTCGAACCTACTTTCACCCGAATACAAGCTGAGAGCTGCAAGACCCTAACCGCAAGGACAACTCGCTCGGTTTCTTCTCCATCATCATTCAAAATGATATTAATAGTCACAAGAGAAACTACAGCATCCACTTAAGATTCTGCCAGGATTTTCTTGAAACGAATGTTGTAATAGAGCCCAGTTTCACAAAACACAGAATGCTTCTCCAGAATGTCTCCCTTCTCTCTTGTTACTTCTAGCATTACCCGGCTAGGACAAAATGAGTCTGTGTCTGATCTATGTGACATATCAGGCTACTCAATGTAATCGTACCATGAACCAAGGGGACATGGGAGCCGAGTACTAACGACACTGGCTTCTCACCAACGTGGTAGTGGTTCAATTTTCGGCCAGAGCATCTGCGATCTTGACGTAGAATAGTATGTTTCTCTTGGCGGTCCATCTAAGACAATACATATCACGACTTCACGAGAGATTTTAAATGCCAGTAAATTCGTCACTATACATCACACACCGTGCACTTGCATTAGACACAAGTATCTCTCGCTTGTGATGCTATTTGGCCTTCATAGAGCGCGATCGATAACATGTCAAAATGGTCGTGCGCCCCGCGCGGTTAATTGGTACACCTTAGCCTCTCGTAGCACTAGACGCTGTTCTTGGTGTCAAATAACTTAGCTGGATTAGCTACGTCGATTAGGAGATCAAAATCAGGGAATAACCGTTTCGGGAATTATCGCAAAATACAAATCAGAGTTCGTAGAAAAAAGTTGTTACAAATTCAAGATCTGCCGAAAAAATAGACAACAAATACATCCGAAGCATTCCAAAAAGGCAGCGGGAAGATAGAGCAGCTTGTGGCTATTCCAGAAAGCCACCCACGATTGCTGCAGAACAGAAAACAGCTGACGAGGAGCGAGTCAATGCCCAGTGCGCGGAACCACAGCAGAATATTCCTTGATTTCACGAACTGCGCGGTGCGTAGTGAAATGGTATGAAATGGCCCATGGCTTTTAGTGTCGGAAGTGTTCGAGAACATGTTCGGCTCGCCAGCTGCAGGTCTCTTGATTTGACGCCGGTAGGCGACCTGCCGTGTCGTGATGAGGATGAAATGATAATGAAGACGACACATACACCCAGCCCCCAAGCCAGCAAAATTAACGAATGATGGTTAAAATTCTCGACCCCGCCGGGAATCGAACCCGGCACCCCTGTGACCAAAGGCCAACACGCTAACTATTTAGCCATGCAACCGGACAGTGAAATAGTGGTGATGATTATTGTTTTTAAGATGAATACAACTGGTCAAATATCCTCTATTAAAAATAATCAGAGGGAATGTGGAAGGGGTCCGACACTTCGAAAAATAAAGGTATCGGCCAAAAAAGGAAAAGACCTCGCAAGGCGTTAAAACGAAACATTCCCTAGGCCTCACGGAGCTAATACCATCGACGGTCGACCAAGGGCGAGCAGTGTGGCGTATGTAAGTGGAAAATATGCCAGACTGAGCTATGGGTACCGTGGACGCCAACTTGGAACTTGAAAGCTCCTGGTCCCCCCTCTAGTACCCTCTTACGACAAGCAAGGGATACCGTGGATGTAATGCTATGGCTCCCACCCACAGAAAGTGCGTAGTGAAACGAAGGGAACAATTTATATTGCTTTGTTATCATACAAGGCCGTGAGATAAAGAATGGCGTTCATCTATTCTGTAGTTCAGTACGGGCTGTCAAATTCTGAGAAATTGAACCGGTATTTGAATGTGATTCGTGGCATCTGAGTTGATGATTTATAAACGTCTTCTGCCTGTTGTTCGTGGCATGTGAGTTGATAGTCTTCGAACAGCTTCTGTCATTACATTCCTTGTGCTGAAACTATAAAGCAAGAATATAGAAAAAAAATGTAATAATAATTATATATTCCAGATAACCGGCACTAGGGAAATTGTATCTGGATAAGTGACAGGGCCAATGGGGCCAAAATGTTCAGTTTCTCCACTGTAAAATAATAATAATAATAATAATAATAATAATAATAACAATAATATTATTTGATCTACGTCCCACCAAATACTCTAACCCTTCTTGACTTGGACAGTTTACAGAAAAAGGGAGTCCAGGATTGCATTCCTTTGACGTAAAATTGAACTTTCGTTTCATTCCTGTATCGCGCCCCGTCGAGCGTCACACGAGAACGCTCAATAAGTCCAGCTCCATAATATTGTTGTTATAAACTATATATAAATGGTCATATAATGTTTTCCCAGTTTACTTACAGGCAAATGCCGGAGCAGTTCCTATTCATAGGCCACAGCAGTTCCTTCCATCTCATTACTCAGTTTCATTCACCATTCTTTATTTCATCTTCATAAGCTCCTCAACTGAGTTTGCCTTCAGGAAGAGCAACCATCCCCGAACCAGGAAACAGGACTAAGGTATTGGCATACATACATAAATACATACATACATACATACTTACATACATACATACATACATACATACATACATACATACATACATACATACATACATACATACATACATACATACATACTGAACCCTTTAGGTCCATATAGAGGGATACATACCATTCTTACCTATCAGCAAAGCCCATGAGATCTGTCTCTTGGGTCGTATCGGGTTCTTCGTCACTTGCTGAGGTAAAGGTAGGCTTCAGTAATTCTAATCTATCTACTGGAATGAAAGGTCTGTTTAAAAGATTCCTATTTATTCAGGAAAATTCTGAAGCATTCTGATACGTCAACGGTATCATAGAAGTCAATTGTGTCCACTGGACACCACAATCATTTTTACATAAACGTCAGAACACTGGTGTGAGACTTTAACGTAACTGCCTGACGGGCATTCATACTAGAAACCATTGTCTCAATTATTAATCATTTAAGAAAGGAAAGTCTGGAAATCCTTAAATTCGGCTTCCATGTGAGACCACATGTACCATCATAGTGATTCGTTATGGTCCAGCCCTCGTAACACGAACTCTGGACTCTGGGTATAATTAAGGCCGTCCAATCGGTGTGTGCCACAAAGTGGTTCTACGGTATGGACCCTTAATTGAATCGATGTGACCTGCGTCTTTGTCATGGACCGACATCTAATCTTCTAAGTTACTTTAAAGTCATTGTGGATGATGACCGCAAGGAAATTATGCTACAATGGCATATGGCCCTAATCTAAGTCACTGAGGTTGATGACCCCCTGACCATCCAAGTTTCTAGGCTGAAGGGTGAACACAATTAAGTTACATCGGTTGATGACCAAAGTTTCCACTATACTATCCCAGCACATTCACTGCTCAATCAATCAAAGTTAAATAATACAATAGCAATGCTCACAATACTTTGTGGCAGTAAAATCCATTACCTTCGGATATGTCCCCTTAATCGTTACGTTGACATTTACACATTCCCCAGAAAACAAACTAAGATTTCCAGAATGCATCTCCAAGTTATTCGCTTGATTAAAGTTATTTCAAAATGCGGTTTCACTGAATTTAATAATTACATAACTTTAAATGATTTAGCGAAAAGTTAAAGAACAGTAAATTTTATCTCCGCGGACTCTGGTTTCTTCACAAATTTCTACGCAGCTGTGATGTGAATTCAATCTTATGATATTTATCTGGCTGGAAAAGAATTGTTACATAATTCATGTCCAGATATATATCTTGTCTCCTGATCTCACACTTTTAAAATCTAATCTAGTCCTAACCGTTATTAACACTTGGATATCCTAATAATCTACGTACAAACCAAACAACTCGCCATATAATTACGATGTCATATCTCGTCATTACCATTTATGAATTTTGCACACCCCTCACAGACAAACCGATCATCACAAACATCGCTCTATATTTTGGACAACCCTGAATTTGGTTACTCTGTTCCTTATACTCAAAGTTCGTGATTTCAAATGTTCAATACGTCCCCAACTTCAGTATTTCACAATACTCAGATCATTACCGGCTATGAATTTCAACTAAATCCAGCATTTTAACGTTTTCCCTGGCCGAGAAATACAATCTCAATTCCGCGCGTGTCCCGTTATATCCCCGCTGTTTTCCCTCTATCAGCTGAGGCCTCTCACCCCCAAGTTCGCTTGGCAGTTACATGAAACACCTGGTTTATTCCAGTTGACTGGCTTCTCAAAATGCTCTCTTTAAACTCTGCCGACAAAATGAAACAAATACGATATTCTAACCAACAAAATGCACAGATTAAGCTTCAAGATGCCCACACTAATTATACGCGTCGCCAATTAATACCGCTATGGATTTCTATGAATTTCTTTCCATTCCCAACATTATAAAATATACCTCGGGCTATCGTGTCCCGGCTTCAATGACAGGACTCTAACCTGATTCGCACATCTCATCTCAACTCATATAAAACATTCCTCGGGCTTCCATGTCCCGGCTTCAATGACAGGTCCAACCTGATTCACAAATCTCATATCAACAAAACTAACCTCTGTTTCCCAGCTCCACACTTATCATCGACAAAGAACTGGAATTATATCCTCACTAGAAATCTCGACGTCTAATATCGCACAATGCATTAATCATGAATAACTTCGCATAAATGATATCGTATTTAATAACTTGATTTTTACGAGAAATGACTGAAACATTCTACTAGATCTTTTTATTGTCAGTCCGACACAGTTTAAAATGGGCATAGAAAAACGTTTCTCTCCGTGACCAAATTCATCACCCTAGGTTCTCACCCGACAGCGCGCTTCCACTCGATTGAAAATGAGTGACCATGGATTATTATTATTAACGTCAAATTGCAGACAGAAAAATTTTACGTCGAATGAACATCTTAATTTGGTATCACAAAATATAGGCAGTACACTTCACACGGATGACGATCTACATTGGACGTGATATCACTTCGGAACCCTATTCAATAACTTTTTACAACATTATACGGCACTCGCAAGACTTCAAAAATTTATCCAAGTGGAAAATAAAACAAATGACTCTTTTAGTCGTATTCTCACATTTACAAAACTTAGTAGGGATGACCACTGCGTCGTATATCCCCATTCAAATACACTTTTAGAGATCATGAGACAAGATATAAGAGGTAGTAAGATGGAAAGTCACCTACCTCATGTATTCACGCCAGTGTTCGTCATAGGGCTCACCTGCGACCCTGGCATTTTATTTAGCCATTTTTACATTCATGGCTTTACAAACCATTATGTTTCTTCAGGTTTCCTGGAATAAAGCATAAAAAAAGAAAATACCCTTCACTTGTTTGCTGAGCGCACACGAATTACTTAATCACATTAGAATTTATTCAGTACTTTGACCGTCCTATCTGGTACAATTATTTCACTCAGGAAAACTATCTCCTCATGGACTCAAGACCTATCCACACTGGCTGAAATCTGCAGTTGAACTCAGTCTACTTTCGTTGTTTGATTTCGCAGAGCAGCTCAACAATTTTTCGTCCGCTTTGTATCACAAATGCCGGAGAAGGCGACTTCGTCATGGCGTCCCTTCATATTTATAGCAGTTACCCCCTCTCTTCGGATATCTCCCTTTGCCGCCAAGAAAATTTCTATAAATTTTCTGACTTACCTAAACTGTAATTTCAAGAGTTTTGAAAGTGACTACATGCTTGCTACATTTCTGGCGGTAGTGTTCATGGACATTTAAAATTTTTACGGGCTCGATTTGTGAGATGATTGACCTCCTTTGATAGGCACTATATTTTTTGACTTGGCTTGGGTCACGCCATGTACACGCGCTTTGAAATAGTTCACAAAAATGACTTGAGATTCTTTCGCCGTTGACACGTGTGGCTGACGTCACGTACCCCAGAGCGTGGGACCGAAGGTAATCACTTCCTCGTCACGTGTCAAATCCATGCTATCAAGAATCCAACTTTTAAATCATTGTCGATTTATGCATAATGTTCTTAGGGCACATAGGTCATGGGTTCAATACATACATACATACATACATACACACATACATACATACATACATACTGTACCGTATCGGTCACACACATATTTGTTTTAAAATTGATTTAGGCGGTGGAAAATTTTGTCAATTCACCTAGTCCATATTATAATATAGTTACATTAGGTTGCGTCAGTTTGCACAACACCTCCGACTTGGTTGTATAAACACGAGTCCGTCATAGCTGGAAGGATCCCCAGAAAGAGAGTGAGCTATGAAAAATGACAAGGAAAGAAAATCTATACTAATAGTTCCGCCCACTCAAAATTGCCGAAATACGGCGATGCCAACGTGCAAGCTGGATTTGTATTGTATGATTTCGAGATATGCATAATCATTAGTAAGGGAAATCTCGGCATGTCATATGACTTCATAAAAGACCTCTGCCAAAATTCTAATTGTTTATAACATTTTAACGTGTGGATAATTACGCTGCCATATGATTATATAAGCACCCGTAGCGTATCCACGCCAGAGGACTACGCAGACTCCGGACGGGGGATCCCCGTAAAGGCATCATTTTGATAATACATTTCAGATAAACTGCCGATTGATTTGTTTTCCGCGCAATACTGGATTACTTAAGTCTGAGTCACACATTTGTGCGCATTACCGATGTCACACAACCCGTAGAACCACTGATATGCAAAAATGTGTTGGGGACTGATCGCCGTCTATTGTTCGTGTAGGTGTTAAATTATATAAGGGGCCGCCATGTTGAGAAAACATTCGCTTGACGCGAAAGATTGAAGGCAGACACACGGTCCGCTAGTGTTCTGGCCTTACCCGTATTCGGGAATGCTAATATACATTTTGCCAATATGCGGTGTTAAAAACTTTGTACAAGTTATAGATAAACATAAAGTAGTAAAGGTGTTTGAAATTTTTAACTAACGTGACCGCGGGAACTGTGTTACAGTTTCGAAAATTGTGATTGTAAATGACGCAACTTAACTCAACGCCATTAGACTTGTTACAGTGAAGAAGAGGACCCTGGGATTATGGACGTGTTCAGCAGGACTAGAAGAGGGTTCGAACCTGTGATCCGTGTCAGCACCGTGAGAGGCTAAACGGCATCAAGGGCCTTCCCGAGGTCCGAACCTTGGATTTCTTGACATGATTATACGTACATACAATTTAAATCTGAGTAAATAGGGTGGTTATGTAATATGTAGATCACATAAGTTAGGTTAGTAATGTGAATTGCATGTATTCTTGAAATAAGGAGAGAGTTGTGAGTAGTCTTCATGTTGTTTTAAATATATTCGTCTAGATAGGAACGGAAATTCTATAATATGGGCTAAAAGTTTGGGCTTATAAAATATAAATTGAAAGTAACGCATGTGCGTGATTTAACCATGAAATATCAGAAAGGTTGAGAGTGCTTTAAATTATGAGGGCAAAATATAGATTTGTCTTATTGATGACTTCAAACTGTAAAATGTACATTTTGTTTTATGGAATATTCAACCTGTTTTGCTAATGCGTGGCGATAGTGTCCTTAAAATGCCAGAATTGGAATAATAATCCTGGGGATAGGAAGATACTCTTGTTTCAATATCGCCGCTGGAAAGGTAAAAGGTTTTATTCCACAAAGCTCTTCCTATCAATTATTCTCCTTAAGACTGGTCACGCCTCCCAGCCACGTATGGATATGCAGTCCATCAGAACAAATTTTGTTGTGTTCATTTTCCTATGCACATGTGTAAAGGAAAATGAACCTTACAGTACCGTACTGTAGGAATATACGTGTGCATTACGTATTAACGCACTCCTAGTGTACAATGCATGTAAGGTTCATTTTCGTTTAATCGTCGACTTAGGAAAACGAACACAACGGACATTTTTATGATGGACTGCGTATCCATATGTGGCTGGGAGGCGTGACCAGTCTTAAGGAGACTAAGTGATAGGAAGTGCTTTGTGGAATACAACCTTTTACCTTTCCAGCGACGATATAATTTTGCATGAAGAGAATATGTAGATGGCTGTATTAATTATTTATGTAAGTTGTGGCAAGCCTGGGCACGAACAAACTCCCATTTTAGATAAAATTTTCGTTTTATGTTAACAAGTAAAATTATATGCTTTTCTTTAATATTAGAATAAAATTATGGATACGTTTAAATCCATGTCGAGTTCAAACTGTAGGAAAAATAGGCTGAATTTTTCTATGCAATTGACTGGATGTGAACCTGGATATTCTAAGTCTGTGGATGTGACATTGAAAAAAAATGAATAGTGGCTTGATATTGAGTTAAAGAATTGCAAGAGGACAGGAAATTAATAAGCCAGTGGAGCTATGGAATATGATAAGAGGATATCAGCTGAAATGATATTATTTACCATGATGTATTCTCAGAGAGTCGGTTCGTCTCGCCTTGAGTTTGTTGAAAAGGATTGATCTCCGGGTAGCCATCCCAAGCTATCGTTCTGCGCTGCATGATTTATGATCTAAGAGGGTGCGTTAGCATTTTCTTGTTAAGAGAGACACTGCCAAGTGTATTGCTGTAGGCTGTCCACCAAGACTGAATGTATGAGGTTCGTATAAATCCCGTTGCATTTAAAGGATTTCATTTTAACTCGTTCATCTTTATTTCTGTAAAGAAATTAAATAACTGGAACGCCGGTATTGTATGGTTTGTTGACATTATGAATAATTGAGATAGGGAATTTTTAGAGACCCCTATCTCGGTGGCATCCTGGAGACCACCGGTTCGAAGTCCAAGGCAGACCCTGAATTTTTCGTCACACACAAGTTTATATTTTTTGTTGTACAGCTAGTTTAATGTGTTTATTTTTATACTTCTGTTTATAATATGTGTACATATTTTTGAATATGCTC
The DNA here is from genome assembly GCF_040414725.1 of Anabrus simplex. Classification (NCBI taxonomy): domain Eukaryota; kingdom Metazoa; phylum Arthropoda; class Insecta; order Orthoptera; family Tettigoniidae; genus Anabrus; species Anabrus simplex. Next base: position 207,089,966 of record NC_090265.1, read on the forward strand.
ATTCAGATGTGTTTAATTCTTTTGTTTGAATTCAAAAACGGGCTCTGTCTCGTTATTTTGTCATCGGATTCATTGCGAAGTGGGTTTGATTCTGGACCCAACATCTGTCTAATTTTATTTGATAATTGTGATTTTTGCCAACTAGTGTTAGCTTATTCTTTTGTTTATCAATTAGTTGTATAATTAATTAGTTAGGCGACCATTCCAAGTTGTCTCTAATTTTCGCATAGATAATGTGTTTCTTCTAATAGTGAAGAAAGCTTCTAATGAAAACCGTCGCATTTAAAAGGATATTTTGTCCTTACCAAGCATTCAAAGTAATAATAATAATAATATAGGTGTACTAATTGTCATGTCAAACGAAAAATAATCGATCAACCGATTAAATGGACAAATATTAATATATTATTAAATATTCTCAATGAAAGGAGTGACATCTCCTAATTTATATTTAGTCCATTGGACATTGTATTGAACCCATGACCTTTGTGCCCTAAGAATATTGTGTATTAAATTGTCAATTGGATAAGAAGTTCGATTCTTAATAGCATGGAATTGACACGTGGCGAGGGGGTGATTACCTTCGGTCCCACACTCTGGGATACGTGACGTCAGTCGCACGTGGCAATGGCGGAAGGATCTTAAGTCATTTTTGTGAACTATTTCTGGAGAGCGCGTGTACATAGCGTGCCCAAGCCAAGTCGAAAATATAGTGCCTATCAAATGAGGTCATTTATCCAACTAATTGAACATGTATAAATTTTAAATGTCCATGAACACTACCGGCGGAAATGTAGCGAGTATGTAGTCACCTTCAAAACTCTTGTAATTACAGTTTAGTTAAGTCAGAAAAGTTATAGAAATTTTCTTGGCGGCAAAAGGGAGATGCCCGGAGAGATGGGGTAGTTTCTATATATAAGAATTGACACCATGACGAAGCCCTGCATTTTGTGTTACGAAGCTGACGACAGAGGGTTGAGCTGCTCTGTGAAATCGAACGACAAAAGTAGACTAAGTCCAACCAACAGATTTTAGCCATTGTGGCTGCGGTCTTCACTCCATGTGGAGTGGAAATATTTGTACCAGATAGGACGGTCAAAGTACCGAATAAATTATTATGTGATAAATAAAGTAATTTGTGTGCGGAAATAATTACAGTCCATCGTGTGCGCTCAACAAGAACAAGTGAAGGGTATTTTCTTCTTTTTTATGGTTTATTTCCAGGAACCCGGAAGAATTAAAAATGATCTGTAAAGCCAGAAATGTAAAAATGGCTAAATAAAAATGACAGGGTCGCAGGTGAGCCCTATAATGAATACTGGCGCGACCACCTAAGGTATGTGACTTACCATCTTACCACCTATTATATCTTGTTTCATGATCTCTAAAATATGTGTATTTGAAAGGGGCATATACGACGCAGTTGGTCGCCCCTATGTGGTTTTTGTAAATGTTAGAATACGACGAAAAAAGGGTCATATGTTTTATTTTCCACTTGAATAACATTTTGAAGTCTTGCGAGTGCCGTATGATGTAAAAAGTTATTAAATAGGGTTTGAAGTGATATCACGTCCAATGTACGTCGTCATTTCCGTGTGTTTATTGCCTATAGTTTGTGATGTCATATTAAGATGTTCATTCGACGTAAAATTTTCCTGTCTGAAATTTTGACGTAAATTATAAAAATCCATGGTTACTCATTTTCAATCGAGTGGAAGCGCGCTGTCGGGTGAGAGCATAGAGTGATGAATTTGGTCACAGAGTGAAACGTTTTTCTAGGCCCATTTAAACTGTGTCTGACTGACAATAAAAAGGATTTAGTAGAATTTTTCAGTCATTTGCGTGAAGATCCAGTTATTAAAATACGATATAATTGTATGCGAAGTTATTCATTATTAAAGCACTGTGCGTTATTAGACGTCGTGGTTTCTAGTAAGTATTTCATTCCAGTTCTTTTGTCGGTGATAGTCGTGAGTTGGGAAACAGAGGTTAGTTAGTCGTGTGAGTCGAGATGAGATTTGTGAATCAGGTTGGAGACCTGTCAATGAAGCCGAGACATGTTGAAGCCCGAGGAAGAATTTATAATGTTGGGAATGGAAAGCAGTAGACAAGGATCCGCGCCGGTATTAATTTTCGACGTGTATAATTATTGTGGGCATTTTGAAGTATAATCTATGTGCATTTTGTTGGTCAGAAATATCGTATTTGTTTAATTATGTCGGCGGAGTTTAAAAGGGAGCATTCTGAGAATCCAGTCAGGTAGAACGGACCAGATGTTACATGTCACTGCCAAACGGACCTGGGCGAAATGCCGTCAGCTGATAGGGGTTCACCGCTGGGATAACGGGACATGCAAATTGTGTTACGCGTGGAATTGAGATTGTATTTCTCGGCAGGGTATAACGTTAAATGTTGGATTTAGTTGAAATTTTCTTCCGGGAATAACCTGAGTGTTATTAGACACTGTAATTTTGTTTAATTGGGGACGTAATGTGCATTTGATACAACGGGCTTAGAGTATAATGAACAAGATTAGGCAAATTCAGGGTTGTCCAAAATATAGAGCGATGGTAGTGATGATTGTTTGTCTGTGAGGGGTGCGCAAACTTTATAAAAGTTTATAACGAAATATACCATCGTAATTATATGGCGAGTTGCTTTTGGTTTGTACGTAATTATTAGGGTTATCCAAGTGTTAATAATGGCTAGGATTTAATTAGACTTAATTAGCTTAGAAACTTGGATGGTCAGGGGGTCATCAACCTCAGTGACTTAGATTAGGGCCGTATGCCACTGTAGCATCATTTTCCTTGCGGTCATCATCCACAATGACTTTAAAGTAACTTAGAAGTTTAGATGTCTCGGTCCATGACATAGTCGCAGGTCACATCGATTCAATTAAGGGTCCATGCCGTATAACCACTGTGTGGCACACACCGATTGGACTGCCTTAATTATACCAAGAGTCCATAGTTCGTGTTACGAGGGCTGGACCATAAAGTATCACTTTGATGGTACATGTAGTCTCACATGGAAGCCGAATTTAAGGATTTCCAGACTTTCCTTTCTTTAATTAATAATTGAGACAATGGTTTCTAGTAAGAATGCCCATCAGGCAGTTACGTCAAAGGCTCACACCAGTGTTCTAACCCTCTATATAAAGTAATTGTGGTGTCCAGTGGACACAATTGAGTTAAATGATACCGTGGATATAGCAGAAATGCTACATGAAGAAATTGAAAAAATAGGAACATTTTAAACCAACCTTTCATTTGAGTAGATAGATTAGAATTACTGAACCCTACCTTTACCTCAGCAAGTGACGAAGAACCCGATACGACCCAAGAGACAGATCTCATGAACTTTGCTGATAGGTAAGAAAGGTAGGTATCCTTCAATATGGACCAAAAGGGTTCAGTATATTTTGTTTTTATTATGGTAGAATTATTCAGAGTTGCTTTCAGTTAAACATGATTTTATCAAGGAATAATAAATAGGTTTTTAAACTTTCCTTTGCTTGTCATTTTGCCGCAAAAAATGCATCCTATTCTTTCGTTCTTTTATGCCTTTAAGTTAGTTTAGTGTTGTATTTAGATTTTATGCACCATGACCTTGGGAAGCCGTTGGTTTGATTCCTTGGAAAGGACAAGTGCAGTTGATTCTTGCACGGTCGAAAGAGCTTTCGTTCGCCGATCACTTTGCAGTTTATTTTTCTTCGCTTTCTATATGAGGTGGTATTTGACTGTAGACTTTGAAGGTCCTATACCATCGAACGCCTTGGCGTATGGTGCTATATGGCGGTAGCCCGAAATTTTTGGGTACAATGATGCTGTCGTATTGTTCTATAGGGCAATGGCGTGGGTAGTATAGTTACAATACATACATACATACATACATACATACATACATACATACATACATACATACATACATACGTACGTACGTACATACATACATACAAACATATATACATACATACATACATACATACACACACACATACATCTAAATGGTCCTACAGTATACGGTTATAAAGATGGGGGTTTGAAATATTCCTTGAAATTAGTTGCATGTCCGGCTCCATGGCTCAACGGTTAGCTTGCTGTCATTTGGTTCAAGGAGCCGCGGGTTCGATTCCCGGCCACGTTGTGGATTTTACCCTTAATTGGTTAATTCCATTGGCTCGGAGACTGGGCGTATGTGTTGTCTTTGACATTAGAATTGTGTGTAAGTTCATTTTATCATATTCATGAACACGTATATATGGATGGTTGGATAAGACTGAAAGCCAAACATTAATATAAATTAAAAAAATAGTTTCATCGGGACGTGCCAGAGATTACTGACAACGCAAGAAAGTGGAGGCATTCGTGCAGCGATACGCACTTCTATCGCGCCTGTGGGGCCTCTGGGCTCGATGACGAAACAGTCGCTAGGGACCTCTCACGGACCATCTCTCTGACCTCCAGCAGTTCGTGAAAGATGACCAGGCTCGGGTGTTGGAGCCGAGTTGACAGGATTTTTGGCCAGCTGCCACTAAGCAGTTTGGTATTGTGTTGTGGACAAAGTGTTTTTGTTACATCTAAGTCAGTCTACTTCATTTCTACCGGAAAGACTTATTCTACGTCTATTAACCTTGAGGCCGTGTCTCAGACACAGCCCGTTCACTTTTTGAACTGAAAAGTCGCTTCCCTGTGCTTCAGATTACACGAGGCACCTCTGTGAGGAGAGAAACGAAAACCTGCACATTTCACCTTGTGTCAGCCTATTAAATGGGCTGCCTGGCCGAGGCTGTAAAGGCGTGCTCGGTTCGCCCGGAAGGAAGTGGGTTCGAATCCCCTTCAGGAAGTCGTAAAATTTAAGAAACGAGATTTCTACCTCCGGAGGTGCATATGGCCCTGAGGTTCACTCAGCCTACACCGAAAATGAGTACCAGGTTAATTCTTGGGGGCAAAGGCGGCCGGGCGTAGAGCTAACCACTTTACCCCATCACGTGCCGCGGTTAACAATGCTGGAAGCCTTTACCTGCCACTCCTCCAAGGGCCTTCATGGCCTGTACGGAGGTGACTTTGTCTTTTTGTCAGCTTATTAAATTCCAAGAATGATCCATTGGATTATAAGGAAATAAGAAATAAGGTGTATTTAAATGAAACCTTTCAGTGAACATTTGGATATCACACAACGATGGTCTATCCTGCAGTGACTGGCATGATGCTCCGAAGACGACCGCTAATTCCACAGCCGTTCGAGCCGTGCTAGGCAGGTCCCAGGACAATAACCGTTGTCGGCATTGCCACAACGAAATAGAAACCCTTTTTCATGTCCTGGGATACTGTTCCTACGGCGAAACCCTGCCATACCATGCCATTCGAAGATCCATCGCTCAGTCATTGCGAGACGCTAGTTACACACTGCACGAAAATGTACATGTATTGTCAGAGAGCGGCATTACCAGTTGGATTGATGATAGCCTTCAAAAATAACAACAATGGATATATTATTGATTCTACGGTTCGGTTTGAATCGCGCGCTAACCAGCCTAGTGAAGTACACGAGGGAACGAACCAACTCTCCCCTTCTACCGACGTGAATACGGTCTGGGTAACATAGAGGTTACAGGCCTCATGATCGCTGCAAGAGGGACAATTCCTAAATTCTTCGAAGAATTCCGCTCAAGATTAAAACTACGAGAGTCGTTGAAGAAACATATGGTCCTCAAAGCCTTGAAAGTTTCATTATCCATACTGCGAAATTATTTATAATTAAGTCATACATGTCTTTAGTATACTTTGTCCTTATGGGCACCTTCCTTATGGAGGAAGTGTTCAATCTCTAAATAAATGTATATTTGGAGGTCCCTTAGCTATGGTCATGACGATATCCACAGTCACGTAAATCTTCATGCTTACTTTCTTGCTTTTGAATGTGAGTTAAATTATTACGTTACAACACGCTATATTTATGAGTGTGCATTTATAATAGCCTAGATATCGATTATGAAATTTTAAAAAATAGTCTCACTAACCTTTCACGTTATCACAGGCCGCCAGCCGTTCTAGTAGGCTACGGTGCGGTTTCTATTTTCCTAGCCTAGTAACCTCGGATCGGATAGCAATTAAACACTTGTAGTATAACGTGACTGTAGATATCGTGATCATTGCCGTGAGACCTTCTGTTTTACATAAAATCCGTGGAACGTTCATTTCAAGAACCCCACGTGCATTGGCATAGATTTGAACTACGGCCGCCTTGGTGAGAAACCAGGGACGGATCCAGTCGACAATCATGCCCCTAAATGTGTTAATTACTGTTGAGGATGTTACACTACTCTTTGACTCATGGTTGGCGCAACAGCCCGTTAAGGGATGTGATCTGTGAACACGACATGCAGACACTGGAGTGCACGTGGTCAAACTGGCGACGTCCTAAGCCGTATAATTTGTCTTTTTCGACAGCCTCTCAGTTCATCTCACCCCGTTCCTATTCTCAGTCTAAAATCAACATCCTTGGACTGGCCGGGAATCAAACCCAGCCCTTCCGTGCACTACGGGGCTGGCGAATGCATATACGAACAGCACTTGAAACAAAGGAATAGATTGATGTACAACTAGAAAGATACTTGGAGCTGATTTCAGTTTTCACTGAATATGGAAATGCTATTCCTGATAATGTTCTTAGTTCTACGATCTACCAGCTCTTTTTATGGTATTCGGAGACGCCGAAGTGCCAGAATATTGTCTCGCAGGCGCATTTTTTAGCACCTTCGGATAGGTACTATTGGACGGAGCCGCGACTGAAACCACGAACTTACGCTGAGATAGCCAATGCTCTACACGCGGAGCTACCCAGATCGTCAATATGATCATAATAACGTCCCTGCTTTTTCGTCCCACAAACGACTTTTACGTTTTTCTGAATCACCGAGGTGACGGCATGTTTGTCCCGAAGGAGTTCTTTTCCGAGCTACTGACAGCAGACTGGCGTATTTGAGCACCTTCATATACTGCGGGCTGAATCCAGATGGAAACTGCCAACTGGGGCTTCGAAGCAACCTAACCCGGCATTATATTATTATATATTATTATTATTATTATTATTATTATTATTATTATTATTATTATTATTATTATTATTACGTTATTTGCTTTACGTCCCACTAACTACTTTTTTCGAAGACGCCGAGGTGCCAGAATTTTGTTCCGCAGGAGTTCTTTTACGTGCCAGTAAGGTTACCGACCCGAGCACCTCCAAATACCACCGGACTGAGCCAGGATCGAACCTGCCAAGTAAGGGTCAGAAGGCTAGCGCCTCAATCGTCTGAGCCACTAAGCTCGGCTATTATTATTTTAGTATAGTAAGTGATGAAGAGCCTTCGTGGCTTAGACGGCAGCGCATCGGCCTCTCACGCTGGATACCGTGGTTCAAATCGCGGTCACTCTATGTGAGATTTATGCTGGACAAAACGGAGGCGGGACAGGTTTTTCTCCGGGTACTCCGGTTTTCCCTGTCATCTTTCATTCCAGCAACTCCCTCCATTCTCATTTCATAACATCTATCAGTTATTGATAAATAACCTCGGGAGTGGCGACCCCATTGTGGTTCATTAATTACATCCCTCATCCGGTCAAAGACTGGAAAACAGGTTGCAGGTTTTCATTACAGAAAGTGATGAATCAAGGTGCAGCAAAGCTAATGCAGTTGCAATCAACAGTATTCTGTAAGAAAGATTCATCTCCGGACTATACTATCTAGACACTGGTCTGTTTTCAGACCAACTTTGTACGGGAGTGACAGCTGGGTAGACTCATGAAATCCTTTTCATAAGTTGAAAGTAACATATGAAAGTAGCGAGAATGATTGCTGATACAAACAGTTGATAACAACGGCAGAAGGGTACTCGGAATGAGGAAATAAAGGCTTTGGTGGTGGATTCATATAGGGCGAATGGAGGAGGATAGTTTACTTAAGAAAATAATGGACTGAGTTATGGAGGGTAAGAGGAGTAGTGGGAGACGAAGATGACGATATTTGGACTTAGACCGGCCGAGTTGGCCGTGCGGTTAAGAGCGCGCAGCAGTTAGCTCGCATCCGGGAGATAGTGGGTTCGAACCCCACTGTCGGCAGCCCTGAAGATGATTTTCCGTGTTTTCCCATTTTCACACCAGGCAAATGCTGGGGCTGTACCTTAATTAAGGCCACCACCGCTTCCTTCCAATTCCTAGGCCTTCCCTTCCCCACCGTCCCCGTAAGACCTCTCTGTGTCAGTGCGACGTAAAGCAAAAAAAAAAAAAAAAAAAAAAAAAAAAAAAGTATAATGATTTAAAAAGGCTATGTAGAATAGCGTGTGGCCACATAAGAGGCCTGGTGGAGGTTTTTCGAGTTGACGCCGTACAGGTGACCTGCACGTCTGTAATGAATTCTAATAATGAAGACGGCACATTCAGCCAGCTTCTGAACCATCGGAATTAACCTGTGAAGGTTAAGGTTGAAAACCCTGTCCCGGCCGGGAGTCAAACCCGGGACCCTCTGGACCAAAGGCCAGCACGCTAATCTTGCTTCTCTTGGCTCGGAGAATGGGTGTTTGTGCTGTCCCCAACATCCCTGCAACCCACACACCAGACATAACATTCTCCACCACAATAACACGCAGTTACCTACACACGGCAGATGCTACCACCCTCATCGAAGGGTCTGCCTTACAAGGGTCGCACTCGGCTAGAAATAGCCACACGAAATTATTATACCATAGTAGTTTAATCTCGTCTTCCTCATAGATGTTGTAATACTCTCTAATTGTGGGTGCAGTTTATTGTTGTGCTTGATTCTGTGCTTGCCTTCTTCTTTAATGGGGCCAATGATTTCTCTCAGGATCCTCCTTTTTTTCAGCTCCAGTTTTCTGATTTGCCCTTTCCTTTCCAGGTTTAGGTGTTCTGAGGTGTATAGTACTGACGGTCTCACTACAGCACTGTAAGGCCTGATTTTGAGGTTAAGGGAGGGGTTTGGATTTGTACATGTACAGTTATTCTTATTCTTATTCTTATTCAAGTATTATTACGTGAGACAGATGTGATACTTATCAAACCATACCTCTCCCATTCCGACTTTGCTAGCCAGCGTCTTCCTTCCCTGTCCGCCAGTGCTGTGCTGTTATCTTTGTGGCTGCGTGAAGCAGTGTAGAAAGTGGGAGAATCCGGATGAAGTGACGTGGATAAGGGATGGCTCTCTGTAAGACTTTGTACAGTCAACCTCAACACCCAGTACCTTCTCACGCAACAACAGTACGAGCTTCTTCACTCATACTCGCTTCGGTCACTGGAAATGCAGGCAATGCATAGAATGCAAACTTCTATGATTGGACGAACTACCTCCACATTCCTCCAATATTGTACTTAACACTGTACATAATTCTGCTCCTGTCTCTTAACTAAATCATTACAGATGATTCTAACCATTGTATCATAGCTCCATCCTTTTCGTACCATTCGTGGTGGTTCAGGTAATATTGCATTCACTCAAAATTAGTACTGAGGGAAGTGTTTGCAGGATTAAACGAACTTCATTTTAACAATTAAAAAGGTGCATTTCAGAGCTTGTAACTTCAATGTTGGAAGTTAACATATTAATTTTTAGTAAGTTTATCCATTTCGTCAGAGTGAAAATTTACGTTATTTCATTGTGACAATTAGTCTAAAATCTGGAACTAAATTAGTGCAAGCAATTTTCAGAGAGTCTTTTATGCGTTCATTAGTTAATCTTGACCGGGCGAGTTGGCCGTGCGGGTGGGGGCACGCGGCTGTGAGCTTGCATACGGGAGATAATGGGTTCGAATCCCACTGTCGGCAACCCTGAAGATGGTTTTCCGTGGTTTCCCATTTTTCACACCAGGCAAATTCTGGGGCTATGCGTTAATTAAGGCCACGGCCGCTTCCTTCCAACTCCTAGGCCTTTCCTACCCAGTCGTCGCCATAAAATCTATCTGTGTCTTTGCGACGTAAAGCAAGTAGCAAAAAAAAGTTAATCTTGATCTAAATTTCTCCTGTACAAAGTTCACTTTTTGAACGAATATTACAAAATGCATTAAATAAAGCCAAGGCATAACAGCCCTGAAAGACCTTTGCCTACCAAGCCCGAAGGCCTGAAGATTAAGACGTGTCGTATGGTAAAATGAAATGTCATATGTCTTTTAGTGCCGGGATATCCCAGGATGCGTTCGGCTCGCCAGGTGCAGGTCTTTCTGTTTGACTCCCGTAGGCGACCTGCACGTCGTGATGAGGATGAAATGATGATGAAGACAGCACATACACCCAGCCCCCGTGCCATTGGAATTAACCAATCAAGGTTAAAATCCCCTACCCGGCCAGGAATCGAACCCGGAACACTCTGAACCGAAGGCCAGTACGTTGATCGTTCAGCCAACGAGTCGGCCTGTCGTGTGGTGAGCACGACGAACTACAAATGTATGCTGAACCCAAAAAGGAAACCATACATATCTCACGTAATTTACATACTGTAACTTCAGTACCAACAGATGAAAAACATCGTCGCTGGAACGGTAAAAGGTTGTATTCCACAAAGCTCTTCCTATCAATTATTCTCCTTAAGACTGGCCACGCCTCCCAGCCACGTATGAATATGCAGTCCATCAGAACAAATTTTGTTGTGTTTATTTTCCTATGCCCATGTGTAAAGGAAAATGAACCTTACAGTACCGTACTGTAGGAATGCACGTTTGCATTACGTATTTACGCACTCCTAGTGTACAATGCATGTAAGGTTCATTTTCGTTTAATCGACATAGGAAAACGAACACAACGGACATTGTTCTGATGGACTGCGTATCCATATGTGGCTGGGAGGCGTGACCAGTCTTAAGGAGAATAATGGATAGGAAGAGTATTGTGGAATACAACCTTTTACCGTTCCAGCGACGATATAATCGTTAACTGAAATATGGTAGATATTTTCCATTATTCACTGTGCTATTTGAATCAGTCAAATATTTCAGTGATCAAAAGAATAATTCAATCATTTTTAATTTAATTTTTAATTCCTTGAATGCTGGTTCGGAAGGCTGTACCGAAGCTGGAGCACGTAACGTTCAAGGATGGGATAGCCTACAATATATTTCTTTACAATGTCTTCTTTATGCATATATATAATCTTTCCTCTTAGAAGATTCTAGATTTTAGCCCAGATTCTTTATGTTCGTATTTGTGTGCCCTATCAGACAGCTTGACCGGATGAGATTGATCCTTACGAGGTGTTCTCTCGAGAAGAAAGGAGGAGAGATCTGTGCTGACTCAGCTCTCTGTATGGCGCAGTCCGCAGGGGAGATTCAGGAACACTGATAGTGGGCCAGCCAATCAAGTGGCCCACATTCACGAGACTACGTGCTAATTTTCTCACCAAAAGACCTCTTTTACTGAACATTTCGTTCATTCTCCCGGATGGTGACGGCGATGTTAGCTAGACCATGACATACTAAATCTGTTCTTCACATTATGAGTAATATTCACCTTTAACTGATGTCTGCAATAATTTGATTTCTTGTATAAGTTATACTAATTAAATTGAAAAGGAATATGTCTATATCTAACATTTATTCCACTTTCTTTCTTTTACCAATTACAGAGAATAAGAAAGGAATTGAATCGGGCGAACACAATTTATAATATAAACTACCCTTCTGACTTAATGATTGCTAATAAACCTCATAAAAGTTTCGCATGATCAGATTCCTGTTCTATGCATTTCTGAGCATGTATTGTTATCCATAACGTATTCTCGTGATGTACCACTTTCGGGTATATTAAACATACAAATATGTGCTATTTTACACAGGCCACTTTAAATCCCCCTTGGTAGGACATTATTGTTATAAACGACATTGATATGAAACTACAAAAGTTGAATTCCCTCTTACTTGGTCTCGTCGACAATCATGCTCCAAAACGTAGAGTTGAAGTACCTCAACACCTTGCTAACTGACGATGTAAAGTGCATGGTGTCCCATCGAGATTCATTACATCGACTATATGGACGAATCATTTCACCTTATACGTTTGAACAGTATAGGACTCTAAGCAACAAAATTAAATTAGCAATCCTAAATAAGGAATTCTCTCATTACCAACAGCTAGCCAATATTTCAAATGCAAAATTACGTGGCGACAACTAACCTAGTCATTGTTACCCAGGTATACCACATGACGACTTAAACATTTCTCCGTTGTTAAAAAAAGCACCAACCACAAATTATAACTCATACCAAAACATATTACTAATAGAATCGCACCCAAATAAACCAATGTTCACATTCCATACTGTTAATGAATTTGAGGTAAAATGTAAGGTACGTTCTGTCAAATCAAATCCATCGACTTTTACCTGAGATCTTAACAAATATTTCTTGTTTGACCCTTTATATTCAGGTTTCAGAAAGGACACAGCACTACCAATGCCCTACTGAAATGAAATGGCGCATGGCTTTTAGTGCCGGGATTGTCTGAGGACATGTTCGGCTCACCAGGTGCAGTTCTTTCGATTTGACACCTATAGGCGACCTGCGCGTCGTGATGAGGATGAAATGATGATGAAGACAACACACACACCCAGCCCTCGTGCCAGCAAAATTAACCAATGATGGTTAAAATTCCCGACCCTGCCGGGAATCGAACCCGTGACCCTTGTGACCAAAGGCCAGCACGCTAACCATTTAGCCATGGAGCCGGACCATTGCACTACTGAAAGTTACAGATGCCATTAGTTACGCAATGAATGAACAGCAGGTCACATTACTTACTCTTCTTGATTTTAGTAGTGAATTTGACGCATAATGTTGGCTAAATTAAAGCCCCTTAATCTGAATCAGACTGCTTTACAACTCTTACCTCACTAACCGCAGGCAACGAGAGGTTATATATATAAATAAAGTTGTAGGGGGTCCGCTGTCTGTAATTTCGTTTGTTTTCCAAATTTTTCAAATATTTATACGTTTTAGATCAACTCAAGACGGAATCGGTGGTTTTTATTTTTCGTGTCTGTCTGTTTGTTCCACCATCATGGTGAAACGGCTGGATGGATTTCGACCAAACGTCGTATTTAGTGTGTACTCATCCCGACGACGGTTTTGTTACGCACGTCGTTTTAAAATCTTCTAATAGACGGGGGATTTATAGGAAAACCAGAACGGTTTTCCTCCATTTTCTTTTATACTATTGATTTTCTATAAACTCCGTGAACTTAATATGAAATGCCCCTTCATTATAAACTTCTTTTTATGTTCAAAATTTACCTTACTCTTGAAACGACCGAGAAATTTACTATTTTCTGCGGGTATCATGCTCTGCATTGAGTGACCGACAGACCGACAACGAACCTTTAGGTTACCATGGCAACGTCTCTGACTGCATGCCAGCAGGGAAGTAACGTATTGACATTTTCGTCATAATTCCTGTAAATTCGTGGTTGTTCCTTGAATAGAAAGCAAGAGAGGGGTCAATCGGACATTCTGCGGGATTTTGGCGGAATATTGTTGGAGGTTATGACCGTCCTCGAATAGCTTAAGTAATAACACCATTACCATTATCTTATCTGTTTACCTAAGAATCCCTGCGCCTAAATTTCTCCTCTGTTACCGCTTTATTATATCCATAACTCACACCAGCATAATTTATTGAGGGGCATTTGATTTTCCGATACATTCACTTGAAATTTACATATTTGTACTTATCCCGCTGTCCTCAGTTATAATCCTATATTCTATTACTTTCAACTTTCTCAACTGTATTACTTTCTTCCTTAATTACTCCGTATGTATGTGAGTGCTAATCCCGAAACCTGGACGATCTTTTTTTTTTTTGAGGAAATACAACTTTCAGGCTATGCAGTGTATAACTTTTGGCCCCGGAAAATATAGGAATATGGATGCAATATTAACGACGGTGCAGACCTTCCTTTCGGAATAATTGGTGGCTAAACCGTAAGTCGTATCACAAAATATCGCGTTTCAATTTGGAGAGATCTACAACTTTGGGCCTATGACATTTTATCGTATCTCTTTCCCTTATTCGTTAAATAGTACTGCATTTCTCGATTTCAAGTTTATACTTTTTAACACGTGTACGTTATCGTTTGGGACACTTATAGGAAAGATGCATCATGACAATGGGCACGCACATTGACATGATCAGTAGCCATATGTTCGCAAACGTTTTTGATTCCAGGGTCACACATGAGTGTTAAAAAAACTAGTATGTGAAAACTGTACCAAATTTCACCCTATTCAATGAGTAAGTGAATCTAACCCATACATGCAGGAGATACGAGAAAATGTCATAGCACCAACCATGTAGAACACTGAACGAGTCGTCTGATGGTCAAGTGCGTATGTAGATGCAATTCTATATAGTCTTACTCACTGCCTTTACAGTTAATTTACGGAGAAATCTGTATACAATGTAGAATACCGTAGCGAAGCACGGGTACATTTGCTAGTAAGGAATAAGACTCCCCATGGGCAATGAAACATACAGGAGTACCACAAGGCTCTGTACTTGGACAATTATTTATCGCTTTGTGCATAAATGACATATAATCTCAATTGAAATATTGCTATTACGATCATATGTGCTGGTAGCCTTCAATTACACTATCACACAAAAACGAAAGATACCTACAGAATGAATGCTGACTTACAAAATATGCATCAACATTTGCTGGTGAAACCTTTATATTAATAAATCCCTCCAAAACAAAAGCCATTACATTTGGACATTCGAAATTAACGAACATAACAAAGATTTTAGATATCCCTTCATTCACTCTATCTGGAACCAAAATATCATATGAAAATCTGGTCAATAATCAAGGTGTCATTATAAAGGAGAATCTAAATAGGAACGAATATGTCACTCGTATATGTAACAAAATATATGCCTCACTTCATCATCCTCAATCCACCAAAACCAATTTACCATTAAATGTGAAAGTCAAACTTATAAAAAATTAGTTCTTCCAAGATTCTGTGTTCTTTGACGCAACTGATGAATATATTAGGAAGATACAAAGGACCATGACTTCCTGCAACACATTTATATTTTTCCTATGCAATGTCATACATATCACACCTTATAAGAAACAACTTCCATCTTGAAATTTTAAGAACTCAGAAATCTTCATCTAACCTTTTTGGTGTTCAGATCTCGAACTGAAAGAACTGCCTAGCACCTGTCCTCAAAATTTACATACCTTTCCCCTTTTCCACCAGCATAATACACGCTCTGTTACCATACGTGCCATTCCATTTACCTGGTCAGTTGCCTCTAGACGCTCATTGATTGCGACGGGATCTAGATTAAGGAACGATACTCCAAATAAAATTTCTTCATTAGCCTTTTAGAGCCATTCAAATCTTCATACAGACAGTATTCCTAGATTCATAAACTAATGATGTGAATCATTTGAGGGAATGATGGATTCAGTGTATTAGTAGTTTGACTAAGATGTGCACATGGTCTATTAGTATAAAGTGGTTCCTACGATGCATATATTTTGAATTCATACTACACATGCGTTTTATATTTAAAAATTATGAAGCATTTTTACTGTACAGTGATGTGGTTAACTGTATTAGGAGACGACTATGTGTCCTAACTTCTCTACTATTAAAGAAAGATAAATAAAACAAAATAAGGTAAGATTATAAGAGCTGAGAAAAAAATTTATTGCTAGGCTAAGTTGCTCAGATGGCAGAGCGCTGACCTTCTGGCCACAGATTGGCGAATACAATCCTGGCTCATTGCGTTGGTATTTAAATGTATTCAATTATGTATATCACTCTCGTGTCAGCAGGTTTATCAGTACGTAAAGATGCTCTTGCGGGACAAAATTCCGTCACCTTCGCTTCCCCGATAACCCATAAAAGTAATTAGTAGAACGTAACACTAATAACATTATTATTATTATTATTATTATTATTATTATTTTTTGCTAGTTGCTTTACGTCGCACCGACTCCGATAGGTCTTATGGCGACGGTATTTATTATTATTATTATTATTATTATTATTATTATTATTATTATTATTATTATTATTATTATTATTGGTAGCTCCGTCGTGAAATGTTATCGTGCCTTCGATTTCTGGCTCTTCCAAGTACGTTATTCCCGGAGAAAGGGCTCAAATGGGGTGTTCACTCTTTCTCGTGAGAACATCCGAGGAGCAGTTTGCTATGAGAAGCATTTTACCTGGTTACGTAAGCCAGGTTATAGCGCTTACGAGGGTCTACGTTTGAGAAAATCCTAGAGTTGATCACATTGCATCTAGCGGGGCAGCACTAATCTCAGCAGTCCAAATTCTATAACGGGTTCTGAATTTTTGTGAGTCATTATTATTATTATTATTATTGTTACGGAGATATCCGTGGTAGGTAGAGGCGTAAGAAGGTGCGGGCGTGAATGGGTTTCAAACTACGGAATCAAAGTTAATGTAAAAGTAATTTAAAATTTAACTAGGTTATATTTTCTTTTCAAAAACAAAGCAATAACAGACATGGCAGGTACAATGTAGCAAAACAAGGGGAGATACAATATTTACAGGTTTTGGGCTTCACGCCCTGACTTCTGCGATCAGCTCAGTTTTACCACAAACACAAGTTTTAACAGAGGGGCAGAAAACCCCATTCATCCCTAGGAGCCCCTGGCTCCGAATTACACAGAAAAGCCTCCACGAGGCATATGACACTCCATTTTCAAAAGAGCGATCCGCTCTTAAAATTTAAGCCTCTCAAAGGCCACACCAAACTCTACCTTCAAGCTGTCCTCTAAGGACGTATTCACAGGGGTAAAATACCCAACCTACAGAGGTCTATTACATGAAAAGAAGGTTGATTATATGACCTCTAAAATAACAATTTGAGAGGAGGCGATCTTGCACTCCTAATACACTTTGTTTTTTTTAAAACCTAATCTGGCTCTGGGCCGCTAACGCAAGGGCTAATCCCATACTACAGAGGTGACTTAGAGAAGAACACTTTACATTACATAAACGAAGAATAGTTTGAGAAAATAAGTTCACCTCAAAACAACTGTGAGTGGGAGCTCGAGAGGGTTAGCACTCTCTATCCCAATATGTAGCTTTACAAGAAAAAGATGAAAAGAGTAATTACATTTTAGGAAAAGGTTACATGATGGAAATGCTTCGAACCCGCCGCGAGTGTTAAACTGCCGACCTAGCAAGAAAAGAAGTTATTAATAGGCCATTACCTGGTGTTGAACGGCTGAAGAAGAAAGAGGCGCTTCCCGCCTCCTGCTATGTACTTAATACACTGAAAGATGGAACAGAAGTGGCCCGGAGACCCCAAAATCAGCAGTTTATATCCTCTCGCGGAAGATTCTAGGCGTTAGGGGAAAGAAAACACCCTCCCACAAAATCTTTATTGGTTCGGGAAAAGAAACCCCTACATAGAGGAAAAAGAAACACATTATTGGTGGAAAATTAATTAAAGAAATTCGGGATTGGCTAGATCCAAACTAAGGGGAAAAAGAGGGGTATACAGCCAACGTAAACCATGACAGAAAGAAATTTAACAAAGAACAAACTCTTGAAATAAAAATTTCTCCAACAAAATAGTTCTTTGACCCCGCACTAGGTCGCACTATTGTTGATCTTCAGTAGTGTCCTCTAGAAGAGAAAGTTCACACTTCTTACTTCAAGCGAAACAAAAACACATCAAAAGTGACACAGTTCAAAAACTCAAAATTTTCCACGTGGTGACATCTTCTGAGAAAGTAGAGAATTAATAGAATAGATAAAGTTCAACCTTCCTCCAGAAGAGGAGTTTCAACTGGCGCAACTTTTAAATAAACGGTGTAGAGGTGTACCGCCCGGTACAATTATTATCGTCATCATCATCATCGAAATCCTCCGTGGCTCAGGTGGCAGCGAGCCGTCCTCTCACCGCTGGGTTCCGTGGTTCAAATCCCGGTCACACCATGCGAAATTTGTGCTGGACAAAGCGGAGGTGGGACAGGTTTTTCTCCGGATACTCCGGTTTTTCCTGTCATGTTTCATTCCGGGAGCTGCCGGCCCCGCGGTGTAGGGGTAGCGTGCCTGTCTCTTACCCGGAGGCCCCGAGTTCAATTCCCGGCAAGATCAGGAATTTTTACCTGCATCTGAGGGCTGGTTTGTGGTCCACTCAGCCTAGGTGATTACAATTGAGGAGCTATCTGACGGTGAGATAGTGGCCCCGGTCTAGAAATCCAAGAATAACGGCCGAGAGGATCCGTCGTGCTGAAAACACGATACCTCGTAATCTGTAGGCCTTCGGGCTGAGCAGCGGCCGCTTGGTAGGCCACGGCCCTTCGGGGCTGTTGTTTTATTTGGGATGGGTGTCATTCCAGGAACACTCTCCAGTATCATTTCATTTCACCTGTCTTTTATTAATCATTTCCCCAGAGGCGTGTGATAGGCTTCGGCAGCCGGCACAATTTCTATCCTCGCCGCTAGATGGAGGTTTCATTCATTCCGTTCCTGACCCGGTCGAATGACTGGAAACAGGCTGTGGATTTTCATTATCATGATCATCATGATCATCATCGTCATCATCATAATCATCATCATTTGCTTGGTAACCATTATATTCTAGGTTCTACATCTCAAACGTCCACCTAATACTGGAGTAGTTAGCGCGGATTTATTTCGGCCAAACTGTCCTGGGTTCCATTTCCAGTTTTACCGAGTGATTTTAGGTGCAACATGTTTATCCCGTTAATTCGGGGACCATCGTTTATGCCATCCTTTTCACACCTGCCCACACAGTAATATATTACACTATCCTCAAAACACATACACGCAGTCATTATAACAAGACCGACGTCATCTACGCCCGTCAGCAGATACCATGCTCGGAGGCAGAGTTCTATGGCTGATACGGTCAGTGATTTAAGGAAGGCTAGTATGTACAATAGAACATGCAGCTCACCTTCTTGCGGATGTGATTGAAAAGAGCTGCATTACCTTCGGATGAGGACACAATATTACTCTTTACCATATAAAAATAACAACTAGAAATTAAATTAAAGTTATTGTCTTAACTTTTCTTTTTTATTACAGATTGAAGGTCGCTTTTCAAACTAGGCAAATGCAAAAACGTGAATTTTCAGGAAGGAATTGTTTCGTTCTTACTGCAATATTTTTCATTTTGCAGTAAACAGTGATGAGTGATATCGTCGCTGGAAAGGTAAAAGGTTGTATTCCACAAAGCTCTTCCTATCAATTATTCTCCTTAAGACTGGTCACGCCTCCCAGCCACGTATGGATATGCAGTCCATCAGATCAAATTTTGTTGTGTTCATTTTCCTGTGCCTGTGTGTAAAGGAAAATGAACCTTACAGTACCGTACTGTAGGAATGTACGTTTGCATTACGTATTTACGCACTCCTAGTGTACAATGCATGTAAGGTTCATTTTCGTTTAATCGTCGACATAGGAAAACGGACACAACGGACATTGTTCTGATGGACTGCGTATCCATATGTGGCTGGGAGGCGTGACCAGTCTTAAGGAGAATAATGGATAAGAAGTGTATTGTGGGATACAACATTTTACCGGTGAAGCGACGATATGATAGATATTCCAAAATGGCATACTATGGCGAAAGAAACGACAGAAGATCTGTTTCAAACAGTAAGCTATTTTATGTTTTAAAAAATACGCATTTTAGCGAAACTTTATATTTCTGACAAATGAGGTAAATCGCCTTATTGTCATTAGACTTGAAGATATATACTGTGACATAATTTAATCACATTTCGTACTATCTAATCAGACACACAACACTTCCATCTCCGACATGAAACCGTCAATATGATTGCACTAGCTCCTCACTTTCTGATTTTATGGTTACGATTACCATAATTTTCTCCCTGTCTTTCCTTACACAGTATACACAGTAAGTTATTGGTGTAATCGGAACTTTAGTCCTACACGATTATTCGTTTATTGAGCACGCCTGTAACACTACGCCATATGTTACTGGCTTTTAACTTTCTCTCAATACTACCAACATTGGAGCACACTTGGTACATATTTCAATAAAATATTTCATGTTTAACTGTATCATTTCATTACACCAACACCTTTTCCGTATTCATCGCAGTGACATTAGAAGTTGTACTGAAGAAACATGAAGCGTTTTAGAAAAACATAAGAAATGCATGCATGTGTCTTGCTGTGCAGATTTCTCAAATCCATAGAGTTGAATGGCAACCACAACTGAGGAGGGTCTGTTCAAAAGGTGCTCTTTTCATTTCCAAAAAATAAATCACTATTTCGTCTACATGCATAACAATTGTTTAATGTTATCGGTTGCCGTGAGAAATCCAGACCAGGAAGATGTAATTACTTAAAATGTGTACCAAATCCGATCACGGGTGCGTTCGATGTGCCTTTTATTTTACGTGTTCCTGCTTCTCCTGCAACTTTCTTAAGGTGGGAATAGCACATTTGAACAGACACTTCTCAATTATAG
The DNA here is from genome assembly GCF_040414725.1 of Anabrus simplex. Classification (NCBI taxonomy): domain Eukaryota; kingdom Metazoa; phylum Arthropoda; class Insecta; order Orthoptera; family Tettigoniidae; genus Anabrus; species Anabrus simplex. Next base: position 207,110,497 of record NC_090265.1, read on the forward strand.
AGTTTCGATGAAACGAACATCAGAAAAGGGTTCCTGGCTATCGAATGTAATAGTACACATGTATAAGAGTTCTTGGTCAGAAATGTATATGTTGACTTCTAAAAAAAAAAAAAAAGGAAAAAAAAAGTTGTTTTTATTAAGTGGGCTGAAAAACTAATTCACATTCTTACTGTCAACATTTCAATGCTGAATGACCCTGATTCAAACCAATCAGATTTAACAGATAATCATTGTTCTGCCACTGATGTCTATGTTACGGGTGCAATGCATACATAAATACATCTTCATTACAGACTGTTGTATCTTTCAGCGTCTAGTCTGCAAGCTCCGTGAATGAACTAAGCGCGTTCATATTCCTCAGTTTGAAACCGACACTGTGGCATCGTCTAGTTTTATACCACTTACCTTCAAATTATTAAAACGTAGGTCAAACCGTCGTCACCAGTGTCTCCCTCTACTTCTCCTTCCCTCCATGACCATGTCCATTACTCTCCTAGGTACTCTCATCCTCCTCCATTCGTCTCATAGGTCTCCATCATCGAAGCTGGATCGTATTTCAGTTTCATTCCTCGATATTATTCCTAATTTAGCCTGTATCTCTCTCTTCTCCCCAATGCATAACAATTGACTCTTCGCGAGGTGGGGTAGCGAATATTGAAGCGTATAGAAAATGCGGCAAACATTTTGCTCACTGCTTTAAAGTTCTATAAAATTATAGCATTCCCATGAGTAATTTATAAAAGCTAAATAAAATTACACATTTCCTTTGAGGTTTCTTATATTAAGATAAAATGTTGTGAAGTAGGTTATGCTTTTTTCAAAAATCCGGCCATTGTTACTAAATGTTGTTGTTGGCGCTACTGTTTCTTCTTAATATTTTTATTGAGTTAGTTATTTATTTCATCTCATTCAGCATGCATTAATGATCACTTACAGGAAAAGGAAACAGAATAAATTACACAATAATAATAATAATAATAATAATAATAATAATAATAATAATAATAATAATAATAATAATAATAAAGTACACTACAATGGAATACGCGAAAGGAATTCTCATACAACTGTGTGAATGAAAACCTACAGCCTGTTTTCCAGTCATTGACCGGGTCAGGGATGTAATGAATGAGGCATATACAGGCTGTTAGTACGATGGGGTCACCACTCCCAAAATGTATTAATGACTGATAGATGGTATGAAATGAGAATGGAGAGTGTTGTTGGAATGAAAGACGACAGGGAAAACCGGAGTACCCGTAGAAAAACCTGTCCCGCCTCCGCTTTGTCCAGCACAATTCTCACATGGAGTGACCGGGATTTGAACCACGGTATCCAGCGGTGAGACGCCGACGCACTGCCGTATGAGCCAAAGAGGCCCTTATACAACTCTATATAATACTAAAACAACGATTTTTATTACACTATACTAAAACTGTCAATAACGAATATAAAATAGTAAAGAGGGTGAGATTGAATTCTGAACAACATTCTTAGGATTTCATTATCACATAATTATAATGATCTCACGTCGTACTATTTACAAAAATGTACTCTCTGTTAAAAATGTCTGCCTTACGAGTTGTGTTTGCCAGTTGTGAAATTCTATTTATAAGAGAATTTAAATAATGATTGGTAGATGCAGATTAGGAATTAATTTCAGGTCTTAACGCTAGGTAGGTCAATAAACATAAATTTGGTGTTACAGTTTTCTATTATATGTTCTATTGATTATCATTCTATCCAAGTATCTTATCGTCGCTGGAAAGGTAAAAGGTTGTATTCCACAAAGCTCTTCCTATCAATTATTCTCCTTAAGACTGGTCACGCCTCCCAGCCACATATGGATACGCAGTACATCAGAACAATGTCCGTTGTGTTCGTTTTCCTATGCCGATGATTAAACGAAAATGGACCTTACATGCATTGTACACTAGGAGTGCGTAAATACGTAATGCAAACGTACATTCCTACAGTACGGTACTGTAAGGTTCATTTTCCTTTACACATGGGCATAGGAAAATAAACACAACAAAATTTGTTCTGATGGACTGCATATCCATACGTGGCTGGGAGGCGTGACCAGTCTTAAGGAGAATAATTGATAGGAAGAGCTTTGTGGAATACGACCTTTTACCTTTCCAGCGACGTTATGTTACTGCCAATACTTCTTCTAGTTTGTTCATCCGTTCTGAATTTTTGAATTAATTCCTGGTATGGCATGAATGTTATCCACGCGTTTGATACATCAAAATTAAAGTGTGTTTTGTATATTTTTCGACATCTTTTGGTAACGGGCTCTACAGTATAGATGTATATTCGAACACTGATCTTACCAAAGATTTTTAAATCTGTGCAATAAATTTTAAATTATCGAATTTACATGTATTCCTTAACCACGAAAACCGAGTTTCTACACGCTTTGTTGATGATACTGCTTGCATATTCTGCATTGATCATTAATTAGGAAACAATAATTTTATTAACTAATAAATTAATTTTTACGTCTAGATATCGTTAGACCGCTATGCTTTCAAAAATCTGTGATTAATGCTCTAAGGGTAACAAATTGGGTACTTTTCTTCTTGTCAAAGCTATGGATTCACTTTTTCAACAACAAATGTAGGAGGGAAAACTAATTTCTCTACAATACGTGATTTATAAACAATGAAATACAAGTTAGATCGCAGACATTTATAAGGAAAATTCGTCCAATATGCAGAATCAAGATGCCAAATAACATATATAACATCTGATAAAGGATGAAAAATGAACTATATATACGAAATATCAGGTGCTGAGCGTAAGGAGTAAAGCCATGATAGCTGTGAAAATCTAGAGAACTGTGAACCCTGAGAAGGAGTGTGTGTTTTGAGGTACAAATATTTTATTTAAAAGTAATTTCGCCCTATTTTACAGCCAATTACAACATTAAAAACGACATTTCACTTAAAAGGGAAAACTAAGATGAAGGAATTTGATTAGACAGTAATGGGTGCAGAGCATTCTTCGCATTCTTCGCAATGCCCACTTGTGGAGAAGCTCGGATTAATACCCAAATCTTATTTTGACAGTTAACGTACAGATTAGAACAAAAATAATACTCTGCGTGAGTTTAAATTACATTCTAAAGATGCAAACATGAACAAGTATGTGTAATATCAAAGACAGACCAACAAACATATATTCCGGGACAAAGACGAAGTTTAGAACAATATGAAGAAGTGCATAAAAATTATGTACAAAATAAAAGCACTAATTGTATGTGGTTTATAGTTTTCTCCTAACCTATCTCTGTACTTTGAAAAATCAACTTCTGGTGATAAATTTTAATTTTTCGGACGTAGAATTTTGCACCTGGCACTTCTCCAAGGACCTTCAAGGCCTGTGCGTAAAGAAATTTGTCTTGTGAACTTTCCAGTCAAAGAAAACGTACTTTTGACGTTTCTAATCAACCATTGTTTTTTGTTAGAGCAGATGTCCCTTTCAAACATGACACAGTAGGAACTAGTGACGAGGTCTGTCAGTTTAGTTGATAAACAAGGGCTGGCGATTGTTTAGACGCGTGGCTGTACCAGTGCCGACCTGCTGCCACTACTCCCAGTATCTTCTCACCTCACTAACGGCAGTTTATAGCCCATCAAAGTAAGTCGTTTGGTAGAGAGAGGGTATCCCTGTTGAGTGAGACAGGACATTAAACGTTACAATCCTATCAACATCAATCATAGAGTTTAAGAGCCTTTTAATGGTCCTCTACTCGAGCCATTCAGGAACTGTACCACTTCCTTCCTTATCGCATTATATCCATTACATCTCTATATACTGTAATGTGTATTAGAACCAAATGTGTTACACCATCAACTTGCGGTACTCAGCCGATATAAAGCTACTTCACAGTTCTACAGAGATGTTTGAAATATATTTAAATTACTCTGATTTACTTGCCTTGTTGATGAATTGCTGCTCATGAGCTGAACATGAAAATATGTCCCTTATTTTTCAGTTTTAGATCGTAATAAAACTTTATAACTGAATTAATATTTTGACTTGGGAAAGAATTGAATAGTAAGATTGAATAGTAAGGAGGAAATAAAACGTACACCAACATAAATGAAGAAAAGTAATTTGTTCAGTTAAGAAAGAAATATCTTCGTTATAGAATGTTCCGGCTGTTAAATTGAAAAAGGATGTTTTTTCCAGGTTGAGCCATGTCATAGTTTTCCTATCACATATTGTTTCTGTTTTAGATACACTGCACGATCCATTATCAAGGTGACTTAAACACCCCCTTCTTGATTCGAAATGATCAACCTTCTTAGGAAACTAAATAGGCTCTCCACTACCAATTACAAATTATAACGTTCTCACCGTCGGCGTCCTGAACATACAATAAAGTTATATGAATTTTTGATACGGTTTAACGTGGATGAAAAATGCTCTACTAGTACAAATCAAAAGGTGTTTTATACAGGGCATATATGATGGCAATTGAATAATAACACATATTTTAGGTTCCATGAACTAATTTTATGGTTTACAGAGACTCTAAGGTGCCAGAAAATTATCCTGTATGAATTCTTTGACAGATTCGAGGCAGGCGCATTTGAACACTTCGCAAATGGATCGCACAATGATGATTTTCATTATTATTCAAACGATAAAAACGGCACGAAATAAACAATGTTCATCACCCGAAATGGGCACAACGTGGCGATCCATAATACACCAATGTGTATTTTAATGTATAGAAAGAAATGAACAACGAACAAAATATGAAACGACAAAAACAATTGAATTAATAACACAGAAGTTCGTTTTTAATTAGAAGAAAGGTACACATTGATTAAATTTCACTGAAAACACACATAGATAATAATCTGACAAAGAGCAAAGCTATAAAAGTAATAAACAATCGAGAAGTAAGAAATCCAAGGAACACTGAAGAGAGTCCTTAGTTTAATAAATACTGAAGATGGAAGTTACAGCTCCTAATTCACAGAATCCAAACATAAAGTGACACACCCATATCGGAACCGGAAGCAATGAAAATACAGTTATATATACCTAGTACGAGAAGGTTGATGATAACATGTCTTTATCTGACTTATCCAACATTTACCAAGTCCCGGAAGGCCTCCCATCTCAGGCCAGACATGCTATAAACAGTGTGAATAAGGAATCAGTCGCAGGTAGCGATAACCTTTCAGTTAACATTCTCAAACTCACTGGTGATGAAACTATAAGCCACTTGGCAAAAATATTCACGTCTTGTCTATGCAATGCATTCATTCTTCCGTCTTGGAATAGATCAATGATAATTCTCCTGAATAAAAACGGGAACATACATGACAACAGAAACTATCGTCCTATTAGCTTGCTCTCTGTCCTATACAAGGTTTTCACCAGGGTACTGACAAATTGAATCAGTTCAACGCTTGATTTTGCCCAGCCAATTGAACAAGCAGGTTTCCGCCGAGGTTATAGAACTATCGACCACATACTCACGCTTCGTGAAGTTATCAGCAAAAGTAATGAATATCAAATGCACTGTCTAGCCTTTGTGGACTTTGAAAAAACTTTTGACTCGGTGAGCCACGCTGCTGTTATGCAAGCCTTAGCCGAACACGACGTCGATGCTGCCTACATAAGAGTACTCCAGCATATCTACGAAACCTATTCAGCCTTCGTGAACGTCAATGTGCCAACCACTGATTTTCCCATTCAAAAAGGTATAAAGCAAGGCGACCCCATATCTCCCAAGCTGTTCTCAGCAGCATTAGAAATGACAATGTCAAAAATCAACTGGCAAGGTACAGGAATCAAAATCAATGAGAAAAGGCTGAACAATTTAAGGTTGGCAGACGATATCACACTCTTAGCCAATAGCATCGATGAACTACAAACTCTAATACAAGAACTTGTATCAGCCTGTCAAAAAGTAGGACTATCCATGAACCTTTCTAAAACCAAAGAAATGCTCAAAAAATTGGCCTCAGCATGAAAGCTACACGTGGGAAACTCCACACTAGAACAGGTCAATTAGTATGTCTATCTTGGCCAGATTGGAAACAGGAAAGGGGACTTAAGACCGGAAATCTTCCGAAGTATCAAACTAGGATGGCAAGCCTATGGAAGAAATGTTTCAATCTTCAAATCCAACATGCCAACCCACTTAAGACTAGGGTGTCCTTCCTGTACATACTTACGGTTGTGAAAACTGGACATTGAGCGAGTTTGTTAAGGAAAAACTCAGAACAGCCAAAAGAGTTATGGAACGGTTTATGCTAGACTTCACGAAGAAAGACAGGAATAGAGCAGATTACATCAGGTCAGTCAAGAAGGTCAGTGACATTTTAGAAAGGGTGGCTACCCTAAAATGGCAGTGGGCACGCCATGTTGCTCGGAGAACTGATGGTAGGTGAACGAAGCTTGTGCTTGAGTGGAGTTCGAAAGATCATCTGAGACCAAAGGGAAGACCGCCGGACAGATGGGATAAAGACATCCGGAAGATTACTGGGATCAATTGGCAGCACACCGCTCAAGACCGTCCCAGATGGAAAGGCTCATGAAAACCTACCTTGCTTCGGACTTAAAGAAGCCACATCGCAAAAACGATTGAATATGGCTGATAGTGATAGTAATAGTGATACGATGGTTTATTCAACATTGTCTCTGATGCACAAATTAAACCAACTTACAAGCAAGTAATAGACTGCATGCCACATGAGCGTTAGACCTACATGTCAGGAGTCGGTAGAAATATGTACTATATCCGGTGACATCTTATCTACTTGAGCTACGATTTATATTAGTTGAAGTAAAGGGATGTAACAACAGAAATAATGTATTATTAGATATTATCCCTTTATGGCTTTGGATGGGAAGTTTGCGAACTCAGTCTACGTCAGCTTATTGACATAGCGTAACATCTGTGCCAATCGGCGACAACACGCATAATTAAAAACGGAAATTTAAAGTACATACAATCATAAGTAATAAGTCGAAGATGTAATGATATATATGTCTGTAAAACATTTAATTGCAAGAAATTGGTAAACTGGTTGATAAAAACCGCAGGCGGACTGTCCAAAGAAATAGCCTTGTATTTGGAATACATAGACGATTGTTATTATTATAACCTCTTGCTGTTTCCTGGTCAATGTATTTCTCCATCTTCCTTTGAGCACAGTAGTACGTCTGGATGACATAAATGATGTCATTCTGTAGATTCCAATATCCATACTACGCAAATGGTGGGGTGGAAACTTAATTAAGGCCAGTACCACTACATTACCACTTCTAACCGCTTTCGTTGGACCATCACCGAAACCCAGTGCTAATGCGAGGTTGAACCAATCTGAGAAGAATAATTCTTATAATATCCAGTTGTGTTAGGTAGGATCTAACCAACATGCCTGCCCATGAGTTTACGAAAAAGGAACGGAACGGGCTGTGTCGAACGCATGTCCTCGAGGTATAGAACGGAGAGCCTTTCTTGCAGAAATGAAATGGAACGAATGAGATGCAACAACAATCCTTGCCCACAACACCAAAGTGCTTGGTGGCAGCTGGCCAATTCTATCACAGGTGCCGGTAACCTCTGGCACGTTCAGATGCAGACTTCTTGGGCTTACTCGGTTTCTCAGATTTCCTTGTATCCCCATGAATGCGCGTATGGTAGTTTCTGGTCCATTTACACTCAACATGTAAAAAAATTTGCAAATTAACACAACTATTGACATTTCAGCTGACCTCATCAAGAGATTATGGACTGGCTGTAGATTACGATCTACGATCTACGATCTACCCGCTGGGGACCTCTCGTAGATCATCTCTGAACACCAGCAGCTCGTTGAGGTTGACAGGCCAGAGTGAAGGAGACGTGTCTGACAGCCGACTTTGACAGGATTCGGCCAGCTATTACGACAGAATTCCACAAGTCAAATATAATGATACCATTCACAACTCTCTAGCACCAAGGAGTCGTGAGTCATACAAATTTTACTGCGCCGTGACAATCTCGATTCCAACACAAACAGGCTGACGCCCCCAACTCTCAGCATGACCTAAAAGTTAATTTCAAAGAGTACTGGTTTTCATCCTTTACCGTTTTAACCGCACATTCACCATCTGGTTATTGTACCAGGTGAATGCATAAGACGTTTCCGCTTTTTGTGGTAAAGAAGAAACGTAATTTTCTAGGGAAATTCATTTTTTTAAAATTTAAAACGTCGGCCATCGGCTTTTACACACTTCGCCCATCTTTCAGGTAAGTTATGAATACTATTCCAGAAATAACTTCTTGTCTTTTGCGGCAAACCATTAGTCGGGCCATTTCCCAACTTCCTCGACAATGCTGAAGTGCTGTTCTGCGCGCGAAGAAGTGATAGTCAGATGGTGCCAAGTCGGGGTAGTACGGCGGGTGAGGAAGGATGTCAGATCCAAGATATTTCAAGGTGTCTTTCACTGTTTTTGCTGTGTGAAACGGCACATTGTCGTGTAACCAAATCACTTTGCCATGTCTTCTGGCTTATTTCGGTCGTCTTTCGATCAATGCGTGATTTAAATTAATCATTTATTGGCTATAGCATTGTACATTAACGGTTTCGCCAGGCTTCAAGAGTCTTCGCACTTTTGTGGTCTTCACATTGAAATCACCACGTTTAAATTGTCGAAAGCATGGCTCACATGTTCTAATCGATGGTGCGTGTTCATCATATGTTTCAACCAGCAAACGATGACTTTCCACAACATTTTTTTCTTTTCATTAAGTAAGAAGAGCCATGCGTGCCGCAAATGTTCTTTTTCAGGCACAAACGTCGACATGATCACAGTGTTTGGCGGACTCAACTTGTGTGTGTTGGTAGGTTAATGTTAAACGAGCAAAGAGACGTATGTGTCAAATTCATACGCTGCGTACTGTTCGCTGGCGCCATCTCTTAGTGAAACTGGAAATGACTTATACATACACCTGGTATGTTATAGCTGCAGAGTTATGGAGCTGAACTTACTACGCATACCTGTGTGACGCCCGACATTGTGTACGGAAAACGTTATACGAACGAAACGAAACGAAACGAAAGATGAATTCTATGTCAAAGATATTCGAGATTTGAATGCGATTCTTTTTATAAATGCGCGCATCACGCTCTGGACTCCCTCGTCTGCAAACAGTCCATGATAAGAAGACTGTGCAATCGTCCAGTAGAGAAACTGAACACTATGGCCCCGTTTACGCTGTCACATTATCCAGTTTTTTTTAATTTTCCTACTGCCGGTTATCTTGAATTTATAATTGCTACAGTTTATTTTTAAAATTCTTTGTTTAGTTTAATTTTTATAACGTAAAGAATGTAATAGTACAAGCAGTTCCAAGACCACAAAGAACAGGCAGAAGCCGTTTCAAAACCATCAACTCAGATGTCACGAACATCAATCACACATCGGTGCCATATTCCAGACGTTGGCAACTCTTACAGACCTACGGTAAAAGCGCACATCATTTTTCATCTCGCGGCCCTCTATGATAACGAAACAATATACAAGGTTCGTTTCGCTTAACTGCGCACCGCGCAGTTGGTGAAATCAAGAAATTTTCGGCTGTGGTTCCATGGACTGGGATTTGATTCTCTCCCGTTCAACTCCTTAGCATTCTGCAGCTGTTGTGAGTGACTTTCTGGAATCGCCACGAGCTGCTCTTCTCTCCCGTTATAATTTTTTTGGAGGTGTGTGTTATTAATTCTGCGGCTCATCTAGAATGTTAAACATTTTCGCAAACTCTGTCCTTATTGTTGCGATATTTTCCGAGTCCGGTGTTCCACTATTTTGGTTTCGTTATTTTCGTTTAGCGCAACGAGGGCCAGTGCTGTACAAATTTACCACGCGCGACACGCAGCCATTTTCACATGGTTATGGAGCACGTGCTATCAAGGCCGAATGACGTCACAGGAGAGTGGGAGTACCTGTACAGGATGTACAGTAGAATCGCAAAGTTATTAGCGTTAAAAATATTTCATGAAATCGTGACATGCAGTTTCCTATGCGGGCCACTTCCAGAGACGTATTCTAGGCCTAATCATCAGTGCTACCGACTTTTCTGTAATGAATTAGAAGCAGTAGAAAATGAAGCAACGAACGTCTTAACTTGCAAGCCTGAGCAGCATTTTCCAAAGTGGGTTACAGTGCTGGAACTGAGAACCAGAATTACCTCCCCTTTCCGGGTAAAGCTCTCGCTGATGAACTGTGTGCTCTCATCTCTCACTCACTGTAGATATGTGGACCAAGATCGATGACAAGATGTCGTAAAGCTCCTTGAAAACATAAAAATTCCCTCCCAAGTTTCTAGCTTAACTTAGGTAGTTACTCTTCCCTCCGTTGGCTCATCTGCTTCGAGATCTTCAAGACGTAGGAAATCAAGAAAGTTTGCACATGGAACATCTCATTCGGTTATGTATGAAGATATCAAGTTGATGAAATTAAATCTAGATAGGCCTATAGGTCGTTACAGAGATATACACATCAACGAAAATACAGATATGCTGCATAACCATTATTGCCCCGAAATCATGTTTACGATGGTTATCTATTGTGAAGCAGCCAATGAACTTGTTTACAATATTTCTATATGATTGTCTCCAAAACAATGTATTTCCCGACGTAAGAAGAACACGTTTGCTTAGATCCTCCGTTTTAATGCTTAAGATCATTTGATAGTGTGTCCTCTTCTTATTCTACCATCTTTTCTTCACACCCTGGTAGGGTTGTGGGTGCGAACACTATCGCATACGTCTACCGGCCTTATTTTACGGCCGGATGCCATTCCTTACGCCAACAGTATGGGAACGGATGCATTCAATATTGCATGTTTCTGTGGTGGCTGGTAGTGTTGTATGTTTTGTTCATATAAATGAGAGTGTATTGGTAAAAACACAAACACCGAATACCCGAGCCGAAGGAAGTAACCAGCCGCGATTAAAATCTCCGACCCGGCCGGCAATCAAACTCGGGACCCTCTGAACCGACGCTGACCATTCAGCCGCTAAGCCCGACAATCATGTGAGTTGCATGCGTCTTCTTCTTCTTTGTCCTCTTCTTCCACTCAAGTGGTAGCCCTTCTCTGCTAGCTTCTAGCTTGGTCTGTATTACTGGCATTGGTGTTCTCCAAGTACTGAGCGAGTTGCTATGCGGTTCGGTTCACGTGAGTTTGTATTCGGGAGATAGTGTGTTCGAACTCCACTGTCGGCAACCCTAAAATTGTTTTCTGTGGTTTCCCCATTTTCACACCAGGCGAATGCTGGGACTGAACTTTAATTAAGTCTTAACCCTCTCCTATTCCAACGTCGCCAAAAGATCTGAGTTGATGCGACGTTAAAAGAAGTGTCAGTTGCGCCATGTTGTGCAGGTCCATTCTAGGGCTGCACATTCTTCTAGTCACCTTCGAAGGTGGCCGAACCATTTCAAAAGTTGTTCGTTCAATTTTTCTGAAATTAGTGTTACTCCCAGGAGCCTCCGTGGCTCAGGCGGCAGCGCGTCGGCCTCTCACCGCTGGATACCGTGGTTCAAATCCCGGTCACTCCATGTGAGATTTGTGCTGGACAAAGCGGAGGCGGGACAGTTTTTTCTCCGGGTACTCCGGTTTTCCCTGTCATCTTTCATTCCAGCAACACTCTCCATTCTCATTTCATAGCACCTATCACTCATTACTAAATCACTTTGGGAGTGGCGACCCCATCGTACTAATAGCCTATATCTGATTCATTCATTCCATCCCTGACCCGGTCAATGACTGGAAAACAGGTTGTAGGTTTTCATTTTCAGTTGGTAACATTTCGACTTTAGTCGAATCTGGTCATTCCACAAGCCCCTATTAACATCCCTACCTCAGCTACAAGGAGTTTCCGTTCGTCTGCATGCCTAAAACTTTCTTTTTCTCTCTGATTTCTTTAGTTTTTAATATAATAGAGGGTGTCCGTCATTTTTATATCATATGTTACTTACGGTTTTCTTATCTTCTTTCCTAGATACTTGGTATCTGATAAGAGAAACAATTTTGTGTGGAGAGAAAACCGACAACGTGGTAACCAGCTGTTGCTTAGCTTTCTTGACTGTGTCCTGAATTAAACCAACCCTTGAATAGGAATTGAAATACGTGAAGGAGTCGGGCAAGGAATTGCGGACTACGAACACATCTATACCACCGGGCAAGAAAAATATCATAAGATCAAAAATTATTCTGAAGGAAAGTTACATATGAACCCTTTAAGGTCATACACAGAATGTAACTATAAGGTGGGCCAAACTTTCAGGACATATTCTTCACACGAAGAAGAAGAACATGTGTTTGATGGTCATTAGCCCAGAGCTTAATTTCCATGTTATAAGTCATCTCCTACGACTCTATATAGTCCAATAATAATGAGAAACACGCAGGAATAGAACGTTCCAGCACGCCACATGAAATTCTGTCTTGTACTCTACGAGTACTATATAGAAAACACTTGTTGCTTTTCTCGGATTGTCAGGAAATAAATTTCTACCACTCCTGTTCAGATTAAACAGATTGTGACTCCTTCAAAGGGCTAAGTATGGAGGTCATCAACTCGGTTTTTTCATGGTAAGGGAGGTACAAACGCCACACTTGGCTCAGCCGCAAGTAGCCTATATCGATATCCAGCAGCACTTAACATGGAATTAGTTACCTCAGCTCTATATCCTTGTTCGCACAACTGTGCACCAAATATTCTCTCCGATGGTGGTGTGATAGCCAAGTGGCACTGTCACTGGCTTCCAGTCGCAAAGCCAGGAACGACCGATGGGGCGGGGTTAGTTTTAGAACACAATGAAGCTGCATGAATGACTTGTAATTACAAGGACACTGATACAAGCGAATTACAGATCTGTTGGTACTATCTTAATTATGTCTCTGAATATTTATTTAGTTTTTTGTTTATTGTGAGTTTTTTTTTAAATTCCATGTGGGGGTTTCTAACTCCCAGTAACCCCCCGCCACTGCTGGCTTCTCACCAAGAGGGCCGTGCTTCAGTTCTCGACCAATGGATGTGAAATGAAAATTCTCGTAGTTGTGGTTTCGATTCCACGTAAAATTGAAGGTCCCGTGGTTATGGTCTCGCTACCAAGAGCACCGTAGAAGTGAAGGCTTGTTTATGCTTTAGTTTTGTCCACAGTATAGCTTGCCAGTTAACAGAACGTCCTTATCCAGACTGGAACATGTTGTTTATGATCATGATACCTGTAACGAATCAATAGAAACAATGCCACCATTCATTCTAGATCGATGAGAAAAAATTGATCCTGATAAAAGGATACTTATTTCTTAAACATCGATGATAAGTTGTAGCGTGACGTGATGTTTGAGGATATGCTATCGCAAAAAACTGCAAGTTGTCTCGATGTCCTACAATATGTAGTAGTCTACTTTTAAATCTGTCCATTGTTACAGGCTGGATCAAAATGGAGCTTTAACCCGGTCTTCGATCTCATTCATGGCTGTAGTGCTTTCAGGGCGAAGAGAAGTGTTATTAAAAGGTTCAGTGATGCTGAGAAAATAATTTATGGCTCAGTCAAGAAAGAAATGGCGAGTTACCTTACCCATAACCGTGATCAGTAAGCCCCATCATATTTTTCTTTCACTGCCACATAATTTACAGCGGTGCTAATACAATAACTTGGACTTTTCCGTCGGACAATGCGTAACAAATTTCTAAATTCGTTCAACTGAAACAATGGGAAAACATCTCGTTTGACAATTCAAACATATAGCCTAATAATGCCAATAATTCAAATAACTAAACAAGAGATCTGAAATTTAAAATATATTTAGATTATAATATTACGTATTAGGGTAGTTTCAGAGTTAATATTTTTCCGGTTATTATTATTAATTGCACTGATAAATGTTGTGGCAATTTGGTCTAATTATGAAACAGTCGTCAAATACGATAAATACCATATCTAATCTAATCTAAAATAATGGGAGAGTTTCACTCCACTTTTAGCGCTTTTTACACGCTTCAAACTGTTCGAAGACAAAACCGTGATTTGTGTGTGTGTGTGAGTGTGTGTGTGTTTGTCTATCTGAATCACAGGTCACCTAACAGAATTACGGCCCTCCGCTACCTTGTAGAAGAAAACGGAAAGTCAAACCTAAAACGTAGCAGTCCCCGTGGTGTCAAAGGAAACGGACTGCAACGTGTTAACTGAGGCTATGTTATTATTATTATTATTATTATAGCCTTAAATGCGTTTGATTTTAATGGGTATATCTAGACGAGTCTCTCGGACTTGCGTACTCTTAAATAACAGTCCAATACGCCGCCGGTATTCGACCATGGTATGTCGAGCCATTATCTAAGCAGGCCTACGCTAAACAGCCAGCAGAATACATTCAGCAGTGAGATATATAATGGCTATGCATTATAGGCAGAGCGTTTAGTTATAAAATACTACCCCGTGTAAATTTTAGTTGGTCATATTCCAGTTATTACCTTTGTAAAAACAATCTGTGGCAGCTGTACAGGAAGGTCATCCCTTGATAACGATTTTATAGCGGCGCTCCAGGTACATTGACTCACAGTATTCGCACTCTGCTGGACTGCGTGCGAACTGCGTAGAGAAAGCGTGAGCGGTTAAGGGCGGAAATGCTGACCGAGACATCTGTGGTCAGGCGAGACAACTACAACAAACCCCGCACTAGGGGTGGCGAGGACACCAACCGCCCTCGGCCGGTAAATGAGCGAGCATCTCCACCGGCAGAAAGCGGGAAATATAACGTTACATTTTATTCGAATGTGTAGGCCTATAAAAATGAAATAATGATCACACATTTATGAAATATTATCACTTTTGAATCTAAAGAACCTCCTTAGTAAGAATCCGATTAATACTTTCCACGTTAAGATCAAAAAGCAGAACGTTAGGCATTCTCAGGGATTAAATCATAATTTGTTGATTTTCGTCCCACTGACCACTTTCTTTTTTACGGAAAAGCTAAGGCGCCGAAATTTAGTCCCACATGAGTTCATTTACTTACAGATAATTCAGCTGGTACAAGGCTGACGTATTTGAACAACTTCAACTATTATTCCCTACGTGAGCCATCGTCTGAGCTAGTCATACCGGCTACGTTCCTAACATTTAAACCTGTAATTTCTTAAGAGGTCCGCCTCTGTGGTGTAGTGGTTAGCGTGATTAGCTGCCACCCCCGGAGGCCCGGGTTCGATTCCCGGCTCTGCCACGAAATTTGAAAAGTGGTACGAGGGCTGGAACGGGGTCCACTCAGCCTTGGGAGGTCAACTGAGTAGAGGTGGGTTCGATTCCCACCTCAGCCATCCTGGAAGTGGTTTTCCGTGGTTTCCCACTTCTCCTCCAGGCGAATGCCGGGATGGTACCTAACTTAAGGCCACGGCCGCTTCCTTCCCTCTTCCTTGTCTATCCCTTCCAATCTTCCCATCCCTCCACAAGGCCCCTGTTCAGCATAGCAGGTGAGGCCGCCTGGGCGAGGTACTGGTCATACTCCCCAGTTGTATCCCCCGACCAAGAGTCTGAAGCTCCAGGACACTGCCTTTGAGGCTGTAGAGGTGGGATCCCTCGCTAAGTCCGAGGGGAAAACCGAACCTGGAGGGTAAACAGATGATGATGAATTTCTTAAGAGACTTAAACGCGTATCGCCATGAAGAAACGATCAACATCTCTGAAATTGTCAGATCATTACTACTTGTTAACATTAATGTTTGCCTGTGTAGCAGAAGAAGTAATGAACTCCACAGCAAGATACCTACCAGGCTCTGTGTAGATTTTCCTTGGAAGTTTTCTTCCAACACTCGTTTCAACAAAAATAAATAGTAGGTCCACACTGTGGTGTCTATCTCAACTGTAGAAATCGCGCACTGGATAACCAGGTTAGAGGCTACTATGCCTAACTCAAGAGCTATTTCAGTTCTAGATCCATATAATTACTGTTACATCTTCTACAAGTGTACATACACTAGAACCACCAAGATTATCAGTCAAACCATATGTGACTTGAAGAGTAATGGAAATATTGTTATTAAGGAACTTAATCCTCTATATTAGTCGTTGACGAAGTTGTACTCTTAGCAAATAATCAGTTGGAAAAGACAATATAGCTCTAATTAATTGAATTGGCCATCAGTCAGAAGCTACCATTCACAAAAATCGTTTGTATAACCACTGTTATTTCATATTGGGTCTTGTTTACCATTCTAAACTTTATATAAATAACGGAAAACCCTGAGAGACCTAGACTCTTCACCATCTAGAAGCAAATTCATTGTTTATACTTGTTTACGTACAGTGTAACATCATTCACATTTTCTCTCAATATCAACAGGACATTGGAACACATTACAGACCCTAAATTCTCAAAAGAGAGAAATTAAACCACAGTACATCAAAGTCCTTCTTTAGAATAGTCTGTGAAACTAGACTGTATCACTTCGAAGGTATTTCTAACTTTTGAATGCAAATCTACAACAAGTAAAATGAAAATAGCATAGAAAAGATAATGGAGTCCATACTGAACTTACATGTCTTTGAAGACGTAACATTAAAAAAAAACTTATTGGTCATGTTTAATAAATAAGTACCATGTGGACCAGTGGGACGTGTTTAGAATCAAAGTTGTAGCGAAGATCGTAAGACTAGAGGGACAGATACTCGTATAGGCCTATTATATCTTTATGTCCGACTCTTTGGCTGAATGGTCAGCGTTGATGACATCGGCTCAGAGGGTCACGGGTTCGATTCCCAGCCGGGTAAGCGATTTTATTCACATCTGATTAATTCTTCTGGCTCGCGGATGGGGTGTTTTTGTTTCTCTCAACACTATCCTCTTCATATTCAAACAACACGCTACACTACCAACCACCACAGAAACATGCAATAGTCATTACATCATTCCATAGAGGGTGCGTGTCAAGAAGGGCATCCGGTCGTAAAACAGGGCCAAATCCCCATGCACGACACAGTTCGCACCCGCGAACCCACAAGTGTGGTCAAATCGGAATAAAAAGAAGATGAAATATCTTTATCGAGGTTAAGTCTACTTTGTTTCTAATCCTGGTGGAAAGTACCACACACACACACACACACACACACACACACACACACACACACACACACACACACACACACACACACACATGGCATATTAGGAGTGGCCTCTAACCGTATTACGACAATCACTGTGGTCCTATAGGACCGACAGTTGAATGGTCGGCCATAGAAAATATGAATTAAAATATTAGAACCTTGAATAAGCACATCAATCCGGAAGACTACCACTGATGTCTAACATACAGGCCATGACCTCTTCTTTATCTATCCCACTTCGTAAATAAATAAATAAATAAATAAATAAATAAATAAATAAATAAATAAATAAATAAATACATAAATAAATACATAAAATTTAATTGTATGCTAATATCGTTCAACATATAGTCTGTTGACTAAACGAAGTGCGTAAGTAATCATCCAGTTGTGGCTAGCACTAAAGCATCATTTGCTACTTCGCCTCTTGCCTTGAAATCATTACGAACGTAGGTCTTCTTACTTTATTACCATCATTGACCACCTCTAGCAGTCCTCTAGGTAAGCAGCGTCCAATTCCATATTAATGACAAAATAAAAGTCCATGGATGTTGACCACACTTGAGGCGGTAGAGGTGAGATCCCTCGCTGAGTCCGAGAGAAATACCAACCCTGGATGGTAAACGGATTAAGAAAGAAAGAAAGAAAGAAAGAAAGAAAGAAAGAAAGAAAGAAAGAAAGAAAGAAAGAATATTGAGAGAACTAAATCAACATTTGACTAATAACCAATAATCATCTAATTCGGAAAAATCTTTTAGGTATATGAATTGAAGTACCTAGGCGAAATATTTCAACCAGCAGGGATAAATCAGGAAGCAAACAAAGAAATAATTGCCTAATTCCAAAGAGCTTACAAAATCATTCGGAACTGACAGAACAAAAATTATATTTAAAAAATACAAATGTATGACACTACGTTCTTTTTTTATAAGATGCTTTACGTCGCACCGACACAGATAGGTCTTATGGGGACGATGAGCTAGGAACGGACTTGGAGTGGGAAGGAAGCGGCCGTGGCCTTAATTAAGGTACAGCCCCAGCATTTCCCTGATGTGAAAATAGGAAGCCACGGAAAATCACTTTCAAGGCTGCCGACAGTGGGGTTCGAACTCACTATCTTCCGAATGCAAGCTCACAGCTGCGCACCTCTAATCGCACGGCCAGCTCGTTCGTTATGAAACTAAAACCTGATAAATGGTAGCAGGTCACAAACTAAGAAACATCAAAAATCAAGAGGGAGAAATTTCCAGAAAAATCCCAATGCCAAAATGAGAAAATGGAATTAAGACGAAAAAGAAATGTATTTAATCGCAGAAACAATCACAGATCCAATTAGAAAAGGGCGTTTAAAATTCTACGGACTTCTATATTGATTGGATAACGATAGAATGACAAATAAGCTTATAAGCCTAGAACTAACCCTGAAAAACCACAATAATTGGTTAGTAGAAAAAAGACCCTACGAGAAATTATTATTAACAAAGAAACCGTTCAAGGTAGAACAAAGTGTAGAAGCATAATAAGCGAATGTAAATTTGCAGGGAAACTGCCCGAGAATCGGAACCAGAGTCTCTGGGTAAGAGGCAGGTTTTCTACCCCTAAATTGCAGGACAGGCATACGTAACATAAAATTATCCATATTCTGTAACTAATGATATGAATACCAATATAAATGGTCCGTTATAGGACATTATACATTTTGCAGCTAACTCATTCCTGGTAGCCGGCGTTTCGCCCTCGTGTGCTAGGTTGGGCTCATCAGTTGGTACCTAGTGCACACGAGGGCGAAACGCTGGCAACCAGGAATGAGTTAGCTGGAAAATTTAGAATGTCCAATAACGGACCAGTTATATTGGTATTATAAATTTACTCATTCGGGACAAATATTTTAGATTCTCTATGGGAATCAACATCTATATCATAATGGTATGAATGTTATTAATACTTTTATAATTTATTGAATGACAATTTTATTAAAATGGATCTCATTTAATTGTTTATTTTTCATTTAATTTTCAGGACAACCTTAGACGATGTTGGCCTAATCCAGAAACCATCTACACAATGAAACGGCTATGTTACTGAGGCTGACCCCTAAATGAAACAACGATAAAGACATCAGCAGCCGATGGAATGTATGGTTGTAAATATCCATTGAGGAATTATTCAGAACGAGATGCATTCGGTCTCTTTATAAAGAGGAATAATTCATTACCGGCTTCGATCGTCTTCGCCTTCTCCACTTGCTCCTCCTACACATATGTCAGAATGAAGGTGCAGTTGACGTCAATGTTCACTGGTGTAACCATTAAGATAGCTCTTCGAGCAGGATTAAATGTACATCAACACATCATCTATATTTTTATGGATGATCTTGGTGATAGAGAATGTTGTTAGTGGGTTACTTTATTAGTGATTTTGACGATAACTTCAACTGGAATATGTAATATAAATTGAAAAGCAGTTTCTCCCTGACATTATTTTCCAGTTCAGATGTAACAACGTGGAGTTATCTTTGTATTCGGTGATTTGGTTTCATGTTGACCCATGATGTTGCAAATATACTGAGTATCCTGTACATTTCTTAGGCTTTGTGCCAATATTACTACGGTTTTATGAACTCGGATTTCATATGGCCCACATAAGAGTCATCGCATATATCGAAGAATCTCCCTTATTAGTTTAATTAACTAATTAATTTGCGCCTTTGTGGTATAGTGGTTAGTGTGATTAGCTGCCACCGCAGGAGGCCCGGGTTCGATTCCCGGCTCTGCCACGAAATTTGAAAAGTGGTACGAGGGCTGGAACGGGGTCCACTCAGCCTCGGGAGGTCAGCTGAGTAGAAGTGGGTTCGATTCCCACCTCAGCCATCCTGGAAGTGGTTTTCCGTGGTTTCCCACTTCTTTTCCAGGCAAATGAGGGGATGGTACCTAACTTATGGCCACGGCCGCTTCCTTCCCTCTTCCTTTTCTATCCCTTCCAATCTTCCCCTTTCCCACCAAGGTCCCTGTTCAGCATAGCAGGTGAGGCCACCTGGGCGATGTACTGGTCATGATCCCCAGTTGTATTCCCCGACCCAATGCCTCACACTCCAGGACACTGCCCTTGAGGTGGTAGAGGTGGGATCCCTCGCTAAGTCCGAGGTAACAACCAACCGCGGAGGGTAAGCATATTAAGAAAGGAAAGAATTAATTAATATACTTATTTTAGCAAACAATCTTGTTTGCTATTATTGAATCATTTCCTCTTTTCTGGAACAGAACAATCACTATGTGCATTTGATCCACCGGTACCGTGACTGTTCTTTCTTTCTCTCACTCTGCAATACGTTCTTCAGAACCACTCCACGTCGTAAGACCTTTGTTGTAAGAAAGATCTTTGCTGCCACATTTGGTCTTTATCCCAAAAAGTAATTAAAACTCAGCCATTAATCACCCAAGAGTGTTCTGGTTTCTCTGACACATTGTAGAGTAAAACGAAACGTAGAAACTTTCATTATTATCAAAACGTATGATATTATTATTATTGTTATTATTATTATTATTATTATTATTATTATTATTATTATTATTATGTAAGGCACCGAGGATAAGCGGTCGGCGTCTAGGTCTTCGAGCCTCGGGGCCCTGGGTTTGATTCCCGGCTGAGTGATCGGATTGTAATCGTAAACAATTCATTCCTTTGGCTCGTCAACTTGCAAAGTAAAATTACTCTTTGCCACTGTTGCTGCTTCTGCTCGAAGTGCATTTCGATACCAGTGTAGAGGGCTTTCATTCATTTTTCTAAATGATACGTGCCATTCCAAATCGCCTGCGAACTTCAGTCATTTGTGATAAGGCCATGCTTGATCAAGCCAGAAGTCCACTTGAGCGTTTTCATTTCAACTGAACGAACTACAGAACAGTATATTTTTGACTTGATTTGATTTGGAATCTTCTTGTCACACAGTCCACTAGTCACAGAACGCTATCTAAGCCACGCAATTCTCAAGCGGCTAGAGATTTCTGCACCAAGAGTTCACTCGGTGAGCCAAGGTGCACATTAGTCCTCGTGTTGTTAGGCCAACAGCATTGATTTCGATGGTACCCTAATAATTTATATCTGTAGTGAGATATTCTGTTTTCTTCTCTTTGACCTGAGGGGGCCAACTTCTGAAAGGTGGTCATTCCAGGGTTAGACTTGATGTTAAAAGTTATTGCTAACGCAATAGCCCAACAAGGCACCGCCAGCATAGAGTCCAGGATACATTTTTCTGCAAATCTCGTGTGATGAAGAGGAGAGGCGTGAAGCAGTTCCATAATATACCACAACAGTAAAACGACAACCACCACATAAGTATTTGATTGTATCCGACTCTTGGGATCATTTTAGAGCAGATTGAAACATTCTATTAGCTCTTCAGGTAATCACTCGGTCAGAGGCCTTTTCCAGGTCAAGGAAATCGAGCTGAAGGTGCTTTGTTTTATCACGAGCAGCGTGGAGAGTATCTATCATTCCACAATCTTTCACGAATTCGTACTGGTTTGTCGCATCCTTTTATCAATGATAGCTTACATCCTAAGATCCTCGTGTGCAATAG
This sequence comes from Anabrus simplex, assembly GCF_040414725.1. NCBI lineage: Eukaryota > Metazoa > Arthropoda > Insecta > Orthoptera > Tettigoniidae > Anabrus > Anabrus simplex. The sequence goes on from NC_090265.1 coordinate 207,132,206, forward strand.
AAGGTGTAGGTCTACTGGCCGATAGTTACAACATTCAACAGGACTTCCTTTCTGCTTTCAAAGTGGAACTATGGTACAAAATATTCATTCTGCTGAAATCCTTCTCTCTTCAGTGATCTTGTTAAAACAAACTCTGTCAGCCATTGAGTTGAATCTCAGTGTATCGAAACAGTTCTGTAGCTGGATCGTCTGGCACGTTGCCTTTCCTGATCTCATCTTATCCAGCGATTCAACAACCTCAGCCACTGTGATCGACATTTGGGGCGTTGTGGTAGTGTGTACTATGGATTTCGAGCATGTAGAAACTCCTCGTTGCCGATTTCCTCAAAGTGTCGCTGCCATAGTTTTATTAATTTATATTGTGAAAAAATACCTTTTCATTATTGATTCCATAAATTAACTCTGCCTCTTCTCGCTTGCCGGTTGGTATGTTGAGTTAATCATATATTTCACTGAAGTGGGTTGATTTTTTCTGCTGCAACTATCTTATTTGATGCAATACTTGTATTACGATAAATATACGATTTTTAATTCCATAATACGTAAGATACTTCTGATATGGCTGCTTTATAATCTGCACCACGTCCTTCTTCTTCTTGTCTGAGAGAGATTTTATATCGTTCGGATTTTGTAATGCCTATCCTTTCATAAAAGGCTGCAATGAAATCTCATGTTTCCACATCAGTGATAGGTGGAAGAGTGATGGCAGAAATGATATAATTGTCCATTTCTTTGAGTCACCACCATTGTTTCCGGGTAAGGCCATTGCGTGTCCGGCCTCGCGGTGTAGGGAGCAACGCGTCCGCCTTCCATCCGGCGGCCCCGGGTTCGATTCCCGTCAGGGTTTTTAAATTGTAATAATTAATATCCGTGGCCTGGGGACAGGATGTTTGTGACGTACTTAATCTCCCTTTCCTCACACACAACATTCCACAGTACCGCCATTCCAATTACACGCAGGTTCCTGCAATATGGTGCCAGTAGGGGCAAAAGATTCACATGGGTCGACGCCCCGAACAAATAGCTAAAAGAAAAGGCCATTGCGTTCTGATTTCCTTTGAATTAGACGTGGCGATGAACAACTAGGGTACGGTGTTGTGAAGTAACTGTTTCACAGGACGAGTATGGTCATGTCCCCGGACAAGAATAAAATCGATCTGGCTCATTTTGGTTTACCACTGTAGTACATTCAATTATTTAAGAAGGTATTTGTGATAACTAGTTTATATATCTAAGCAAAGTTCAGGATTCTCTCTCCATCATCATTTCTGCGCCTAGAACCATGCTTGATAGCGATATCCATCAACTTTCGAACCAAGAATACTGTTGAGATCGCCAGAGATGTAAGTCCATCTTCAGATGACACTTCCAAAAGCTTTTCATTGGGCAGCATCTTCCAGAAGTAATATTTTCTTTTCGGTGTATAGCCAGTGTATGGCGCATAACATTAGAAGATGACAATCTTCAACACATTTGTTGCAGAAACCGCCTTTATAATTAGACGGTTATCAAATCGTTCTATTTTGGCTACAGGGTCCCAGATGTTCATTCCAATAACATTCCAAACATCGGTTGTCTTTTGGCTATCGTTATAAATGTTTTCTTTTCCTTCACCGATGTACCGTAATTTTGCACCTCTCTATCTGGTCTCCTTAACTGTTCAGATGTCAATTCGCCGCCTCTTCAGTGTCTCAGCTACTTCACGTGCTCTTCCAGGCATGAATACCTAGACAGAGACTGGCTACCCCTCTCTGGAATGCAGAATTTTTCCAGTAACAGTCGTGGGCCATCATCACAATTTGACGATCATGAAATATTTTTGTAATTGGTGAAAACTATAACAAAGGAATCATACAAGAGACGGGGAAGTAGACACTGTCATTTCGAAGATAAGCGTTGTCAGAGAAGGTGTGGAAGAAATTATTGCATATGAACGTGTTGATAACGTGTGACAAAAACTGTGATGGGAGGACAGTTCCTTAGAATGTAATGAGGAAAGAACATGAAACAAAGTTAAACCTGACAGAAAACTACGGATAATTCAGTTTATACAATATCTTACTAACAAGAAAGCATATTCAAGGAAGCCTAAATACCCATGTATCAGATTGGTTAAAACTGGTTTATGTTATTTTTCAGTGTCGATTTGTTGACCGTCAGAATGAAGAGATTTTTGTGACTTAATAACTTATATTCTGCTTATTATTTATAAGCAAATCTCTATTTATAAACTGCATTCGGCTGATGGACTCGAACGTTAATACTTTCTCACTGAAACTTGGAATGATGACAGTATCGCTACCACAGACAGCTCAGTTTTGAAATTATTTATTCGTATAGTTTTACCAAAATTAAATAATACGCAATGGAATTCTCTAAATAATCCTGCACTTCTAACACAAATTATATTTCAATACCAATTATACATGGTATATCTATACATATAAAAGCAAGTCGGGCTGGAGCGATGTATATATAAATATTTAAAAATGAAAAAAGACGTGAATTAATGAGGCACTTCCAGAAATCTCAGAAATTTGAAACTTGGTACGGAGGAAACTGATGCCCCCAGGATCCCTAGAAAAATCGGAAATTCTCAAAATTCCCTGAAGGGGGCACGCTGGGGGGGCTCAAATTTTGGGCTCAGCATAAGAACACAGTCGTATAGTATATCCAAAACGATAACCTATAGGTTTCGTGGGCTTAAAAATTTTCGAGAATTTCCTCATTTTTATCCCCTATCCCCCCAAATCAAAATGGCGGCACAACCTGCCAGACGAAGTAGACAATTGAAATTTGGTGAAATTATAGCTTTTGGTCCCTAACCGACGGGAAAATTCCAAGATGTTCAAATTTTTCACTTTTTACCCCCCAAAGATATCGAAATATGGAGGCAATTTTAATGACTGTGCAGACATTCCTTTTGAGCTATTTTTTGGCTAAACGGTAAGTCGTATCACAAAACGGATGGCACAATGTCGCTTCAATTCGGAGTGATCTACAACTTTGGTCCTGTGACATTTTGTCGTATCTCTCTCCCTTATACGTTAAATTTGGCCGTATTTCTGGATTGTTCGTAAATTTGGTGATTTTTACAAGTATATTTCATTGTTTGACACACTTATAAGAATGATAGGATCATCACGTTGTGTGCGCACATTGGCACGATTAAGGGACATATGTGTACCAAATTTCATGATTCTAGCTTATACATAAGTAGGCAAAAAGTAATGTAAAATTTTAAAAATGCACCCAAATTTCACCCTATTCAAAATTTGATCTCAATTTACCCCCTTAATATGGGAGATACGAGGAAATGGTTTAGAAACAAACATGTAGAGCGACAAATGAGGCGTCTGATGGTGCAAACCGTTTCTTAATATCATAAACCGTTTAGGAGATATGAATCTCGAAGTGGAAGTCTGCACTTTTCAACGTGCTCATGCTTACCTGTCATCTATATATATAAAAGCAAGTCGGGCTGGAGCGATGTATATATAAATATTTAAAAATGAAAAAAGACGTGAATTAATGAGGCACTTCCAGAAATCTCAGAAATTTGAAACTTGGTACGGAGGAAACGGATGCCCCCAGGATCCCTAGAAAAATCGGAAATTCTCAAAATTCCCTGAAGGGGGCACGCTGGGGGGGCTCAAATTTTGGGCTCAGGATAAGAACACAGTCGTATAGTATATCCAAAACGATAACCTATAGGTTTCGTGGGCTTAAAAATTTTCGAGATTTTCCTCATTTTTATACCATATCCCCCCAAATCAAAATGGCGGCACAACCTGCCAGACGAAGTAGACAATTGAAATTTGGTGAAATTATAGCTTTTGGTCCCTAATCGACGGGAAAATTCCAAGATGTTCAAATTTTTCACTTTTTACCCCCCAAAGATATCGGAATACGGAGGCAATTTTAATGACTGTGCAGACATTAATTTTGAACTATTTTTTGGCTAAACGGTAAGTCGTATCACAAAACGGATGGCACAATGTCGCTTCAATTCGGAGTGATCTACAACTTTGGTCCTGTGACATTTTGTCGTATCTCTCTCCCTTATACGTTAAATTTGGCCGTATTTCTGGATTGTTCGTAAATTTGGTGATTTTTACAAGTATATTTCATTGTTTGACACACTTATAAGAATGATAGGATCATCACGTTGTGTGCGCACATTGGCACGATTAAGGGACATATGTGTACCAAATTTCATGATTCTAGCTTATACATAAGTAGGCAAAAAGTAATGTAAAATGTTAAAAATGCACCCAAAATTCACCCTATTCAAAATTTGATCTCAATTTACCCCCTTAATATGGGAGATACGAGGAAATGGTTTAGAAACAACCATGTAGAGCGATAAATGAGGCGTCTGATGGCGTAAACCGTTTCTTAATATCATAAACCGTTTAGGAGATATGAATCTCGAAGTGGAAGTCTGCACTTTTCAACCTGCTCATGCTTATCTGTCATCTATCTATATATATAAAATCAAGTCGGGCTGGAGCGATGTATATATAAATATTTAAAAATGAAAAAAGACGTGAATTAATGAGGCACTTCCAGAAATCTCAGAAATTTGAAACTTGGTACGGAGGAAACTGATGCCCCCAGGATCCCTAGAAAAATCGGAAATTCTCAAAATTCCCTGAAGGGGGCACGCTGGGGGGGCTCAAATTTTGGGCTCAGCATAAGAACACAGTCGTATAGTATATCCAAAACGATAACCTATAGGTTTCGTGAGCTTAAAAATTTTCGAGAATTTCCTCATTTTTATCCCCTATCCCCCCAAATCAAAATGGCGGCACAACCTGCCAAACGAAGTAGACAATTGAAATTTGGTGAAATTATAGCTTTTGGTCCCTAACCGACGGGAAAATTCCAAGATGTTCAAATTTTTCACTTTTTACCCCCCAAAGATATCGAAATATGGAGGCAATTTTAATGACTGTGCAGACATTCCTTTTGAGCTAATTTTTGGCTAAACGGTAAGTCGTATCACAAAACGGATGGCACAATGTCGCTTCAATTCGGAGTGATCTACAACTTTGGTCCAGTGACATTTTGTCGTATCTCTCTCCCTTATACGTTAAATTTGGCCGTATTTCTGGATTGTTCGTAAATTTGGTGATTTGTACAAGTATATTTCATTGTTTGACACACTTATAAGAATGATAGGATCATCACGTTGTGTGCACACATTGGCACGATTAAGGGACATATGTGTACCAAATTTCATGATTCTAGCTTATACATAAGTAGGCAAAAAGTAATGTAAAATGTTAAAAATGCACCCAAATTTCACCCTATTCAAAATTTGATCTCAATTTACCCCCTTAATATTGGAGATACGAGGAAATGTTTTTTGAAACAAACATGTAGAGCAATAAATGAGGCGTCTGATGGCGCAAACCGTTTCTTAATATCATAAACTCTTTAGGAGATATGAATCTCGAAGTGGAAGTCTGCACTTTTCAACGTGCTCATGCTTATCTGTCATCTATCTATATATATATAAAATCAAGTCGGGCTGGAGCGATGTATATATAAATATTAAAAAAAAAAAAGACGTGAATTAATGAGGCACTTCCAGAAATCTCAGAAATTTGAAACTTGGTACGGAGGAAACTGATGCCCCCAGGATCCCTAGAAAAATCGGAAATTCTCAAAATTCCCTGAAGGGGGCACGCTGGGGGGGCTCAAATTTTGGGCTCAGCATAAGAACACAGTCGTATAGTATATCCAAAACGATAACCTATAGGTTTCGTGGGCTTAAAAATTTTCGAGAATTTCCTCATTTTTATCCCCTATCCGCCCAAATCAAAATGGCGGCACAACCTGCCAGACGAAGTAGACAATTGAAATTATATATAAAAGCAAGTCGGGCTGGAGCGATGTATATATAAATATTTAAAAATGAAAAAAGACGTGAATTAATGAGGCACTTCCAGAAATCTCAGAAATTTGAAACTTGGTACGGAGGAAACTGATGCCCCCGGGATCCCTAGAAAAATCGGAAATTCTCAAAATTCCCTGAAGGGGGCACGCTGGGGGGGCTCAAATTTTGGGCTCAGCATAAGAACACAGTCGTATAGTATATCCAAAACGATAACCTATAGGTTTCGTGGGCTTAAAAATTTTCGAGAATTTCCTCATTTTTATCCCCTATCCCCCCAAATCAAAATGGCGGCACAACCTGCCAGACGAAGTAGACAATTGAAATTTGGTGAAATTATAGCTTTTGGTCCCTAACCGACGGGAAAATTCCAAGATGTTCAAATTTTTTACTTTTTACCCCCCAAAGATATCGAAATATGGAGGCAATTTTAATGACTGTGCAGACATTCATTTTGAGCTATTTTTTGGCTAAACGGTAAGTCGTATCACAAAACGGATGGCACAACGTCGCTTCAATTCGGAGTGATCTACAACTTTGGTCCAGTGACATTTTGTCGTATCTCTCTCCCTTATACGTTAAATTTGGCCGTATTTCTGGATTGTTCGTAAATTTGGTGATTTTTACAAGTATATTTCATTGTTTGACACACTTATAAGAATGATAGGATCATCACGTTGTATGCGCACATTGGCACGATTAAGGGACATATGTGTACCAAATTTCATGATTCTAGCTTATACATAAGTAGGCAAAAAGTAATGTAAAATTTTAAAAATGCACCCAAATTTCACCCTATTCAAAATTTGATCTCAATTTACCCCCTTAATATGGGAGATACGAGGAAATGGTTTAGAAACAAACATGTAGAGCGATAAATGAGGCGTCTGATGGTGCAAACCGTTTCTTAATATCATAAACCGTTTAGGAGATATGAATCTCGAAGTGGAAGTCTGCACTTTTCAACGTGCTCATGCTTACCTGTCATCTATATATATATATAAAAGCAAGTCGGGCTGGAGCGATGTATATATAAATATTTAAAAATGAAAAAAGACGTGAATTAATGAGGCACTTCCAGAAATCTCAGAAATTTGAAACTTGGTACGGAGGAAACTGATGCCCCCAGGATCCCTAGAAAAATCGGAAATTCTCAAAATTCCCTGAAGGGGGCACGCTGGGGGGGCTCAAATTTTGGGCTCAGGATAAGAACACAGTCGTATAGTATATCCAAAACGATAACCTATAGGTTTCGTGGGCTTAAAAATTTTCGAGAATTTCCTCATTTTTATCCCATATCCCCCCAAATCAAAATGGCGGCACAACCTGCCAGACGAAGTAGACAATTGAAATTTGGTGAAATTATAGCTTTTGGTCCCTAACCGACGGGAAAATTCCAAGATGTTCAAATTTTTCACTTTTTACCCCCCAAAGATATCGGAATATGGAGGCAATTTTAATGACTGTGCAGACATTCATTTTGAGCTATTTTTTGGCTAAACGGTAAGTCATATCACAAAACGGATGGCACAATGTCGCTTCAATTCGGAGTGATCTACAACTTTGGTCCTGTGACATTTTGTCGTATCTCTCTCCCTTATACGTTAAATTTGGCCGTATTTCTGGATTTGTCGTAAATTTGGTGATTTTTACAAGTATATTTCATTGTTTGACGCACTTATAAGAATGATAGGATCATCACGTTGTGTGCGCACATTGGCACGATTAAGGGACATATGTGTACCAAATTTCATGATTCTAGCTTATACATAAGTAGGCAAAAAGTAATGTAAAATTTTAAAAATGCACCCAAATTTCACCCTATTCAAACTTTGATCTCAATTTACCCCCTTAATATGGGAGATACGAGGAAATGGTTTAGAAACAAACATGTAGAGCGATAAATGAGGCGTCTGATGGCGTAAACCGTTTCTTAATATCATAAACCGTTTAGGAGATATGAATCTCGAAGTGGAAGTCTGCACTTTTCAACGTGCTCATGCTTATCCGTCATCTATATATATAAAAGCAAGTCGGGCTGGAGCGATGTATATATAAATATTTAAAAATGAAAAAAGACGTGAATTAATGAGGCACTTCGATTTGTCTTGCAGAAGGCAAGGGGTCATGCAGTTTTGTTCGAATGTCCCCTACTCTATTGAGTTTGGCTTTAGGCCAGTGTGCCCGCCATTATAAACAAATGTTCCAATCTAAAATTTGACTAGCATTAGGCATAGTGGCCTGCTATTTTCATGGAAACTCACTAATTCTGTGTGACTGGCAGTATGCTGGCTAGCAGCAGTAAAAAGGGACTGTCATTATAATGATAACTGCACAACTCAATTTTGACTGGTGGTAGGGAAGTTGCCTGGTATTATAACAAATACTCCTCAACTGTAACCTGTCTGAAAGTAGGAAATGGGTCTGCCATTGTAACTAAAACTCCCCAAATCGATTGTGACCGCGCAGTAGGCATTGGGGCCTGCAATTATAATGTAAACTTGCCAACTCGATTGTGAATGTCAGTAGGCAAGTGAGCCTGGCGTTATCATCACAACTCCGCAACCCTCACTTTACATTGGAAACAACGTATGTGGACCTCCCCATGCTATTTCTCGGATAAGGCTAAGAGACATGCAATTTTAAAACAATCTCATTTGCTGCACGCACAGTATTTACGTCGATATCCGTATACAATGTAGAATACCGTAGCGAAGCACGGGTACATTTGCTAGTTTTTAATAAATTACATGGGCATTCATTCGGGCAATTTTGGTTTCCTTCTGTGCAACCAGCCGTCAAAAGTATAACATTCAAATCTTACACTCGAACAACCAACGAGTTCATAAAAGTATGAAGGCTGTCACGGCCGGAGTCAATATGTTAAATGTCTTCCGGGTAATTCTGCCCTGGTCTACTTCGACGTTGCCACAGAAGATGACTAGCAGTAGTTCAAACGTCTGGTAGTAATGAGAGAAGTAGACCACGGCAGAATTACCCGGAAGACTTTTATCAAACCATCGAGTGTTAGTAAACTATACGTATGATGAGTTGATCTGGAGTAGGATGAGAGTATGTACGTGTCCATCGATTTTACTGGTGAAATATTCAAGATCTCTTATTTGGAATAATTTCTAAAATGTATTTATTGTTGACAAAGGAAGTAACCTGTGTTGTTCTTTTCGAAATCTCGTGTTAAAATTTTTATTTTCTCAAACATCATACATACATCTTTATTACAGACTAATATGCTTTTCAGCTTTAGTCTAGAGACCTCCTCATATCAACGAAACGCCTCCAAAAATATTTACTTGTATCAAGATCTGTTGCCTCGTTTAGTTCCATACCTCGTATTATAACACAATTTTTATCATTCCGCATCTCTTTCATCAAAATTCGCATAATTTTACATGTAAGATGTCATCGATAATTACATTGTTTAATTATCACAGTTCTTATCTTATCTCTTATCTTAATCTGTTTACCCTCCAGGGATGGTTATTCCCTCGGACTCAGCGAAGACTCCCACCTCTACCGCCTCAAGGGCAGTGCCCTGGAGCTGGAGACATTGGGTCGGGGATAAAACTGGGGAGAATGACCAGTACATCGCCCAGGTGGCCTCGCCTTCTCTGCTGAACAGGGGCATTGTTGGGAGATGGGAAAATTGGAAGGGATAGACAAGGAAGAGGGAAGGAAGCGACCGTGGTCTTAATTTAGGTACCATCCAGGCATTTGCTGGAGGAGAAGTGGGAAACCACCGAAAAAACTTCGAGGATGGCTGAGGAGGGAATCGAACACCCCTCTTCTCAGTTGACCTTCCGAGGCTGAGTAAACCCCGTTCCAGCCCTCGTACCACTTTTAAAATTTCGTGGCAGAGCCGGGAATCGAACCCGGGCCTCTTGGGGTGGCAGCTAATCACACTAACCACTACAGCACAGAGGCGTACAATTATCACAGTTAATAAAATAAAGTAGAAAACTGCCCGACATTCCACCATAGGTAGAAAACAATAGCTTTTGCAAAGTGGTTGCAAGGTCAGCGTTGAGGCAATCGGTTCAGAGGGTCCCGGGTTCAATCCCCGGATGGGTCGGGAAATTAATCGCGTCTGATTAATTCTTCTGGCTCTGGAACTGGGTGTTTTGTTTGGCCCAATACCTTTCTCTTAATATTCAGAAAACATACCATACTGCCGACCGCCACAGAAACGCGCACATAGGGTTGGCGTCACATGTGTGATATAGTTCCCACCTGCGACCCCATTATTGTGGGAAAAGTGGTCGAATAATAATAAAAAGAAGAAGAAGGAGAAGATGAAAGTTTCATTAAGATGAATTTACAGCGTTCGAGCAAAGTGGGGTTCAGCTTTATGAACTTTCTACGTCTTTCGGGCTTATCATGTGCCAAAATACTCTTTTTTTTAATTTATCCTACACACTCTTAACCCAATTTTCCAAAACTCCTATTCTTTATTTTTTTATCTTATGATAAAACCTAACCAAATCTTCACTGCTCAGTCCGAAGGTCTACATATTACGAGATGTGTTGTCCACACGACGAATCCTATAGGCTGTTATTCTTGGTTTTCTAGACCGGGGCCGCCACTCACCGTCAGATAGCTCCGCAAATGTAATCACGTAGGCTGAGTGGACCTCGAATCAGCCCTCAGATTCAGTTAAAAATCGCTGACCTGTCCTGGAATCGGATCCGGGGCCTGTAACCCATGGAGCTGCCTAAATCTTACCGTAGTGGCTGCATAACTCAGACATAGTTGTGTGCTTAGTTCTTTTAGAAAAACGTGAGTTAAATCCTTGTCAGGCAGTCGAGGAATTTGGGTACAAGGCATTCACTCCTGGGGAGGCACATAACTCTGGTGTTAGAATCGCCTACAACAGGTTAGTTCACTTGTACAAAGACATCCTGTCACTTCCACTCTTCCATGGGACTACATGACCTAGAAGGGAGGTGGTTTTTTTCTTTGCTGTATCTTTCTGTATATATCGTCCTTGCGCCTGCAAAAATCGCTATGTGAATTATTCTAGCTTAGAATTTTGGCGGGTAATATTCAGTACTGTGCGAATATTGTCAAGTATTTCTCACTCTTCGTAATATGGTGTCATTTTAGTGCAACGCAGGGGCTGCCTGACCGAGGCAGCAAAGGCGTGCTCGGTTCGCCCGGAAGAACGTGGGTCCGAATCCCCATCAGGAAGTCGTGAAATTTATGAAACGAGATTTCCATTTCCGGAGGTGCACATGGCCCTGAGGTGCACTCCAACCTACACCAAAAATGAGTACAACGTTCATTCCTGGGGGCAAAGGAGCCGGGCGTAGAGCTAACCACTCTACCCCATCAAGTGCCGAGGTTACGGATAGTGGAAGCCTTTACCTTCCACCCCTCCAAGGGCCTTCATGGCCTGTACGGAGATGACTTGGTTTTGCTTTTTTAACGCAATGCGCAACAAACTGTAAATTGTGGTATTAAGACATCTGAATTATTTAAGGTATGTGTAAATTTGTACATGAATGTGGTGTATTTACAATGCTAAGGTAATTGTAATAGGACCGCTCGATCTGCTGTAAGACGTAAGTTTGTGTAAAAATTTGAAATACTTAAGGTGTGTGAATTTGTATATTGTGATGCTGGATTTAGTGGTATTTCTTGCAATATTTTCTTTCCATGGAATTGCTTGTTGTACTCTTGTTGTTGTTGTTGTTGTTGTTGTTGTTATTATTGGGTTATGTTTTAAATTTACTTAATTATCGGGATATTTTCCGATTGCGATGTATTTAATAAACTTGTGCTGCGGGTATGTACACTGACTGACAGAGCAAATGCAACACCAAGAAGGAGTGGTTCGAAAGGGATGAAAGTTGGGGAAAAAACAGAGACGGCACGGACGAATAATTGATGTTTATTTCAAACCGATAGGCCTATGCAGGTTACACAATGCGCACGGCATCGACTCAGTAGGATGTAGGACCACCGCGAGCGGCGATGCACGCAGAAACACGTCGAGGTACAGAGTCAATAAGAGTGCGGATGGTGTCCTGAGGGATGGTTCTCCATTCTCTGTCAACCATTTGCCACAGTTGGTCGTCCGTACGAGGCTGGGGCAGAGTTTGCAAACGGCGTCCAATGAGATCCCACACGTGTTCGATTGCTGAGAGATCCGGAGAGTACGCTGGCCACGGAAGCATCTGTACACCTCGTAGAGCCTGTTGGGAGATGCGAGCAGTGTGTGGGCGGGCATTATCCTGCTGAAACAGAGCATTGGGCAGCCCCTGAAGGTACGGGAGTGCCACCGGCCGCAGCACATGCTGCACGTAGCGGTGGGCATTTAACGTGACTTGAATACGCACTAGAGGTGACGTGGAATCATACGCAATAGCGCCCCAAACCATGATGCCGCGTTGTCTAGCGGTAGGGCGCTCCACAGTTACTGCCGGATTTGACCTTTCTCCACGCCGACGCCACACTCGTCTGCGGTGACTATCACTGACAGAACAGAAGCGTGACTTATCGGAGAACACGACGTTCCGCCATTCCCTCATCCAAGTCGCTCTAGCCCGGCACCATGCCAGGCGTGCACGTCTATGCTGTGGAGTCATGGGTAGTCTTCTGAGCGGACGCCGGGAGTGCAGGCCTCCTTCAACCAATCGACGGGAAATTGTTCTGGTCGATATTGGAACAGCCAGAGTGTCTTACACATGCTGAAGAATGGCGGTTGACGTGGCGTGCGGGGCTGCCACCGCTTGGCGGCGGATGCGCCGATCCTCGCGTGCTGACGTCACTCGGGCTGTGCCTGGACCCCTCGCACGTGCCACATGTCCCTGCGCCAACCATCTTCGCCACAGGCGCTGCACCGTGGACACATCCCTATGGGTATCGGCTGCGATTTGACGAAGCGACCAACCTGCCCTTCTCAGCCCGATCACCATACCCCTCGTAAAGTCGTCTGTCTGCTGGAAATGCCTCCATTGACGGCGGCCTGGCATTCTTAGCTATACACGTGTCCTGTGGCACACGACAACACGTTCTACAATGACTGTCGGCTGAGAAATCACGGTACGAAGTGGGCCATTCGCCAACGCCGTGTCCCACTTATCGTTCGCTACGTGCGCAGCACAGCGGCGCATTTCACATCATGAGCATACCTCAGTGACGTCAGTCTACCCTGCAATTGGCATAAAGTTCTGACCATTCCTTCTTGGTGTTGCATTTGCTCTGTCAGTCAGTGTATTTCTCCAAAAACATTAACACTTGACGATTTCCGCAGGCGAAACGATGAAGCCCATTAATTTGATAGCTTTTATTTATTAGTAGTGTCTAAACTGCAATTATTGTTTGGGTTGGATTGAAAGAAGTATGTCAAGCTATGAATTATGGTTGTTGTTGTTGTTGTTGTTTGAGTCATCAGCCCGTAGACTGGTTTGCTGCAGACCTCCATGCCCCCCTCTCCTGTGCTAACCTTCTCATTTCGACGTAACTATTGCATCCTACATCTGCTCTAATCTGCTTGTCATATTCATACCTTGGTCTACCCCTACCGTTCTTACCGCCTACACTTCTTTCAAAAACCAACGGAACAAGTCTTGGGTTTCTTGTGTCCTATCATTATATCCATCCTTCTCGTCAAATTTAGCCAAAATCCTTTCACCGATTCGATTCAGTAACTCTTCATTCGTGATTCGATCTTTCCATCTCACCTTCAGCATTCTTCTGTAACACCACATTTCGAAAGCTTCTATTCTCTTTCTTTCCGAGCTAAATATGATTGCTTCACGAGCTTCTACACTTCTTCTGAAGCCAAATTGATCTTCTCCCAACTCAGCTTCAACTTGTCTTTCCATTCTTCTGTAAATAATATGTGTTAAAATTTTGCACGCATGAGATACTAAACTAACGGTGCTGTAGTTTTCACACCTGACAGCACCGGCTTTCTTGGGAATAGGTATAACAACATTCTGCCGAAAATCGGATGGCACTTCTCCTGTCTCATACATCTTACACACTAAATGCTGGTTTCTCCTAAAGCAGTCAGTAAATCGGAGGGAATGTCATCAATTCCAGGTGCCTTCTTCCTATTTAGGTTTCTCATAGCTCTGTCAAACTCTGACCTCAAAATTAGGTCTCCCATTTCATCAGCATCAACAGCCACTTCATGTTCCAGAACCAAATCATCTACATATTTACCTTGATACAAATGTTGGACACCATATTTCATTGGAGATAGGACTTATGAGATACTTCTCTTCTTCTTCTTCTTCTTTCTTCTTCCTCTTCTTCTTCTTCTTCTTCTATCGCTTTTCCCACATCTGTGGAGTTGCGGGTGCGAACTGTGTCACACGTATGTGTATTTGGCCCTGTTTTACGGCCGGATGCCATTCATGACAAGAACTCTGTGTTGAGTGATGTAAGCACTGTTGCGTATGTGTGTGGTGATTGGTAGTATGGTGTGTTGTCTGTATACGAAGAGGAGAGTGTTGGGACAAACCCAAACACCCAATCCTCGAGTCAGATGAATCAATCAGAAGCGAATAAAATCTCCGGCCAGGCTGGAAATCGAACACGGGACCCTCTGAAACGAAGGCCTCAACGCTGGCCATGCAACGAAGGAGTGGGAACGGAGATGTGTGATATGATTCTGAGAAAATAATTCCCTGACAGGAAGCAAATCCCGAGTAATGCATATGTGGGTTTTGAAAAAAGTTCAATTTCCTGTAGTTCTTATCTGTATATTTATATACTAGCAGTTACCCTCGGCGTCGCTCGCGCGGATTTCATAATTTGTTAAAATTAATCGTTCCTCAATACTGTACTAAGACATTATCGGAAAATCAATAAAGTATAAAAGCTCACCGAAAAATTGAGTTTCATTTATGCCAGAAACTCCTTGTAACCCCATTTGTGGTATTCCCTTTTGGGACTAAGATGACCATGCGACATAGAACTGTACATGCGAGAAACGATCTTCTCTCAACTCTTAAATTAAAAAAAAACACGTTTCTTTCTTTTTAAAAGAGTACCCAAATACCTATTACCACGTCTGTAACATCTTCAGTTTGTGAGATATAAGTATCCACGTAAAAAGTATTCAACCTCTTTTATCTGTCCTTCTCTAAAACTCACCCCACCTAAGTTGACTTTCTGAAAACGCCTGTAACATATTTAGTTTGTTTAGATATAAGAATCCTCATACAAATAATTAAACTATTTAATTCTTTTACCCCCTTTAGTAATTTTCTCAGAACTAAAATAACACGCGTTTCTTTATTTTAAAGGAGATTCCGAATAACAATATCATGTCCGTAACATCTTTAGTTTTGGAGATATAAGTTCCCTCATACATAGAAAACAATTACTTTTTAAATACATTCAGACCCCCCCCCCCTTATGTGGATTTTCAGAAAACAAAAGAATATGGGTTTCTTTACTTTGAAAGAATATTCCAAATACAATGTTGGTGTCTATAACACCTTCAGATTTTGCTATATATGTATCCTCATTAAAAAATCAACTCATTTTTCATCTCCCAACCCCCATTACGTTGGTTCCCGTTCCCCCTAAAACGGTGTGTTTCTTTATTTTTACAACTAAATTCTAAATATCAATTTTCACGTCCGTAACGTTTAGCTTTTGATATATAAGTATCGCTACAAAAAGAATTCAATTTAGTTCACTTCTTTTCAACCTCACCCCTTTAAAACCTGTAGACAAAAATATATTAATGTAGGATAAACCAACAATCTCTAAAATCAAGTCCAAAGTGAATTTTTCGAAAACCAAATAATGTGTTTCTTTACTTATAACGGAGCTTCCAAATATCAATTATCACGACTGTAACATCTTCTGAGATATATGCATCCTCATAAAAGTAATTCATCTCCTTTTTCACCTCCCCCCCCCCTCAAGTTGATTTTTTCTATAAATGCGTGTTTCTTTATTTCTAAAGGAGATACAAGTATCCTCATACAAGTAATTCAACTAATTTTTCAATTATTTCACCCCCACCCTAAGTGTATTTGAAATGTTCTTTATTTTTAAAGAAGATTCCAAATGCCAATTTTCATGTTTGCAACGTCTTCAGTTTTTGAGATATAAGTATCCTCATACACATAATTCAACTAATTTCTCAATTTTTCAGCCTCACCCCGCCTAGGTGGATTTTTCTCAACATACGTTTGTATTTTTAAAAGAGAGTCCAAATACCAATTTTCACCTCTGTAACATCTTCAGTTTTTGAGATATCACTATTCTAATAAACAGAATTCAATCCCCTTTTCAGTCCTTTTCAACCCCCTCCCCCTAAGTGTTTTTGTAAACAAAATACATGTTTCTTTATTTTTAAAACAGATTAAAAACACCAATTTTCACGTCTGAAACATGTTAATTATATGAGATGTTCTGTACATTTCTCATTTTAAAAATTCACCCCCTTTTCAATTTCTCTTAAGTGGATATACAGAAAACAAATTATCTATGCTTCTTTATTTTTACAGGATATTCCAATTGCCATTTAACAATTTACGTTTCTGAGACATGCTGTAGATATAATCTTTTTAAAAATTCACCCCTTTGTCACTCCTGTTCGCCCCCGATTAATTGGATTTTCCTAAAACAAAAAAATACGTGTTTCTTTATTTTTAAAGGAGATTCCAAGTACCAAATGTCTGTAACATCTCCATTTTTTTAGATATAAGTAACCTTATAAAAGATATTCAACCTCTTTTGCCCTTTTTGCACTCTTCTTAAGGGGATTTTCTAAACACAAAATTCGTGTTTCTTTATTTTTAAAGGAGATTCAAAATACCAATTTTTACGTCTGATATGTTATTATATGTATATTTATATAGATAATAACATGTCCTGACTGACTGACTGACTGACTGACTGACTGACTGACTGATTGACTGACAGGTTCATCATCGCCGAACCAAAACTACTGGACATAAAGAAATGAAATTTTGGGGATGCATTAATATCAGAGTGTTGGTGCTCATTAAGGGAGAATTTTTTGATATTCCGTCGCTAAGGGGGTGAAACGGTGCTTGAATTGTTTAAATGAGCATACCTATATCTCAAACATTTAAACGTTTACAAACCTAAAAATTGGTATTTGTAATCTCCTTTAAAAATAAAGAAACAAGTATTTTTTCTGTTTTCGTAAATTCCCGTTAAGGGCGGTGAAAAAAGGTGAAAAAATGGTTGAATATCTTTTATGAGGATACTTACATCTCAAAAACTGAAGATGTTACAGACATGAAAATTGGTATTAGGAATGTCCTTTAAAAATAAAGAAAAACCTACTTTGGGGGGGGGGTGAGGGGTGGGGGTTGGAATCAACTTCACGGAGGTGTGGAGGAAAATGAGTTGAATTCTTTTTATGAGAATACTTATATCTCAAAGCTGAAAATGTTTTTTGTTTTTGTTTTTTGCTAGTTGCTTTATGTCTCACCGACACAGATAGGTCTTATGGCGACGATGGGACAGGAAAGGTGGGGCTCGAACCCACTATCTCCCGAACACTGGATACTGTCCGCGCTTAAGCGACTGCAGCTCTCGAGCTCGGTGCTGAAGATGTTACAGATGTGAACATTTGTATTTGTAATCTTCTTTCAAGATATGGGAACACGTATTCTTTTGTTTTCGGAAATTCCACTTAAAGTGGGAGATGAATGAGTGGTCCGCAGCTGTGAGATTGCATCCCGGAGATAGTGGGTTCGAATCCCACTGTCGGCAGCCCTGAAGATAGTTTTCCATGGTTTCGCATTTTCACACCAGGCAAATGCTGGGGCTGTACAAGGCCACGGCCGGTTCCTTCCAACTCCTAGCCCCTATACCATCGTCGCCATAAGACCTATCTGTGTCGGTGCGACGTAAAACCATTAGCAAAAAAAAAAGAAAAGATGTTACAGACGTGAAAATTGGTATTTATAATCTCCTTTAAAAATAAAGAAACGCGTCTTATTTTGTTTTCGGAAAACCCACTTAAGGGGGTGAATGAATAGAAAAATTAGTTGAATTATTTGTATGAGGATACTTACATCTCTAACAGCTAAAGATGTTATAGACGTGAAAATTGGTATTGGACTCTCATTTAAAAGTAAAGAAACACATATTTTTGTTTTCGGAAAATCGGCCTACGAGTGGGGGGGGGATAAGTAAAGATGGTTTTTGTTTTCGGAAAATAAGCTTAAGGGACTGAAAAGTATTAAAAAAGAGGTGAATATTTAAAATAAGTACTGGTATATCTACAGTAATGTCAAAATCTTAACATGTTACAGACATGAAACTTGGTATATGCAAAGTCACTTATACAGGAACACGTATGTTTTTTGTTTTCGGAAAAGGCATTTAACGAGGGCGAAAAAGTGGAAAAGGAGTTGGATTTTTTAATCAGGATGCTTTTATCAAGATGTTACAGACGTGAAAACTGGCATTTGTAATCTCGCTTAAAAATAAACATGTAGCCTATATTTCGTTTTTGGAAAATCCACTTAGGTCTGGGTGGGGGAAGGACTAATAAAAGGGTTGAATTTCTTTTATGGGGATACTTATATCTCAAAACCTGAAGATGTTACAGACGTGGTAATAGTTATTTGGAATCGCCTTTAAAAATAAACATGTTTTTTTCGACTTGAGAGAATACTGTTTCTCACATGTACAGTTCTATGTCGCATGGTCATCTTAGCCCCAAAAGACAATACCACAAACGTGGTTTATAAAGAGTTTCAGGGGTAAATTAAACTCAATTTTTCGGTGAGTTTTTATACTTTAGAGATTTTTACATAATGTCTTAGTACAGTACCGAGGAAAGATTACTTTTATCAAATTACGAAATCCACTCGAGCGAAGCCGCTGGTAACTTCTTAGTCTCACAAAAAATTGGCGGACACGTAGCTGTGAAAACATTATCAACGTTCACGTAAAACCTTGTTCTGCTATTCTTTCGCAACTGCCTGTGCTTGGATTAGAATTTAATCTACTGGAACAAGCGCTACCTCCACACTTAAGAGGAATTTGATAGATGATTTTGACTTATCACGCTCATGAAACCAATATGAAAACTGCGATATCGACGTACAGTTGTTATTGTTCAATTTACTCACGAAATGTGAGGGGTGTGGTGAGGTAAGGAAGTTCAAGGTGGTCAGATCTGGCTGCTCACAACGACGAAACAAGCAACGGTATTTCCTTAAAGCTATGACAAGAGGAAGGATGACAGAACAGAGTGATTGATATAAAGCTGCAACCCCTTCGCTCGGAACAGCTATTGTTTATTTTACAGCCCTCATGGAATCGAAGAGTCCACTATCTGTCCTCTTCTTCGCAGGTCAAGCAATAGGGCCATAAAGCCATTCGAAAAAGAAGTTCTGAAAAAAGGGTTAGAGTCAGCTAAAGGGTTGTCCTTGAAATGATGTAAGGGGTTGACGACCAACCAGCCTTGACTTAATGTTTTTTGGCAGGCCTGTCTCAGACAACTGCTAAACATGTTTTTCCGATCTACTAAGATAGTTCCCTATCTCACCGACAAGTTTTCGTGCTAAGGTAATGCTTACGAAGGGTTCTGCCAGGATATTATTGTTACAAAGTTTGAGAAATTGTGGAACAGAGTACTGTATTAATAACCTGATGATATGTGGTACCCATTTTAATAACTAAATAAGCTCGATAAACCTGAAAATTATATGCAAAATGATCATACTTGTACGAATTCCACAAACTTTCAGCTCTATTAATATTAATGATATGACTGCCAATTTTGATTTGGAAACCTTGCGCTTTTCTGAGTGTAGTATAACAGTAAATTGTATTCTTAACATGCAGTACAGAATGTAGTGGAATGAATTTCAAGAGTTCAGCTACTGTGGATCAATTAAAGTGTCCACGTAATCCTTATTTTGTAGTTGACACTGTGACCACATCCTATTCACCATCTTCTATCTTAGAACCCTTAAAATTCGATTTTAATTATGTCACCTCAGTGTTGCCTCTCTTTCTCTTACCCTTCATGGCTACATTCATTGCTTTCGTAGGAAAACTACTACTTTCCTTTCCTCTCACGATTTAATATTGAACCTGTTTCAAATACACATTTTCATCCAATATCATCGATAAAATAATAATAATAATAGTCTAACAATAATAATAATAATAATAATAATAATAATAATAATAATAATAATAATAATAATAATAATAATGTGGCCGATGACCTCCGATGTTAGGCCCCTTAAAACAACAAGCATAATCATCATCATCAATAATAATAATAATAATAATAATAATAATAATAATAATAATAATAATAATAATAATAATAATAGTCCGCCTCTGTGGTGTAGTGGAAAGTATGATTACTGCCAATCCGGGAGGCCCGGGTTCGATTCCCGGCTCTGCCAAGAAATTTGAAAAGTGGTACGAGGGCTGGAATTAGGTCCACTCAGCCTCGGGAGGTCTACTGAGGGGGGATCGATTCCCTCCTCAGGCATCCTCGAAGTTGTTTCCCGCGATTTCCAATTGTTTTTACGTAAATACCGGGAAGGTACCTAACTGAAGGCCACGGCCAATTACTTCCCTCTTCCTTGTCTATCCCTTCCGATATTCCCATCCCCTCACAAGGCCCCTGTTCATCATAGCAGGTGAGGCCGCCTGGGCGAGGTAATGGTCCTCCTCCAAAGTTGTATCCCCCGACCCACAGTCTCACGCTCCAGGACACTGTCCCTGAGGTGGTGGAGGTGAGATCCCTCGCTGAATCTGAGAGAAAAACCAACCCTTGGTGGTAAAGAATTGAATAATAATAATAATAATAATAATAATAATAATAATAATAATAATAATAATAATAATAATAATAATAATAATAAATTGCGTAACTTATGCCAACTACTACGAGCAGATATTTTGATACGAAGTTATTTAGATTGCCCGAGTGTCAATTTATAACGATCTATTTTACCCATTATGATGACCAAGAAACTCTCTCCTGGGTGGTCTGTCGCTGCCTGTTTTACTGTACGACATCGAATGTCGAATAAGACTGCTTCTACCGTTCAAGAATCCGACTAATTCTGCCGGGCACCGAGCTCGATAACTGCAGTCACTTAAGTGCGGCTAGTATCCAGTATTCGTGTGATAGTGGGTTTGAACCCCACTGTTGGCAGCCGTGAAGATGGTTTTCCGTGGTTTCCCATTTTTACACCAGGCAAATGCTCAGGCTGTACCTAACTAAGGCCACGGGCGTTTCCTTCCCATTCCTAAGCCTTTCCTGTTCCATTGTCGCCATATATCTGTGTCGGTGCGACGTAAAACAAATAGCAAAATAAAATCTGCCAGGTTTGAAACACTGACATACAGAGGAAGCCCAAAGCATCCATGATCTCATCATTATGAAAATCCTGTTCCCATGAAAGGTATTACCTCACCTATGTTCATTATTCGTTAAGCCTAGATCTATCTTTAGTAAAATATATTGTATACTGAGTACTACCATATATGCATATCGTCGCTACCGGGACAAAACCTAGTATGTGAAATATTTTAGCTTAGAACTTTGCCAGTAATGTTCTGTCATCTAAGGTACAATATTGTGTGAATGTCGTCAAGGCATTCTCGCTCTTCGTAATGATGTGCTGCGGGTCAGTATATCTCCAAAAATATTATCACATAGGAGGTTTTGTCCCGGCAGCGACGATATGTTTTTATCACCGGTGTTTGCTTTATTACGTCGGTGGGACAGGGTTGTTTTTAAAAATGTATTTTAGACCTCAAGTAACGTATGTTTGGAGTGCTGAAGTTCATTATTATTACTATTATTATTATTATTATTATTATTATTATTATTATTATTATTATTATTTGCGGTCGCAGATATTACTTTAAATGTAAGAAACTTGCAAATATATTCAATTATTAATACGTTATTTGACACGCATATTTCTTATACCAATTAAGAAAAATTCATATTTATTTTCTTTTTTCTTTTTCCTTTTCTTCTCTTTTCTTTTCTTTTGCTATTTGTTTAACATCGCACTATCACATCGAAGGTTTTCGTCGAATGAAGTTTGGGAAAGGGCGAGGATTGGGTAGGTAGTTCCGTCGCCTTAATTAAAGTAGCCTACAGCTCAATTATTTACTTGGTATGAAAATGGGAAACCACGGAAAAGTATTTTTAGGGCTGCCGACGGTTGGATTCGAACCCACTCTCTCCCAAATGCAAGCTCATAGCTGCGTGATCCTATCTGCGTGGCCATCTCGCTCGGTACAAGAAGGTGAAATGTTCAAGAAAGGTGGAGAATGTCCGGTAACCTCTCCTCCAACTTTCACACGCCGTTTGCTTCTAATAAGTACTAGAATAAATTCATGTGTCTTTCATGTATCTCTTATAACTTCCTCGTTGGATTTGAATAAGGTATCAGCTACGCTAGCTACAGAATTCTTCATCTTTTCACTAGAATGCCTCTTCATTGGCTGTGTTTTCTCTGTGACATCTGATGCTGGAATCAGCAGGGTATCAGCCGGGCTGAGTGGCTCTGACGGTTGAGGCGCTGGCCTTCTGACCCCCAACTTGGCAATTTCGATCCTGGCTCAGTCCGGTGGTATTTGAAGGTGCTCAAATACGTCATTTCCGTGTTGGTAGATTTACTGGCACGTAAAAAAAACTCCTGCGGGACTAAGTTACGCCACCTCGGTGACTCCGAAAACATTAAAGTCGTTAGTGGGAAGTAAAGCCAATAACATTATTATTATTATTATTATTATTATTATTATTATTATTATTATTATTATTATTATTATTATCATATCTTGTCTTAATCTGTTTACCCTCCAGGGTTGGCTTTTCCCTCGGACTCAGTGAGGGATCCCACCTCTACCACCTCAAGGGCAGTGTCCTGGAGCTTCAGACTTTGAGTCAGGGACACAACTGGGGAGAATGACCAGTACCTCGCCCAGGCGGCTTCACCTGCTATGCTGAGCAGGGGCCTTGTGGAGGGATAGGAAGATTGGATCGGACAGGCAAGGAAGAGGGAAGGAAGCGGCCGTGGCCTTAAGTGAGGTACCATCCCGGCATTTGGTTGGAGGAGAAGTGGGAAACCACGGAAAACCACTTCCAGGATGGCTGAGGTGGGAATCGAACCCACCTCCACTGAGTTGACCTTCCGAGGCTGAGTGGACCACGTTCCAGCCCTCGTGCCACTTTTCAAATTTCGTGGCAGAGCCGGGAATCGAACCCGGACCTCCGGGGGTGGCAGCTAATCACGCTCACCACTACACCACAGAGGCGGACATTATTATTATTATTATTATTATTATTATTATTATTATTATTATTATTATTATTATTATTATTATTATTATTATTATTATTATTATTATTATTATTGGCTATCAAGCAA
The DNA here is from genome assembly GCF_040414725.1 of Anabrus simplex. Taxonomy (NCBI): domain Eukaryota; kingdom Metazoa; phylum Arthropoda; class Insecta; order Orthoptera; family Tettigoniidae; genus Anabrus; species Anabrus simplex. Next base: position 207,155,502 of record NC_090265.1, read on the forward strand.
ACTTCAGGGTGAAATATTATAAAACAAATAAAATAACAAACAAACAAACAAACAAACAAACAAACAAACATAAATACAGCTGGCCTAGTATCTCAGACGTTAGAAGCGCTGACCTTCTGAGCCTAAGATAGTAGGTTCGATACCGGTTCAATGCATCTGATTTATGACAGTCACCCAGATGGCAGCTTCCCCGTCAATACCTTACCCAGTATTTTCTTCAATTATTTCAAAGAACTTGGAAATTTATATAACATTTCCCTCGATGAAATCAATTCATCTTCCTGTAAATGAACATTTTCCCCAATTAGTCCTCTTGAATTCCAACTTGTTCTTATTACGTTCTTTCCTACTTTTAGAAGTGCAACTCAAGCTTGTTCGTCTAATGAAATAGTTTCAAGTCATCTCTCCACTGTTAGCTTGGAACATCCCGGTTAGTCGAACAGCTCATCTCCTTACTTCCATACCTTCTTAGCCCGAAGTTTGAAACAATTTCGTAACACTATTGATTTGTCGGAAATCCCCCATATGCCGGGTTGTGTTCCTCTGAATCTTTTCCAATTCTCGTATCATGTACTTCTAATGTGGGATCATACACCAAAACCATACTCTAGTTGTGCTCTTACCAAAGCCTTGCACTCCCTTTCCTCTACGTCCTTACCACATCCCCTAAATACACTCGTAACGTTATGAGGAGATCTGTAACCATTATTTACAATCCAATGTATGTGATTATGGCAATGAAGATCTTTCCTTATATTAATACCTAGGTACTTAGTGATCGCCATGTTATACTTTCACCCCATGAACACAGGAACTAAAACTGCTGAAACTTACAACCTGACTTTTCATCCCGTTTTATATGATACCAGTGTCTGCTGTCCATCTCACAACATTGTCGAGCTCCGGTGTATTTGAGGGTGATCAAATACGTCAGCATAATAGGCCTGCAGATAGATTACTGGCACGTGAGTGAACTCCGGTCGGACAAATTCCCTGCTCCTCGACGTCTCCGGGAAACCGCAGAATTTGGCAACATGACGTGAAGCCAATAACATTATTATTATTATTATTATTATTATTATTATTATTATTATTATTATTATTATTATTATTATTATTATTATTATTATTATTATTATTATTATTATTATCCAACTCCTTCAATGAAAGCTGAGCATTGAGGCACTTAGTTCAAAGGGGTCCGAGTTCGTTTCTCGGCTGGGTAGGCAATGTTATCCCCATTTGATTGAGGACTGCTCGTATACACACCACTCTACCAACCATCACAGAAAAACGCAATAGTGTGATCAGCTGACTAGTCAGCGTTTGGGTCTTCGGTTCAGAGGATTCTGTATTCGAATCACGACCGGATCGGGGATTTCAATCGTGCTTGGTTAATTCATCTGACTCGAGAAGGAGGTGTTTGTATTTGTCCCAACACACTCCTCTTCATTCTTACACAACACACCCCATTACACTATTAAACACCACAAAAACACGCAATGTAAATACTCCCTAAAATTCATCTTCTCACTTAGGTTTGGCGTCAGGAAGTGTGTCCGATCGTAGATTAAGAGTCGAATCCACATGTGCAACACACCCGCCATGGTGTGAGATAGGTGGTGCAAGAATAAGAAGAACCAGAATAAGAAAAATATCATCATTATCACCATCCAAGTTCATTAACTTCTTTCACTACGTTAGCTTTACTACTACTTTGTTCATTTCACTCGCTGTCGAGTATACAATACAATATGATGACACGCAAATGATGAAGATGTAAGTCTAGTAATATGATCAGCTTTTGAAAGTTCGTTACTAGCAACTAACAACAGCTGAATCTCGTACTGATTTCACTTGCTGGTAACAAACTCAAAAATTTGATCCTTCCTGTCTCTCAGCTCTTGCGCAATTCCTGCTACTTAAGTTATTACTTCAGTCGTGCTAGATTCCTGATGACTTCCATCGTTCTAAGTTCTCTTTAGCAGATACCTGTATTATTTGAGGATGAGAAACTCTTCATCTTCTACACTGTGACGGGTTGATGTTCCGTCGGTTTGTATCTTAACACTTAAATCAACAATTGCCACAACTTCTATCGCAATTTCTTTTTATTCCTTGCATCTCAATTTCTGTTTTTTCTCATAATCTATCCTTACTAATACAAGAATCGTTTATGAAATATCAGTGAAATTTAAAATTAATATTTTGTCTCATTGCTGATTTACCGAGCAAGTTGGCACAAATGTAGGCTACTCTAATGGTCATTTTCGTTCGTTCGTTCGTTCGTTCGTTCGTAATCAGATTACACTCCAGGGTCGGTTTTTCCCTCGGACTCAGCGAGGGATCACACCTCTACCGCCTCAAGGGCAGTGTCCTTGAGCTTCAGACTCTGGGTCGGGGGATACAACTGGGGAAGATGACCAGTATGTCGCCCAGGCTGCCTCACTGCTATGCTGAACAGGGGCCTTGTTGGGGATGGGAAGAATGGAAGGGATAGACAAGGAAGGGGGAAGGAAGCGGCCGTGGCCTTAAGTTAGGTACCATCCCGGCATTTGCCTAGAGGAGAAGTGGGAAACCACGGAAAACCACTTCCAGGATGGCTGATGTGGGAAGAGAACCCCCATCTACTCTGTTGACCTCCCGAGGTTGAGTGGACCCCATTCCAGCCCTCGTATCACTTTTCAAATTTCGTGGCAGAGCCGGGAATCGAATCGAATCGAAGTAGGGGCTGCCTGATCGAGGCGGTGAAGGCGTGCTCGGTTCGCCCGGAAGGACGTGGGTTCGAATCCCCGTCAGGAAGTCGTAAAATTTAAGAAACGAGATTTCCACTTCCGGAGGTGCATATGGCCCTGAGGTTCATTCAGCCTACACCAAAAATGAGTACCAGGTTAATTCCTGGGGGCAATGGCGGTCGGGCTTAAAGCTAACCACTCTACACCATCACGTGCCGAGGTTAACATTGGTGGAAGCCTTTACCTTCCACTCCTCCAAGGGCCTTCATGGAGGTGACTTTGCTTTGCTTATGTACAGAAGTTCGGAAAATCATGCTCAAATCTTTTGTCTGCAGTTAACGCGGAAAACAAGTGTAAGGCAAGCTAAAAACAATTTTGTGGATATGAAAACTAATAGATTGGGAATTGTGGCGTAATAATAATAACAATAATAATAATATGACATGCTTTACGTCCCATTACTACCTTTCCGGTCTTAGGGGCGCCTAGATGAAGGAATTTTGTTCCGTAGGAGTTCTCTTACGTGTCAGTAAATTTACCGACACGAGGCTGACGTATCTGAGCACCTTCAAATACCACCGGACAGAGCCAGGATCGAACGTACCAAGTTGAAGTCAGGAGGCCAGAGCCTCAACCGTCTGAGCCACTCAACCCGGCATAAGGAGAAAAATTTTTGTGCTAGGAGAATGAATGATGTAGCTGGAAATGAAAATAAGAAAATAAAGTTTCTTACACGCATTCCTACTTCGGTTATTTGTTCAACGTAATGAACTGTGTATTTTATGTTCCGCTGAATGGGCTAGGCAGACGGAAAAGTTTCGCTATTGGAACAAGGCATTCCGTCCTTTAGAGGGTAAATATACATAGGTAAGTGAATTTTTATTGATATCCTGTGGTAATCCAATAATTAATGTAGTGAAAGTTCTCATTACGTGAATTTACTAGACTTCACAAACGTAGATAGCATGGTATTTGATTTAGAAATCATTACGTTTGCATAGATTTCCATGTCTGTAAACAAATCTAACTTTATCTTGGCATAGGTAAAATTAGGATCAATAGAACATACTAGCTCGCGGACCTTTCTAGAATTTAGAGTTTGGGGATAACTTGGGTCTGTGCTTTTCGATACAATCACAAAAGATATTCTCTAAAGAATATTTCCTCTGTAAAGTATTTATTCGTGAGAAATGTATAATTGACGCCAGGGCCCAGCGGTTGAGAAACACAGTTCTAGACAACGTGGGTGCTAAATCAGGAGAAGATTGTCTTGGAACTCTCAGGTAACAACGTAGCAACACACATGTTAGTGAATAGGACCGGACATTGTCATGTAACTATATGAAACTTGTTCACGTCAACGTGTATTATATCAATGGCTTACTTCTAAAACCTCGTATGTCTCCATGGTCTTCCTACCCATTATATTCCTTAAGGCTGGTCACGCCTCCCAGCCATATATGGATATGCAGTCCATCAGAACAATTTTCATTGTGTTCATTTCCCTATACTAATGTGTAATGGGAAATGGACCTTATCATAATGTATTGTAGGGATGTTGTTTGCATAACGTATTTTTGCACTCCTACAGCGTAATGTATTTAAGGTTCATTTTACTTTGAAAATTAGCATAGGAGAGTGAATAAAATGGAAATTGGTCTGATGGGCTGCCTATCAATATGTGACTGGGAGGCGTGACCACTCTTGAGGAAAATAATCGATAAGAAGAGCATTGTGAGATACGAGGTTTTAGAGGTAAGCCGTCGATATGTATAGGCCTATAGTAACTTATCTGTCCAGGTACTTGAAGAGTGAAAGGTTGTTAGAATGTTCGGAATAGACAACTGCCCTTTTTCATGACGAAATGGACTATACCGGGGTTTAATATGGTTGTTTGAAATAAAAATGTTACCTATTCAAAATATATGACTTTCCATTACCCAGTTTGAAGATGATGTAGTGCAGGCTCCGATTCTAGATTTATAAAGAGTTGTTGTGAATATACTTGATTATATCACGTCGTTATTAAGGCAATTTAATAGGAAGCTATGATTGCTTCATTGTCGTACAGTTCTGAAACTGATTATAAATCTGCGCCTGAAAACAAAATTGATAAACAGGTATGATGTTGCCAGTACGATCAGTTCTGTCTCAGTTTGAAGTACATGGAAGTATTTAAGTCATAACTTTAGTATTAAAACAGCTCGTGTGTTTAACGTATCATTCATCATCGTTCTAGACCAGCGGTTTTCAACTTTCGAGAGACCGCAGCTCGGTAAACAATAGGCTGGTCAAAATAAATTTACTCGAAGATACGCTTATAATGTTTAGACGTTTATATATTCAACTAACATAAGCATTAACAAGCAAGTATGAGGTACACTTCTGTTTATTTTTTGTCGTTTTCCTCTCCTTTCCTTCATACCAAATTTTTCTACTAAGTGGTAGGTAAATGGTTGTTATGCTAGCTTTTAGTACCTGGGGCCCAGAGTTCGATTCCCGGCCGGATCTGGGATTTTAATCTTCATTGGTTAATTTCTCTGTTTCAGGGGTGGGTGTTTTTGCTGTCTTCAGCATTAGTATTCATCTTAGGTTGGGCGCCAGCCTTACAGCCTTACAGACGTCCAGATTGCCAATAGGGCGACAATTCGAAAGGCTTGAGGAGGCCATGCACCATTAATGGATACATTTTATAACATTATTTTATTTTATTCATAATAACTCTGTATCGACTACCTAATAATTTAAAAAATCACACCTCCGGTTTTGAAGCAAAACACTTAGGCCTACACACTGTAATGCGAACTTACGAAGAGACAGTTTTCATGATCATCATTCAGTATTTGGAGCCAGATAAAGGTTATCATGATCTTAATTGTAATTTAAATTTTTCTGTTTATACTTCTTAGCGAATTGATCACCGACATGTGAAACACATGCATTATTGCATTCAGGTTTCATAACAGAGGATTCGCCCACTTCACCCATTGTTGTAATCGGCTTGCTGGCAATAAGTACCTTGATTGTTGGCACTTACTACACATATGTTATTTAGATTTCAGAGTTTAGAATTTTAAATTTAGAATTTGGAGTCAACCTGAGTCTGCGCTTTTCGTTACCATCACGCAAATTATACTCCAAAGAATAGCCTATTCTCGATTCTTGGCGTACGGTAAATAAATCTGGCTTGGGTGCTCGGTGTTTGCGTTCCTTCTGTTACACACAATACTCCAAACAACTGGTCATAAATCTAGGCCAAATCCACATTAAATGCCGACCCAAGTAAGCTGGGGACAAGAAAGCCAGGAAGGATAAGAATGTTCTATTTCTGTGAGAGCAACTACGCTACTTCCATAGAAACTCAGTTCAATCATTATAAATAATTTTGGACACCTTTATTCATCCACATGTAACCCCTCTGGATCCTTTTCTGAACGCTCAACGTAGTGGCCTTCGGTTCAGAGGGTCCTGGGTTCGATTCCAGGTCGGATCGCGAACCTTAGCCGGGCCGTGTTGTTTCTCGTGGTTTATGGATTGTATGTTTATACTGGTCTCAATACAATATAACACACCACACTACCAACCACCTCAGAGAGACGCAATAAGGAAATAAGTTATATCTCCGCATATAGAATTGGCAGTAGGAAGGGCATGTGGCCGTAAGACTAGGCTACATCCATATGTGTGGCACCGATCACACCTGAGTCCCTACCGGGGCGTGTGAAAAGTGACAGAAAAGAGGAAGAAACAAAATTAGTATGAAGCCACAAGCAGCCTAAAACCCTATTAGGATATTACGTAACTTCACTCGATGAGTGGCATACTTTTTTATTTATTTACTCAGAGTTGCATTTGGGAGATATTGAGTTCGAACCCCATTGTCGACAGCTCTGAAGATGGTTTTTCATGTAACCTAATCAAGGCCATGTTCGCTTCCACCCCACTCCTAGCTCTTTCCTATCCCGTCGCAAAAAAAAAAAAAAAAAAAGAATCCGTACAGGCCATGGCGTTGTAAGACCACGTAAGAAAAAGAGAAGTCCAATGACCGAGTTAGTTTAACGGTACAGATTGTACATTTGTAAGCTTGCATTCAGTAGATGGTTAGTTGAAGCTTCACCATCATTAACCATGAAATTGGCTTTTCTTGATTTTCCATTTTCATACCGAACCAATGTAGAGGGTTGGAAGGTAAAGGCTGTCACTGTCCAGAACCACGGCACTTGGTGGGGTAGAGTGGTTAACTCTCCGTCCGACTGCTTTTGCGTCCAGGAATAGACTGAGTGGATTTTACGGTTTTGTGTAGGCCTACCTCCGGAAGTGGAAATATCGTTTCTTAAATATTTCGACTTATTGATGGGGAATCGAACCTACGATCTTCCAGGTGAACCAATTTCACCATTGTCATCTCGGCCATGCAGCTGTATTTCTTAACAGAATAAAGCAATATTAACCAAAGAAAGCTAGAATTTCCCGACCTCACAATCTTACCTTCGTTGGTTACTAGTTAGGCCTATGTGGATACTGTGTTCGATCTCATCAAAAGTTGGAGGAAGCATTTGGAGGTGTTTGAATGCGATAACTTCGTGTTGACTTATTCTGGCTATTTTTAGAAATGCAGAGATAACCTTTCAATAACCCAGCGTCCGGTGACTGCTATGCCCGATAGTAACATATTGGAATGTAAGTTATTATAAATGTTAAAAATTAATATTAAAAATTATTATTTTCTTTTTCCCGGCTCAATAGCTGAGTGTTAAGCGTCTTGGCCTTCGGTTCTCGGGTCCCGGGACCGATTCTCGGCCAGTTTAAGCGATTTTCATCTTAATCGGTTAATTCCCTAGGCTTGAAGACTGATTGTCTTTGCTATCCTTAACATTCCTGCAAAACTCACCCCGCTGTCCTGCACCAAACAAACACGCAGTTTCCTACAGGCTACAAGAATGATGCCACTCACCCTCACCTAACAAGTGCTGCAACTAGGCTAGTAATAGCCACACGGATTATTAGACCAATATTATTTTACAATTCGCTTTACAGTACATCGCACCGACACAGATAGATCTGATGGCGGCGATGGGGTAGGAATGGACTACTGTAGCAGTGAGAAGGAAACGGGCGTGAGAATCGGAAACAGAGAAAATCATCTTCTGGGCTGCCGACAGTGGGGATCAAACCCAATATCACCTGAAAGCAAGCTTATAGCTTCTTCTTCATTATTATTATTATTATTATTATTATTATTATTATTATTATTATTATTATTAGAACCTCCATGGCTCAGGCGGAAGCGCGCCAGCCTCTCACCGCTGGATACCGTGGTTCATATCCCGGTCACTCCATGTGCGATTTCTGATCGACAAAGCCGGGACAGGTTTTCTCCGGATACTCCGGTTTTCCCTGTCATCTTTCATTCCAGCGACACGCTCCATTAACATTTCATTTCATCTGTCAGTCATTTATCATTGCCCCAGAGGTGTGTGACAGTCCTCGGCAGCCGGCACATTTCCTATCCTCGCCGCTAGATGGGGCTACATTCATTCCATTCCTGACCCGGTCAAATGACTGAAAACAGGCTGTGGATTTTCTGTATTATTATTATTATTATTATTATTATTATTATTATTATTATTATTATTATTATTATTATTATTATTATTATTATTATTAAAACTATCATTTACAAAATAAAATGAAGCAACGGTTGTTGAAAAAAGGAATTACACTCTCTCTCCGTAACAGCAGCTTAATCGAACAAGCATACGATTATAATATTCCATCTGTCAACCTCAGTCTGATCTTTGTCTATGGGACACTGAAATTCACTTAGGTAGCCTATGAGGGGGACATATTTTCTTATGCAACCGGTACCTTTGATGAATGGTGTGAAAATATGGCTTTTAGAATCATCTGGTGTTTAAAGTTTGGTAAACTTGGCAGATTGATAAAAGTATCTTTTGAATTTACACCATACATATAGGCCTACATGACGGGCTGAGTATTTCAGACTGTTTACCGGAAAGTTAGTGAACTCCGGTGGGACAAAATTCTGGCACCTCGGCATCTCCGAAAAACGTAAAACGTAGTTCGTGAGACCTAAATATAATAACCTTATATATATAGAAATATTTACCATGACATCATCAATGCAAATAAGGTGGTTTAAACAACAATTTTCCGTTTCCATTGCTTTCGAACGGAACACCCTTTTTTAACCCCTGATAGTTAGAGGCATCGTAGCTCCACTTATTAAATGCCTTTATTCTAGATTAGTTCTGTGATTCTGCTAGCATTCTACACTGAATCCTAGCCTACTTCCCAGAATCGACGCCTTGGCTTTGTGCGATATTTTGTGAGAAGGACCTTTCAAGGTAGTGACCTTCCTCAAACAGCGGTCCCCAGGTAGAAACAACGAACTCATCCCACAACTGTTCGCTAACCTCGGAGAGTGACAGACAAGTGTGTGAGTGGCTGCTTGGCCTTGCTTTTCCTCTTTTTGTGCCAGTTTTGTCTGGGGAGCTAGGGGCGGGCCACCGTCGCCTCGTGGTGTGCCTCAAGTGGAGGTGGTCGATAGGACAAGATGGCGGCTTCAAAGTATCTATGTCCTGATGCAGGATGGAGCACTACACCTTGTTACTGACCAGCCTGTACGCACCCTAGCCGTCCTGCCGCCGTCCAGCTCGCTCACCAAGGTAAGTTTAGACACACCAACGCCATTAGTTCTCGTCTGTACACTAAGTTTTCTCCCGTAATTTATTCTTCCCCACTGCTGCAGTGGAAGCGCCGATGGTGGTACGAATGGGAACTACGTATAATGAAGGTCCCACTCTCGGAACTAAATTTGTTCTGTTATTATGCATATAACGGCCTTTTATAGCGAAATTAGTGTAGTTTTTAACATAAATATTTTAGTAATACTTCCTCAATATTTTCTTTTAAAATCCGTTTGTAACATTTGCTTCATTCAATAACCTAAATAACTAATTTTATCTCAGAAATATGGGCATGTTACGGTATTGCTTGAATTTCCTCTATTAGTTTCGTTTACAGCAGCATCTTACTGTTGATTCCTCTTCAATAAATTAATGACAATTTCATTAAATAGCTTTTAAGGAGACACAAACAAAGTGAAACCAAATGAAAACTATATAAACAAAATCACAAGACATCAGCTGCTAGGCAGTTTTCAATTCTCAGTATTGTATTTCTGTCTTCCAAGCTTGCAAAGTAGCATAAGAAATATTCATTGGACAATCAAAATTCCAGTTGTAATTCCTTACATCGTTTACTATTGTAGATACATCCTCTCATAATTAAATAAATAATTATTTATGAAATTTACTACAAATGTTACTTATATAAAATATTTTTTTCCTCAAATGGAAATGCAGTAAGTAAACCGGTAGTAACGAACGATGAAATGCCTTCTACTTCTTTCCACTTAAATAAAGCAGTTTACACGTAAATGTTATACTAATATTGTGATAGTAATCTGATATTAAACAAGGTGTATATTCAAATCACCTCAGGTAAAACCACGTATATTTCAATAAAGTAATTTCTAATAAAACCGATTTATCTGCCACAAATTTGCAAGCTACGTTGATACAAATTTCAGCATTGCTGAGTAAAGAGTTCTGTAAGAGTTTTAGTACTTTCAATTCTGTTCATGTCCATGTATTTTTGTAGCTATTTATTTATTTACTTCTCAAACAGTAGACATTACATTTCAATGTTGATGACTATGGAGATGTACCCCGTGTGAAGTTCTACATATTTTACAAATGGTTTTTTACTCAAACAGAATTTAAAATATGTAGGCCTATTTAGTGCTTTGTCGTTACCAACATCATGTATCTTACTGAAGGAGTTGAAGAGACATAATACAAAGTTTTGAATAAGAATGGTCCATAGGGTGCATGAAACATAAAAATCACAATAGTCTAGGCTTCACATTGGAAAAATTGACCTTTAACTTCATTTTTAAATGTCATGTTATATGACATGAAATATCAATACATTTACAGTCCACCTCCCACGACATCCATTTTAAGATCTTAAAATATAGGCCTACAGAGGAAACATTAAGCTTCTTTGGCTGTATAGTAAATAAAGCGAAACATTTCCACATACATCGATTATTATGGCAAATTGTGAAAGGGTATCGATTGATATACAAACAGAAAAGTATTTGTACAAGAGATTTAAAAATAGCAGCAGCAATATATTAATAGGCCTACGGATAAATTATTGTATAGGTATAGGCTGTATATTGCATTGCTCTTTTAAGAATATCGCGTAGTACTAATTTTCTGTTTATTATATCATTGTCTTTCAAAGTCTTACCATAAGCAAGAACAAATTAAATTTAGAATTGGTTTGATGAGCTATGTATTCGGACATGGTTTAATATAATATCGCATTCCTTTCAGAAACTAAAAAGCCAAAAGAACATTAATTGCAACCTTTCATCTTCTGATTTTCATGCAATGTCAAGTTATAAAATATAAACAATTTAAATTGTGTTGTGGGGTTGCATACGTAATATTACAAGCTTTCGTTGTCGTAATTGCAAAGACATTATGTTCGTTTTTAAACAATATAAATGTGAACGAAGGAATAGATCTGAGCGTCAGACGAAAACCATAGCCTAAAATTTTCAATGATATTATGATCTTATAGGCCTAAAATTCCGTTTAGGATATATATTTTATTACATTCCATTGCATCTTATTTCAATGAAATAAAAGGTATATATGTATTTCTCATTGACTGACATCTTTTATATGGCGATATGTAGCCTACAAGGCGATTTGATTCCGAACTTCAGAGAAATGGAAAATGTGATATTGCTCGAAAATGAAAAAGTGCAATTCCATATGTCAGGCTTCGGTTCAACAGGAAAGGAAACGTTGGTAGTTATTTCACAAACATTTAATCCGTACTAAGGGAACCTACACATGACTATTTTTTCTTTTTTCTTTTTTTGCTACTTGCTTTACGTCACACCGACACAGATAGGTTTTATGGCGACGATGGGACAGGAATGGTCTAGGAGTGGGAAGGAAGCGGCCGTGGCCTTAATTAAGGTACAGCCGCAGCATTTGCCTGGTGTGAAAATGGGAAACCACGGAAAACCATCTTCAGGGCTGCCGACAGTGGGGTTCGAACCTACTATTTCCCGAATACTTGATACTGGCCGCACTTAAGCGACTGCAGCTATCGAGCTCGGTCCTACACATGACTAATACAGAAAGGAACATCTAAAAAATAGGTATAATTTTGTACCGTGTTATTTTGAGGTTATTAATGAGATGAGTTTGCTAGAATCCATGTTTTGAATTCTTCTAAATGAACATTACTATGTAGGGTCTACAATGTTCCACTTTCATCATATTTAACTTGTGCACTTCGAAGGTCAGGGGTTTAAGTATTATTCCGCAGTTTCAGATACAAAATGATAAATTAAAAGTAAAATATCGTGTTTCTTCGGTAATTTGTCCTCGCTTTCGTCAGTAGTTCTCGTCATGGGAGTAACGACTGTGACTACGGAGTCTAGCATTGTTTATCCTTGTACCTGGATTTTCATTTCTTTTCTGATCTCTCTTGTTTAACTATCGTTTCATTGGCGCTTGTAAGTAAGTCTTATTTTATATACATGCCTTTAATTCATCTCATCTTTCTTTTTAGGTGCCTTCGTTAATCGGAAGTTTGAATGTATTCCTCTTTCACATTAATATTAATAGGGGCTGAAAATCTCACTGTTTTCCTTCCAAAACAACAATCTCTACCACTACCGCTTTGAGGACAGTAACTTATATTTCCAAAATGACTTCCATTCATTTATTGCTGCTTTTGAACGTATTCGGTGCTTATTAGAGTTAGTAAATACTAACTGGACTACCAAGAAGAATAGATAAATCGCCTGGAAGTACGAGAGTTCGATTTTCTTTAAGAAAGCAGTTCGTTTGCAAGCATCTGGAAAGGCACGTTGTTTAAGGTTCATTCAGCCAACAGCAGTAGTGAATAGCTACCCATTCTATACTAAGTTATTTAGTGCTGAGGTTATAAATAATACAAGCGTTAACATTATTATCCTTGTATTTTTCTTTTCATTGAAGCAACGACCCCTACTCACTACCACCTACTACTATCCAACCTCTGAGAATGAATAAACGATGGGACAGGAAATTTATATTTAAGAGCATATTTATACTTCTTCTTCTTTATGTGTTTACCTTCCAGAGTTGGTTTTTTCCCTCGGATTCAGCGAGGGATCCCACCTCTACGGCCTCAAGGGCAGTGTCCTAGAGCTTCAGACGCTGGGTCTACGGATACAATTGGGGAGGATGACCAGTACCTCGCCCAGGCAGCCTTACCTGCTATGCTAAACAGGGGCGTTGTGGGGGGATGGGAAGTTCTGAAGGGATAGACAAGGAATAGGGAAGGAAGCGGCCGTGGCCTTAAGTTAGGTAGACCTACCATCCCGGAATTTGCCTGGAGGAGAAGTTGGAAACTACGGGAAACCACTTCCAAGATGGCTGAGGTGGGAATCGAACCCACCTCTACTCAGATGACTTCCCGAGGCTGAGTGGACCCCGTTCAAGCCCTCGTATTACTTTTCAAATTTCGTGGCAGAGCCGGGAATCGAACCCGGGCCTCCGGGGGTGGCAGCTAATCACACTAACCACTACACCACAGAGGCGGACCAAATTTTTACCTAACAACTACAATTACAAAAACCTAGATCGAATAAACATGGTACGGAACACTTTAGTAGTCTATCAAGAATATTATCGATAAACCAGTAATAGAATACGACTGAAACGTTCCCTGTATTCCAGTATTAGCAACTCATTATATACAAAAAAATCCCTTCTTATTGAAAACTGTGCATCCAATCCAGTGTTTCGAATGTTTTATAAATTCATACCATCCTGAATTAAAATAATTGAACTAATTTTCCTCCAGATGTACTTTTCACTTGGAAATATATAAAAAGTGTCTAGATTGTTACCGATAGGGGCCTATAACGCGGTTGAGAACTACACTTTATTCCTTCATCGGTTCATTCGTTATAAAAATTCAGCCCCTCAACTAGTATTTCTGCTTGTTATGGGCTTCAACCTGAATATATTGTCGAACTAGTCTGTAAGTACATAATCTGTGTTGAATCTCAGTACGTACAGTTGGTGAAAGAGAGTGAGGAACCAGACAGAATATTTATGTGAGCTGGTGTAAGAAAATTCAATCTTGTGAATATCCTTGTCAAAATTTAGTTCTGTTTAATAATATCGAGAAATAGAAATATATAAAACTTCACAAAACAGACCCACGTTAGAAAGTTCATTAGACTACTTTCTTTAACAGAAAAAGATTGAGGCAAAGCAATAACTGCTGAGATAGTTCTCACCTTGATTTTGTTAGCTTGTAATTGGAACAAGAATCTCTAAGGAGGTACTGTTTGAGTCAGATATTATATTATATTATATTATATTATATTATATTATATTATATTATATTATATTATATTATATTATATTATATTATATTATATTATATTATATTATATTATATTATATTATATTATCGTGTCAAGGTCAGGATCCATTAGATTATTAGATGATGCTAATAAAATAATGGAAATGTTTTTTCAATGGACTAAATTAAACAGGCATAGTGTGAATACAGAACATATTATTAAATGAACTTTACAAATTAATGAAAAATTAGTTTAACATTTCTGTATCATTAATAAATAATTAACATTTTAAGCAATAATTAGTGCACTGGAGTCGAGGAGGGAATGAGGACCTGCCTCCACTTCGCCTCAGTTTTCTCTTTACCAAATTTCCTGGATGAACGTTGGAGAATTGAACCACGAGGCTCAATTCTGTTAGAACAAATCATAATTACATATTACATCCTCTTGCTGTTCTTAGATGTAACTGTTTTTATGATTGTATCCATGATTTTTGTTTTGTATTTTGCTGAATGCTCAATGTGAGTTTAATTGGCCTGAATACATTTTATTCATTTAATGTTTTTTGACGGTTGTAGATATCTTCCACAGAGAATGATTGAAACTAGCGGTTTTTAATTCCTGAGAGAAAAGACCAATGATCAATTAGCCAACATCCTAAGCAATTATTGATAGAAATGATCCTCGTTTGGCCGATATAATCCGTCAGTGATGGATACAAGTAATAGGGGCTTTGCCTTGACCCTTAGGACATCAATCATAACCATTTAATCTATATAAATATAATTATAGGGGAACCATTGGCTGTCACCTTCACTCGGTCCACTTTTCTTTCTCAAAATCTGGGGATATTTATGTTTTTAATGTTAACTTAAAAAACCTTATCAGTGGTGTATAGCTTTCGTGACCAATTGTCTCTTTGTTTGTTTATTGAAACATCATGGAGAAACGGTCTAATATATTTGGACCAGCATTCATATTTTGAGTATGGCCACCAAAGAGCAGGTTTTAAAATCCACGTAATTTGAAAACCATTCAACAGTTTTTAAAATTTTTAATATAGGCCTAGTATCAATTTTCTGTGAAAGTTGCAACATAAGTTACTTTCCGTAAAAGACTCAAATATTCTATTTTAAACAATTTATGTTCGGTACACATTTTTGCTTACATTGAAATAACGAAAAAAATTAATATTTCCTGCTGGGGCTAGTATTCTGGCGCGAGTGACCGACTCAGTCGCAACTTCATCCTGAGTCTGCCGATGACATGATAATGCTGCGGTCTGCCTGTAACTGAGAACATGCCGCCATGGTAATGCTGTGGCCCCACGTTCATCATCATTCGTATAAACACTTGACTGTTCATATTTGCTACAATTTTTACTTAACACAAGGTCAGTGGGTAAGGAGTGGGCATCGGTCCGCAAGTAGCTACGGCTGGTCCGTGACCCGACAGCTCTGCACTCCGGCCGGACAACCGAGCAGAGGACGGGTGGCCACGGCTCTACCGTGGACCTACGCCTGTATATTCTGGAGAGGAAAACGGGCTGGTCTCCGTTGTTGGCTGTTCCGAGAATGGATTCCCGTGGTTTTCTACTCCTCCACTAAGGCGAATGCCGAGGCAGTTCTTAGTATAGGCCATTGCTGAGAACCCTCTCATCTTCACGGCACATATTTTCCGATACAAAACTCCTGGCCTGCGAGACGGCGTCACCATCCCCTTCAGGGGAGGAATAAAAAGCAGCAGCAGCGGTAGTAGAGGTTTTTTCCAAGGGGATTTACGTCACACCGACACAGATAGGTCTTATGGCGACGATGGGCTAGGATAGGCCTAGGAGTTGGAAGGAAGCGGCCGTGGCCTTAATTAAGGTACAGCCCCAGCATTTGCCTGGTGTGAAAATAGGAAACCATGGAAAACCATCTTCAGGGCTGCCGACAGTGGGATTCGAACCCACTATCTTCCGGATGCAAGCTAGCAGCCGTACTCCTCTACGAGCACGGCCAACTCGCCCGGTTGTAGTAGTAGTAGTAGTAGGTGGTGGTGGTTGTGGTTTGGATCTGCTCTCTGCTTCGGATATTCCTCATTTAGGTGTGCCTCTTCAAGTTCGACTTCAACTCTTCAAGTTTGGGGGCTGGGTGTTTGTTTTCACCCCAACACACTCCTCTTCATATTCATACAACAAAAACAACACAGCCAACTACCACAGACACATTTCATATTGAACAGGATAACTGAGACCGTGAAGGTTCATCAAAAGAGACGTGTGTTGATGATGATGATGATGATGATGATGATGATTGTTATTTAAAGGGGCCTAATATCTTGCTCATCCGCCCCTAATGGTACGAAATGAGACGAAATGCAGTGACAATTTAAAATTAAAAAAATCATCCACTGACCAGAATTCAAAACGTGATGATGAAGAATGAATGGATGAATGTGAATTTAAAACAATCAGTGGATCCGACCCGCAATGCCTCACCTTCCCAGAAACTATATTACTGACCAAGGGACTGCTTCCAAAGCACAATCGATATCCTTGTTTTCTAAAGGGGTTCAATATCCAGGTCAACGGTTCATCATAGTGGCACTTATCGCTAGTAAAGTAGAACCATGGTATTTCTCAAGTTGCGGTACTAAGCAGAGGTGTTCCAAACATTATGGTACCACTCACAAGTATTTTACGTCGTACAGGTAACGCAGAGCTATCTATGGTATTTCTCATATAATGGCGCCAATCGTAGGCAACACAAACTCATGGTGCACCTCATATAGGTGTACTAATCACAGGGACTCGTACTATACCGTGGTGTTCCTCACATAGTGGGTACAAATCAAAGGCAACGCGGACCAACAGTGTCGCTCATATAGTGGTACAAATCACAGGCAACGTAGCCCGTTATGTTCCGCATATAGTGGTACTAGTCACAGGTACTAGAAACTCACAGTGAACCGCTGTCTGCTGCTACTAATCACAAACCTATTGCGTACGTAACATAGTGGTACTACTAGCAAGTAAAGGCGATCCCCGCGTGATGGTACTAATCACAAGTAGTTTCATGGTTCTAATTCGATCATCCCTTGGTCGCCCCTTGTAGTCGCCTCTTACAACAGGCAGGGGATACCGTAGGTGTATTCTTCGTCTGCGTCCCCCGCCCACATGGTGTAGACGCGTGTTGATTCACCGCCAGGAAATCAAAAAGTTTGGGCATAAGCACCGTTGTCCGACTGACAGAAAGTCTTGAAATCTTTTACAGGTTTGCGTCCATCAGAATCGATCGTGGTCTTAATTTCGTGTTCTGGAGGACGGCGAACATTCATATACGTAAGTGGATCGAAACATGGACAGCATTTTGGCTGCTCCTCGATGAAGTAGAAGAAAGTCTTGGCGGGGGAAGTAGGCCTACTGCCATGTGGGCCACTCAGTCGAAATGAATACCAGATTAATGCCCGGGGACAAAAGCGATCAGACCCTGGCCACTCCATATCTCTTACAAGGGAAGTGTGCGTGCCGGGGAATCATGAATCTTACGTAAATTTTGCACACACGTTAAATGAGCAGAGTATAACACAACGGCCAAAACATTCCTTCCGCAAAATTAACTTATGTGAGCTACAGAAAGCGTTAAATTTTGCATGTTTGAATTGGCGGGCTTGGCGGGTATTTTGGCGATTGAGTTATTCTTGGCTTATTTAACGTACATGCAAAATTTAAGTAAGATCGGCGATTGCCTGGTACGTGCCCTTCCCTTGTTACTGTCGAGGTCACGATTAGCGGAAGCCTTTGCCTTCCACTCTTCTAAATGCTTTTATGGCCTGTTACTGCTTACTCCTTATGAATGTGGATCCAGAGATTTCTACTGATTCTAGTTTTGCGAACTGAGTTGAGATCACGAGACACCCTTGTCATTTTGTTTTTCTTTTCTCTTGTTTTGCTGGTATCTGAATTTTGTGGTGACAATTTTGATTTTCTCGTAGAAAATAATGTCTGCCGTTTTTGCGTTTTGGGTGCTGTTAACTACGGTAGAGGCAATTAAAGCATGTTCGGTTCTCCTAGAACTTATTCCTCAGAGTGCCCTGGTGACGATATGTAGGCTGTAGGCTTTGGTATTTGGTACATATGTATAATCTACCTCTCCAGTGACTGCAATAAGAACTGTTGCAAGCTTTCAGAAACTATAGCACTTACATTTAATAAGTCATTCACAGAATATGTGTTAATGTTTACAGTATAATACACCCTTTTGATACACTATTTCCGCATGTACTGATGTTTTCTGAAATATAGGATCCAAGCAAAAGTTGAATATGGGAGAGCACACGGTCTCTCATGGTCTCTTAATTCATTCTGACTTGGAATGTTATAGCCTATGAGTGAATAATAGTTCTGACACGATAAATCTATCTGGAACATGTTACAAAAATTCTTATTAATTGTACTCTTTGGCTCCTTTGGTAACAAAGTTGGTACGTGACTAGATACAGCAACTGAAATGCATTATCTGACTCACTGATGTTATGTGTAGGACCACACATGCTCACATCGCAATAAGATAAGTGATATCCGTCCTTAATGCATGTTGATAAAACTCTTATATAACACGCGAGCATGTGAACACTTTTAATAACTTTTGAACTCATTATAATCAATATAAACGAACCGTAAACTATCTTAATGAGCAATTAAAGACGCCGCATGCAGCCACGACCTCGCTCAGCGACCTCACAAGGAAAGAGCAGATTACTTCACGAGCAAGGTTGTTGAGGTTCACTGTATTGCAATCAACAAGTTCGATCAATGAATACTTTCATGAAGATAACCGTATCTTTTGTGAAGCCATTTTGGAATATGAAAAATATTTTATCTGCGCTCTGTATGTATCTAAGTAATATTAAAAAATTGTTCTGAATATTAGAAAGTTATGGGTTCGAATTGGAAGACGGAAGAATATGTTACTGATAGGTATATAAACTGCCTACCGTAGTTTTCAAGTTATGAAGATCGCTACCGAAAGCATTCAGTCGCTGGTGAATGTAATAATGTGCTTTTTTTTACTCAGGCATGTCTTATGGAGACGATTACATTGCGATTGAAGCGACTGTGAACTCAATTAAAGCAATCCCCACCTTGTCGAGATAGCGCGCCTGTATTTTACCCGCGGAACCTGTGTTCGATTCCCGGCCAGGTCAGGCAATTTTACCTGGATCTGAGGTCTGGTTCGATGTCCACTCAGCCTACGCGATTGCAATTAATTTAGGAACTATCTGACTGTGAGATGGCGGCCCCGGTCTTTAAAAGCCAAGATAAGGGCCGAGAGGATTCGTCGTGCCGACCACACGACACCTGGTATTCTGCAGGCCTTCCGGCTGTGCAGCGATCGCTTGGTAGGCCATGACTATTCGGAGCTGTTGAACCATCGGTTTTTCGGTCGGGGGTTGGCCTTAATTAAGGGACAGCCTCAGATTTTACCTTGAGTGAAAATGGGAGACCAAGGAAAACCAACTTCCGAGCTGCTGACAGTGTGGTTCGAACATATCGTCTCCCATATAATAATGTTTTCCGGTGCAGTGAGGTTGCCGATTATGCGTTTGTAGATGCTGAAGGAACCAACTCCAGAACAACAAGCATTCCTTCATTGCTTACACAAACGTGTAAGAATTTCGGTGGAATGTATGGCATTAGTTAGTCGACTGTTCAGATGTAGCTTATACATTTTAGAAAGATTTTTTCTTATTGGAAGCGCTAGATAGTTCTGGAATGTTTTAAGATGTGGATGAGGGTCTCATATAAAGATCACCTTTGAAGTCAACTCAAAATGAACAGTGTCTTTAAGGAATACCCATGCTTCTCTTACCCTTTGAAGATGATTCAATTAGCCACATTAGCAATCTGCCATGATTCAGAAATGTTCCGCGGATACATCAGCAATGACTTGTACTAGCAGAAAATGGATGAACAAATTGTCTTCACAACGTTTTCTCCCAAACACCTCTACTTAGGAACATCGTATTAAAGTCATGAGGTCATTTATGACCCCTGTTATTTAAACCACTGCAATACTATCGTTCTAATGAGCAAGTATATTTATAAAAAGTACATGTCATAAACAGGCATTTACTGTCTATAAATTATGTTGAATTGACACAGAATCAATAAGTGTTGTATAACTGTTAAGAGAAATTGAATTTGCCAAATTATTTTTTCTCATTCATAATTATTTTTAGTTTCAGATACCGGTACTATATAATAGATTTATTTGCTATTTATTTTAAGTCGCACCCTTACAGACTGGTCTTATGGTGCCATTGGGATAGGGCATAGCCAGGACTGAGAAGTTACCTTGGCTCTAGTAGATACCTGGTGCAGTTATTTCGAGTTGACACCGTATAGGTGACCAGCGCATCTATTTTTTTTTTGCTAGTGGCATTACGTCGCACCGACACAGATAGGTCTTATGGCGACGATGGGATAGGTAAGAACTAGGAGTGGGAAGGAAGCGGCTGTGGCCTTAATTAAGGTACAGCCCCAGCATTTGCCTGGTGTGAAAATGGGAAACTACGGAAAACCATCTTCAGGGCTGCCGACAGTGGAGTTCGAACCCACTATCTCCCGGATGCAAGCTCACAGCTGCGCGCCCCTAACCGCACGGCCAACTGGCCCGGTCAGCGCATGTATGAGGATGGGGCCCTACCTATGATGAATTCTAATGATAAAGATTACACCCGCACACGCACGCACACACACACACACACAAACACACCCACAAACACAGCCCCGAGTCGCCGGAATTAACCAATGAAGGTCAAAATCTCCGACCCGGGTGGGAATCAAACCCGGGACCCCCTGAACCAAAGACCAGCATGCTAACCATTTAGTCTTGGAGCCGGACATTTACTTGACGTGAACAAGGGAAACCTAGGAAAACCGTATTCAGAGCTCCCGGCAGTAAGATTAGAACTCACTATCACCAGAATGCATGCTAAAAACTATGCGGCCTGACCGCGCAGCAACTTACTCGGTTTAGTATACACATCTTAGTGAATGTGTTTTATTCCTTTAAAGAACACGATCCTCTTGTTTATAAATAATATTTTTCGTTGAAGTGTTTTTCCTAAAAAATTGCAACATTTACAAGTTCTACTATTGTTCTAATCTATGAAGCCCAGTGATTATTCTTGTTACTTTTGTGCCTGCGTGGTTTCTCTATCATATAACAGAATAGGTTTGAGTACACAGCCGTATGCATATAGCTTCTCTGCTGCTGTACTTTCCAACAGCATTAGGAATTACAGTGCCATACAGTTGACATCTTGTGTAAAGTAGAATATTGAAATGCGGGAATATCCTTGGTCGACAGTACGGAGGCAGATATTCCCTTGAGATGTAATGTCAATTTGTCCAATAGCACACAATAGAGTTGAGGAGAAATAACTTACTTCACCATTAATTCTGAAAATATGCACCATGGAAGTCATGAACTGTTACTTTGTATTACTAGTAACGCAGCAGTGAACAGAAACTAACTTATGACGCACTCATCAAATTCGTCGATAAATACTGAATTGAAAGTGTGAGGGTACACATTGTATGATATAATGATTTTACACGATATTATATCGCTATCTTTGCGTATAGGTAACATTAAAAATGCTGCTGTAGAAACAAACAAGTTTGTTGCATGGGAATCCGTTGATGTCTCGAGAAATAATAGTATAATGAAACTGCAAATGTCTCCCAAGGAGGAGTTGTACACTGTGCTCTCAGTATAAGAAAGGCTACAAGGCCAAGCTGCTTGGAACTTGATGCGGAATTGTAAGGAAAGATGTTCTATCTTTATAAAACTAATAACTCAATCACATTTCTCCTTTCCCGTCCTGTTAATGGGTTAGTGGATGAAGTATGTACTTACTGAGTGTGTTGGCCGCGCGTTTACGGTCACGAAACTAAGTGCTTGAATTCGGAAGATGGTTGGTTTGAATCTCACCCTCGGCTTAACTTACGGTAGTTTTCCGTCGTTTCCCATTTTTAAACCAGGCAAATTCTAGGGCAGTACCTTAATTAATTACAGCCACAGTCGCTACCTTCCCTGTCCTTGCTCTTTTCCATCCTTGTGATTTTTTTTTCTATTGGTTTTACGTCGAACCGACACAGATAGGTCTTACGGCGACGATGGGATAGGAAATGGCTAGGAGTGGGAAGGATGCGACCGTGGCCTTAATTAAGGTACAGCCCCAGCATTTTCCTGGTGTGAAAATGGGAAACCACTCAAAACCATCTTCAGGGCTGCTGACAGTGGGGCTCGAACCCACTATCTCCCGGATGCAAGTTCACAGCTGCGCACCCCTAACCGCACGGCCAACTCGCGCAGTGTGATTTGTTATTGTGATATTAAACCACAGGGAAAGAATCAATCAATCAATCAATCAATCAATCAATCAATCAATCAATCAATCAATCAATTGCATTTACGGCCATCACCCAGGTGGCCCATTCCCTATCACTTGTTTACATAGCCTTTTCTTAAATGTTTTAAAAGAGCTTGGAAATAACTCATGTTCCTATACCAGCAAGCTTGCTTAAACTACAGTGATAGTTGTTGAATATTAAATGCTGGATAAGGAGATATTTCAACAAGATTCGCATATGCTCAACAGGAACCATGTTTGGTGAACTTGTAGGCCGTCCAAATTCTCTTCATCACTAGTTGGTTCACCTTACTCTTATTTACATCCCTGTTCTTCCTTCTTTTTACTTTCCTTTCTTCAGCTTCCTTGTAGTACGTCCTACTTTGCAATCCGTACCCTCCCCCCACAATGCCGACACACTATCTTCTTTTGTTCTTATTTTTTATTTTTACTCAGCGTTGTTTTCATACCAGTTCTTTTCTTTTTTTCTTTGCTAGGGGTTTAACGTCGCAGTAACACATCGAAGGTATACGAGAATACCAAAAGTAATTGTGGAAAACATCAAGAAGCGTAAGGCTGAATATTTTGTCCGTGTCATGCGACTTTCAGAAAAATACAATCTGTTGCACGTCATCGTGTAAGGCAGGATCGAAGATTAGTGAGGTTCTGGTGGAAGAAAACATCCTAGCTGAAGAATCTAACAGTCTGGTATGGGAAATCTTCCTACGATCTGTAGTAGGGTGCATTCGGGAGAGCGTAGGTTCAAATCCTGCCTGAAAGTGATTTTCATGGTGCCCCATTTTCAACACCAGGCAAATACCGGATAGGTACCTTTGTGATAGGCCACGATCGACTTCCTTTCCAAATCCTTCCCATTCCCATCCGTGAGAAAAACGCTAAACTCAGCGCAACCTATTACGTGTCAAAACAAAAAAAATACAACTTAATATCCCTTCCCCATTGTGTGTTCGCCAGTCATACAATAACGTTGCACACCCAAGGTATGTTACGGTACATCACATTATGTTTACAGTACATGCCTGGTATCCGTTCTGTGGCTGGAATCAAGGCCAGGAAGCACCTTGCGCCTCAATATATCCTTGCCCGACTTCACACCGTCTGATGCGGCAAGCCAAACCGCGCATGCTGTTCTTACTTATTTCTAAAAAAGTAATTGTCCGATTTTGAAAATACTTGCATATTTGAACTTGTACGCAGATGAAATTTTAAATCGGCTGTATGAATTTGTGCCGTTTCATTTAAAAATATGGAGTTAGTATCAATATCTCGGTTATTAATCACCCCATGAGACTTAGTAGCACGTTATTTTACAAGACCCTGCATACTATTTACGAATATGAAAACAGAATGCTGATATCTTTAATCATTTAGAAGTTTGTTCCGTGTAACATGTTAGGTGAATAACCCTGTATATCAGACTGAATAGAAATAAACGAGGCTACTTACATTATACACATAGATATAAACAAAAAAATTAATTTGGTAAAACCTGAGCATTAATTAGACATATGAAATAATTTAATACATTTGGAAGTACAGAAAACTTATCACAGATATCGATGGCTTGCTTCTAAAACCTCGTATGTCTCGATACTCTTCCTACCCATTATATTCCTTAAAGCTGATCAAACCTTCCAACCATATATATTGGTATGCAGTCCATCAGAACAATTTTCGTTGTGTTCATTTTCCTATGCCAATGTGTAAAGGAAAATAGACCGTACCATACCGTATTGTAGGGTGATTGTTTGAAGGACGTATTTACGCATTCCTACAGTATAATGACTTTAAGGTTTTTACCTTTACAAGTTAACATAGGAAAATGAACACAACGAAAATTGTTCTGATGGGCTGCATATCAATATGTGGTTGGAAGGAGTGACCAGTCTTAAGGAGAATAATGGACAGGAAGAGCACTGGGAAATACGAGGTTTTAGAAGTAAGCCGTCTATATGTATCAATCACTGTAGGCCTATGTGCAAAGCATGACGTCGAAGAGTATTTTCATACCATTTAATGAAGCCGCTAATTGAATCTATTGTAATACGATCCCATGAGAAAAACGAAAGCATTTGAACTAAATCGTTAAGGTTGATTTGGATATTTGAGCTGAATCCGAAGAACTTAATCGATTTATCTTTTACAAATGTGCACTCTTAAAAACTAAGATTCATACGATGGAGCAACTGAAAGCCAAATTACTTCCATAAAGACTAAATAGCACCGTTCTAAATATAAACATATAAACGAGCTTACATAAAAAGGCGTAGATACAAAGAACAGCAGATACTCAACTATTTTATTAAGAAGATTAAATTTGTATGTAAAAATGCTTTAAGATAGATAAAAAATTGTTTATTAATATCAAAGTTTACTTATCAGTAAGGAAATACTTTGAGAAATAAGCTACTTTATTTGGAGTATGACTGTGGAAGTTAGACCATCAAACAAGAAGGTAAAAATGTGTAGAAGCTGTGACAGAAGAAGCATTATTTGTTTGAGAATGACGAAAAATTGTTTGAATACATTCAACAAATAAAAAGCGAACAATCGTCGAAACTTACGAAAATTTTGCAGAGCATGCAATATAACAGAATGCGTTTTCCACAACTCTCATGCGGGAAAATTCTTGGAAGGAAATTTAGGGGAATCCATAGAGGACTAAATTAAGTCATAGGCATCATGGAGATCCAAAACTACTAGGACATGAAAACTTAGCACCTGAGCTCTATTCATGAACGGAAACTTTACTGATGAGTGGAGAAAATAATACTTGTATGTACCATGAGATTTAATATTAAAAAATAGCTAGTAGCTTTATGTGACTGTTGATATCATGATCGTCGCCATAGGATGTTCAATTTTATGTGGGATCCGAACCATAGATACATGACTTTTCATTTTTTAAATTCCACACGTATCGTCTGGAATTCGAACTATGGACACCTTGATGGAAAGCCAGTGACGATCTCATTCGGCTAACACGCCCTTTAATGTTCCTAGAACAGTGTATAGCCTACCTATAAATATAATCATTAGTCTCACCACTGTTTTGTTAAAATACTCGTGATATATAACCACTCTTCTAGAGAAGGTAACTCATATCCATAGCGTAAAGCCACGGAAGTACGTTCATTAAGTTTAATTATGTTGGCATATACCACAAAATTGACAAACTGGCCGAAACTTTGCGTGTAAAGATAACGTATACATCCTGAATGCAGCTAAAGTTAGGCCAGTGGAGTGTGCAGTACAAGTTGTAGAAGTAACAGAGCATGGACATCTGGAAGATCAGACTGCATGAATCTAAGATCTCTACCATAGGACACAAGATCATTCAAACAAATGTTAACATTATGTACAGCATGATATCCTCCCTAGAGGCATCTAAAACTTTCGTTCCAATGGTGAGTCAGAGAAGTATGAAAGCGTGCAGTATCAGTATTAGAAAGGACAATCTGAGCAGATCAGCCACTAAAATTCAGTTATTTCCACGTCCAGCTTCTTGGATGAACGGTCAGAGGGCTCTGGATTCGATTCCCTGTCGGGTCTGCGATTTTAAATTTAAATGGTTAATTTTCTCTGGGACCGCTTCTGTGGTGTAGTGGTTAGCGTGATTAGCTGCCACCCCCGGAGGCCCGGGTTCGATTCCCGGCTCTGCCACAAAATTTGAAAAGTGGTACGAGGGCTGGAACGGGGTCCACTCAGCCTCGGGAGGTCAACTGAGTAGAGGTGGGTTCGATTCCCACCTCAGCCATCCTGGAAGTGGTTTTCCGTGGTTTCCCACTTCTCCTCCAGGCGAATGCCGGGATGGTACCTAACTTAAGGCCACGGCCGCTTCCTTGCCTCTTCCTTGCCTATCCCTTCCAATCTTCCCATCCCTCTACAAGGCCCCTGTTCAGCATAGCAGGTGAGGCCGCCTGGGCGAGGTACTGGTCATACTCCCCAGTTGTATCCCCCAACCAAGAGTCTGAAGCTCCAGGACACTGCCCTTGCGGCGGTAGAGGTGGGATCCCTCGCTAAGTCCGAGGGAAAAACCGAATCTGGAGGGTAAACAGATGATGATGATGAATTTCCTCTGGTATTTGTCTTGTTTCTAATATCCCTGCAAATATTATACCTCACGCAACACTACTTTTTTTTGCTATTTGCTTTACGTCGCACCGACACAGATATGTCTTATGGCGACGATGGGATAGGAAAGGCCTAGGAATTGGAAGGAAGCGGCCGTGGCCTTAATTAAGGTACAGCCCCGGCATTTTGCCTGGTGTGAAAATGGGAAAACACGGAAAACCATCTTCAGGGCTGCTGACAGTGGGGCTCGAACCCACTATCTCCCGATTACTGGATACTGGCCGCACTTAAGCGACTGCAGCTATCGAGCTCGGTCACGCAACACTACACTCCACCATAATATCATTAATGATAACCGTTTATCATATACGCAAATGCCACCCACCCTCGTCGGAGGGTCTGACTTACAAAGGCTGTATCTGGCTGGCAATATCCATACGAAATTTTTAACAGTTATTTCAGCGTTAATTTAATGACTGTTGTAATGCAAAATTAGTCAGAGTACATTAATTTTTGGACAGAATCGGTAACAAAGAGATTAAGAAACATTTATCATAAAATACATCACTTAAGTTAATAGAAAAAAAATGATAACACAAGTTATTTTCACTTTCAAATTTAAAACTAATCATATTAAGCATGCTAGTTTGAAAGCTTATTGTTGGAAAAATACGAGATACTTCAACTTCAAATCTGTTCTTTTTAAAGAATTTCAAGTATACATCTACTAGGCGAGATGAGCGTGTGGTTAAGGGCGCGCAGCTGTGAGCTTGAATCCGGGAGATAGTGGGTTCGAACCCAACTGTCAGCAGCCCTGAAAATGGCTTTTTGTGTTTCCCATTTTCTCACCAGGCAAATGCTTGGGATGTATCTTAATTAAAGCCACGGCCGATTCCTTCACACTCCTATACCATCGCCATAAGATCTAGGTGTCGGTGTGACGTAAAGCAAGTTGTAATAACAGTATGCAGCGTGTCCCAGGAGGAATAGTCATTCGGGGATATGACAGGAACGATGATTTGAAGCAAAATCTTCATATAGACATGTGCCCTATTCCAGATGGTTTCCGGGACACAATACATTAAATGTAGACCTTCATTTGTTTTTGGGCTAGTGGCCCACCCAACCTCTTTGACATTTTATTCTAGACCAAGTTTCTTCTTTGCTGAGGATTTATTTATTTATTTATCGTATGGTTTACACTCACATCACAATAAAAGTATTTTAAAATTATTTTCACGTCTGAACACATTAAGTCAAAATGTCAGATTGGTATCTCTAATATAATTAACACCGTTTTGAGTAGCCATCAGGAACTCGGCTGAATCTCCTGAGAAGGCTGAGAGGGCATTCTTGGATAATATGCTGAACAGTTTGTCTTTCAGCACCGCAACTACACTCGGGAGATCGAATTTTCTTCCATTTATAAAGGGAGTCTGCACATCTACCACAATTAGTTCTGATTCGGTTTAGAGTACACCAAATTTTTCTGGCGAGCTCAAAACCTGGTGGCTTAGATGTGATGCATGGCATAGCTTACTGTTCTGGTGTTGCTGAGGATGTCTTTTTGCCAATAAACTAGCCCGCTGAACGCGCAGTTGACCACGATGTGTTGTAAATGAAGTAGTGCGACAGATTGGGAGTATATCAGAGAGAAGCATCGGTTAACTGTGTTTCTACACGCGCTGGCTAAAATGCCACACATCCATACACTAATGAAGAATACTGTATGCAGGTATGGTGTATGTTTACGCCTTCTGCGATGGTAGTGCTCTGCTGCTGTCAAGGAATATCGTTATCGCTTTCAGGAACGGCGAATTCCTGATCGTATAGTGTTTACCAGAGTTTTTGGCACATTGTGCGAAACAGGTATTCTTTCAAGGTCCCATTTTTCTTCTGAACGTGTAGTCCAATAACCTGTGCAGGAACAGCAACACATTGTTGAAATGGTAGAGCGTAGTCCTACTACCAGCACACGGCAACTTTCTGCACGTATCAGTGTCTTACGGGCACGTGTATAGCGAACATTACATGCGGAAAACTTGTACCCATTCAAAACGTCAAAGAACGTTGAATGGATAAGACACATACGTGCGTGCCACTAGCAAAGCAAAGCAAAGTCACCTCCGTACAGGCCATGAAGGCCCGTGTAGGAGTGGAAGGTAAAAGCTTCCACCATTGTTAACCACGGCACGTGATGGGGTAGAGTGGTTAGCGCTACGCCCGGCCGCCTTTGCCCCCAGGAATTAACCTGGTTCTCATTTTTGGCGTGCCACTAGACCAAATACATCATCATCATCATCATCATCATCTGTTTACCCTCCAGGTTCGGTTTTTCCCTCTGACTCAGCAAGGGATACCACCTCTACCGCCACAAGGGCAGTGTCCTGGAGCTTCAGACTCTTGGTCGGGGGATACAACTGGGGAGGATGACCAGTACCTCGCCCAGGTGGCCTCACCTGCTATGCTGAACAGGGGCCTTGCGGGGGATGGGGAAGATTGGAAGGGATAGACAAGGAAGAGGGAAGGAAGCGGCCGTGGCCTTAAGTTAGGTACCATCCCGGCATTTGCCTGGAGGAGAAGTAGGAAACCACGGAAAACCACTTCCAGGATGGCTGAGGTGGGAATCGAACCCACCTCTACTCAGTTGACCTCCCGAGGCTGAGTGGACCCCGTTCCAGCCCTCGTACCACTTTTCAAATTTCGTGGCAGAGCCGGGAATCGAACCCGGACCTCCGGGGGTGGCAGCTAATCACGCTAACCACTACACCACACAGGCGGACTGACCAAATACAAATATACATTAAATGTGTTCTATCTTGGTATTTATGTCCGTATGAAGGTTTTTGCTTCAAATGAACACTCCTGTCGTATCCCTGAAAATGTATCTTTCCTCCAGGGACACTCTGTGTATGGCAAGATAGTTTATAAAGAACTGCAATTAAACCGGGATGGTCACAGACATCACCATAAGGATTACAGCTGTTTATTCAATACTGCCCAAAGACCTTTCCACCAGACACACACACTAACAAGCAGAGGCCAGACCCTACGTCCAATCGATTTCAACGAGTTTCAATTTGCCTGTCCCGGGGGACACTCAACAGCAACTCGTGTAGGCCCTATAATGGTTTAGGTCAATTCGCTTTCGTTTTCGAAAAAAAAAAAAAAAGGTCAAATGTGAAATGTGTAATGTGAAATGTCCGCTTCGGACCAAGTAGAGGTGATAGAACACTAAAATGCTCCGAAGTGGATCATGCGCGATGACATTTGGCCTCAGTTTTTTTGAAAACGAAAATGTATTGACCTGCTGTAAACCCTTATACCCTGTTGAGTGTCCCTCCACAGGTACATTGAAGCTCATTGAAATCGGTTGGACGTAGGGACTGGCTTCTCCTTGTAAGCCATAGTTTTCAAATCAGTCACCAGAAACCGACATGGTGCTGAAGACACTTGGTAGTCCATGACAATGTGCAATGAAAAAGTTGAGGTAGATTTTTACCGCATCCGATATAATTAGATAAGAAACCCAAAGTAATCTCCGTATAGGTCATGGTGGACCTTGTAGTGTTGGAGGGTAAAATACTTCACAATCCGTAACTTCGGCTCTATACCCCGACTCCTTTACCTCTGGAATTAACCTGCTACTCATTTATTGTCTAGATTGAAATTCAGGGCCATATCCTCTCCAGAAGTGGAAAAATCATTTCTAAATTTTTCGAACCCACGTCCTTACGGTGAAACTGAGCACTTCTTTATAGCTTTGGCCACGCGGAATCTCAGGATAATCAAATGGACAACTAAATACTTTAGACTGATGTTTCTTCGTCCCAGATTAATAGGCAAGAAATCTTGAGGGTTTACACCGTGAATTCAAACCCTTCGGCATTATTATAATAGTCATGGTCGATCGTCTCTACTGCGAGTTCACTGATCAAAGTCTACGTGAAACGTAGTGATTTCTTGTATTTCGCCTATTTCACACGGCAAATACCCCCCAAAATAATTTTACTGACAAATAAATTCTTAATCGAATTAGACTTTTTCCATTAACAATCTAATTTCTAATGATAAGTTTTTCAGCTGAAGCGAAGAAAGTTTGTTTTTAATTGGTTGTTTATAAATGGTGTGAGATATATGCAGTAATATACAACCGAATTATGAAAAGTAATTAACGATTACTAATGCAGAAAAGTGCATTTGAATCGTGTACTACTGCAGTGCAAATTGTAAAATATTTCCAAGGAATTTAAGTGCTTTTGGATTGAGAAATTGATTTTAAAATGGTTTATATTTTGTGACATGTATTCAAGTAACAACCTGAGCCCCGAGATCCATTCTAAGATCGGTATCATGTTTTATTATTGACCTTTATGGCTAAATTTTCGTACACACATCTGTTTCGAGTGTAATAATGACCATCTGCATATTTGTTAGCTTTAGTTTCCTGAAAGTCCTCATTTTTCACCGCCCTCCCCCTGCCCCCCCCCCCCAAAGCACGATTGAGGTACAATCTGCCAGACGAGCTAGAAAATTAACTTTTGGCAAAATTATATGTCCTTAGCCTGTAATCGACGGGAAGCTTTCAAGATATTAGGTATTTCATTTTTTACCCCCGAAAAATATCGGAAAATTAAGGCAATTTTAATGTCGGTGCAGACCTTCGTTTCGAGGTACTTCGCGGCTAAACGGTAAGTCGTATCACAAAACGAATGGCACAATCTCAGTTCAATTTGGAGTGATCTACAACTTTGGTCTTGTGACGTTTCGTCGTATCTGTATTCTTTATATGTTAGATTTGTCTCTATTTCTCGTTTATACCTACATTTTGCTCGTTGTGCACGTATAATTCGTAGTTCGAATCACTTATAAGAAAAGTATAATAATGTAATTCTAGAAGAACATGGCCCACCCACTATCTATACGCGAGCCAAATTATATGCTTGTAGCTGCCATATTAGTACCAAAAAGTAATGCACTGTAAGAAAACCTTACCCAAATTTCACCCTATTCAACGTTTCTAACTCAATTTTACCCATAAATAGATGAAACAGGAGAAAATATCTTAAGACCAGCCATTTAGACCGCTAAATGAGGCGTTTGATAGTACAATCCATTTGTTGATATGGTGTATCGTATAGCAGCAGTTAATCTGTAAATGAGGTTTGCAATATTGTAAACATGCATTTACTTCGTATGTAGATTTATATACAGTATATTCACTGAATTCGATTTGTAGTGATGTAGAAAGGCTGTGTTTGCCATTATAGACTAATTAATATTTTACATCAATAGTTACTCTCAGCAGGTGGGCGTCTGCTATTGTAACCATTACTCCCCACATCGACATTGACTGGCAGTAGGAATGGAATCCTCCTCCAACTCCTTTGTAACTAGCGTTAGTAATGAGGGACTCCCATTGTAATTAATAATTCCCTTCTCGATTTGACTGGCAGAAGTCAAGGGAGCATGCAATTTTGTTCAAAATACCCCTAACCGATGTATTTGGGAGTAGGCAATTGTGCCCGCCATTATAAACAAATTTACCCATCTAAAATGTGGCTGGCTTTAGGCATAGTGGCCTTGCTATTAAAATGGAGACTAGCCATTTCGATGTGACTGTCATTAAGAAAAGGGGCCTGTCATTATAATGATAACAGCATAAGTCAGTTTTGACTGGCAGTAGGGAAGGTGCCTGCTATGATAATAAAATCTCGTCAACTGCAATCTGTCTGGAAGTAGGAAAGGGTCCCTACCATTGTAATGAAAACTCCCCAAATCAATTCTGACCACGCAGTAGGTAATGGGGCCTCCTATTATAAGGAACTTTCCTACTCGGTTGTGAATGGCAGTAGGAAAGTGAACCTGCCGTTATCATAACAACTCCGCGAATCGCACTTTACATTCAAAATGTTGTGGACTCAATAATAATACGTATGGGAACCTCCCCCTGCTGTTTCCGGATAACGCTAAGAGCATGCAATTTAAAAAATCTTATTCACCGCATGTACAGTAATTTACTTCGATATCCGTATACAATGTAGAACACCGTAGCGAAGCATGGGTACATTTGCTAGTAAATAAATAAATAAATAAATAAATAAATAAATAAATAAATAAATAAATAAATAAAGTAGAATAAAATAAAATAAAATAAAATAAAATAAAATAAAATAAAATAAAATAAAATAAAATAAAATAAAAAAAAAATTTCTGGAGCTATAACCCCAAATGTGAGCACACGATTTGTTGCACTCCGGTTTGAACGTACGTGTATCGTTTTACGGAAGTTGTCATACAAAATTTATGACCAGAGAATGGACTAGTACCCTTCAGGTGAACATAGAATCAATATTCGTTCATAGTAGTGTGTCTGCTTCTTACCCAGAGGTCCCACGTTCGATTTCCGGCCAGGTCAGATATTTTTACCTGATCTGATGGCTGGTTCGAGGTCCATTCAGCCTACGTGATTACAATTGGGGAGCCATCTGACGGTGAAATTGCGACCCTGGTATAGAAAGCCAAGAATGACGGCCGAGAAGATTCGTCGTGCTGACGACACAACATCTCCTATCTGCAGGCCTTCTGGGTGTGCAGCGGTCGATTGGTAGGCCAAGGCCCTTCGCGGCTGTTCAACCATGGGGTTTGTTTATAATATATTCACTCTCAGGCAAGAAGAATTACATCTTCCAAGTGCAATAATCAAGTTTCCCATATTATGGGTTTGAAGATGGCTGAAGTGAACTACGAGCTCTATCACAATACTTGCAAAACAAATTTCCCGAAGCTCCTCCTTCATGTACCGAGCTCGATAGCTTCAGTCACTTAAGTGCGGCCAGTATCCAGTAATCGGGAGATCGTGGGTTCGAGCCCCACTGTCGGCAGCCCTGAAGATGGTTTTCCGTGGTTTCCCATTTTCACACCAGGCAAATGCCGGGGCTGTACCTTAATTAAGGCCACGGCCGCATCCTTCCACTTCCTAGGCATTTCCTATCCCATCGTCGCCATAAGACCTATCTGTGTCGGTGCGACGTAAAGCAAATAGTAACCGCCTTCATGTAGATCCGGGAAGTTTTTTAAATTTTCTGATTTTCTCATTCTGTTTTTCACGGTCCCTCCTTTATCATATTTGTACCTTCGTTCCTATTTTTGAAAATGTTGTGGGCTCAATAATAATAATAATAATAATAATAATAATAATAATAATAATAATAATCCACAAACAAAACGTCATGGTATAAACCGAACAAACGAGGTCAGTCAATGACCACGTTCATCCTTGCAGTCACCAGCCTCCAACGGGATTACCGAAACTGAAGGAATATTTTGTGTTGACATGAACGATGCTCACTGCGAGACCTGAGGTAGCCTGAATAGAGCTACACCACCTCGGGACGACGAAAAGGATTTCCTTTACTGGTCTGTAAGAAGAGAGTGGATATCGCCGGTGCTGTTCAGTTTCTGTAATAAGGGAAAACACTGGCGTTAAGAAGGCCGAACTGGAGTGAACGAGGTGTCCAAAAAGGCCAAGGAATAAGCCAGCTCTACCACTGCACTGTGGTAAGAAGACACAGATTCGTGGCTTTAAAACTCTAGATAAATCTATGAATATGTGAATCTTAGTTAGCCTCAGTTTTGCAGCCTGTTAATACATATGACTTCTCCGGTTTCTTATCCTTTAGTATAGCAGCGGACACATTATATATTGGGTGAAATACTCGTGTATTGATATTGTAATGGGTATATAACACACCCGTTCGAGGATTAGGAGATTGAGGTTCGAGTCCCGACGACGGAATCACAGCCGATTTGAGATAAACTTTCATGTAAATACGTTTCTAAACTTATTGTTTCTAGGCACTGAAAACAAGATAAATGCTTTAGAGAGTTTATTCTCTCCAACACGTATGAACAACTTCATTATAGACTGTTATGTCTTTCAACATTCATTTTTGGAAAACAAAATGTACATGTGTTTGTATGTAACATCTTCATTTCTTCAGGTATATGTATCCTCATGAAAAGAATTCAACTCCTTATTCATTCTCCCCCCACCCCCAAGTTGATTTTCCCCCAGAAATGGATGTTTATTTTTAAAGGAGATTCCAATATCATTTTTCACGCCTGTAACATCCTTAGATTTTTACATATAAGTATCCTCGCACAAATAATTCAACTAAATTTTCATTTCGTTATGTCCAGTAGTTTTGGCTGGGCGATGATGAATCAGTCAGTCAGGACCTGTTATTTTATATAGATAATTAAAACTGTGTCTAAGAAAGTCATCTGAATTATTTACGGTTTCTCTCATCCATCAATTGCTCTCCTAGGTAATTGATCCTAATCGTCTTAAATTACCCCAATAAACTTAGCCTTCATCTCATTACGTATTGCGAATGGCTCCCTAACATTGTTCCCACCTGTTCGTACCAGAAGGTATTCTCACTGGGTTCATATCTCTTATTTCCAGATTATGAATATCATATAGAGACTCAAACCTGCTGTCATTCTCGTACAGAATTATAACCCTGCAAACATAGTGAGGAAAACATCATTTCGTCTGTTCATTCTTAGAGAATACCTTTGAACACAACTGCATTAAATTTGTTACACTTTCATTCAATTCATATACCGCACTACCATCTTGGAAGAATAACTTACACGTAATCTTGAAGTGTTACATCTGCTCTTTGGTTTCTGCACACGAGGCATCAGTTTATAATAATAATTGTTGGTCTGTATCGGAGTGAAAATACAAAGATCATACACCTGCCAAGAGCTGGATAAAACATCACGAAGACCTTTCCTGCAGTGAAAGGCGCGAAGCTATTAAACTGACAACCAATACTTTTTCAGTCAGAACACCTCCGGGCAGATCTTTGGACGTTAACCTCCGCCAGCGATGCCGCAGGGAGAAATAACCACTGGCTCTCGTCATTAGATCTTATCCGTTCGGTGATATACTGTGGAACTCCCACCACCATAAAATTAAGTCCTTTATTGCTGAAGAAAGCTTTTAATGTGCATGAAGAAGTATACGACACTTAATGTAATGGCAGGTCCAGGCGAATTTACACGATTGGCTACAAGAACAAGCAAGGCTACATAACAGACACGACTATCAGGTTTGAACATCATCTAGGCCAGCCTCATGAAGTAAACACCGAGAGAAAGGACATATACAACCCAACAGTGCGTTGCTACAAAGGTAATAGAGTTACTGCTTGGAGCTCGTGGTACAACGCCAGCTTTCTTCATCAAGTTCTGGACATGGTTCACTGCACCAAAGGACAGAATTTTGGACCTTGTCATACTTAAAATATGCATTTAAGTTGAAATAGTGAGATGCCACATCTACCTGTAAACGTCATTAATAACCCA
Organism: Anabrus simplex; assembly: GCF_040414725.1. NCBI lineage: Eukaryota > Metazoa > Arthropoda > Insecta > Orthoptera > Tettigoniidae > Anabrus > Anabrus simplex. The sequence goes on from NC_090265.1 coordinate 207,191,598, forward strand.
CATTCTTGATTTTTAACCCGCCTTCAATCGGCCTAATGATAACGCATGTTAATTCTCAGGTTTGTAGCTAGTAGGTACATTTTTAATTTGACTATGCACACTTTGTCCATTGTTGGCAGTCCTTACATGCGGGAAGTTGATGGTTTAATAAATCATATTTCGCTATATTATTATTATTATTAACCAATATACTAATTAACCCCATGGTACTACAGTCCTTGAAGGGCCTTGGCTTATCAAGCGACCGCTGCTCAGCGCCAAGGCCTGCAGATTACGAAGTGTCGTGCGGTCAGCACGACGAATCCTCTCGGCCGTTATTCTTGGCTCTCTAGACCGGGGCCGCTATCTCACCGTCAGTTAGCTCCTCAGTTCTAATCACGTAGGCTGAGTGGACCTCGAACTAGCCCTCAGATCCAGGTAAAAATCCCTGATCTGGCCGGGAATCGAACCCGAGGCCGCCGGGTAAGAGGCAGGCACGCAACCCCTACACCACGGGGCCGCCATTATTATTGTTATTAGTATTAAAAAATACACCGCAAAACTAAAAACATAAATTACATAACAACATAAATTCAACAAAGAATTCCATGAAAATAAAATATTACAAGAAATTATATCAAAACAAGAGGAATGAAAAGGAAGTGCATTAAACCAAGAAGCATAATATCCTGACAATACCTGTAATATAATAATTAAAAGCAGTCGCAAATAAATTCTCGGAAAGTAAGATGAAGTATTCCCTTACACGTAGCGGAACATTTACGAAATATGATATTACAAGTTGTGTACCACAATAAAAGCTACCAGACAATCACAAATACAACTTGAATATTTCCAGTGCCTTACAGTAGATAACAGTAGAATAAATTACTACCAGCTTAATATCATGGAAATGCTCACGTTCATACCACATTCGTTACATTTCCTTTAAACTCTAAGGAAAGTTTACTAAATATTACTATAATTCACCATAATTATGGTATATAAACTCATGTCCTCATCCTGATGTGGTGCAGCTCTTTCCAGGCACACCCCCATTGGAGGTGAGCTGCATGTGCCATTTCGACCACATACCAGCCCTCCTGCCATTCTTAAATTTCTGGCAGTACCGGGAATCGAACTCGGGCCCCCGAGGACGGCAGCTAATAACACTAACCGTTACGCTACGGAGGCGGACATAATTATGGTAAAAATACCGGACTAAAATTCAGTGTATATCATTCAGTAGGCTATCTGTTATATGGAATAATTTAACTCAGCTTCAGAATACATCAGTAAGAACTCTGCGAAATTCACTCATGGCCATTAGAACCAGCGTGTGGTCGAGGGGTAGCACATTTTTCTTATTTGGTGGCCTCCCGTTCGATTCCCGATTAGCCCAAGGATATTAATCCTCGGCTGAGGTTCACGATAGTGTTTACTCAGCCTCCTGAATTCAGTGGAGAAGCTGTTGATATAGAACTATGTGGTCCAGTCAACAAAGTCAAGTACTTAATAGACTTACAGTTGAGAAAGCAGCTACTCTAACCACTTGACACTCCAATATCTGCGGGTAAGCTGATTGGGCATCAGTCACCTTGGCAGGTCGTGGTTATTAATAACTTGTGTGTACCATAATGTTTTTGGATTGGCCGTCCTAGAATTTGAATTGTGGAGCTTCTCTTCAACTCAAAATGAATACCGAGTTAAACCCAAGCATGCAGGTAGCGGACGCCTGCTTCCAAATACTAGCACCAACGGTTACAGGCAGTGTGGAAGCCTTAAATGATTCTACATGTTGATGGCACTCTTTTATGTGTGCCTTTATCTGTACAATTCTTTTTTGCTATGGGCTTTACGTCGCACCGACACAGATAGGTCTTATGGCGACGATGGGATAGGAAAGGCCAGGGAGTTGGAAGGAAGCGGCCGTATCCTTAATTAAGGTACAGCCCCAGCATTTGCCTGGTGTGAAAATGGGAAACCACGGAAAACCATTTTCAGGGCTGCCGATAGGGGATTCGAACCTACTATCTCCCGGATGCAAGCTCATAGCCGCGCGCCTCTACGCGCACGGCCAACTCGCCCGGTCTGTACAATTCTGAAAACATATTAAAATTTCTTACTTTAACCACAATATTTCAAGCTAATTGGCTACGTGTTACAAGTTCTGTATCTTTAAGCTTGCCTTCGGGAGATAATGGGTTTGAACTCCACCGTTGAAAGACCTAAAAATGACTTCCCATGATTTCCCTATGAATACACCACTAGGCAAGAACCGAGGCTGTATATGTACTAAGCCCATGGCCACTATCTTGCCAATTCCAGACTTCCCCTTCCCATATTCCCCTAAAAACTAGGCTTTATGTAGGATGTTAGTGGACTACAGTTAGTGCAATGTCCAACTGTTACGAAAAAAAAACCACAATAACTTACCAATAATAAAGAAGCAGGATTTTCATTTTGGGAGTATGAAAACGATTTTTGTGGACGACATGGTTTAGCATACATTAACGAAATTAACAATTAACAATATGTTAGATACATAAAAGATTTTCGGAAAAAGAATTACGTAGCAGTAACGACATGAAATAGTGTACGGCTTTTAGTGCCGGGAGTGTCCGAGGACAAGTTTGGCTCGCCAGGTGCGGGTCCTTCGATTTAACACCCGTAGGCGGCCTGTGCGTCGTGACGAGGATGAAATGATGACGAAGACGACACATACACCCAGTCCACGTGCCAGCGGAAATAATCAATTATGGTTAAATTTCCCGAAGCTGTCAGTTATCGAACCCGGGACCCATGTGACCAAAGACCAGCATGCTAACCATTTAGCCATGGAGCTGGACTCAAGTAGAAGTATTGTAGTAGTATTGTGTTATCAATGTGCATGCAGTTCCATGACTTTACTGTAGTTGTGGAGTCTTGTTTTGAAAGTTTTGAAAGTTTTAAATTGGAATATGTGATAAATTTCATGACAAATCAATACAAAGAAAATGATCAATACTTCTTCTTCAGTCTGTGATTAAAACAGTACCAAAAACTACAATAAAATGAAACTTTCTACGAGGTTGGAAAATAACTGTAGTATGAGGACAAGTTTATGATGTTGTGATGTTGTGTACATGGAACTGTGGGCAGAAATGGATTAAGAAAAATCCTTTGAATATTCAACGACGTTTTCCTATGTTATAAAAAGCAGTCTTAGAACAGGCTTCTTGACTGAATGGTCAGCGTCGAGGCTTTCGGCTTAGAGGGTCCTGGATTGGATTCCCAGCTGGGTCAGGATATTAATCGCGCTTAGTTAACTCCTTTGACTCGAGGACTGAGTGTTGGTATTTGTTCCTCCCGCATATTTTGCTCAACATATACTTGAGATTTACTGATCAGTTTCATTCATGATAATGTGTAGTTTTCATTTAGCCCATTAAGTGATAAATTCTGCAAAAACTGACTTGGTTTAAAAAATACTCTGAATCTATTCAGTATGGATTCTAATATTGTTATTCTGCTTGATATTGATACTACTGTAGACCCTGGTAAATATATGTAGGAAAGGATATTTTGAGTATATAACATCAACAAAATATATTTGATAAATAATTATTCCAATTGGTTTTACAATCTACAAACAACTGCTTCTGAAACAAAGTGCAGGAAAGAAATAAAGAAACTGCTAAATTTTTTAGTGTGAAGAGGCTATCATAAAGAACAAACAATAAACCCACCGTCTTCTAGATTTTGAGGTCACTGAGTAACACGAATGAAGGTGATTGAATCCATCCACCCCTCCCATGAATTTATTATAGCCCATTATTCACCTTTTTTGAGTGTAGCCAACAGACGTCCATAATGATATACCCGCCAGAGATTATTAAATACAAATATCTATGCAGTAGCGTCTCTAAAAACCGTAAAAATAATCAGTGGGATTATCAATACCATCAATACAATTATTGTTAAATCTATGAAGAAAGAATCAATATTCATTGGGAAGTAATGAAAAATGGATCTTATTACCTTGGTATGTAATATTTACCAGTATCACTAAAACGATTAAACAGAAATTCGTTGTCCAATAAGTAACAGTAATCAGTGTCAATACTTTTACACACCAATCAGTCATGTTTTCATTGCTGAATAAGGAATACAGTCATTTTACATATTATTAATTAAAACAACACAAATTTAAACTCGCAGGGCTGCGTTTGGCGCTGCCCGAGCTTTGAAACTTCTGTCCAGTTGCACGGGGACGAAATGGACTCGACCAAAATGAAGTGTTGTAAGAGTAATGTTTGGCTAGTCATGTATCGAGCACAAGCTGACAATTCTTGAGTTGTACACAAAGTAGATTTACACAGGTTTCTCATATTTCAACAATTAATTACAAGAATATGTTGACCTATGGAAATAGAAGGAGTACTTGGGAAGTTTGGCTCCTTGACTAATTGGCCTGTATAATGAGTGGCCTTCTGTTCAGAGGACACTGTGTTCGATTCCCGACTAAGTCGGAACATTTTGCTGCATCTGATTTATTCTTCTGGCTCGAGAATTGGGTGTTTTCATTCATACACATCACATCACACCACACTGTCAACCACCACAGAAACACGTAATAGATAAGCCATCCTTACACATAGGGTACGCGTGAGACAGGGCATCCAGCCGTATAACTGGACAAAGTCCTCATGTGCAAGACAGAACGCACCTACGTTCCACCGAAGGTTGTGGAAGATGGAATATTGACATATTGAAAAACAAGGACCGTGAAAAAGTGTTTCCTTGAACAATCAAAATGTTAGGATGGTAATCACCGAGCGAGCTGGCAGTGCGGTTACGGTCGCACAGCTGTGACCTTGCATTCGGGAGATGGTAGGTTCGAATAACACTGTCGCCAGCCCTAAAAAAGGCCGCATATACAGTAGTCCAACGGTAAAGCATTCTTAAATTCAAACCTTCATTATTAGAGAAGTCTTGCCCGTGAACTGACGAGAATTGTTTTTTCTACAGATCCAAATCAAAGTTCTCTCTGTGAATAGTAAAGAATTCCACCTTGTTTTCTGATGTGGCTAAAGCCCAAACTATCATGTCTACAATTTTTCTATGTTCGGGAACTGCTATATAACGGGTCATAGTGTGCCCTCGAGGTCGAGGTAACATCATGCCTGTAGTACGTAGTTTAACTCAAAGTATTATGCTATTTCATGTGATGAAGCCTTTCGTTACAGCTGAGATTTCCCTTATTACTCAGCCAATACATTATCAAATGATCACTACCAACTCAAGAATAATGATTTAATCTTCAGTCAACTGTGACGTGACATTAAATTTGGAAGCCGAACTTGTCTTGTTTTGAAGCAGCACCTAACAGAATTCTGAGAAATAACTGTTGTTAATATCTCATGACCGAGCTCGATAGCTGCAGTCGCTTAAGTGCTGCCAGTATCCAGTATTCGAGAGATAGTGGGGTCGAACCCCACTGTCGGCAGACCTGAAGATGGTTTTCCGTAGTTTCCCATTTTCACACCAGGCAAATGCTGGGGCTGTACTTTAAATAAGGCCACGGCTGCTTCCTTCCCACTCCCAGTCCTTTCCTCTCCCAGCGTCGCCATAAGACCTATCTGTGTCGCTGCAACATAAAGCAACTTGTAAGAAAAAACCTCATGATTCTCTTTTTAGGGTTAGTAATTAATAACTTTATTAGAGCAGAACATAAGAGACAATTGTAGAATTGCTAGAATTCATATCTGTAAATGAAGGTACTTAGCTCTATTATGGCACATAGAGTACTTCTTCAGGAATATTATTGATATAAATAACTTAAGGAGGTTATCATAAGATATTTGAGGGCTATATCAAACTTCACAGTAGATGCAAAAAATATATTTCAGTGCATATTAAAAATCAGAATTTATTCCGGTTTAGTTGAGAGTATAACACAATAAACCATGTTTAGAAAGTAGTATAATGAAAGGCCTATTCCTTGCCATACCTTATTATGAAAACTTACGCTTTCTCCCCGCTCCCTCAGTAAAGGAACATTCGAGATACCGTCATCCACTTTCTAAGTTTGCCACATACTTATCCTATACACTAACACATATTCTTAAATTTACCAAAATGTTATCTGATAAACATTCCTTACTTTACCATAGTGTTATCATATAAACTTGCATAAGCTTTCCGTACTGTTAATGTAAACGTTTCGAAAGTTAGTTTTATCTCACAAAATTCGTGAAGTTCAACATAGTGATGTCTTGTTTTGTAAGTTCACCCAACTTTTATCTTATAAATATTGTTAAGTTTACCAATACTGTCAATTTAAAGCACCTTTTAAATGTCCTAAAACGTAATGCTAATTCTCAACTTAAGCATTGGAATGACGATGATTTCAGGCATGGAGATAGCTCATCATATACGCTCTTCATTTACAACTATCCATATTTGGCTTAGAAATGGGCCATTGTTGAAACGGTATTCCCAAATCACCAGGCATGACCTGAAAATAATTTTAATTGTCAAAAAATTTCCAGTTTCCGTTTCTCTCATTATTTAGATAATTTTGAGTTCCTTGCATCCAGTTTTTTCCATTTTCAGTTTTATTCGCTTACAATACCAGCAATTAAATGTACATACGACCATTCCCTTTCCTTTCTTAGAAAATATTTTATTGTAACCTGACATTTTTGCTTAGTTTTGCGTGAATAATTCCTGAATTAATTACGTTATCACTTCTTGCGAGCTTCATAACAACTGCGATCCTCTATGTTCCGAGTGTGGGCCAGCAGCTATTTCATTGCCGACGCACTTGAGCTCATCTTCCCGGGCCTGTCGTGGCGGCAGCGAGTGTGACTTCAGTTAACCTGCTCACTTGATGGCGCCATAAAACCATTTTATAGTACATCCTAAACCCCCTTCCCGCTCTTATCCTCCCACATCACATTCACTTTCGCACGCCACACACGTGCGCGTGCATTTACACACGCATATACTAGAAGACATAATACATCACACAAATTATCGTCAATCGTATTTAAATTGCTTACTTATCTACTCATCTTAGTGGAATAATGTCAGACTTTATACCTACCATTGAAATGACAAACTTCGGTATTCAAGACGACCTGGCAATTTCCTCACACGCTAATGGTCCAATAAAATGACAAGAGGATTTTTATTTAGTCCCGATTGCCGTCCGGTGGGACACGTATATTACCTACAGGAACTTGAAATTATAAATAGGGAGCTCAGAAGGTAATTGAGATAGTCTATGCTTAAGGATGGAAGTTTCATTATATTTGGGTTGCTATTATGTGCCTTAATGTGATTTATACATATTGTGAGGAATAGGATTGGATCGGAAACTGTATTTATTTACTTAGCAATAGGAGGAGCAGCATAATAGGAAAATTCCTTAGTCTATCTATTCCTACGGACTTGCCCCACATTTGAACACATAACGTTCATATTGTTGCTTATGAGAGCGTTATGTACATTGAGTAACATAATTAAAACTGTCAACAGACGAATCGACATGAGTAAATAAATTAAAATCCCAATACTCTGTAACATTTTTATCCTGAATACATTATCGTAGGTCTACCTTAAATAGAAAGAAATAACCTCCCAAGGGAAGAAATTTTATATGAACTGGAATCCGCCATGCTTAAACTTTCCTAGTTTCAAAATCACTTCCGACAATGCTTGTAGTGCTTTACTGATGTGAATTCCAATTCCATAAAGACCCCTGCTATATGTTTATTTCCAATCACGTACTCTTTCTTTGATCCATGAACAGCAGAAGATGTATACATGTGATTTAATTTTGTTGACCTAAAGGACTCTATAGGTTAGTTTTTAACAACTTATTTTCGTAGGTTTCTTTTTTTTTCCTTGCTTTACGTCGCACCGACACAGATAAATCTTACGGCGACGATGGGACAGGAATGGTCTAGGAATGGGAGGGAAGCGGCCGTCGCCTTACTTAAGGTACAGCCCCAGCATTTGCCTGGCGTGAAAATAGGAAATCACGGAAAACCATCTTCAGGGCTACCGACAGTGGGGTTCGAACCCACTGTCTCCCGAATACTGGATACTGGCCGCACTTAAGCGACTGCAGCTATAGAGCTCGGTATCGTTGGTTTCAAACGCGTTAAAGAACTTCTGTCTTGCTATTTGTGCTATTTGTTTTATGACACACCGAAACAGTCATATCTTACGGTGATGATGTGGTAGTACAGGGCAATGTATGGGAAGGAATCGAACATGGCTTTTATTAAACTAAGGTATAGCCATAGCATTTTTCCGGTGTCAAAATATGAAACCACGAACACCATCCTCAGGGATGCCGAGAGTGGGGTTCAAACCCACTATCTCGCGAATTCAAGCTTGCACCTACCAGATGTAAGCGCCGTAGCCAACTCACCCTGTCGTTAAAGACATCCTGGGAGATACAATTTCTATACCCCTGCGCGTTTTAAATGCCAGCCCCTCACCCGGAGGCCTCTGGTTCGTTTCTTGGCCACTATCTCAATGTTTAAGACCAAATGAGGAACTATCTAATAAGGGAGGCAGCTAACCTGGTCAAAAAATACGGCAGTACGTCTTAGGATGCTTTCACGCCAATAACGTGGTACTCCAGTATCTAAAGATCTTTAAGGTAGTAAGGAGGTCATTGCAACCTTCAAGGGTTTTCTATTGTTTCTTTAAATAAAATAACTTAAACAAGTAATCACGTGCACCCTCCCTTAATTCAACGTTGATTCTAATAAAATATTGATATGAAGGGAGCTTTTGACATCTACCAAAATTCACTGTTAATTCCATTAAAATAGTTTATGATATTAGGGGAGCATTTCTCCCATCTCAAAATTCACTGTCCGTTCCCTGAAAATATTTTATGACATTACGAGTTCACTTTTGATTCTAACGAAAGGTAACTTCGCGACATTCAATGTCGATTTTAACAAATTATTTTATGATATTACGGGCGCAATTATTACTTCAAACATTTCGGAGGATGTAAAATATTGTTTTATATTAAAGGAAGAATTGCCAGTGCATGAAGTTCACTACTGATTATAATGAATTATGTTATAATATTACGGGAGTACTTGCCCCTTAGCAAAATCTACCGTTGATCCTCCTTGATTTTTAAGGAGCTCTGACTTCCCCTGAATTTTTCCAAAATCGACCTCTATTTTTAATCAGGCAAACGCAATAACTTTATACTCTTGATTTGATCTTTCATTTATGTTAACTCTGCACAATTTTAGACGGGTTCATATTTCAAACTTCACCTACTGATCCGCCTCTAATTTTAGCAGTTACCGGGCGAGTTGGCCGTACGGTTACGGTCGCGCAGCTGTGAGCTTGCATCCGGGAGATTGTGGGTTCGAACCCCACTGTCGGCAGCCCTGAAGATGGTTTTCCGTGCTATCCCATTTTCACACCAGGCAAATTCTGGGGCTTTACCTTAATTAAGGCCACGGCCACTTCCTTTCCACTCCTAGGGCTTTCCTGTCCCATCGTCGCCATAAGACCTATCTGTGTCGGTGCGACGTAAAGCAAATAGCAAAAAGAAATTAGCAGTTTGTATTAGGAATTCCGCAACATTCTGGATACGAGGCGTATGTATACTATACAATAAAATTAGAACGCTAATGTTAACACCCATCGTATAAGCTAAAATATATTTGTTCATATAATAGTCTTCACCAGTATATCACTTATTTCAAAACACGTAATCTTTCTTTGGTCCATCAAAAACAGGAGATTTACGACTGTGATTTAATTTTGTTTCTTGACTTTAACTTGTTCCCGGTCAAGTGCTGGATTCTAACTAACATCAGTGTATATGAACGTGAAGGCTGGCGTGGCACTTACTGTAGATTAATTCTTACGGAATATTTCTGGATTGAAATGGAGAAACGAAATTGGAAACTCAAAATTTTCACATGAAGTTACTGAAATTGTGTTTGGGATGCAGCTATCAGCGGCGTATGCGTAACCGATGAGCCTCGAGGGTTTAATTGCAATTTAATTCACGTCGTACTGAAACAGATAGGTATTACGGCGACGGTGGAATAGGAAACCCCTAGGAGTGGGAAGGAAACGGCTGTGGCCTTAATTAAGGTACAGCCCCAGAATTTGCCTGGTGTGAAAATGGGAAACCACGGAAATCTATCTTCAGGATTGCCAGTGGTGGGGTTCGAACCTACTATTTCCCGGATGCAATCTCACAGCTGCGCACTTCCAATCGCACGGCCAAACCGCCCGGTCAATAATAATAATAATAATAATAATAATAATAATAATAATAATAATAATAATAATAATAATAATAATAATAATAATTCAGTGTTAATGTTAGCTTATAGTAAAATTCAGTTCGATATTGTTACAGCCATAAATGTGACTGGGATTGCAGTAGAAGCTACATTCATTTAATGGCTTCTATGTGATAAGACAAGTAGCTCTATTCGGGAACAGTATCTGACAGCTAACCCACATTATTTTTTCTTTCTCAGACACTTTTCCGAAAACCTGGTGGAGTTGCGGGTGGGTTGTGTGCCTCGCATATGGACTTAGTCTAGTTTACAGCCAGCTACTTTTCCTGAGACCAGGGATAGTGTATGTGGTGGGATCTATTCAGGAACTTTTATGTGTGAGTAGGTTTTTTTCTGGTAGTTTTTTACACAGTGTGCAGTTGAAGAGCTGTGTATAAGACCTCAAGTCAGATAAATTCACCAGATGTGACTAAAACCCGTGGTCCAACCGATAATCGAACCCCGGGCCCTCCCAGCTAACATTATAGAAAACATTTCTTTATTGCTATTTAAAATTACGCAAAAAAAATGTAAAAAAAATAACCCAAGTTGACTACCTTGGTCAAGGTGCTGTCTGCTTATGCTCAAGGTTGTAGGTTGCAAGGCCGTATACCATCAAAGTCAGTTCGTGCTTATGAGTCTGTCCATCAGGCAAATGTACCACCGAAGGTTATACACTTACATGTAAAGCGAGAAAGACTGGTGGCGTACTAAGCAAGAAGACGAGTGAAGTAGTTTGCTATTCAGAAAATATTATTCCAGAACACTTGACCCGTGAGAAAAACTGTCATTACACTCGGACGGACTACTCAGCATCACCATGCCATACCATACCATGAGACTGAGACTTCATTGGAAACTACATTACGCTCTGGCCTGTGCCAAGAACCAGATTAAAAATATACGTCATTGGATTAGTGCGTTGCGGAACTAGCACCTAAAGCAAAGTAGAAAATTCCGGCGATCTGGCATTTCGTAAGTTCGGGAGTGGGCGAAGGAACTGCAAAATATAGTCTGAACTCTTAGTGATCTGTGGTTACATCCACTCATCCAGACGGTGTTCATTGAGTAACAGCCAAGTTAAATTCCACTAGCAGACCGGGTGAGTTGGTCGTGCGGCTAAGGTCGCGCAGCTGTGAGCTTGCATCCGGGAGGTAGTGGTTCTAACCCCACTGTCGGCAGCCCTGAATATGTTTTTCCGTGGTTTCCCATTTTCACACCAGGCAAATGCTGGGGCTGTACCTTAATTTAGGCCACGGCCGCTTCATTCCCACTCCTAGGCCCTTCCCATCCCATCGTCACCGTAAGACCTATCTGTGTCGGTGTGACGTAAAACAAATTGTAAAAAAAAAAAAAAAAAAAACACTAGTATGCGATATATAATGCCACTGAGGGAACTTCTGAAGTGGTGGCCTTCTGACCCCAACTTGGCTGGTTCGATCCTGCCACAGTTCGGTGGTATTTGAAGGTGCTCAAATATGTTACCTTCGTGTCTGCAGAATTCCTGCGGGACTAAATTCCGGCACCTCGGTGTCTCCGAAAACTATAAAAGTAGTTAGTGGGACGTAAAGCGATTATTATTATTATTATTATTATTATTATTATTATTATTATTATTATTATTATTATTATTATTATTATTATTACCGTATTATTATTAATCTTATAAAGCTAGCCTGAAGCATTAGCCTATACTGTAGGTGACCTTTATTTCCGCTTATGCCGTGTGAACTTTAGAAACATGACAATTCATGGCTGTTAACGGAGAGCACCTGATTTCCTTAATACTCCGCCCTATCATTCCTTTATTGTTTTGTCCTCTCTCTCTCTCTCTCTCTCTCTCTCTCTCCCTCCCTCTTTCTAGCTTCCCTTGTTTTCCTTTCGCGTCTAACGTATGCTCGAGATAAGAGCTAAGGTGAGAGTAAGTAGGTGTTATCTCTGTGGTGAAATAAATAGCTCTGGTTATCTAATGTATGAATGTATGTATACCCGCACGTGTGAGAGTGGAAGCGAGAGAGCGGCCTACGAGTAAACAAAGCACAGTGTGGGTGGAATGGAAGGGTTGGGGAGATTCTTTCTTTAACCACCGAATAACGGATATTTTACCGCAATGTGGTTCTCGTTCAAGGTTAACTGTTCCGTTTTTCTCTCTGATGAACAAAGTAAAAAGAAGGTAGAGGACAAGAAGGGTTAGTTGCAATAAAGGGTAAGTTATTTCAGCGAAGGTCAAACGTCACGCCTCGCAACTGTCCAGCTCACAACAATCCTTCCCCGTCCCTGGAATTCCAGGCGAACTTGCCTTGGACGGCTGAGCGAACTTTATGATTCTCTCTCTCTCTCTTACACACACATACACACACTCACATATTTTAATGTGCCGCATTTTATTACTGGGTAAATGAAGCCCGATCTTACGGCAGAGATGCTTTCCATACTCTGCTGATTATTTATTTATTTATTTATTATTTATTTAATTAATTAATTAATTAATTAATTACTGTATGACATTGGATATAGGAAGTGTAACTACTATTAATATACATATATATTGGTTTGTTCATTGGGGTGAGTTTTGATTGTGACCAAGTTTTCATTCATATAACGTAAAGAATGCTAGAATTCTTTCGCTTTACTGATAAATATTCAGACTGGCATATCTTACGCGGTAGCTCTTTGGTGCAAGTTTGCTTGCGTACATCTTATCCGTAGGCTCAGGGTTTATTAGCGGCCTCTCCGAGAATTTTACCTCTGGATGGAGGGTTGGGACGTGGTTCACTCATCCTCATGAGATCAAGAGAGGAGCTGATGATGATATGAGAAGCAGGGGACCAGTCATGAAAGATATCGTTATACTGACTACGTGGCATACCAAGTATCTGCTTGCCATCTGGTGGTGAGTTTGTATTGGCCATTACATTTTTTGAAGGGTAAGTACAACTGCTGGCTATCTCATTTAGCAGCAGTCGCCCTGGCAGGCCAAGACTCCTGATGGGATTTACATTTCACGGGGACGAGAATGTATCACACCTAATCGTTTATGAAACGATGTGTGATATACACTGAAATAGCCCACTTATGCTTTTGCCACTATTATTATTGCCTAGAAGTATTTAAAAATAAGGAATGCACAATTTGTCTTCCCACGAAGTATTGCTTATTCATTTATGCAAGGACATATACGACATAAATCATAATTTCTGTTATTGTTATCTCTAATAATGTCCACCTCCGTAGCGAACTCTTAGCGCTGCTAAATGCCATCTTCGGAGAGGCATTCCATTTCGGGTACTAACAGGAATTTAAGATTGGCTAGATGGTTATGAGGTGAAAAATAAAGACATATGCATACACTGACTCCACTTGCGGTGTGCCTCAAAAGAGCTGCAGCACCTCGGTATGAAGACATGAAATAATAATAATAATAATAATAATAATAATAATAATAATAATAATAATAATAATAATAATAATAATAATAATAATAATAATAATAATAATAATAATAATAGGCCTAATAATAATAATAATAATAATAATAATAATAATAATAATAATAATAATAATAATAATAATAATAATAATAGGTTAACATCACAATAACTACATACATTTCGGAGATGTCGAAATTCGGAAATTATGCCCCGCGAGACTTCATTTACATGCCCATAAATCTACAGATACAACGCTAATGTATATGGGCACCCTTAAATACCGTCGAACTGAGTCACGATCACACACAACAAGGTAACTCAGCCCGGCACCTCCAGAAATTTTCAGGTGAAATTTTTTATTTTCTTTGAATATAGTTAGGCTATACTGTTCTAAAGCCGTTGATTCATGAGGAAATGTCGAGGATTTTAACGCATATGAACATTATACGTAACAGGCTATCTTCTGGTCATAGCTGATTCACTATAACCAACACACGACAGACAACTATGAGAATTTATTTTGTTTTGCACTGCTTGTTACACATTAGGACATGTTTTACAATATACTAAACCTTCTGGAGTCACACTCTGCCTTCTCTTTAACCCATTTTACATATTTCACTGATGCTGCTTCTACTTGAACTACCTCTAAAACCTTCAGTGATCTTAGATCTTCGAGACATACAGTTTAGTGAAGTCTGTTAGAGGAGGACCTGTTTCTTTTGTTCTTCTATTCTTCTTTCCTCTTTGCCATCCCCATAATTGTGACGGTGTTCCTTCTGTAATACATTTTCTCTACGCCTTGCTATGCTGGGCTTCCTCTTTTCTCCATACTTTGTTTCTGAAATCTTCTGGCTTATAGTTGCGCTTCATTCTGGGCCTTTTTGTCACTTTCTATTCCCAACAACGCCCGTCCATCCCACTCCCTTCGTTACGTCTCCTCATATGCCCAGACCACCTCAGCCTATATCTGTGAATCTCTCAGGTCCCACCTTGACCATACCCCGATCACTCGTTTCTTGTTCTCATGTCGAAAATTCATTATTGTGTTTGATAGTTGCGTAAACAGGAATTGCAGTAAGTAATTGATATCAAAAAAGAAATAAAATTATGTACACTGTCTGGATGTATGTTAATTGTACAAGGATACATCCATAAACATGCAGCGTACTAAAAAACCACACAAGATTATTCCCTCGCTATAAGGCACGACAAGTTTTCAGGTTAATGCTACCAAGTTTATAAACAGTTTTCCCTCCCATCTAGAACTAATAGTTTCAGCTTATCTTCATTATACACATTTATAAAAAATAATTTCGTCTGCATTTAATCTTTCTAGCATGAACGCAGGTCGTCCTTCAGTTTTCAAGTCAGTATTTAATTATTTCACTAAAACTGAAATCCAGAACTTGACCTTATAGCTTGTTAATAAAGGAAATACATTGTAATTCACTAGTAACACAAACAGAAACACGAAACACAACCAATGTAATAACTACGTACCGTAATTTAATGATTAAACGTTAAAAATGACACTTATCATAAATTTATAACAAAAAATCAACAACAAGGTAAGTTTCATATTGTCTAAAGAGAGCAGATAGTCCAGTTATGTGCAAAGTGTCGAACTACGCGGTCTGACCAGACTTTATTACTATAATTATTGTCGGAGTAATTTATTCATATTAGAGACTTTGTAGGCCTAGATCCTCCATGGCTAAATGGTTATCGTGCTAGCCTTTGGTCACAGGGGTCCCGGGTTCGATTCCCAGCAGGGTCGGGAATTTTAACCTTAATTGATTAATTTCGCTGGCAAGGGGGCTGGGTGTATGTGTCGTCTTCATCATCATTTCATCCTCATCACGACGCGCAGGTCGCCTACGGGTGTCAAATCAAAAGACCTGCATCTGGCGAGCCGAACTTGTCCTCGGACACTCCCGGCACTAAAAGCCATACGCCCTCTTGTACTTGCCAGATAACCTGTGCTACTATGGTGGCTGTATACACATATGTAACTGTAGTTGTTCGGATTTTATGGTATAGCTAGTACCCTGGAAACTAAGGAATTATTTCAGCATTTACCTGAAATATAAGCAAGATAATTCCTGGAAACGTAACTTACACATTCATTATCATTATCGATGCTCAAACCTTAGGTCTTCCAATGACTTACTTACTCAGCTTCGAAGACAGGACCGATAGTGCTATTTTTGATTTGTGCAAGAATTATGGGAATAGCTGAGAGAGTTTTAGGCTAAGGGATTTCAGTCTGGCATGCTTTCACATTGTGTAAGACTTCATTTTGACCTCTCCTGCTTGACATTCTGTAGCGAACACTAGAACGCGGCAGTATTAGGTTTCCCAGGTTTAAGGAATCACTTACTTTCCCTACTTTCATGGACTTCTACAATTTGTTTACTATTCGAAATGTTAAAACTCTTGAAGCAGATTTTTGAGGTTATCATATTATTCTTTTTCTTGCTACCTTGTTCATCTCTAGAGATTATGAGCTTTAAGGCAGGAAACGGTGTTATCCACCAATCGTATGTATGCAGGTATGTTGTGTGTGTGTGTGTGTGTGTGTGTGTGTGTGTGTGTGTGTGTGTGTGTGTGTGTGTGTGTGTGTGTGTGTGTGTGTGTGTGTGTGTGTGTGTGTGTAGTACGTGTGCGTGTGTTCGTATGCGCCAGAAGGGTGACCAGTTTCCCATTACACCATCAGCTACAAAAATCGGCTTCGAATTTGATCAACCCCGTACTAGGAAATATCAACGTTCTTACCTGAAATGAATCCTAAATTCGTGATGAATTGGGAATCGAACTGAGGCTGATAGGGTGGGAGTGGTGATGGTGGTGGTGATTACTGTTTTAAGAGGAAGTACATTTTTTTTGCTACTTGCTTTACGTCGCACCGACACGGATAGGTATTATGGCGACGATGGGACAGGAACGGCCTAGGAATTGGAAGGAAGCGGACACGGCCCCAGCATTTGCCTGGTGTGAAAATGGGAAACCACGAAAAACCATCTTCAGGGCTGCGGACAGTGCGGTTCGAACCCACTATCCCCCGGATGCGAGCTAATAGAACCGCTCAGCCAACTCGCCCGGTAAGAGGAAGTACAACTCTCTATATACTCTATAAATCCGACACTTCGAAAAATGAAGGTATCGGCCAAAAGAAGACAAGGGCCACGAAGGGCGTAAAAATGAAAGACTCCCCGGGTCTTGAGTGCGCTAATACCGTCGGGGTCGGAAAAGAACAAGAGTTGAACAAGGGAGGTTGGATAGGATAGATGAAAGGAGCCTGGCACAAGTAAGAATAGTGTGGGAAGCTACGGTGCTAACCACTAGACTATGGCGGTGGATCACATGGCAGAGATCTTTTCAATCAAAGTGCCAATTAATTTCAAGTACAGACTATAGAATAGTAGACTACAAATACTGTACTTAATCCACTTGAAAGCTCTAAATGCGTGCAACTGATATGATGGGTTCTGACGCAACTAAAATTATTATTTTATTGACAATAATAATAGAATAATACACCACTAAAAGTCAACTGACTGTAACGGTACTCGATCCCAAAACCTCAACCATACAGAAGAGCGTTAAAGAAGCTGAACTACACCACCAGTCCATTTTCGGATTTTGAGTTCAAACTTTAAGCACTTTCTGACCCCATGTTGATTTACACGGAAGTTTCCACTATGGCAGTCTCAATAATAATAATAATAATAATAATAATAATAATAATAATAATAATAATAATAATAATAATAATAATAATAATAATAATAATAATAATAATAATAATAATAATATGCTTCATAAGACACAAAATTGTTCTAATTATTTTCCGAAGAACGGTCCTCTAATAGAACTGTAAGTCAACTGTCACGTGCCCTAAGAATAAATTACCATTAAAGGCCAACTGACACTTCCGGTACTTGAACCCACAACCTCAATCATAGAGAAGAGCGTTAAAGAAGCTGAACTACACAACCAGTCCACTGTCGGATTTTAGGTGCAAACTTTAAGCACTTTCTGACCCCTTGTTGTTTTACACGGATTTTTTCACTTCAGCAGTCACAAGGTTTCGAATTTCGGCCATTAAGATGGAAATATATCAATTAGGCTTTGAAAAGAATGCGCCTTTTCTCTGGCACTTTAATTAATTTAATTAAACTACCATTGATATTTTGAACTGTGCTTTATCGGTAGTTGATAGGAGATTATTTGCAAAGAAGATACGATAACAATAGTATGAAATTACCCCAATGGTAGGGTTATGCAAGACGAATAGAGGCGTATGTACGTATGTATGTATGTATGTATGTATGTATGTATGTATGTATGTATGTATGTATGTATGTATGTATGTATGTATGTATGTATGTATATGTACATAAACAGTAGGGTGATCAGATGCAAATAGATAAAGAAAGAGTACAAAACTATTAAAAAAGGAGGGCAATGCCGGAAAAAAGAGGACAAAAAATCCTCCACTGAGTGTCCGAACTTAGATATATATTCTAATTTCCAAGTAAATAAAATTTGTCCATTTACATATTATACATTAAATTCTTACAAAATTTAAGAAAATGAAACTAATTTGCACGCCTTGATGGTACTTTTCTGAAGATTCAGTTGCCTTTAAGAATTTTGGCATGTCTAACATATTAAAAAATGCAGAAGAATTAAGAGGATTTTCCCAGATTCTACTTTGAAACAGTTCCTATTATCAGTCCATTGTACTGGGATTAATACTGAAAATAATCTTCCTACATATACATTGTGTCCTAGTATAGAAGAAATCATTCTGTAAGTTTTAATAACTCTGAACTACAATCAATTTACTTACGTGAATTGAAATGCATTGCCCATTTTTTACTACAAGGTAAACTGTTAAATACAGTATCATTACGGCACTCATTTAGGAACTATTTGAAATTGCAAAATGAAGAATACTTTTCTTAATTTTTTCTTTTATTTTTTACAATTTTCTCCGACAGACACCGATAGGTCTTACGGCGATAATATAATAATAATAATAATAATAATAATAATAATAATAATAATAATAATAATAATAATAATAATAATAATAATAATAATAATAATAATAACAATAATAATAATAATAATAATCACGTGTGGCGATTTACCGGTTACCTCCATCGGGCGCTTCCCATTGGAATTGGGGAAGCTCGCTGGCTCTGCCGCCAGCAGAGTCAGAGGGTAGTAGGGAAATAAAATACCACCGTGAAAAAAAAACTGGTCCCTTGCCAGGGTTACGGCGAAGACTGGTAAATGACCAGAAGCCAGAAAACATCTTGAGACAACCTCTAGGGTTAACAACCCTAGTTGTAAAAGGATGGGTACCCGTCCAAAGCAAAGTCAAGTCAAAAAGCATGATGGCACAACATTTCAAGAAACATACCCCAGGGGGTAAATCTTCGGATAAATCCCTCGTCGTGAATGCCACGGCGCACGAGTCTCGTTCAGATTCTGGGGGAGACTCGACATCATGCAAGAGACGAGTCGGAGCGTCTCGGTGTACCCCGAAGAGTCAAAAACTCAGGCCAAAATCTAAAACCTTTCTAGCAACTTTCAACATAAATTCACTTACACAAACTGGCAAGCTGAAAACCCTCACCAAAGCTCTTCACGAAAATCAGATATCCATAATGGCCCTACAGGAAACAAGGTACCCAGATGAAGAGATTTTTGAATCCGAAGGCTACCGATTTTTCAAGAGCAAAGCGCAAAGAGGAATTCTCAATGGAGCTGTGATGCTTGGAACCGCGTTTGCTGTTAGAACCAAGATCCTTAAATCGGTTGCAAATTTCGAACCTGTGAATGACAGATTGTCTATACTCACAATTAAATGTGCGAACAAAACCTACGCCCTAGTTAACGCGCATGCTCCTACAAACGATAAGAACAAGTCTGATCCAGACGAAGTTGATAATTTCTGGGACCTACTGGATGAAAAATTAAACAAAATCCCCAAACACCATGTCAAGCTTCTTTTGGGTGACTTCAATGCCCAACTAGGTCGTGAACAGAAGTACAAGAAAGTTATAGGAAATTACCCTGCTCACAAAAGAACCAATACCAACGGCAAAAGACTGGTGTCCATTTGCGAAAATCACAACCTGCAGGTCATGTCGACCCACTTTCGCCATCTACCCAGAAAGCAAATGACTTGGCGTTCTCCCGTCCAAGCTCTCGGAGAGTTCCAAATTGATCACGTTGCAATCTCCAGGAGAAACAGCCCTGAGATTATGAATGTGAAGGTAAAGAAATGCATCAATGTGGCCTCAGATCATTATATGTCTCTTATCAAATTCAAACCAATTCCCGCAAACACAAGGAAGACAACCAAACAGATCACACGCTTCGACAATGATAAACTTCGGCAAAGGGTCGAGGAGTTCCAGGAGAAGGCTAGACCAAATGACTGTGACTTTAACTACGCCAAAAGTCTCCTTGTTGAGGGTGCCAAAGACGTTGCAGAAATCAAGAGAAGCAAAAAGCATGCCTGGTGGAATGGTACCTGCGAATCAGTCCTCCAAGAAAGACTCAATGCGTGGAAACAGTACTACTCTACGAAATCAGAAAATGATTGGGAAACCTACAAAACCCAACGTGCCCAAGCAGCTAGGGTGTTCAGAACTGAGAAACGTAAATACGAAAAATCTCTCATTGAAAAGATAGAACAAAACCTTAGGAAGAATGAAAGCAGAGAGTACTACATAGCTTTCAAACGCAGACTCACTGGCTACAAACCACCGTCTCTATGCTTTGAGCGAAAGGACGGCACACTGGCGACGTCAAATGAAGAAAATTGCAGCATTCTGGCAGATTACTTCAAGAATTTACTTAATTGCTCTAAACCGCAAAGCGCCATTGAGACCAAGGAACCCTTACTCAGGTACCCAGATTCCAGACCACCCGACAGAGATGAAATCAAGCGCCACATTGCCCGTCTCAAAAATAACAAAGCGCCGGGGGAAGACTCAGTAGTAGCAGAACTATGGAAATATGCCCCAGAGGAATCACTTGATATCTTGCAAAAGCAAATAGAAGAAATTTGGAACAAGGAGACCCTACCCGAAGATTGGAAAATAGCTTTGATCCATCCACTACACAAAAAAGGCAGCATGAAGAACATCAACAACTACAGAGGAATATCTTTGCTACTCGTGACTTACAAAATTCTATCACTTGCCATCCTGGAGCGTTTGGAAGCACAAGTCGAACATCAAATAGGTGAATACCAAGGAGGGTTCAGAAAAGGTCGCTCAACAGCTGAACAGATCCAAAATCTCAAAACGATCATCAGATATTGTACACTAAGGTCCAAGCAGTATGTGTCTGTCTTTATGGACTTTAAGAAAGCGTACGGCTCCATTGACCGGGAAGTCCTGCTAAACATCTTAAATGAATTTGGAGTTGATTTGAAACTGCTGGCATTAATTAGAGCCACCCTGACCGATACAAAATCCATGGTGAAGTTCCACGGATGTCTCTCGCATTCCTTTGACATCAAAACAGGAGTCCGACAAGGTGATGGGCTATCCCCGATACTCTTCAACTGTGTTCTTGAAAAGATCATCAAAACCTGGCGGGTGAGATTACAGGAAACCAACTACAGTCCATTGAGAAAAGGATCCAAATCCAAGGGGATCGCAACAGACTGCTTAGCATTTGCCGATGATATTGCTGTTCTCTCAAACGACATAGAAACCGCTAGAGCACAAGTTGAAATTTTAAAGGAAATTGCCGAACAAACTGGTTTGCAGATATCGTTTGAGAAAACAGAAGTAATGACTAACATGAAAGAGGCTCCACCAAAACTCCATACAAAATACGGGGACATCACTCGAGTAGACAAATTCAAATACCTGGGTGAGATCATCATGAAAAATGGACTGGACAAAGAAGCACTTCAGGAGCGAGTACGCAAACTGGAAATAGCTTACCAAATATCCCGCACAACCTACAACAAAAAATGCCTTTCCCAAAACACCAAGATACGTCACTATGAAACAGTTCTGAAGTCAGTAGTTCTATATGCAGCCAAAACCCTGTCTCTAAATGCCAACAAAGGACTCCTTGAAGAACTGGAGAAAAGAGAACGCAAAATTGTGAGAGGAATCTTGGGATCAAAGTACAGAAATGGAATCCATCAAAAGAGATCCAACAAGGAAGTATACAGCAAAATAGAGAAAATTACCGACACAATCAGAAAAAGACGGTCATCTGAAAAGAATGGACGGAAGAAAGTTAACTAAAGAAATCTTTCACTTTTTTTATTCAAACCCCAAAACCACAATTTTCTGGTTTAGAAATACCAAAGAAGACCTGCAAATGCTACATATCTCAGCTGAAGACGCCCTTAACAGAGATCTCTTCCGCAAGAAAATATTGACGAACAGGCTAAACCGAGACGAGCAACCGAAGAGAAGACACGGTGCCCCTTGGACAGAGGAGCGTAAGCAGGCCCACTCACAAAGAATGAGGGAAATTTGGGCTCTAAAGAAGGCCAAGTTCAGTGTCAAATGCAACAAGACTTAACGTGGTCCTTGATGGCCCCAGCGTATTATATATATATATAATAGTAATAATAATAATAATAATAATAATAATAATAATAATAATAATAATAATAATAATAATAATAATTTCGTGTGGCTATTTATACCCGGGTGCAGCCCTTGTAAGGCAGACCGTCCGATGAGGGTGGACGGCATCTGTCATGTGTAGGTAACTGCGTGTTATTGTGGTGGAGGATGGTGTTATGTGTGGTGTGTGAGTTGCAGCGATGTTGGGGACAGCACAAACCCCCAGCCCCCGAGCCACTTGAATTAACCAATGAATGTTAAAATCTCGACCCGGCCGGGAATCGAACCCGAGACCCTCGGAACCGAAGGCCTGTACGCTGACCATTCAGCCAACGAGTCGGACTTTTATGGTGATGACGGGACCGGAAAAGGCTGGTTTTGAAAATGGGAATTCATGAAAAACCATCTTCAGGGGTGCCGGCAGAGTGGTTCGAACCCACCATCTTCCGAATGCTGGATACTGGCCGCACTTAAGTGACTGCAACTATCGAGCTCGGTAAGAATACTTGTAGAAAACGATGTAGTTAAAGAGATTGCGCCAAAATAAGTAGATTCACTATAAAGGAGCGCATTTCGGTTTTTAAAATAATCCACCCGGACTCCGGACAATGATCTAAAATGAGGGCATGTCCGGATAAAAGAGGACGACTGATCACTGTATGTATGTATGCATGTATGTATGTATGTATGTATGTATGTATGTATGTATGTATGTATGTATGTACCCCACGTAAGTACGCAGTTTATTGAACTCTAAACTGTGAAGTTAGGTGAAAAGGGTTACAAATTGCGTGGGCTGAAAGTAGTAAGTCAATAAAACCATTTGGCTATTTCCCTTGCTTTGTGTTCCATTTAACAATAGCAACGAGGTAAGTCACATACTTTTTTTTTATAGGAGTGACAAGGCCATCTGACTGCAGAGTTGTACTTTACTATCGGGAAGTGTGGTTTATGAGGTGTCCGTGCAATATC
Organism: Anabrus simplex; assembly: GCF_040414725.1. Lineage (NCBI taxonomy): Eukaryota > Metazoa > Arthropoda > Insecta > Orthoptera > Tettigoniidae > Anabrus > Anabrus simplex. The sequence goes on from NC_090265.1 coordinate 207,214,935, forward strand.
GTAAAGTGCGGGGCGCGGCCGCTGTTAAAAAGCGGGGCATTTTAGTCAAAACAGTACCGTAAGGGTTGGAGGTCTAGCAGCAATAAAGCTCGTTACTTTACGGAAGGGTTGAGTTAGCGCTGTGGTGTGGGGTTACTTTTAAAGTTACTGCCTCAAGGTCAGCCGCCCCAATTCAATAAAATTCCTGATCAGTCTCGTAGCTTCTGTCGTTCGTCTTCGACGTGTGTTAGCGTGAAGCCGTTAGCAGCGTGTGCGAGTATATTTGTAACATTTCTTAGTCCTGTGATATTGAGTGAGGAACCATTCCAACTAATGGTGCACAACACTTAAATATTAATGTCAAAATTGGTTCGGAGTTCTGTAGGTTTGAATGATAACGGGCTGGACACCAGTTAGATTTACCGCCCTAAACATGCAAGTTAAAATTTCGTAAGTATTCGTATGTAATTTAAAAAATTCTCGATGCATGGTGTCCTCATATGAATAAATGGTTTATCGCCGCACTAACACATCGAATGTTTACGGTGACGTAAGGATGAGAAAGTGTTAGGATCGTATACTTAATTTGTCTGGTGTGAAAATGGGAAACAACGGAAAGCTGTCCGGCTCCATGGCTAAATGCTTAGCGTGCTGGCCTTTGGTCACAGGGGTCCCGGGTTCAATTCCCCGCAGGGTCGAGAATTTCAACCTTCATTGGTTAATTTCTTTGGCACGGGGGCTGGATGTGTGTGTCGTCTTCATCATCATTTCATCCTCATCACGACGCGCAGGTTGCCTACGGGTGTCAAATCGAAAGACCTGCACCTGGCGAGCCGAACATATCTTCGGACACTCCCAGCACTGAAAGCCATACGCCATTTCATTTCATTTCTTCAGGGCTGCCGGTGGTGCGATTCGAATCCAATATATTCCGAATGCAAGCTCACAGTTAGGCGACCCGAGCCTCAAGGTCAAGTCGCTCGGTCATGAGGATGCATGTTCAAGATGATCCAGCTGAACTACCAGACTAATGCATGGGACATGATAGCCTAGTTTGAAAGTCCCTGGACTCTCATTTTTAAAACGCGGTTTGAACCGCGGCCAATGCATTATGTGATATCTAGAATGAAAAATTCCCTCCCTTGGACTTGTATTCCACCTAAAACAGGAGGTCCTGTGATTATGATAACGATAGGTCTATTATATCAGATAAATTTATTGGCATGGCGTATCTTTTGAAGGATTCGAAAGTTATTGAAATAATGAAGCAGGAGACATTCATTCCTCGATTTCATAAAGTGCTTTGAGTGAATGTAAAGCAAATTCGTAGTTTGTGTAACTGTTGATAATTTGATTACAAACACGAGTCCTTCAGTTTCACGTAAAATTCGAACCACAAAGGCGTGAAATCCATTTCAGAAAATCACACATGCATTTGTGGGGATTCAAACTGCAGGCATCTTTGTGAGAATCCAATGACAAAGTCACTCGGCTAACACGTGGTTAGAAAAACCAAGAAGTCCAGAAAGGGCGAGATTTTTGTGGCATTGTTAAACTTACCCGTTTTGTTTATTTGGTCAATAAAGATTTTTAGTGTAGCCCATGTCATTTCCTGGTCATATAACATTTACCTTTTTTCCAGTCAGTCAAGTATGAAACCGAGAGGGTTGGCCGTGTGGTTAGGGTCGCGTAGCTGTGCGTTTGTATTCGGTAGATGGAGGGTTCAAATCACACTGTCGACAGCCCTGAAGGTAGTTTCCCCCACATTCACAGCAAGCAAATGCTGGGGCTGTACCTTTATTAAGGCCATGGACGCTACCTTCCCAGTCCTAGCCCTTACCGATCCTTGCGTCGCCGAAAACCTTCGATGTGTTGTGCGACGTTAAACAAATAGCAAAAAATATAAAATATAACACTTAACAACTCTATAACGTACCTGTAAAAGGTTTGTTGGCAGAATGATACGTTTCGTTCTACAGGAACATCCTCAGAGTCTATCAAATCATGTTTTGCTAAGCATAAACTTGTCAATGATTGTTAATGGGTGATATGTTGACATTTATTTGACCGCTGAATAAAGGTTATGACAAATTATATTTGTCACACTTGTTCATAAAAGTCAAAGTCAAAGTCATTTCCCTACAGGCCATGAAGGCCCTTGGAGGGGTGGAAGGTAAAGGCTCCCACTATCCGTAACCTCGTCACTTGATGGGGTAGAGTGGTTAGCTCTACGCCCGTCACTTGTTCATGCTCAACATAAACAATACTGTACATGTTTACGCATGGTTAAAATGGTTTAATGGAATCTGATGATGCTGTTCTAGAACGAAACACGCCAATATGTTACTAATATATTTTTACAGGTGTCTTGTAGCTATCGAAGTGTTGTATTTAGTGTTTTGACAGACTAAAATACGTACAAGTTATATTTACTGAGTCGATTCTGATAAAGAATGGCCATATTCTTAACACATTTTCTGGTCAGTCTAGGATTCTAGCCAAATCATTAGAAATATTAGCCAAAAATTATCATTATTCTTATAAAAGCACGGTACGCTTCCTTTTATTTGTATCTCCCACGGTGTATACCCTACATTATGTGAAGTAATTGGCTATCATGCCATTTATAGGCCTATCAGGCTGAGGCACATAAGAACTACGTTCAGTAAGAGGACTTTTTTTCAGCATGATGATCTGCATATCTTGGAATGTACGTGTTCAATTTAAGAATATCTTCACATTTTTTTTCTTGGCTTTCTTGACCTCTCATATCAGGTAACTCTCATCATTCATTTTGAAGCTCTAAAATATTATTTCATAAAAAAACAAATTTATGCTTGAGCACGTAAATTCTTATTGAAGAACACTCACAACATGCAATATTTAAGGGATTTCATACTGATAATCCGACCTAACCACTACGTGGGGAAAGTTGTACAAAAGGTACAGTCCCGTAAAATCCAGAATGTATGGCAGTAATACCTGTGAAACGATGATCCATAGCCTGACGTTCTTACACCCCTAGCAGACTTGAAATTTAACAGAGATCGCAAACATTACTGTACCTAGAGAATTTCTTGAAGAATGGAGGGAACATCTATTCTTAGCCTGCCACGGAAATTCCCCAAAATGATAGGTTGATATTGTAATAAGCGAAGTGAATATGACTTCCATTAAGATCATAAACTACATTATCGCCATTCGGCTCCGGGAGAGATGTAAAGAATTGTTACTGGTACTGGTATTTGAATTTGTTCATTTGCCAGTGTAGTGTTGTAGCGTTCCTTCTTTTTAGCAGTTTGCTTTATGTTGCACAAACAAAAATAGGTATTACGGCGACAATAGGGTGGGAAAGTCCTGGAAGTAGGAAGAAAACAATTATGGCCTTTATTACGGCACAGCCCTAGCATTTGCCTAGTGTGAAAATTGGAAATCACGCAAAACCATCTTCAGGGCTGCTGACAGTGGGGTTCTAACGAACCATCTGCCGAATGCAAGCCCTCAGCTACACGGACCTAACCGCTCAGGTAGCTCACTCGGTATTATTATTATTATTATTATTATTATTATTATTATTATTATTATTATTATTATTATTATTATTATTATTTTGACACTATTTATACCAAAATATCTTAAGCCAAAACCAACAAGTTTTTATCATCATTATGGTTCTTTTATTCCTCCATGTTAAGTGTTTCCCCAACTATCACATTTGCAGTCAGCTTGGTACTGTGGATACGGACGGGTGCTTGGCTGTGATTCATCCTGGGCATAGGTCCGCTGTATTCCACAAGTGGTAGTCACGTCAGGATGATGTGCTGACATAGAGCTCATGACGGGAATACAGGAACGGGAAGCAAGGCAGTCTCAAGAATACTCAACATCGTCTTGGTTAATTCAATAGACGAATCAAAGCTTGTGTTATGGCTATACTCGTACGTTAAGCCCCACAAGTGAACATTGGACAATGTCATAAAAATCAATGTGAATTTGAAATGTTGAGTTTATCCTGCTACTTCAAGAAAGCGAAGGAATTGGTAGCTTTTGTGTCACGCAACGCGTATTTCTCATGATCGTCTTTTTGTCGCCTACTATTGTAATACGTTATAAGAGTTTCAGGCTGAGAATCTAATCCATGAGAAGTATCAGGGTTTGAATCCCAACAAGTATCCAACCTGAGAATAAAGTTTCATTAGATAATTCCACACTCATTCTCAAACTGGAAGAAAATTGATTGTTTCATTGCATGATTGACATTGATTTATTACTGATTATTTGTTGTTGATTTTGTTTTTGTACGGATCAACAGTCCATAGAGTTGTTTGATGAAGCTCTCTCCGCCATCCTATCCTCTCCTAACATTTCTATGTAGGCTTAACTACATTCTGCAATTATTCTAAGCTGTTTGTCATATCCATGCCTTGCTCTATCCCTACCGTTCTTACTGCCTAAATTTCCCTCAAAATCTAACTGAACAAGTCCAGAACTGAACAACGCAATCAACTGTGAAACTGGGCTTAATCCTTATGTAGCACCAATTCCAGGTAATTGGTAAAAAAACAGGAAAGCAAGAAAAAGTAATGTTTTATATGAGTCAGGAAGGATCTGGAGAAATTTTCTGGGTGGAAAGTACAGTCTTGGAGGAGGAATACGAGTTGAAGATATGTAAATAAATCGTAAATAATGGAATTGCATTAAATCACGTGATGCAGAAATGGTCTCTTAGAGGACGCAGATTAATATTATTATTCGGACAGTAGAATGACCAATGATGGCAGAAGTGAGAGGAGTATAAGATGTAAATTAAGTTACGCAAGCAGTGGTCCTACATTTATTTTCTTAAATTACTTACGTCATAAACGTAGATATGCATATTAGTAAGATTTCCGTAAAGGCCTTTGTGTGGAATGTGGCAGTGTATGAAAGGAGTACTGTAATGGGGGTGGAGAAAATAAGATAAAAGTCTTTGAAATGTGGTATTACTGAAGGAGGTTTAAGATGAAATAACTAGATCACAAATGAAATGCTGAATGAAGCTGATGTGAATAAAGCGATTTGACAAAATTTGACCACAAGATGAGACAGGTTGTTATGTCACATCTCAAGACACCAAGGACGTATGCAATTATTTTATAAGAGCAGTATACTGAATAAGAATGGTACGAGCAGATCAAGACAGGAATATGATAAACAGATTAAAGTATATGTACGATTCAATAAGTACGCAGAGATGAAGGGGTTGGCAACGCTAGGTTGCATGGAGAGCAGCATCTATCCAGTCTAAGTACTATTTACAAGAAAGTTATTATTATTATTATTATTATTATTATTATTATTATTATTATTATTATTATTATTAAAAATACATAGCAAATGAGAAATATCCCAATGGCAGTGGTCACTTACAGTAGTGTAATAATAAAGTAAAGTTAACATAATTACCCAATAACAACAAACAAACAAACAAACAAACAAAGAGCAAGAGTATAACAAGCAATTCCATGCAAAGAAAATATTGCAAGAAATACTACTAGTTTAACATTATAAATCCAGCATCATATACGAGTACAAATTCACACACAACTTAGGTATTTCCAGTACTTAACACTACGGCTCACAATACTATAGGTTGAACTTACTACTAACTTAACACTACAAGTGATAATAAAAAAGTCTAAATCATAACTACCCAACAACTACAACAACACGAGTACGAAAAACAAACCATGGAAAAAAATATTACAAGAAATATTACTAGTTTAACAATCTAAATCCTGCATCATCATATACAATTTCATACCACAACTTAATTGTCTTCAGTACTTAACACTATTGCTTACAAAACTATAGGTTGAGCTTGCTACTAGCTTAACATTACAAGGTATAATACAGTAAGCTTAAAACACAATTACCCAACAACAACAAGAACAACAACAACAACTACTACTACTACTACTACTACTACTACAACCAGAGTACAACAAGCAATTCCATGGAAAGAAAATTTTACAATAAATACTACTAGTTTAACATTATAAATTCAGCATCATATACGAGTACAAATTCACACATAACTTAAGTATTTCCAGTGCTTAACACTACGGCTCACAATACTAGACTATAGGTTGAACTTACTACTAGCTTAACACTACAAGTGATAATAAAGTAAACTTAAAACATAACTACACAACAACAACAACAACAACAACAACAACAAGAACTGGAGTACAACAAGCAATTCCACGGATTTTTTTTACAAGAAATACTGTTAGTTTAATATTCTAAATCCAGCATCATCGTATAACATTTCACACACAACTTAAGTATTTCCAGTACTTAACACTACTGCTTACAATACTATAGGTTGATCTTACTACTAGCTTAACATTGCAAGCAATAATAAAGTAAAATTAAAAACATAATTACCTTACAAGAACAATAACAACAGTACAACAAGCCAATCCCTGGAAAGAAGAGATTACAAGAAATATTACTAGTTTAAGTTTAAAATTCTAAATCCATCATCATCATTTACAAATCCACACAAAACTTAAGTATTTCCCAGTGCTTAACCTTACAGCTTATAATACTATAGGTTGGACTTACATTAGAAGTCATAATAAAGTAAACTTAAAATATTGGTAATTATCCACCAACAACAACGGCTACAACAACATGATTACAACAAACAATTCCCTGGAAAGAGAATACCACAAGAAAAACTACTAGCTTCACAATCTAAACCAAGCAGAAAATCACAAAATCAGTGTCCGTAATTTACAACATTTACGTTGCACCTTACACTATCACAAATAGTCTTCTTAAATGACTTGATACGGAGCGGAATCCATTAAAGACTACTGCAGGTAATTTATTCCAATCCCTTATGGTCTTGTTTACGAAGGAAAACTTGCCCACGACCGTATGCTGGTTTCTGGCACTAATTTTATTCTTATGATCATTTCTCGATACGTGCGAGGGAGGTTCCAACCTATTACGAATACTACTCGAGGCAGCCCTTTCAGCATAGCTCTTATAAAGACCAAGGCGAGCACTAGTTCTTCTAGATTCAAGACTTTCCCAGTTAATGGTATTGCTCCTATTCCCGGTTACGAAACGCATCACTCTTCTTTGAAATTTTTCTAGGGAATTTATTAAACCAACCCTGTACGGATCCCAGCACGCAGATCCATATTCGATAATCGGTCTTACCAAGCATTTATACGCTTTACTTTGGGCACCAGGGTTAGCTTTCTTGAGATTCCGCATAATAGAATGTAACGATCTCCAGGATTTCGTAACTACATTTTCCACTTGCTCTGACCATTTTCTAATAGTAACACCTAAGTACTTGCAACTGTTAACTTCAACAACACTTTCCCCTCCAATTTCGGAATCCCTCTTTCCAGTCATTTTCTTTTTACTGAAACACAATTTCCGGCTTTTTCCGCTGTGGATTTTCATTCGATTTTCACGCGCCCATTTTTCCAATCGTATTTAAATCCTGCTGAAGCAATAGTTCGTCCTCCTCTGTCTTTATCTTCCATAATATGATGCAATCATCGGCAAAGAGACGCACTTTCTATTTAATCGAATCAGGCATACCATTCATGAAAATAATGAAAAGAATTGACCCAATAACGCTACCCTGAGCCGCTCCAGACGTAACACTTATTGTAGAAGATAGTGTTTCTCCCACGCGTACCCTCTGAGTTCTTCCATTGAGGAGTTCTCGTATCCATTTCACAACTGGGATGTCAATGCCCGTAAGCGCTAACTTGTTAAGGAGGATGGGATGTGGCACAAGATCGAATGCCTTAGCAAAATCAATCATTATTGCGTCATTCCTTGACCTACTGTCGAGCTTATCCGATATATCTCGACATACGGAACAGAGCTGACTTTCGCAGGAGAAGCCTTCACTAAAACCATACTGCCCCTTAAATATCATTCCAGAAGAGTCCCATTTTAACCTCAAATAATCTGTAGTTATTCAAGTCACTCTTGTCACCCCCTTTGTGAATAGGAACTACAGTGGTCGATTTCCAATCTTCTGCAACCTTCGTATTGTTTAAGATTCTTATTAAATATGGTAGGATCGCTTCACCCCCAAGTTTAAGTGCCTCCTCAGAAGTAGAATCTGGCCCACAAGATTTACTTCTTCTGGGTTTAGAAAGACCTTCACGCAATAATGAAGCTTTAATTTGTAAATCATTATTTGCTTTCGGAAAATTGTCCCTGAATAACTGGGTCGCCGGATTAAAAACCCCTCCGTAGTGCTTATTTAATGTTTCCGCTTTATCTATATCTGTAGTCGCTAATAAATCCCCTCCTATACAAAGAGGATTAACTGACTTGTTGTCTCTCTTCAACCTTTTTAGACTATATATTTAAGAAAAGGGTTCCAGGAATTTCGATTGTCATTGTGGTTATTGTCGAGATATTTCTCTTCAGCCACTTTCTTTTCTGTTAGCAAACGCTTCACCAAACTTCCATACTTCGCTTTGCACGCTAGTTATTATTTCTTCTGTTGAACTCTCTCCTAGTCTTACGTTTAAGCTTACTAATAGTCGCGATGTAGTACGGTGGATGTGAATTATCCCTAATTATCCTTTTGGGAACTAACAGAAAATAAATCATTTGTTTCAGACACTTCCTGGTATAATGCAAAATATAAATGCAACATATGTCAGGAGACACACGGAATAAACACTAGCCCGTCAAGAAATTCAGATAGGATTGATAGAACGAACCGGCATTAACACAGTCTTTAGAGGGTAATCAAAAATGATTAGTATTATGGTTACGAACACTACCTCCTACCATATGGAAGGTAGCTATCAGTCAGTGAACTCCGTTATAAGGGATATGTGACTATATACATCCTATCCAATAATTTGCCATTCACTGAAACGGAGTGCTCGTGACTATTTAGGTATTATTTTCGACTCTATATTTTTTCAACAGTTAGGAAACATTTTAAATGTCATAATTGGCTTCATTCATTCATTCATTCATTCATTCATTCATTCATTCATTCATTAATCAAATCGTTCTCTTTCCAAAGATAATGCTGGAAACACTCATCTATGGTGCTGAAAGACGATAAGACCGTCACATCACTGCTGATAGTGGAGAGGATTAATGAAGGGTTATCGGTAGGGGCAGTCGATCCGTCATTATATAGTATGCAAGTGTGAAGGAAATATAAATAGTTTGGTCTGCAAACACTTTTTTGTAAATTGTTATAGCTCCCAAGATTTTTGATGGGAGATGAATATTCCTAGAAATCTCAGAGGGACCAAAATACTGTACCCTGTTTATATGATCACATGAGTTTTTCGATATACTTAACTCTGCAGCTGATAGGATTTATGTTTCCTAAGTGGTATGGGATTGCAACCCAGGCCATGGTTAGCACAGTGGTTTAGTGATTTTCTCTGGCCGAGGTTCGAATTATAGTGAATCCTAGGGTGGAATGTTCACTTCCAACATTATGTGGTCTTGCGAAGAGCTTTCGAACAGAAACTCCAACCGAAACCCAAAATAAACGGGGATGGTTCTCGTGACCCCAGAAGTGACTAGGATAAGTTGAAGTAAATTAATGACTACTTGTGTACAGGATTGGCAATTTAGCCACCATGTGGTTATATTATTATTAAGTATTACAGTATTAAGTTTGCCACAAATGTTCGAAAAACCCACAAGTAGCATTACTTTTCCTATTTTGGCAATTTCTAACCATATTTACGTTGGTTGTCTTTGTTGTGATTTTCAGTGCAGTTACAGATTTTCATATTGTTAGTTTGGGCATTTTGTGAAATAAATCTCATGTGGTTGATAATAAAAGTAGTTGAACGTCCTTTTATCATAATTAACCACCAATAATTCCGATTCGATTTTTCCCTCATGTTAATCTCCCTTATCTGCATAGCATATTTTGGTTATTGAGTATACAATGAAAATAACCCATTTGTCACATGAGACCAAGGAGAATTTGAGAGATAATCATGTAAATTTTACAAAAAAACAAATTACAGAAATTCAAAATCGGCTGCCTGACAACATCAAAATCCACAGAAAAATATCACAGGTGTGAATGAAGTCTTAAAGTCAGTAATATTAATGAAGGGGGGATTTTTTATACTAGGGAAGGCCATATCAGGTGCCTCTAGTATAAGAAGGACTAACAGTTTCCTAATCCCCCAATTATAATAGGCATTACCACGAAGTGAATTATTACGAATGCGTGGACTGTAACAATTACGTTGTAGATTTGGTCGACACTAATTAGATAACCAGGTTGCTCCAGTTCTACTCGAATTCGTAAGCTAATTTTTGTTGCTACTATTCCTACTCATGCGCCAAAAATGAAATATATTCCAATGTTCTGATGATTCGTTGAGAAAAGTCATTTTTGTAATAGGATGGATGAGATTGTAGACCGTAAGCTGTAAATTTGTTCAGAATAATTTTCTCTTCTACCTGGCTTCATAGTCAATAATTATACCATACTGCAATTCTGAAGGAGCAGGGAGATTACTATGGTTTAAAAATATCTGTCTATTTATAGCTTTGAAGGCTATTAGTTTGATTAACGTAAAGCCTTAGAGCATGGAGCAAACTGGTGAGCTAAATAGCAAGCCCAGGGTTGATACACTGTTTAGGGTGAACACTATAGGAAGCAATTGATACTGTGGCCAGATCTAACTACTACTGAAACAGTTAAGAAGACTAGAAAGAAATATTGCCAAAAATGAAAATCAGTGGAGGTATATACGTTTTCTTAAGTGGGTAAAATAGGTCCTCCACGATTGAATTCTGGCCTGAATTTACTGAATATAACGATGCTGCGCCAGAAAATACCAATTTACAAATGGTCTGATTTGCTCTTTCGGCCGTAACTTTGCCTCATCCAAATGCAGAAGACGAACGCGTGGTCCGCCATACAGAAATATGTTGATTTTCATACGATTTTCATTTGCTGGAACAGGTGCATACATTGCAAGTACTTCACGGAGGGGTGCGGTTGTGAAGGGATGATGGTGATTATGATAATGCATTTTTTGTTATGTTACAAGTACTCGTAGTTCAGTATCATAAAAGCAATAGCATTTCATATACAGTATTTTTATTCTCCCACAGCTGTTGCACTTAAAATACTGTAGTGTTGTGTGTGCGTGAAACTATACTGTCTTGTGATTTATATCTATGCATGTAGCGACTACTTGCAAACTATTCCATGTACAGTGGCTTAAAAAAGTATTGGTCTGTCGAGATATGCTACATGTGTGGAGGAGGAATCGACGGGAATGATGATAAAATTGACATATATTAGAGTCCTTGATTATTTTTCGTCTTGTGTAACATGTACATTGTAAAACGAACACAATTCTTCCATGTCCTTATAACTAAAAAACATAAAACAATCATCTTCACTTGTCACCAAAAAAGTATTGGTCTGAATTAACACAATGCAGTTTCTCGATCCTTTGTGAACGTTTCAGTACTTGGTAGGTCCTCCTTTCCTCTTTATAATCTCATCTAACCTATTCGGCATCGATCGTACCAAGGTTTCCGTAGTTTCCTTTGGTATGCTATTCCATTAGGTAAGTAAGGCTTCTTTCAGGTCAGCTTTGTTTGATATTGCATATTTTCTCACGTTTTTCTCCAAATAGTGCCAAAACTCTCGATGGGGTTGATGTCAGGAGATTGTTGTGGAGTTTCCATCCAACGCGGTGTATTATACTACAGCCATAACTTCATGTTCAGACCTTTGAGTTTGGGGTCGTTATCTAGCGTAAACGTGTACATTGTTGACAGTCCTATTTTTTGTACAATTGATGGAAGATGTGTCTTGAGGATGTTAATCTATGCTTTGTGATCCATAGTACCTTCAATAAAGACTAATTCACCTACGCCATTCGCACTCATGCAACCCCAGACAATCAGGGAACCGCCTTCATGTTTCACAGTAGATGCTGGTTCTTCTCTTCAAGTTCAGAATTCGTCTTACACCACTGAGTCACTCGTCTGTCTGACCTGAAGAGGAGGAAATTTACTCTCATCGATAAAAGCGACTCTTTTCTCATCCTGATAGTTGCCATTTCTGTGCTCTTTAGCGTATGCAAGTCTCTTCTTCCTGTTAGCCTTACTGATGTACGGCTTTCTACGGGCTGTTTCGCCCGCATACCCTTTTCTGCGTAGCACATTTCGAATGATTTCAGATGACACATCTTGCTGTAACGCAGCTGCTATCTTCGGCGCACTTAGCTGAATATTTTGGGCCACTTAACGCACAATTTGCCGTTTGTCTTGTACTGATAACTTTGAGGGGCGGCCACTTCTTGGTCTATTTTATATTTTGTTCTTTTGTACCTGCACACAATATTTTTAACAGTTGTAACAGCTCTTCCAATAATTTCACTTATGTCCTTGAAAGTTTACCTCTTTGAAATAGTAGTACTGCAATCCTTCTTTCTTCCACGATTGTTTCTTTCATTTTCCTTCCGATTGCTGGCTGAGCACGGAAACAGTGTTGAGTATTACCTTCTAAGGTGTCAGCACAGACACAATACGTCCGAGTTGTGGCAGAGGGCACGATGTCACGATGATATTGTTTAATAGACCAATACTTGTTTGACTTGTAATGACGCACGCCGTTGTATTGCTGGTCCGTTTGGAAACATCATGAATCCCCTTGGCTCCATATTCAATCTGCCTATGTACTTGACTGTCCTGCACATCTACATATGTGTAATTCCATTATATGCACCATTATTTGTACTATACTGTTCCGTTCATACCACGGTTATGGGCAGACCAATACTTTTTTGAGCCACTGTACGTATTTAGCCATTTCTGAGCATTCTGGCAATCAGCATTAGCTACTTTTCATCATCATCTACTCGTCGTGAAGCTATCAGCTTACATTTGTATGAAGATAGGTTCTACTCCTCCGCCGGCTACTCAAAGAAGATTGTGTTTTCCTATTTTCACACTAGACCAATGTCGAGGCTCCGTCACCGCACCGAGTAGCGGCAGACGGGAGAACGGCGGCGAGTTCGATCCCAGCTCAGTCCGATGGTACGCCAGCCTCGTGTCGGCACGTAAAAGAATTCATGTGCCACCTCGACGTCTTCGAAAACCGTATAAGTTGTTAGTGGGACGTAAACATATTATTGCCGGCATTATTATTATTATTATTATTATTATTATTATTATGTTTTACGTCCCCCTAACTACTTTTATGGTTTTAGGAGAAGCTGAGGTGCCGCAATTTTGTCCTGTGGGAGTTTTTACGACACGACACGAAGCTGACATATTTTAGCTCCCCAAAATACCTCCGGACTAAGCCAGGATCGAACCTGCTAATTTGGCTCATAAAACCAGCGCCTTAACCATCTGAGCCATTCAGCCTGGTATTATTATTATTATTATTATTATTATTATTATTATTATTATTATTATTATTATTATTACTCGAGACTGACCTTCCGAGCCCTAAGTTTTTCTTATCCCAGCATCACTGAAGATCTGTCTGTACACCGAGCGATCTTGCTGTACAGATTAGGGAGATTCCATTCCCACCATTGGCAGCCTTGCAGACGTTTTTACGTGGTTTCCCATTTGAATGCCAGAAAATTCTGGGATTTGCCAATTACGTATCAATACGCCTACTAGGTTAATTTTGGATGGAAAAGTGGCTGGGCAGAGAGCTAGTTACTCCATTCCACTCACTGCCGAGGTTACGAATTGAAAGCCTTTCCACTTCTCCAAAGGCTCCTGGCCTACTATATTTTCGCTTCGCTTTTGAAAATGTTCTTATTCCATTTAAAAGTTGCAGACACTTGAAATGCAGTCCATAACTATTTCGCGGGTACTGCAAATGCAATGCTTTCTGGCTCATTTATGTGTTTACGTTCAGTTGGTGAGTATCAAGTTCTCCCTTCAAGCTGCTTATTGTTATGGATTCCTGCACGTTACCTTCCTAACCGTCTGACTGGTCGAGTTCAATTTAATGTAATTCAAATTTTCAGAGTTCCTTCACATACTTATTTACGATGTTTGTGTATCGTGGTCTACGTGTTGTTATTCCTGACCTTCGCTGGGAGCCCAGTGGCCTAGCTCTGATGATTCACTCCGCCTGTGCGCTATACATAGCGCTGCTCCAAACACTTGTCAACTTCAGACTCTCAAGTTTATAAACAGTCGAACGGAGCTGGAAATTAAGACGTGACCTGCTTTATGTCTTACTATGTCAAATACACCAACATATTATTATACTTACACCAGCATTTAATGGTTTCAAGCACGCTTAAAGTATGTTAAATTTCTTTTCTCTTCCATCGAGTGGAAATTGCTCAGAGCTTATTACTGAAACGACTGTTTAAGCTTTCTTTTGTATGACGTGAATTGCCATGAGGGAAAAGTTATCTTGACAACACTCCCAGATTGGCTACGAGAAGAGGAGCAAAAACATAGCAAGGTTAACTCCTCCTTAGCCTGGTCAAATTATGGCTCAAGTTTCAACTTCGGAATCTGAGTACAATTTAGCTTACAATTTACTCGATACCACCTTCTTGCCTTCTTTGACAGTAGAGTATTCAGGTTCGATTTGGGACTTTGTTGGGCTTCTCTATCACCATGCAGTAGTCCAAATAAATATATCATTTGATGGCAAAGTGATTGAATGTAATTAAAATAGGGCTAAGCGGAAATCAAATACAAAGTAAATGATGAATTATAATATACAGTGTGTTTCAGTAAATTTGTGCAAAATTTAAAGCGTAAGTAAGGGATGTTCCACTGAACATTTTGAGGTAGGGAGCCTAAGGCCTTAGAAGCCATCTTTAGGAGATACATTATGGGCTTAAATACCCAGTAGTAATGAAGGGAAGGGATCGGATATGGAATATTTAAGACCTGGAAGCTTCTCTTCCTCCAACAGAAAGCTCTGTTACTAGGATTGCAATCCCGACAAGGAAGTGACAGACAAAAACTTCATCCACTTTATAAACATTTACAAAAAACTGTTGACTTCTGAACAACTTCCACTAACGGATTCTATAACACAGACTTACAAATTCCTCTCTTTATTCAAATGGAAGGTAAATTGTATAGTTACAGGACGATGAGAAATCCCAATAATACATGAATGTAAGCTAGACAGATCTTAGGCATAAACTTCTTTTCCCATAGTCCGAACTGAAGACTTTCAGTTACTCTGCTTCTAGTTCAGCACTACAGCTGAATCGTGTGACCACACACAGCTGATATTATCACCCCTACGTGACTTTTGTGTACATACCTGAAAACATTGAAAATAAGATATGGCCACTATTTTTGTCTTGTTATGCACGTATTTATCTCTAACGGATAAACCGTATTGTTACCAACCAATCAACAAGATTTATTTCAAACTATTCTAAGAAATATCACATAACACAGTTGTGGATTTGTTGTGGAAGTGCTAAGAAATAAGAAGAATATCACCAACAGGTTTCACATTAAGAGAGAAACAGCAGACCTTCCAGGTTATTGTGAGCTGCACAAGTGACATCAGGAGAAGTTTACATAAAACGAAAAGCTCTTTTAACAGCAGACTATAAATGTTCTTGTTTTCTTATTTCTGTGTCTCCGTACATTTTAGTGGCACGGTCTTCAATGTAAGTGGATGTACATCAATTCTAACCATAGCTCCCGCTGTGTGCAAGAGATTCCAAGATCGCGGGATCAAACCCAGCAGATGAGTCAGATGTTCAGAGGGCAAAAGGAAGTCGATCCTGTATCCAACCACTTGGCTGAATGGTCAGCGTAGTGGCAGATTCCTGGTCGGGCCAGCAATTTTAGCAACGGCTGGTTAATTCCTCTTGCTCGGGGACTATTTTTGTTCGTCTTAATAATTATTATATACCTCTTTATATACGGTATAATACACAACGTACTACAACCGGCTACCCCATACAACAGTAAATAGACCTTGGCCTACATCCTTCCACATAGAATTGGCATTATGAAAGGTATCCGACCGTAGAACTGGTCATGTCCACACATGATACCAATCTGAAATACGAGAAAAGGCTCCGAAAAGAAGAAACAAAATTAATTCTACATTCCATAATGTTTGATGTCGACATGTAATGAAATCTCTGTTGATCTATTCGATGTTTACCCAATAAATCTAAATAAATCACAGAAATAGGCAGAGCCGGCCAACCTGTATCCAGCTGTCAACCCCACTGTCGGCAGCCCTGAAGATGGTTTTCCGCGGTTTCCCAGTTTCATGCCAGGCAAATGGTGGGGCTGTACCTTAATTAAGGCCACGGCCTCTTCTTTCCCACTCCTAGGCCTTTACTATCCCATCGTAGACCTATCTGTGTCGGTGCAACGTAGAGCAAATTGTAAGGAAAAAAAAGTTGTCAACTCACTCTTATCTTCGGAATAGCGTGTAGGCCTACATACCAAGGCCAAGTGAGGTCACCAACGTAAACAGGCCGTACGCCGATAATGCAGATACAGCTCCATTCTCGATACCGGAAACCACATCAGCTGTGAGAGACCACTTGCTAGCTTTGTTCGTCGCACGGTACGCTGAGCCATGCAACCACAGTGTCTTACGACAAATACATGGTATATATGAAAGCTACAAATGTGTATATAACATTAGAAATGAGAAAAATGTGTATGATGTGAAAACTTTTACATTTACAGCAAAGGTCTTCAAACTTTCTTTCTTTCTTTCTTTCTTTCTTTCTTTCTTTCTTTCTGTCTTTCTTTCTTTCTTTTTTCTTTCTTTCTTTAATCACCCATTTCATAGCAGAATGTCATTCACCCCATCCCCACATTAACCATAAATGTTAAAGAACTTCAGTCTGTGATAAATTAAGCTGTTGAGCAAGTATATTCTCCTACGATATTCACCTTAAGTAGCTCCCAAACACATTAGGTTACAGGTTTTCTGCTTTGTTCTTTGCTTTGCTTTACGTCAGGGATAGTTATTATGGCGACGATGGGACTGGAAGGAGCTAGGATCGGGATGAATTGATCGAGGCCTTAACTCAGGAACAGCCCTAGCATTTGCCTGATGTGGGAATTGGAATCTGCGGTAAACCATCTTCAGGGCTGCTGACAGTGCGGATTCGAACCCACTATCTCCCGACTGCAAGCAGACAGCTACGTGACCAAAACCACCCGCTTGCACGGTAATAAGGGACTCGTTGGAAACACTTTCCTGTAACTTTACTGATCGACGAGATAGATTCATTATCATTTTAAGTAGATATAAATTATTTCAACTCATGAAATGATTGTCCTTGCTTATCTCAGTTCAGTAGTGTGATTATTATTGATCAGTAGCCTCGTTATAACAAAACTTGCATATGCATGTTTCTTGCAATAACTCCAGTAATTCCTCAAATATTTCGCTAATGTGTCAACAATGCCTTGTAGAGTACCTGTGTCAGCGATGTTTCTGTAGGTATGCAGTGGGAAGTCAGCAGAAGAAGTGCCGGAACTGGTATTATCGCTTCCCTGATCTCGCCCGCGAAAAAGATGGGCACTATGGAGCAACTTGCCGGGGTCTAGCAATAGGTCGCCCAACAGCGATCCCGTTTCCCTACTGTCTGGTAGAGTAAAATGCAACGTCGAAGTTGACACGGACCATCTATGTACTGTTGAATCAAAATATCTGCACACGGTAGGCCTAGCTGAGGCCGTACAATAATTTTCATTATTAATTCCAGTCTTATACTTTCTCTCTGTGAACCACCTAGAAGTGAAACCAAAACCAAACCAAACCAAACCAAACCAAACCCCATCGCACTAAAGCTCTTGAAGAGCCTTTGCCTACCAAGCGACCGTTGCTTAGCCCGAAGGCCTGCACATAACGAGGTGGCGTGTTGTTAGCACGACGAATCCCCTCGGCCATTATTCTTGGCTTCCTAGACCGGGGCCGCTATCTCACCGTCTGATAGCTCCTCAATTCTAATCACGTAGGCTGACTGGACCTCGAACTAGCCCTCAGGTCCAAGTAAAAATACATGACCTGGCCGGGAATCGAACCCGAGGCCTCCGGATAAGAGGCAAGCACGCTACCCCTACACCACGGGGCCGGCTAGAAGTGAAACCACGTTGCAAAAACATCGCAATTCTTGGGTCTCAAATGGAAAGTTCTATTAGAAATCGTAATACCCTTTCTAAGTTTAAGAGATTGTTGATTCCTGAGGCTGGTAATCCCATTATCCCTTGAATTAAAAATCCCCTCCATGTTCCTGGCACACTTCAGACCTGTAGGCTATAACTCAGTGCACTGTAAATGCGATGTCGTTCTTGGGATATAACTTGGGTGTGAGTAACTTATCTTGATGTGTGGAAGTAGGAGTAAGGGAACAGGTAGGAAAGAGAAATGCAGTGTAGTGGAAAAGAAAAGACAGGTGGAGCAGGGTCATGGGAGGGAGAAGAGGGAGGAGGAAGTAGCTTCTGCAGCAGGGAGAGAAGATAGGGCTGACCAGGAGGTCAGTAGGGTTGAGGCTCTAGTCATGGGGAATTCCATCGTTAGACATGTGGGGAAAGTGTGTGGAGGAAAGGGAACAAGGGTAGAGTGTTATCCAGGAATTATGTTGAGGCAGATGTTGAGGAAAGTAGAAGAGAAGGAAGAGCGAAAAGAGAAGGTGCTGGTGTTTCACTTGGTACAAACAACGTAAGGCAAGCAGGGGATGTATGGGAGCTGGTAAATGCAGCACGGCACGGATGAAGTTTAAGGAAGCGGAGATTGTTATCAGTGGAATACTGTGTAGGAGGGATACTGACTGGAAGGTGATAGGGGATTTAAATGAGACGATGGAGTGCCTATGTGGAAAACTGGGAGTGAGATTTCTAGATCCTAATGGGTGGGTACGAGACAGGGATCTGCGCCCAGATGGCCTTCACTTGAACCGCAGTGGTACATATAAGTTAGGAAACTTGTTTAGAACGGTTATAGGCAGGTACATTCAGGTAAACGGGGTGGCCTAGGGAGCGGTGTTAAGCGAACAGGGAACTGAAAATCAAGTAGGGATGATATAAAAATGTTAGTGCTCAACTGTAGAATCATTGTAAAGAAAGGAATCGAATTAAGTAATTTAATTGATATATACTTACCAGATATTGTAATAGGAGTTGAATCATGGCTGAGAAATGATATAATGGATGCAGAAAAATGTTCTCACGAAACTGGAGTGTGTATTGTAGAGATAGGATAGGAGTGGTAGGAGGGGGAGTATTCATTCTGGTGAAAGAAGAATTTGTAAGCTATGAAAAAGGATGAACAACATGAAATTCTAGGTGTAAGGCTCTTCTATAAAAATAATGGGAAACTTGATGTCTTTGGAGTGTAGGCCTACAGACCGGGAAATGGTAGCGCTGACACTGATTCAGAATTATTTGATAAGATAATCAGCTATGTTGGAAATTATATGGAAATGAATGTGATTGTAGCAGGTGATCTCAATTTACCAAATGTCAATTGGGAACGTAATGCGAACGACAGGAAGCATGGCTAACAAATGGCAAAGAATTTAATATGCGAAGGGCAGCTGATTCAGAAAGTGATGGAACCAACTAGAGGGAAGAATATTTTTGATATGGTGCTGATAAAACCAGATGAGCTCTATAGGGAAACCGAAGTAATAGATGGTATTAGTGATCGCGAAGCTGTTTTTGTCGTACTTAAAATTAAATGTCAAAGAAAGAAAGGTATTAAAATTAGGACTAGTAGGCAGTACCATATGGCTGATAAAACAGGCATGAGGGAGTTTTTAAAAAGTAACTATGATTGCTGGAAAATGGTAAATAAAAATGTAAACAGATTTTGGGATGGGTTTAAAGCAATTGTTGAGGAATGTGAAAATAGGTTTGTTCCTTTAAATTTGGTAAGGAATGGTAAGGATCCACTATATTATAACCGAGAAGTAAAGAGACTAAGAAGGAGGTGCAGACTGGAAAGAAATAGAGTTAGAAATGGTTATGAAAGTAAGGAGAAATTGAAGGAACTTACTAGGAAATTGAATCTATCAAAGAATTCAGCTAAGGATAACATGATGGCAAGCATAATTGGTGGTCATTAAAATTTTAGTGAAAAATGGAAGGGTATGTATAGGTACTTTAAAGAAGAAACAGGTTCAAAGAAGGACATTCCAGGAATCATTAATGAACAAGAGGAGTGTGTATGCGAGGATCTTAAAAAGCCAGAAGTATTCAGTCAGCAGTATGTAAAGATTGTTGGTTACAAGGATAATGTCCAGATAGGGGATGTGAGTAATACCGAAGAAGTATTAAAATTTACCTATGATAACAATGACATTTCCAATAAGATACAAAAGTTGAAAACTAGAAAAGCAGCTGGAATTGATAAGATTTCTGGGGATGTACTAAAGGCAATGGGTTGGGATGTAGTACCATATCTGAAATACTTATTTGATTATTGTTTGGTTGAAGGAGCTATACCAAATTAATGGAGAGTTGCTATAGTAGCCCCTGTGTATAAAGGAAAGGGTGATAGACACAAAGCTGAAAATTACAGGCCAGTCAGTTTGACATGCATTGTATATAAGCTTTGGGAAAGCATTCTTTCTGATTATATTAGACATGTTTGCGAAATTAATAACTGGTTTGACTGATGGCAGTTTGTGTTTAGGAAAGGTTATTCGACTGAAGCTCTGCTTGTAAGATTTCAGCAAGAAATAGCAGATATCCTGGATTCAGGAGGCCAAATGGACTGTATTGCGATTGACCTACCTAAGGCATTTGATAAGGTAGATCATGGAAAAATGAGTGCAATAGGACTAGAAGAAAGAGTGACTGAATGGGTGGCTATATTTCTAGGAAATAGAACTCAGAGAATTAGAGTAGGCAAAGCTTTATCTGACCCTGTAATTATTAAGAGGGGAATTCTTCAAGGCAGTATTATTGGACCTTTATGTTTTCTTATACATATCAATGATATGTGTAAAGAAGTGGAATCAGAGATAAGGCTGTTTGCAGATGATGTTATTCTGTACAGAGTAATAAATAAGTTACAAGATTGTGAGCGGCTGCAGTGTGACCTCAATTTTGTTGTGAGATGGACGGTGGGCAATGGTATGATGATAAACGGGGTTAAAAGTCAGGTTGTGAGTTTCATAAAGAGGAAAAGTCCCCTCAGTTTTAATTACTGCGTTGATGGGGTGAAAGTTCCTTTTGGGGATCATTGTAAGTACCTAGGTGTTAATATAAGTAAAGACCTTCATTGGGGTAATCACATAAATATTATTGTTAATAAATAGTACAGATCTCTGCACATGGTTATGAGGGTAATTTGGGGTTGTAGTAAGGATGTAAAGGAGAGGGCATATAAGTCTCTGGTAAGACCCCAACGAGAGTATGGTTCCAGTGTATGGGACCCTCACCAGGATTACTTGATTCAAGAACTGGAAAAAAAATCCAAAGAAAATCAGCTCTATTTGTTCTGGGTGATTTACGACAAAAGAATAGCGTTACAAAGATGTTGCAAAGTTTGGGCTGGGAAGATTTGGGAGAAAGGAGACGAGCTGCTCGATTAAGTTGTATGTTCTGAGCTGTCAGTGGAGAGATGGCGTGGGAGTACATCAGTAGACGAATAAGTTTGAGTGGTGTCTTTGAAAGTAGGAAAGATCATAATATGAATATAAAGTTGGAATTTAAGAGGACAAATTGAGGCAAATATTCATTTATAAGAAGGGGAGTTAGGGATTGGAATAACTTACCAAGGGAAATGTTCAATCATTTTCCAATTTCTTTGCGGTCATTTAAGAAAAGGCTAGGAAAACAACAGATAGGGAATCTGCCACCTGGGCGACTGCCCTAAATGCAGATCAGTAGTGATTGATTGATTGATTGATTGATTGATTGATTGATTGATTGATTGATTGATTGATTGATTGATTGATTGATTGAAATCTTTGCGTTCTTTGATAACTCCATCTTCATGGTAGTTAATAAAATAACAATTGCATTTTCTCTTCTATCTTTCCAGTGCATTTTCCAAAGTGATAGGCTCAGATCAGCCTCTGAATGCAATATGTTCCTGTATTTCCTTTCGATGAAAGAAAACGAATGGAATCCTTGTTCACGCCTATGGGCTGTACGGTATTACTGAGAAACCGACGAAGATTTTGATTGTCAGGTCAGAGAGTAACATATTTTAAACCAAAAATCAGTAACCTAATAATGTTCTATTCTGGTTGGTTCATTACTACTGGAA
Source organism: Anabrus simplex (assembly GCF_040414725.1). NCBI lineage: Eukaryota > Metazoa > Arthropoda > Insecta > Orthoptera > Tettigoniidae > Anabrus > Anabrus simplex. The sequence continues at coordinate 207,237,175 of NC_090265.1, forward strand.
TTGCCAAGACTCAAAACACAAGTCAAATAGAAGTTAATAAATACTGTATTTAAAAATGAAAAATAAAATTAGAAGTATAGAATAATAATAAAATATTGCCTGCAATTGTTAATATAGGCTATTTATATATAACAGAAACGGGTAACAATATGTTCAAGCAACACACTACATAAGTTACTTCTAGTTTATGAAATTATGTTTGTAAATACTTTTTAATGACCCTCACTCGAAAGAAGTTTGACCTCAGGAAAGAATTAGTAAACTATTTTATACACCTAAAAATTGTTATATGAATTTCAGGAAAGTGTATATGCAGAGAATGAAATTATGAGCAGAACATTCCGGAATATTAATGTTTAGTATGAATGGTGTCAAACATGACTCCAAGTATTCTGCGAGGTTTAATCATGTTGCAGATATATAAATATACTGATGTCCGCCTTCGTAGCGAAACGATTGGCACATTTAGCTGTCCTCCTCGGATGCCCGGCTTCGATTCCTGGTACTGCCAGAGTTTTAAGAATGGCAGAATTGCAGGAGAGCTGGTATGTATTGCAGCTCACTCCCATTGGGGGTGCGCCTGAACAGAACTGCACCACTTCGGGGCGAGCACACGAGTTTACTAATATGTTAATTTAAAATAGGCTATATACTGAAGTGAAAATCAGGACCTAAACTACAGTATATATCAACACAAATTTCTCCCGGTTATTATCATAGATTCTCTCTTATCTTTTCCTCAGTTCTGAAAATCGTGATCTCCGACATGGCTGTTGTTCAGTTTTCTTCATCTATTGTGGTCTTCTCCGCCACACGTACTACAACCAGGAAGTTCCACCCAGTTTTCTTGATAATGTTCAATGATCTCTTTTTCTGGGACCATTTCCAAGGATGATTAGTAGGGCAAGGCATTTAATGACAAACAAGCAAAAAAATGCAAAATAAAATATGCATTTATGACCTAAAATGGTTTAAAAATGACACAAAATTAGAAAAAATGGCCAATAAATTATTCGTAAATCACTTATTTATTAATCATTTAAGAAACAATTAGTTGACTTGAGAGAGAATTTTAATGGATGACAATGAATTAAGTTTAAATTATTTTTGTTACTAACAAGGAAATACCACTTTGTCACACCTGGTGAAAAAAATTAAATATTTTAGAACTGGCATATTCTTCAAATACTCTCCTAGCAAATAGGTGTCATTTAATTAACAAAAACTATTTAACAAAACAAACTTCAGTGGCTATTTACAATGAATTCCAATTGAATTGCACCATGAAAATTTTGTGTAGGTTCTCAAATGAAAACGATTGCCTATTGTCTGCAAGTAATGATTTGTACATGGAAAAGCTTCTCTCTACCTAAACTGAAACAATTGGTGCATACTGAAAACAAGCAATATCTCCCGGATTTAATTCACAGTCGGTAAGAGAAAAATTTTCACCCGACAATGCTTTGCCAATAGAACACAAAGTTCTATACCCACTGTTCTTTTGCAACACCTTATTCACTTTCACAGATACAACTTCACCCACCTTACCACACACACGATTCAGATCATTCACAACTTTATACACAATTTGCAGCTACTCCACTAGTTACACTTGGGATTTTTCTAGAGCACTTATTGCATTAGGAATGGATCCGAAATGTGTTTTTATGTAGGAAAGTTTACCTGCAATTTGTTTGTCAGCCAAGAGTTCCTGCGCTGTTTTTATTGATCCAGCTTCAGTTTTGTCAAAGGAATCGACTACATTCTTTACAACTTCAAAGTTCTCGCAGTAATAACAACAAGCCTCAATCCACGTTCCCCATCTAGTCAAAAACAGGTGAAAAGGACAAGGGAATTTCAGGAGCTCCTGTTTTGAATGCTAGAACTCTAGATCGGGCTTTTAAAAATACTTTCTTTATGAACCCAATTAACTTGTCATCTTCAGGAAAATTATGTTGTAGGCCTACCTCCTCCGGTCCGATGTAACGCATGGGCTAGGCATGTGAGATGCACCATTTTCGAGAAGAGCGCACGTAACGAATTTGCATCCTTCACCATGTAGGATGCTGCATCTGCTATGAAAAGCAGCACATTGTCATTCCGAATGCCATCGGGCCACAATAGCCTCAAAGACTGGTCAAACTGTTTGCTAATTGTTGACCAGTTACTGTAGCTTTGTCCAATTTCTCACAATGTAGCAGAAATGCTTCTCCAGCATTCCCTGCTTCCAGGACGCCTACAATAACGTTGGTTATATATCGTCCCATACTTTCTGTTGTTTCATCTATGCATACCCATATGCTTCCGTCTCCTATCCTTATCCTTGTATTCTTGTAGCGTTTTGTCATAGCACCTTCCAACGTAGGTTCTTCTTAACGTTCTGGGATCTGGTATAGATTTTTCAGTCTCCTCTTCTAAGATTGTATGCACCTTTGGATGGTTCAATTTGTTCAGTGGAATATCGGCGCATAAAAATGCTGTACACAGTTTCTCACAAAACGGAGAAAATGTTGAAGTTTCACCCAGTAGTGTTTGGTGTAAGCGACGTTTTCTTTTATCTTCAAGTCGCTGCATACCACGTTTATACTTTTCTAGCGACACATGTTGTTCAACTGTAAGCTTCTTTTCTGCTGAAACTCGCACATCACACACTTTGCAAAATAATGTTTTCCCGTCAGTGGAAAAAAATATGTTTCTCCATATTGTGTAACAAATTGTTTAAATTTAACAGTGGCACTTCCTTTAACTTTGGGCACGGGCGGGCGCGGGCGACTGACTTCCTTCTTATCTAGCTGAAGATAAGGAGCAATGCTCAGCTTTGGCGAGTCCATTATGCGTCTTACATAATTATAGGGAAAGCAGGTACAGCTTATAGTATGCTTTATTGGAAGTGTAATCGAGTTGAAAATACTCTTTCCTTGAAAACTAGTGGCAGCAGGTTATGTTGCAAGTATACTTTCTTTCTTGAGCAAGTTATTTGTCTAAGTTAATCATAATATACAAGTATTGTAAACATAGTCCGCCTCTGTGGTGTAGTGGTTAGCGTGATTAGCTGCCACCCCGGGAGGTCCGGGTTCGATTCCCGGCTCTGCCACGAAGTTTGAAAAGTGGTACGAGGGCTGGAACGGGGTCCACTCAGCCTCGGGAGGTCAACTGAGTAGAGGTGGGTTCGATTCCCACCTCAACCATCCTCGAAGTGGTTTTCCGTGGTTTTCCACTTCACCTCCAGGCGAATGCCGGGATGGTACCTAACTTAAGGCCACGGCCGCTTCCTTCCCTCTTCCTTGTCTATCCCTTCCAATCTGCCCATCCCCCTACAAGTCCCCTGTTCACCATAGCAGGTGAGGCCGCCTGGGCGAGGTACTGGTCATACTCCCCAGTTGTATCCCCCTACCAAGAGTCTTGAAGCTCCAGGACACTGCCCTTGAGGCGGTAGAGGTGGGATCCTTCGCTGAGTCCGAGGGAAAAGCCGAACCTGGAGGGTAAACAGATAATGATGATGATGATGATTGTAAACATAAATAATATTATTTAAATATCCAAATATAACGAAATATAACACTTACCAGAAAACAATTCAAAATGCCAAAAATGACCTAAAATTGCTCTAAAAATGACCTATCTCTTGTAAACGGCACAAAATGAAAAAAAAAAGCCTTAATAAATTGCCCTTATTTAATCAGTCAATTCATGAAACACATGTATACAGGGTGAAGCAAAATTCGCGCACTCGGGCGTCGCAGCGCGACTCCTCACATGCCAGCAATAAGAAAATGTCTGTCACAAAAGTTCGTCCTGCGAGTAGGCCCTATATCCTGCAGAAAAATAACGTTAAAGAGTGACAATATGGCAACACTATGACCACATGTAGGGTAACTACCTCTGTCAGCACCCGCAAGTTGTGCTATACAGTTGGTGCAGTGGATAGTGTTTTGGGTTAGCATGCAGGAGGTCGAAGGTTCGATCCTGGGTTGAGGCACTTTTTTATTTGCTAATTTCCATCGGACATTACATACTGTAATACCATAAGACACCGTTTCTTAGGTCACATGTATCCTACATTTACAAAATTTAGTAACGCTGAACACGTTGTAACGCATCTAGTAGATGAAGTGGTTCGAATAAATTCACGCCCACGACGTGGAAAGGGCGTCTTTCAAAGCTGACCAATGAAAACAAATGTTCGTGCATTTCTAGGATCGTAATATGTAAGTGCAAATCGTTTCTAGAGGACCCGCTGCAATCGCTGTTGACGATTAAGCTGCCAGATACCATACCACCTGGACTACATTTACGAAATAAAAAACATACACCACAAGCCAGGATCGACCCCCTCAACCTCCTTCATGCTACCCCAAAACTCTATCCACTGCACCAACTGTACAGCACACGTGTTATGTGCTGACAGAGGTAGTTACCCTACATGTGGTTACAGCGTTGCCAGATTGCCACTCTTCAACGTCCTTTTTCTCCCGGATATACTCGCAGGACGAACTTTTGTGACAGACATTTTTTTATTGCTGGCATGTGAGCAGTCGCGCTGCGACGCCCGAGTGCGCGAATTTCGCTTCGTCCTGTATATACTCGAGCTATCTTTCGACCTTCTTACAAAAAAGATGCAAATTCATCAAATGCCTTGCCCTAAAGATAAGTTTTCATATGCTAGCATCCTCACGTCGCATAGTATATCCAAACAATTGCAAAACTCTTTGTTTACACACTGATGATAATCGGATTCTGAGCTTGACCTGTTTAATAATGTTGCTATGGATTCACAGAGCTTTCCAAGGTGTGTATAATATTCTTAACCAGCACAATATTTCAAAAGAACGTATGTTCTGCAGGTTTGTAGCACGAAGTCTTCACGTCTCAGTTTCATATAAAACACTGTAATTACCAGACTGCATGCTTATCTCATCTTCGGTAGTAACGACATAAAGCGATCAGTTCGCAAATTGGAAATCTTTTTAATTATGCTACATAGTTGTTCTCTTAATCTAAGGAGTAAGAATTACAATAACTAAAATTGATTTGTTTGCAAAGAAAACCTATGTGTAGGAAGAAGAAGAAGAACATTAAAAAGATACACGTCAGAGAGTACAACGTAGTTCTCAGCTACTGAAATATAGGTTGATAATTACATTCATGCCGCCTCTGTGGTGTAGTGGTTAGCGTGATTAGCTGCCACCCCCGGAGGTCCGGGTTCGATTCCCGGCTCTGCCACGAAATTTGAAAAGTGGTACCAGGGCTGGAACGGGGTCCACTCAGCCTCGGGAGGTCAACTGAGTAGAGGTGGGTTCGATTCCCACCTCAGCCATCCTGGAAGTGGTTTTCCGTGGTTTCCCACTTCTCCTCCAGGCGAATGCCGGGATGGTACCTAACTTAAGGCCACGGCCGCTTCCTTCCCTCTTCCTTGCCTATCCCTTCCAATCTTCCCATCCCTCCACAAGGCAGCTGTTCAGCATAGCAGGTGAGGCCGCCTGGGCGAGGTACTGGTCATACTCCCCAGTTGTATCCCCCGACCAAGAGTCTGAAGCTCCAGGCGGTAGAGGTGGGATCCCTCGCTATGTTTGAGGGAAAAACCGAACCTGGAGGGTAAAGAGATGATGATGTTGATGATGAATTACATTCATATTGGCACACTATGAGCATTTGACAAACATTATTCTAGGGCAACTCGACACTCTCCCTTACGCCAGGACATTGTGATGACTGGCAGTGACAGTCAATTGCAGTGGCCTTGAATGTCTTTGAATTAGTTAATTTTGATTAACGGAGACAGGGTAGGTGAATTATGAGACTCAGACTTCAAAACCAATCAACGGAATTAACATGTTAAGAACGCAATATGTGTGAGACTTCGGGTATTGTACAGTGGGGTCATAAGTGAAGTGATCTGTTCAAAACCATATTAACTTCCATATAGGACTCGTGACAAGTCATTCCCAGGACAGAATAAATTAAAGTCACACCTTTTTTTTTTCTGAAAAAAAAAAAGGTTATTTGTTCGGGGCGTCGACCTATAGAGATCTTTTGCCCCTACTTGCACCATGTGATATGAACCTGCGTGTAATTGGAATGGAGGAAGTGTACAGTGTTGAATGTGAGGAAAGGAACATTAAGGACGACACAAACACCCAGTCCCCAGGCCAGGGATATTAATCATTTACAATCAAAAACCCCTGATCCAGCCGGGTGACAGGCGGATGCGTTGCCCCCTACACCGCGGGGCCGGACGAGTCGCAACTTAATATTAACGTTTTGAAACATAGCCCTACATGTGGTTATTTTACTGAACTTATTTCCGCAACAAAACCTCATATCATTGAGAGTATAAAAGACTGGTTTCTAGATTATTAATGAATTACATTTACATATAAAATTTGTAGATAGGATCATTCTGTGGTTTTATTGTTTGTTTCGTTTGTGAAACTTGGGCCAAAACAACAATTAATCCTCCTCCTTGTCCGTTTCATTAGATAGGCCTACCTTTAGGAAGATAATAATAATAATAATAATAATAATAATAATAATAATAATAATAATAATAATAATAATAATAATAATAATAATAAACCATCTCCATATTACCGGCCCCGTGGTGAAGAGGTAGCGTGCCTGCCTCTTACCCGGAGGCACTTGGTTCGATTCCCGGCCAGGTCAGGGATTTTTACCTTATCTGAGGGCTGTTTCGAGGTCCAGTCAGCCTACGTGATTAGAATTGAGAAGCTATCTGACGGTGAGATAGCGGCCCCGGTCTAGAACGCCAAGAATAACGGCCGATAGGATTCGTCGTGCTGACCACACGACACCTCGTAATCTTCAGGCCTTCGGGCTGAACAGCAGTCGCTTGGCAGGCCAAGGCCCTTCAAGGGCTGTAGTGTCATGAGGTTTGGTTATCTCAATATTGGTCATGAAAGTTTTTAAATGAATCAAAGATAAAAATGTTCACTATGTGTAAACTTAGCACTAACAGGGTGGGATAGAGCGGTAGATGCTCTGTTCTGTTAGGCTATAAGTACACTGCTGAAGACTATCTTCAAGAACATCTCGGTTAAACGTCTAGAAGCCTTCGAAATGTGGACGCATTGCAGAATGCTGAAGATTTCATGGTTTACTCAGCTAACAAATGAGGTAGTGTTGAACAGAAAACTCATGACTTCGATCAAATGCAGAAAGATAATTCAGACATATAGCCTAGTAAGGAATAACCGCTACCAGATCTTACAGTGGATATTAGAAGGTAGAATTTAGGGTGGAAGTGGTGTTTCAAGAAGGAGAACGTAATAATAATAGGCCCCTAATAATGTTATTTGCTTTACGTTCCACTAACTACTTTTACGGTCTTCGGAGACGCCGAGGTGCCGGGATTTTGTCCCGCAGGAGTTCTTTTACATGCCAGTAAATCTACCGACACGAGTACCTTCAAATACCACCGGACTGAACCAGGATCGAACCTGCCCAGTTGGGGTCAGACGGCCAGCGCCTCAACCGCCTGAGCCACTCAGCCTGGCAGAAGGAGAACGTCTTGGATAAGAATCATAAAAGAGTGGACCGGAATTTCTAGTCCAGGAGAGCTATTCCGACTGGCAGCAGATCGCAACGCCCTCACCATAGTGATCACCAATGTCACGGGGACCTGACATAGCAAAAGAAGAAGAAGATTCATTTTCGATGTAGGCTGAGTGAACTTCTGGGCTTCCAAAAGTGGAAATCTCATATCTAAATTTTTCAATTTGCTGTTGGAGGAACGAACCCTCAACCTTTCGAATGAATCAGCCTAATAATAATAATAATAATAATAATAATAATAATAATAATAATAATAATAATAATAATAATAATAATAATCATGTATTCTACACAAGTTTTCATTCAGTGCCTGAAGGGGCCTAGAGGATGACGCCGTCTCTCAGGACAGGAGATTTGTATCGGCGAAGGAGATGCTCGGAGAATATGAGGGGGTTGGCGGCCATGGCCTCTACTAGTAACTGTCCCAGCATTCGCCTTAGTGTAGGAGAGTGGAAAATTACGGAAAAACATTCTCAGGGCAGCCGATGGAGGGGAAGAGCCCCTCTGCGTCTCCCGATTACAGAGGTGTAGGGGCACGGTATAGCCGTGTCCACCCATCCTCTGCTCGGTTGGTGGGATGGAATGCAGAGCTGTCGAACCACGGACCAGCCGTGGCCACTTGTACGCCGAAAGCTACTCAGCAGTCACAGACCGGGAATGAATAACTGGCTGTAGAAGCAGGCGCGAAGCCTGGTGCATTCCTTGGGCTCATTATATGTTAAGAAATACTTGGTCCTAATCGTCATAGCCTACTTCTGTATTGTGTTTCTGCAATTATCTTGGAAACACAAGACTCACAGGTATAAATCCAACAATTGCTGGTAAGTTTGCCTAGTCAAATTTAACCATAGTCTATGTAAAAATAATTACAATTTCTTATGTTGTCGCTTATGGACTTACCAGCCAGCATAAATTTTAAAAGATACCTTTTAAAATGATCAACAATTCTTCAAAATGTTATATATTTACCTAAAACCTCAATGAAGCCGAAATAATGCCTGGTCATCAGAAATCGGCAAACAATGCCAAAGAATGCAAAATAAAAACGTATTATTATGGTTTGTTATATTGCAGAATGAATTTCTGAACTACTGAGCAACATCCTAATCCAAAGGGAAAAAATAGTATCGCGTTTAACTTATCTAAGGCATTTGATAGCGTAGATTATGGGAGACTACTAGCAAAAATGTGTGCAATTGGACTAGACAAAAGAGTAACCGAATGGGTTGCTATATTTCTAGAAAATAGATCTCATAGAATTAGAGTAGGTGAAGCTTTATCTGACCCTGTAATAATTAAGAGGGGAATTCCTCAAGGCAGTATTATTGGACCTTTATGTTTTCTTATATATATAAATGATATATGTAAAGGAGTGGAATCGGAGGTAAGGCTTTTTGCGGATGATGTTATTCTCTATAGAGTGATAAACAAGTTACAAGATTGTGAGCAACTGCAACGTGACCTCGAAAATGTTGTGAGATGGACAGCAGGCAATGGTATGTTGATAAACGGGGTTAAAAGTCAGGTTGTGAGTTTCACAAATAGGAAAAGTCCTCTCAGTTTTAATTACTGCGGTAATGGGCTGAAAGTTCCTTTTGGGGATCATTGTACCTAGGTGTTAATATAAGGAAAGATCTTTATTGGGGTAATCACATAAATGGAATTGTAAATAAAAGGTACTGATCTCTGCACATGGTAACGAGGGTATTTAGGGATTACAGTAAGGATGTAAAGGAGAGGGCATGTAAGTCTCTGCAAAAAGCCCAAATAGTTTTTTTTTGTTTTGGAAGTTGCTTTACGTCGCACCGACACTGATAGGTCTTATGGCGACGATGGGACTAGGAAGGGCTAGGAGTTGGAAGGAAGCGGCCGTGGCCTTAATTAAGGCACAGCCCCAGCATTTGCCTGGTGTGAAAATGGGAAACCACGGAAAACCATTTTCAGGGCTGCCGACAGTGGGGTTCGAACCTACTATCTCCCGAATACTGGATACTGGCCGCACTTAAGCGACCGCAGCTATCGAGCTGGGTAAGTCCAAATAGAGCATGGTTCCAGTGTATGGGACCCTCACCAGGTTTATGTGGTTGAAGATCTGGAAAAAATTCAAAGAAAAGCAGCTCGACGTTTTCTGGGTGATTTCCGACAAAAGAGTAGCGTTACAGAAATAGTGCGAAGTTTGGGCTGGGAAGACTTGGGAGAAAGGAGACAAACTGTTCGACAAAGTGGTATGTTCCAAGCTGTCAGTGGAGTGATGGCGTGGAATAACATTAGTAGACGAACAACTTTGAGTGGTTTCTTTAAAAGTATAAAAGATCACAATATGAAGATGAAGTTGGAATTCGAGAGGACAAATTGAGGAAAATATTTGTTTATAGGAAAGCGTGTTAGAGACTGGAATAACTTGCCAAGGGATATACAGTATTCAATAAATTTCCAATTTCTTTGCAATCACTTAAGAAATGGCTACAAAAACAACAGTTAGGGAGACCGCCACCTGGGTGACTGCAATAAATGCAGATCAGTAATGATTGATTGATTGATTGATTGATTGATTGATTGATTGATTGATTGATTGATTGATTGATTGATTGATTGATTGATTGATTGATTGATTGATTGATTGATTGATTTCGATTATATTTCAACAACATCCGCCTCCAAGTTATGACTTGGAAGCGAAGTATGAATGATAGTTTTCTTTGGTGATTTCGGCATTCCTTTTAAACACGTTTCCCTATAGCTTACCTCTTAACACTTCCAGCCTACTTAGGACTATATTCTAGAAGCTTTTGGCAGAATGATTCACCTGATTGTTCAGGTTATAGATGCCTTTTTCTCCAAGCCCAGAAGCCTAAATAACCAGCAGTATTTGTCATGATAAAAAATAATAATTAGGAAGATAATTGGCTTCTTAGTGACAGAGCATTCAGTGAACTACTGACTCCAATGACAAGACACATCTGATGAGAAGACATTTTTTAAGAAGTTTTTATGCTGCCTAAATGCAAAATTTGACGTTCTGTTTCACTCTACCGAACGATCGAGAAATCGAACCTACCACTGAGTTTTAACGAATTTGATTGGATAAGTACTGAATCCGCCTGTTGCCATTTATTGATGGATGCAGTATTTTTGTAGCCGTCTCTTGGCACAGGCCAGAGCAAAGTGTAGCTTCCACTGAAGTCCCAGCCTCAACCATGGCTGTGACAATATGGAAGCTGCTGGGGTATGGGTGGTGCTGAGTAATGACACTCGGAGCACAAATAGTGTCTGAGTGTTATGAAAGGTGTTGCTCATAGGATTAGTCGTGCTGCAGTAGCACCTTCTGGCCCAGTGAGGAAAGCAATGGCAAACTACTTCACTCCTCATCTTGCCTAGTACGTCTCATTTGGGCTCTGCCATTGGTTTTTGCAGTTTCCCTATAACTGCATAGCCTTTGGTGGAGCTGCTTGAGGATCCAACCAGCCTCTGGGCTGATGACGTAACAGACAGACAAGTACTGAATGTGTGTAAGGGGCTTCCTGGCCGAGGCGGTAAAGGCGTGCTCGGTTCGCCCGGAAGGACGTGGGTTCGAATCTCCGTCAGGAAGTTGTAAAATTTAAGAAATGAGATTTCCACTTCCGGAGGTGCATATGGCCCTGAGGTTCACTCAGCTTACACCAAAAATGAGTACCAGGTTAATTCCTGGGGGCAAAGGCGGCCGGGCGAAGAGCAAACCGCTCTACCCCATCAAGTGCCGAGGTTACGGATAGTGGAAGCTTTTTACTTCCACCCCTCCAAGGGCCTTCATGGCCTGTACGGAGATGACTTTGCTTACTGAAAGTGTCACCATGGATCTTTTACATGCCGATATACAACGATAGGTAGTATTGGATGGGCTTTGTTACACCCTTCAAAAATTCGAAATCACGCACCCCCTCCCCCCTTCGAAATTCTAATTACCGAAGAAATGTATCAAGCAAAGCTAATAATCAAATCCTGGGTACTTTAGCGGCCATCTACTATACCCACTGAATCACGCAATACCAGTCATCTATTGCTTCAATATAGCCTACATTTTTTAGAGTGAGTTGGGCATTCGGTTAAGGTTTTGCAGCTGTGAGCTCGCATTCAGGAGATAGTGGGTTCGAAACCCACCGTCGCCAGCCCTGAAGATGGTTTTCCTTTGTTTCGCACTTTCATACGAGGCACATGCTGGGAATTTATCTTAATTAAGAACACGACCACTTCTTCCCATTCCTAGCCCTTTTCTATCCCATCGTCGCCGTAAGGCCTATCTGTGTCGGTGCGACGTAAAGCAAACTGTAAAAACACATGAGTAAACATATATCATATGTATTTTACCTCCGCGAAACAACATTGAAAGCAGTTCAATGCATTTTTAAAATTACAGTTAGTGCGAATTAAAATAATGTACTAATTTGAAGCAGTTGTCCGCCCCTCGTTTTCAATATTTACATAGAACAGGGAGTAAAGGACATCACTTAGGAATTTGGGAAGGGAGCTACAATCCAATGAGAGGAAATCAAAACTCTGAGATTTGCTGATGATTTTGTTATTTTATCTTAGTCTGTAGAAGATCTGGAGAAATGGCATTGACACAGTCATGGAGACGGAGTACAAGAAGAAAATAAATAAATCCTACACAATAGCGTTGGAGTGCAGTCTAACTAAGTCAGCTGACAATGGAAATATTACATTAGAAAATCGTCGCTTCGCCTAGAAAAACCGCTATGTGATAACATTTCAGCTTAGAACTCTGAAGAGAAAGGTTATGTCATGTAAGGTTCAGTATTGAAAAAAAAAAAAAAAAAAGAACGATTTTTCGTTCTGTGATACACGTGTTGCGGGCCAGCATTTCTTCCCTCCACATCGCCACATAACAGTATTTCGAGGTGCAACGACGAAATAGTCTTTTTTTTTACAGTTTGTTTTCCGTCGCACGTCCTGTGGCGACGACTTTATAGGAAAGACCTAGGATTGGGAAGGAAGCGACCGTGGCCTTAATTAAGGAACAGCTTGGTGTGAAAATGGGAAACCATGGAAAACCATCTTCAGGGCTGCCGACAGTGGGGTTCGAACCCAGTATCTTCCGGATACAAGCTCGTAGCTGCGCGACCCTAACAGCACGGCCAACTCGCCCGGTAATAAAGTCTTAAAGGAAGTAGATGAATATTGTTACTTGGGTATTACGATGGCAAAAGTAACGATGACATCAAATGCAGAATAGCACAAGCAATGAAGGCACTTCTTAAGAAAATAAATTTGCTCACTTCGTACATTGATAGACTACAGGAATTAGAAAGACATTGTTGAAGAAATTCATATAGTGTGGCTTTGTATGCAAGTGAAACATGAGCAATAACTAGCTCAAAAATGAAAAAAATAGAAGTCTTTGAAATGTGGTGTTACAGAAGAATGTTGAAGGTAATATGGGTAGACGGGATCACGATTCAAGAGATAGTGAATCGAATTGACGAGAGGAGAATTGTTTGGCAACATTTGACCAGAAAAAGAGACAGAATAATAGGACATGCCTTAAGGTATTTAGTGAAGAAGTTCTAATATCTTAATAATAATGTTACTTGCTTTACGTTCCATTAACTACTTTTACGGTTTCGGAGACGCCGAGTTGCGGGAATTTAGTCCTGTAGGAGTTCTTTTATGTGCCAGTAAATATACCGACATGGGGCTGACGTTTTTGAACACCTTCAAATACCACCGGACTGAGCCAGGATCGAACCTGCTACATTGGGGTCAGAAGGCCAGCGCTTTAACAGTCTGAGCCACTCAGCCCGTCGAAGAAACTTTTAAGGTAAGTGTAGGCAGTAAGAAGGCACGAATATGACAAAAGATTAGAGCAGATTTAGGATGTTATAATTACAAGGAAAATGTTAGCACAGAATAGGGTGTCAGTGAATCCATCTATATTTTATCTGAATTCAAATAATCTATTTCATATTCTGTATATTCATGATGTGGATTACTTTATTAGCATGGAGCCTTTGTGATAATTTCGTCTCAGATGAGACGTTATAGAAGTAAATGAAATATTACAATATCTCTCTTCAGATGTGCATGTGCAAATAGTCCGAGTTCGAATTCTGGAATTGACGGCGGGATATTTCGAGTGTCATTATACTCAACATGCATGTTTGAACAGAAAGTTGGATGATGTTCATTAAATATAGTGTCATTTTCTTCAAACTCTGTGTAAAGGTTCTGTAATCATGTTCAAGTGATTCAGCGGAAATGTTAACAGAATGTGTTTTTATTATCGATCCATTAACATTTCCATTTAATTAACTTCCCACTGTTAGTTAATTAGTTAAATGTGGTGTAGAAATGGTGTGGTGAGGTTTTCTTGTTTCATGGTCTCTAGCTGCATTTGGTCTATTTTAATATTTCGAGAGAACAAGATATTTTGCTCAGAAATAATGACACGTTGGCCTCATCAGAGAAGCAGTTTCTTGAGCAATGCAGGTTATGTAAGTGTGTTGATAGCAAATTATTCACCTCAGAGAAAGGAATGTGACTAAATTTTGCTCAGAGCAGTTATTGACTGCTCTTCTGGAGGCTATCATGCAACATGCATTTCTCAAATCGTCGCTTCACCGGTAAAATGTTGTATCCCACAATACTCTTCCTATCCATTATTCTCCTTAAGACTGGTCACGCCTCCCAGCCACATATGGATACGCAGTCCATCAGAACAATGTCCGTTGTGTTCGTTTTCCTACGTCGATTATTAAACGAAAATGAACCTTACATGCATTGTACACTAGGAGTGCGTAAATACGTAATGCAAACGTACATTCCTACAGTACGGTACTGTAAGGTTCATTTTCCTTTACACATGGGCATAGGAAAATGTACACAACAAAATTTGTTCTTATGGACTGCATATCCATACGTGGCTGGGAGGCGTGGCCAGTCTTAAGGAGAATAATTGATAGGAAGAGCTTTGTGGAATACAACCTACAACCTAACCTTTTACCTTTCCAGCGACGATATGGTGACAGACCTGGTATTTCTGCATTGTGAGTAGTTGTTATTAAGGAATCTACTGCATTTTAAGCATTATGAACACTCAACATTTTTATTTTCTTCACCTGTTTGTGTTTGTAAACGTACATCTCTATGTCTGTTCTTTCCAGCACGTTAATGACCTCCCAAGCGTCTGTTTAGTAACCCTTAGCAGTCGAAAATGAACCTTAAATATGCTACATAATATTCTAGGAGTGGGTAAATGTCATGCAAACATACATTTCTACAGTAGGCCTAAGGAACGGTAAGGTTCATTTTCCTTTACATACGCGCATAGGAACCTCAGAGAAAGGAATGTGGCTAAATTTTCCTCAGAGCAGTTATTGACTGCTCTCCTGGAGCCTATAATGAAACATGGGTTTCTGAAATATTATGGAGACAGACCTGGTATTTCTACATTTTTCGTTGTGTTAATTTTCCTATGCTAATGTGTAAAGGAAAATGGACCTTAAAATACCGTATTGTAGGGATGTTTTTTGCATGGTGAATTTACGCTCTTCTACACTTGTTGTTTGTTGCGTATTCAGCCCGAAGGCTGGTTGGATCCTCAACAGGTTCACCATTAGCTGTCATAGATGGCCTAGGTGTCACTGAAGAGGCGTACTAGGGAAATGAGGAGTGAGGTAGTTTCCCGTTGCTTTCCACACCGAGCCAGAAGTTGCTATTGCAAATCAGTCTGCCAAGCCCACCGAAATGCGTGCACCAACCGACTCCATGAGCGACATTTTCACACCATTCATAGTAGGAACTGGCTGCATAAGGAATGGCATTACTAGCGTCACTCATACCTCAGCCACTTTCATATTGTCAAAGCCAAGTATAAGATTGAGACAGGTCAATGAAAGTAACAATTTTATTCTAGCCCATACCAAAAGACATAGTGCACTGCAAACACTACATCTTGCCAGCAAAGGCTTTCTTCTACAGTATGATGTATTTAAGGTTCATATCATTTAATTTCATCTGTCAGTCATTATCATTGCTCCAGAGGAGTGCGATACCCATCATCAGCCGACACACTTCCTACCCTCGCCGCAAGACACACAACTCAACCAAAATTGTTCTGATGGACTCCATCAATCTGTGGCTGGAAGGGGAAATAATGGTTAGGAAGAGCATTGTCACATTCGTGGTTTTGGCATAGGAGCGACGATGTGACGTTTTGCCCGAACAGCGACGAATTGTTACCGTCTGCATTCCTTCAGTCTAGGACCAAAAGAAGGGGCTGCCTAGCTGTGGCGTGAATGGCGTGCTCGGTTCACCCGGAAGGACGTGGCGATTCTCTTTAAGCAAAAACGTACACAGCTGTTTACACTCATTCGACGAGATCAGGAATGGAATGAATGAAGCCCTGTCTTGCGTCGACGGTAGGAACGGTGCCGGCTGCCGATGGCTATCGCACTCCTCTGGAGCAATGATTAATGACTGACAGATGAAATTAAATGACATGAACCTTAAATACATCATACTGTAGGAGCGCGTAAATTCACCATGCAAAACACATCCCTACAATACGATATTTTAAGGTCCATTTTCCTTTACATATTAGTATAGGAAAATTAACACAACGTAAATGGTTCTCATGGCCTGCATATTAATATGTGGCTTGGAGACGCGACCAGTCTTAAGGGGAAAAGTGGATAGGAAGAGCATTGGGATATACGACGTTTTAAAAGTAAGCCATCGAAAAGAAAGTTAACAATATAGACCTTCAAGAGGTAAATGTGCTCAGCTGAGTGGAAGCCAGGTTTTACTCCTCCTTGGAACGATATCGTCGCTCGACCGGTAAAAGGTTGTATTTCACAAAGCTCTTTCTATCAATTATTCTCCTTAGGACTGGTCACGACTCCCAGCCACGTATGGATATGCAGTCCATTAGAACAAATTTTGTTGTGTTCATTTTCCTGTGCCCATGTGTAAAGGAAAATGAACCTTACAGTACTGTACTGTAGGAATGTACATTTGCATTTCGTATTTACGCACTCCTAGCGTACAATGCATGTAAGGTCCATTTTTGTTTAATACCTGACATTGAAAAACGAACACAACGCACATTGTTCTGATGGACTGCGTATCCATATGTGGTTGGAAGGCGTGACCAGTCTTAAGGAGAATAATGGATAGGAAGAGTATTGTAGGATACAACCTTTTAGCGGTCGAGCGACGATATTAGTTAGTCTATAGGACTTGTTACATAATTCACCATGCTACACACACAACATTAGTACAAAGTGTAATATTGTAAGACGGAAAATATTACTTACAATTAGGCCTAGTCTTAATTAAAGCACTTGGAATAACGCAATATCCATATGAGAAGTGTTTAGTAGGAGAGGTAAAATATTCATGTTATTTTTAATTTTAAAAGGATGTTTCTCTTTCTTCTTGATGTCCTGTCATCAGATAATAATAATAATAATAATAATAATAATAATAATAATAATAATAATAATAATAATAATAATAATAATAATAATAATAATAATAATAATAATAATAATAATATAGGTCTATTGCAACTTCGAGTATAATACTGTATATATTTCTTTAAAAATATTACCGTATGAACCCTACAAGATGTAGTGTGATATCATACAGTTAGGCCTATAGCTAAGGTGACGGGAATTTGAGTTTATAAAAAACTAGCTGATATTTTTAAGCGCGCATCCAGGCATCTCATCGATTAGAAAAGGAAATTAGATAAGTTACAAAGACTCTACTTTAAAATAATTGTGTAGTTTTGCTTAAGAGACAACTGCGTAAGCTTTCCGCTAGAATTTCGATTCATCATTACGTTTAATCTGTGAAAATGCTGTCTCTTGTGTTTCTAATAACACAGAACTTGATATTCCACCTACTGTAGGATGTGTACTAATACTCATTACACCATTGTGGCTTCACTGAAGAACCGGTGGGGCGAGGCGAGGCGTGCTCCGCGATGCAGCGGCCATTTCATCGGCCCGAGATGCTGCCCTGCCCGCCGGCATATCTGCCAGCCAACCCCAGGCTTGCAATGGCCGAACGTACTCCATCGCCGTATTCCCGTAATTATACACATTACGCAGGTAATTTTCTTCCTTCAGTTCGTTTCGTACAACAATGTGCATGCGTTTATGAAGCATTTGCTTTGAATAGAAAAGAAAGTTAAGAAAACGATTCTGAATAACTGGTCATCTCTAGCACCACGAATTTCTTTGTATAGTAACGAAGTAAATTATAAGTTAACATACACTCTAATTACTATTCGTTTCAGGAGTAATAGTAAACTTACAGATGCTTTGAATATTAGCTGAAAATATAGTGTTGTTATAAAAGAAAAGTTCCCATCGTTATAAAAAATAAATATTTTTTACGGACTAGTGATATTCGGCCTACGTAGGCCTATACCATTCCCTTGTGAGCACCAAAAAATTCTCTTTCTTTAGGCCTACTTGGATTGAACATTACATTGATGGACTGCTTAAGGGGTATAGTATAATGTATCAAGTTCATTCAACACACTCTTATCTGTCAATTTATCTCGTGCGGTGTTCTTTTGATTGCGTGAAGAATCATTCAACAACTTTTTCATGAACTAGATGAGACATGCAGGTAGACGTATATTTAAATATCGATATTGTTCGGTGTTTTTTTGATTGCGTGAGAATCATTCAACAACTTTTTCTTGAACTAGATGAGACATGCAGGTAGACGTATATTTAAATATCGATATCGTGCAGGTAATTTTATATCGTCGCTTCACCGATAAAACGTTGTATCCCACAAAGCTCTTCCTATCTATTATTCTCCTTAAGACTGGTCACGCCTCCCAGCCACATATGGATACGCAGTCCATCAGAACAATGTCCGTTGTGTTCGTTTTCCTATGTCATCGATTAAACGAAAATGAACCTTACATGCATTGTACACTAGGAGTGCGTAAATACGTAATGCAAACGTACATTCCTATAGTACGGTACTGTAGGTTCATTTTCCTTTACACATGGGCATAGGAAAATGAACACAACAAAATTTGTTCTGATGGCTGCATATCCATACGTGGCTGGGAGGCGTGACCAGTCTTAAGGAGAATAATTGATAGGAAGAGCTTTGTGGAATTCAACATTTTACCGGTCGAGCGACGATGTGATAACCGATACGGGCAGTCGACTCAGGCAGATTGGTTCGTAGTTAGCCTAACTTATGGATAAGGTAACAGCCGATAATAAATAAGTTCGTATAGGTCAGCGTACTAAGGTTGATAGATATAGGGCCTAATAGGAAGAAGAAGAAGAAGAAGAAGAAGAAGAAGAAGAAGAAGAAGAATTTCGTGCGGCTATTGTTAGCCTCGTGCAGCTCTTGTGTCCCCAGGTGGACCAGGAATGGCTAGCGTTCCACGATAACCAGTGAATATCTTGTGTCCCTGTTTTGTGCATTGTCAACTTTCAGTAGCTAACATGAGTCTAGCTTTCCGCCAGGAAAGTGTCACGATCCCTCCAGACAAGTCATGGTAGTGTCGATTTCGTCTGAAACTGTAGCTCTGGCTTCATACAATTCATGCTATAGGCTATAAGTTAGCCAAGCAGGTTTTCCATGTTATCCACTAACTGACGAACATTGAACTTATAAACAATTACCTAAGAGCTAAAACAAATTAACTACAACACCACTAACAGAGTAGAGAAATATCCAGGAATGACCATACATGCAATTCTTATTGAAGGTCGCCAATAACCGGAGAGTTACAAAGCTTTGACATTCCATTCCTTCTCGTTCTAGACGCCTACAACGGACTCCGTTAAAGGCATTGTTTGAAATAAATGTTCATTTGCTAGATCATTGAGCTGTTGCCCACGACTCACGAACGAGAACATGACTTCAGGAACGAGTATCATGAATGACCTTCTTCTCCTTCTTCAGAATTCTTCATTTGGTAGACAATCAGTTGTCAACAGATACACTATGTGACCCCTTTGTTCACAAGTAGACTAATATTTAATTTATACTGTACTTCAAGCGTCTAATTAATTTACCTAATTTACCGGGCGAGTTGGCCGTGCGCGTAGAGGCGTGCGGCTGTGAGCTTGCATCCGGGAGATACTAGGTTCGAATCCCACTATCGGCAGCCCTGAAGATGGTTTTCCGTGGTTTCCCATTTTTACACCAGGCAAATGCTGGGGCTATACCTTAATTAAGGCCACGGCTGAATCCTTCCAACTCCTAGGCCTTTCCAATCCCATCGTCGCCATAAGACCTATCTGTGTCGGTGCGACGTAAAGCCCCTAGCAAAAAAAAAAAAAAAAACTTAATTACTTGAACTATTAATGAATACGCATGGACGAAGTTATGTAATAACAAACGAGTGTAACCAATAATTCTGGTCGATTGATGTCATATTCCAAAAGTTATAATACTGCGTGCACACGTGCATTTACGGAGAAGAAGGTGGGGAGAACCAGCTGCGGTATAATGGTCTATGCATCACTAGTAAGTGAATGAATGAAGTTTAAAATAGAGTTTATCTTATCTTCCGGCTCCTCCAGAGTGAGAACATTAGAGACGGAATACAGCAACGCAAGTGAATTAGACTTACGTTAGTTTCATGCTGGAGCTCCAGTCGAGCACATCCACTGACCTAGTGGTGGAAAAGTAATTTGTAACTCACGACTTTTGAGGTGTCGGTGTGTTTGGACTTACGATATAAAAGGTCAAATAATATATATTTTTTCTACAAGTTGCTTTACGTCGCACCGGGACAGGTATGTTTTATGGCGACGATAGTATATGAAAGCGTTAAGATCAGAAAGGAAGCGGCCGTGGCCTGAATTAAGATACAGACACGTCATTTCCCTGGTATGAAAATCACGGGAAACCAATTTCAAGTCTGCCGACAGTAAGATTCGAACCCATTATCACCCGAATGCAAACTGACAAGGTTCGTGCCCCAAACCACCTGGCCACTCGCTCTTTTTTTTTTAGCACACAAAGGGGTATCTCCTCCCTTAATACATTTTATCGCCCGACTATGGGGCTGACTGGTCAGTGTTTCGGCCTTCTGGTATCGGGGTCCCGAGTTTGATTCCCGATCTGGTCATGGAATTTTAATCGTGAACAGTTAATTCCATTGACTCCAGGGCTGGGTGTTCGGTATTTGTGCTGTCCCCAATAGGCCTATTCCAGCAACTGGCACTCACACACACACACATACACACACACAGAGAGAGAGAGTTTCATACCCGGGCTCCAATTTTTGGCTACATTAGTCACACGAAATTATTATTGAAAACAATAAAACATTACTGTATATTATTTTACTCCGTGAAGAATGCGAAAATCTAGGTCTACCCAATGAGAGGCCCTCTTACTTCAGTTAGTTTATTAAATGGCCCTTGTATGTTTAAAAATATTACGCTAACTATTTATAATATTTATCATTACTGAACATCATATGCGTTCGTCGTAGCTTGTTTTAAATCGCCTTAACTATCGCCATTGATTTTTTCATGGTAGTATTCAACAAGAAACTGCGCCGCCCTTAGCGAGAGGACATATTAATGAGACCTGAAAGGAATGTCCTTCGTTTTGTATTCAAGTTTTGTCATCTGGGGGAAGAGCGATGTGTTAAACTCGCCATGCTTTGCCTTTGTCCCTTTGATATAAGTCACCACAGGATGCCGAGATTATGCTGACCTCCAGCAGCAGTGGGGTGATAAAATTACTGTCGTTTTCGATTTTGTTTTCCTTCTACAAGATCACTAACTTACAGTGAGCGTTAGTATGGTACTTTATAAAGCTTGTCAGCGTGATGGGTGAGGTGGATTGAATTTCGCTGGGAACCTGTCTTGAACGCAAAAATAAATAGTTCCAGTCTCTTTCATCGTGAGAGTACATAGGAAATTATTAACCGGTCTTTATTTGAGTAGACTGTGTTTAAATTAATATTTCTGGAGATCCATAACTTACAGTATTACAATATTCTACAATTAATGTCTTTGTTGTTCCTGCGGTTTCTCGAAAAGGCCTATGGGCATTCGGGTACTTACGGTAAAATGCCAAACTTCTCCTTTTTTGATTAAGTTATATATATCGACACTGTTCGGGGAAAAATTCATATCTCCCAATGCTTTTCCTATCCATTATTTTCTTTAAGACTGGTCACCCCTCCCAGCCACATATCGATGGCTTACTTCTAAACTCTAGTATGTCCCCCGATGCTGTTAATACCCAATATATTCCTTAAGACTGGTCACGCCTCCCCGCCACATATTTATACGCAGTCCATCAGAACAAAGTTTGTGCGGGGTTCACTTCGTGCTCAACCTGAGTTTTTAAGCCGCATCTGGTTAATACGTTCTGGGAACTGACATATTTATACACAGTCCATCAGAACAATTTTCATTGTGTTAATTTCCCTATGCTTATATTTATGTAAAAGAAAATGGACCCTACCATACCGTATTGTAGGGATGTTGTTTGCATGGCCTGTTTACGCTCTCCTACAGTATAATGTATTTAAGATTCATTTCCCTTTACACATTAGCATAGGAGAATAGACACAACGGAAATTGTTCTGATGGACTATGTATAAATATGTGGCTGGGAGGTGTGACCAGTCTTAAGGAAAATAATGAATAGAAAGAGCTTCGTGAGATATGACCTTTTGCCCGAACAGCGACGATGAATTCCTATATAACAGTAGTTAACCTATGCCATTACAAAAGTTTTTTGAAAATGTCGGTTACGTGACAATCAGATAACCTTGACGTAAATTTCTGTCAAAATACAGTATCTTATTAAACAAATAAACGCCGAGCTGAGTGGTTCAGACGGTTGAGGCGCTGGTCTTCTGACCCCAGTTTGACAGGTTCGATCCTGGCTCACTTCGGTGGTATTTGGAGGTGCCCAAATACGTCATCCTCGTGTCGGTAGAGTTAGCCTACTGGCACGTAAATGAATTCCTACGGGACAAAATTCCGGTACTACGGCGTCTCAATAATCCGTCAAAGGTAGTTAGTGGGACATAAAATCAATGACAATACTATTTAAAAAATCTATAACACAAAGTGTGTGCGGTGTTCAATTCGTGCTCATCTTGAGTTTTCAAGCCGTATCTAGTTAATTAATACGATCTGGGAACTGAGTGTTGGTGTTGGACTTAATACGTACGTCCTCATTAATGCACAACACACCACACTGCCAACCACCACAATATTGTTCCACATAGTACTGTCGTCAGGAAGGGCACTAGGTCGTATAAATAGGCTTAGTGGACATATGCTACATACCGTCGAACTTACGACCCAGTCAGGTCGAGGGGAAAGCGGCCAAAAAAGGGAAAATATCTGAAGCCACCTTTCTAATAGAATCTGCTTCCTAAATGAAACATACTGCTTCAATGTAAATTTCAACTGTGAGACTTGTCAGAGAAAGGGATTTGAGAGCAAAAATTTGATGAAACTTGCGATTGAATGAGAATAATAATTTATTACAAGATGTATGAGCTTCCTAATGAGCGTAAAAAGTGAAGCTGATTGTAATCCACCTGAAGATGAAGTTTGCGAATCTCGATAGATCCTAGTGTTGAATGTTTATTTAACAAATCTGAAATAAGTATGGTATTATGACACAGTCTTTAGCTATCCAGGTTCTCTTCTTCTTCTTCTTCTTCTTCTTCTTCTTCTTCTTCTTCTTCTTCTTCTTCTTCTTCCTCTACCTCTTCGTCGTCTTCTTCTTCACCTCACCGGTATCCCAGTTCAGGGCTGGACTGCCACAATAAGTTTCTTCCATTTTTGTCAGTCTCGCATCATCTTTCCGAAGTCTTTTCCCTTTTAGGTCATCCACTACAGGCTGCTAAAGGTGAAGAAAAAAAAGCAATATCAACGCAGCTATTGAGGGTACGTATTGAGACCGTGGGTATGAAGGCCTATGGTTGGAATGCCAGAAATGTAATATCTGCTGTGCGGACTGGAGTAGGGTGCAATTGAATAAAAATAGGATGTTATATCATTCTTTGTCGATCCTGGAAATGGTATGGCGAGATTTTCGACTACAATTCCAAGCTAATGCCGGAATGGTATCAAAGGCGGGGGTTCGAGTCCAAGGGTGCATATGTTCAGTGGTTTAGTGAACCCTCTAGAAATAGATAACGCTTAGTAAAATGGTTTATCAAATGCCTATTCCTTTGATTAGCTTTGCATTTTTGCGCACATAGCAATACTTTTGACATCAGTTAGCTCCAGAACCAACGAAGTGGTTCAATTTCTAAAGTGTTGGTGCAGGGCTTTGGGGAGTAAGGAGGGTGCGATAGGCGCGGGGCTAAGAGAAGCAAGGAGGGGAAGCCGAGAACATAGCTAAGGAACCGTTGGTGAGTGGACCAGAGATAGGCATGAACTTCATCCGCCAGCCCCGACATTAGCCGAAGCACTGTCCCAAACCCGCGGTTAAAATTTACAGTAGGCCTTATGTGGTAGATTTTGAAGGAATTTTAATTTCACAATTTTGTTTTTTCATATAGTTAGCAGAAATGAACCAGAATATTTTGCTAACTACGATTTGTATAACGTCAATAACGCATGTTCGTATAATTAATGTAACGTTTTAGTGTTTTATGAACATTAAGCAGCAAAATACGTCAGCATGAATAACTGTGGTGTTCCTAAGACATTCTTGAAACAATTATCCCAATGCCAGCAACGTTTCCAACGTCAGACGAAACTGGATCAGCTTAAGGCAATTCGTGTTCTGTCTCTTACATTTTTCATTGTTTTGGTAACTTCTTAGAGTGGCAGACATGTGCCTTCAAAGAAACGACGCGTTGATAATCATGTAATGTCACTATTTTACATCTACGTATTATTTATATCAAGCGACAATAAAACTGAACATGTTATTTTTCAAATCATTGAACCCCGAAATGTTTTATACACGCGCCGTCAACGATCCAAGGTCACGGTCTCTTGCTTCCCTATCCTAACCGTCGTTCAATCTATTTTCTGTGGCAGTATTCGATATGCAGTGTGTCAAGAAATTTTTTTTTGCAAGTTGCTTTACGTCGCACCGACACAGATAGGTCTTATGACGACGATGGGACAGGGAGGGACTAGGAGTGGGAAGGAAGCGGCCGTGGACTTAATTAAGGTACAGCCCCAGCATTTGCCTGGTGTAAAAATGGGAAACCACGAAAAACCATCTTCAGGGCTGCCGATAGTGGGGTTCGAACCCACTATCTCCCGAATACGGGATACTGGCCAAACTTAAGTGACTGCAGCTATCGAGCTCGGTGTGTCAAGAACTTACGGGAAACCTGAGGTAATTAAGGTGAGATTCTCTGCTGAGTCTGAATTCGGAGGAGAAATTACAATAAAATCCTCCACATTAAATAATAGCTCTCCAATAGTTCAGGTTCATGGACAACTTGCTAGCGCATTCGTATTTGGTCCAAAGGGTCCCGGGTTCGATTCCCGTCCTGGTTGAGGATTTTAAGCTACGCTGGTTATTTCCTCTTGCTTAATATTTTTTGTGCCGTCATCAACATTAGATTTCATCCCAGACAAGGCCTCATCCTCACAGACGCGCGTCAACTCAAAAGACCTGAACCAGGCCTCTCGGAAGGCCACATGTTATTAGCCCATCGTTAGCTCTCCAATTCAAGTTTTGATCCTTACCGTAAATGTTGTATATTACTGTCTTAATGTATCTATTTGAGAACACCATTTCCTTCGATGATGTGCGATTGCTGTGACTTCTGATCTGACTTCTCACGAAGGCGGCTGAAGTTTGAATTTCGATCCCACATACAGTATGTAGTTTTATGAAATGTCACATACATGTGGTTCGGTTTCTACATAAAATAGAGTTCCTGTGGCTCGGATCAAGCAAAATTGCAAGCATATTTTAGGTTATAAAGTACTGCCCGTACCAACATATTTCTTGCATAGACTGAATGCGCTAATGAAACGTTTAGCAGACAGCAGAAAACAAAACAAAAACAAAACAAAATAAAATAAAATAAAATAAAATAAAATAAAATAAAATAAAATAAAATAAAATCAAATAAAATCAAATAAAACAAAACAAAATGGTACACTGCTATGTCTTTCAGCGTTCAGTTTGGAAATGTGTGTGAATGGACAATGTGCCTCAATTTCCCAACGGAGTCCCTGATCTGTCAGACTTTATTGCAACTACATCAGTTCAATCTGTCCAAGGCTTGCCAAAGGCACGTGACCTTGAAATATTCCTGTTAAACGCATTACTGGCCTTTTTTAAGCATAATTTCACTGAATCTTCTACTCTAACTTTTTAAGGACTATTGGATTTGGTAGTTCTAGTCATCTGTGAATAAGGAAGCCCATGCCGTACTGTAGGAATGTTTTTACGATTCCGAATTTACGCACTCCTACAGTGTAATGTGTTTAAGGCTCAGTTTCCTTTACACATTAGCACAGGAAAATGAAGGCAACGAACATTGTTGTGATGGACTGCATATCCAAACGTGGCTGGGAAGCGTGACCAGTCTTAAGGAAAATAATGAAGAAGAAGAGCATTGAGATATACGAGGTTCCAGAAGTAAGCCATCGATATATTCACTCCCACTCCACAACAAATCTCAGGAAGACTTTTAGGCAACTCAACCGTTTCTGTTGAGGGCGAACACTCAGTTCATGAACCATTTGCTACTCACTGTCTCTCAACATTGAGAAATGCATTCTTCTGTCCGATCAGTTGAACACAATATCCGATGAGTAAAGATAAAAGAGATGAAAAGTTCTTACTCTGGGTAATATTGGGTGCTGTTCACATGCACAGTATAACGTCTAGATCTCATAGTTACCGTTCTCGGAGGCTCGGGTTCAATTCCCGATTCTGCTAGAGATTTAAGAATGGCAGGATGGCTGCACATGCAACTCACGTCTATTGGAGGTGTCTCTTAAGAAAGAGCTGTACCACCTAAGGACGAGGGTACGAGTTTACTTTTTATTGGGTGCTAATGTGGAGTGCCTTGCATGGTGTGTTTTTTATTATTATTATTATTACTATTATTATTATTGTTATTATTATTATTATTATTATTATTATTATTATTATTATTATTATTATTATTATTATTATTATTATTATGTCAGCGTTTACTTTATACCTATTGATCAATATTTTCTGTTTCCAATATTATGCTCGGTTTC
The DNA here is from genome assembly GCF_040414725.1 of Anabrus simplex. Lineage (NCBI taxonomy): Eukaryota > Metazoa > Arthropoda > Insecta > Orthoptera > Tettigoniidae > Anabrus > Anabrus simplex. The sequence continues at coordinate 207,263,955 of NC_090265.1, forward strand.
ATCTGAGGTTGGTGAAGGTTTTTCAATGCAACAGATCCATGTCGTTTCAGCACTATAGAACTCTTGTGGAACAAAACTGACACCGTGGCGTTCCTTAGGCCTACAAATCTACAAAAATTGAAGGGATGTGAACCAAATAACAGTATTGTGTTTTTTATTTGCTGTAGGGATGGCAAGCTGGCTTAGTGGTCTATCGACTGCACTTTACACTTCAGTCCTCCAGATTTGAATTCTGGTGACTTCGAGCGAGATTCTCAATGGGACCATTCGTGAGAGGAAGTTCATTTGGTCATTAATAACATATTTGTTTAATTTCTGACGTCTCAACTTTTTACTCAAGTTATATTGTTCTGAACCAGTTTCTTCTCACAAAGTCTCTTCGACAAAAGACACTAAACTTTTCAATCTTTTTCTTCATCGCGTGTATTCCGCGATGGAACAGGATTCACTTACACTAAGCTTTTCAACGTATATAATTTTTACAAAACCATTATTTAATTTTTCGTTAATAGGCCTATTTTAGACCAACAAGTTCTGCTTAATTTTGGACTTAGTGTACTGTGTAAAATTTGGAAAGCACCGTGTCTAGTTACCGTAATGGAAGTTGGTAAAGATGCAATCTTTTGGCAACTAGTCAGTTTCACGTATTCTTCGAGGGTAAAGTTAGAGTGAAGCATTGTCCTGACCTCGTATTGCGTGGGAAGTTGCCGTTATCGCCGAGTGGGAGGAGACCTCGGACGTGAAGAGATGTGCTTTAATTAAGCAATTCGTGACGCAGATAAATGAGGGCGGGCTTTGATTCCTCGCCTTGGCGTGTTCCAGGGACATCAAGAGGCACGAGGGCGTGCTGCAAAACATACGAGCTATGTCTTGTTCGTTCGCGATGTCGCGCTCTAAACTGAGATAAAATATACGTGCCTATGTTATTGAATGCTGCTTTGTTCCGGCAAGGGAGAGGCCAATCTGCTGCTGTTGTTATTGCTGGCAATAGCTTTTACATTTAAGTGGCAGGGATTCTGCTGAGACAAAACGTACTTTGAAACAATGTATAAGCTTAGTCATCCGCACATTTCACTTTTACCCATGTGGAAGCGACACTTTTTTTTTGTTTGCTAGTGGCTTTACGTCGCACCGACACAGATAGGTCTTATGGCGACGATAGGACAGGAAAGGCCTACGAGTTGGAAGGAAGCGGCCGTGGCCTTAATTAAGGTACAGCCCCAGCATTTGCCTGGTGTGAAAATTGGAAACCACAGAAAACCACCTTCAGGGCTGCCGACAGTGGGATTCGAACCCACTATCTCCCGGATGCAAGCTCACAGCCACACTCCCCTAACCGCACGGCCAACTCGCCCGGTGGAAGAAGCTATACCATAACCTAAGCTCAGTTCTTGGAAGTTTACACATAAACATTTCAACCCAAGAAATACACGCACGCTGACTGACTTATTTTTTTATAACAATTTGATAATTTAGTGTAGCTTTTGCCCTACTTGTGAACGCCTGATCCAGCCCTTGTAAGGCAGACTCTCTGATGAGGCATATGCCGCTTGTAGGACACTGGTGGTATTGTGGTGGAGGGTGGTGGTGTGTGTGAGTTACAGGGATATTAGGGACAAGAATGATACACAATCCCGAGCCAAGGGAAATGATCGTTCACCATTAAAATCCCATTTCTGACCAGGAATCGTTTTCATTGCAGACGGTTATATCTTTCAAAGATTAGCTTGAAATGAACGTGAATGAACAAGTATCTCTATTGACATAACCTGAGTTACTGAGAAAATGTTTGGCTCCATGGCTAAATGGTTAGAGTGCTGGACTTCGGAGCAAGGGGTCATAGGTTCTATTCCCGGCCAGGTCGGTGGATTTTAACTTTCGCAGGTTAATCCCGATGGCTCCTGGCCTGGGTAACTTATATGTGCCGTGCTCAGCATTAAAATTCATCATGGGCAAGGCCCCATCCTCAGAGGCGCGCAGGTCGCCTATAAGTTGTCAACTCGAAATACCTACACCAGGCCTCTCCGGAGTCCACACGCCATTGTTAATAAGCTTACTGAGAAAATGTGTGAGTGATGTCCACAGTAGTACTGTCTCGCTGTACGTAAGTTAATGTAGGCTACCTAACAATACAAGTTATAGCCAGTACTGCTTATTATCAAGTTAGCGGAAATCGACCAAGGGGAAAACCGCAGCAAAGATACCAATTCACTCCGAGTCTCTACATGAAGAAACTACATATATAACAGAATGATAATCTAGCAGTCTAGCTGCTACTCCTGGATCCACATAGCTGACCTGCACTTACAGGACAGGTCTTTTATGAATGAAGTCGGGACTTATTTTAATGGCACTGACATATCGAAACCTAGATAATACACATATATGCTTAATAATGCACGATATTAACTTTCTCAAATTATCATTTTACGTTGTCGCTTTCTAAATATGTGAAACACATAACAGAATGGACATCAAAAGCAATTCTAAAATTAAATACTACATCCTGCTTTAATGATTTATCTAATAATTTTAAAATCATATCAGCATTTTCATCCTTGTCAAGAAAACCATAAAACTCTGGGTATTTAAGTGCGTATTACGTCTTCACCATCAGTTCAGCTTCTAATGGTGCCTATTGATTCTCTCAGTTCGCGAATTGTTCTACATGAGACTAACAATGATTTTTTTTATTGCTAGGGGCTTTACGTCGCACCGACACAGATAGGTCTTATGGCGACGATGGGATAGGAAAGGCCTAGGAGTTGGAAGGAAGCGGCCGTGGCCTTAATTCAGGTACAGCCCCAGCATTTGCCTGGTGTGAAAATGGGAAACCACGGAAAACCATCTTCAGGGCTGCCGACAGTGGGATTCGAACCCATTATCTCCAGGATCCGAGCTCACAGCCGCTCGCCTCTACGCGCACGGCCAACTCGCCCGGTAACAATGATTTCTGGAGCAGCTTTGGAATGAGGTATGAAACACGAAACGAACAACCTAAAAATGGTTTGTCAAACTTTGCAGGGCGACAAGAATCTGACCCGCTTATCATCAGACTTCAGTTTTAAACAGTTCGTCTCTTTTTCCTTGAGAAAGGTGTTTAATTTCACACACTCTTCAGGCTCCCGTATAGAATTCAGGAGAGTATACTACTGAATTACTAGATCCATTCCCGTGTAGTCGTCAGATATATTCCCTTTATAATACGGCCCTTTAAATTTTAAACAGCACATTCTTCAAATGGACAACGGAATGTAGAAATTAAAGTATGTAAAATAGCTATATTGTCTACTTTTGAGTAATTGGCATTTGTACCAATCCCGACTAGTTTTAAATGAAACCCGAGTTTTCAGCAGGAAAATAGCAACATTTCGTCTAAATGGGGTGCCTGGCAACCCTGTTGCACAGACTCCCGGATATATAGCAGAAAGCACAGGTTGAGAGGCACAGATGGTTGATGTATCTAAAATGAACAAGCAGAAAGGAGAGTTGTCTATTAGCAGCTCATAAGGCCTGCAATAACTACGGGTACCTGCTCAGCGTGCCGACTCCTCTTTCAGAGAAGGGTATATTGAATAGAAACTAAATATCTTAACAGTGAAATTATAATAACAATATTCTGCGCAAACGCAAATACAGTGGTGAAAGCCACGTATGGCTAGCCTGGTAACAACATGCTTTTCGATGGCTTTCTTTTAAAACCTCGTATGTCTCAATGCTCTTCCTACCTATATTATTCCTTAAGACTGGTCACGCCTCTCAGCCACATATTTATATGCAGTCCATCAGTATAATTTCCGTTGTGTCCATTTTCCTATGTGAATATGTAAAGCAAAATGGACCTTACCATACCGTATTGTAGAGATGTTGTTTCCATGGCGAATTTACCCACTCCTACAGTATAATGTATTTAAGGTTCGTTTTCCTTTACAGAGCAGCATAAGGAAATGAACTCAACGAAAATTGTTCTGATGGACTGTATATAAATATGTGGCTGGGAGGCGTGACTAGTCTTATGGAATATAATGGGTAGGAAGAGCATTGAGACATACGAGGTTTTAAAAGAAAGCCAACGTTTCTTTCTTGACCGTCTTTAGTCCAGTTTCTGTCACATACAGCTCTTGTGCTGTAGAACGCCTCTTCTCTCTCTTATCTCTCCACCTCTCTCAGTCGCTGATGTATTTTAATCGTATGTCTTCTATGAAGAAGGTTGCTCACACCTATAAATATCTTCATGAAATACGCCTTCACCTTTTAAATTTCCGTTAAGTCACTAAATGACAGCTTTTCCCATATTATTTCAATACCATAGGTGACTGTTTGCTCTATTGCACTGTGAAAGAGTTTCATCGCCGTATCAGATGACAGCTGACTTATATTTCTTATTTTATAAGTGGCTCTGATGGCCACTGCGGGTTTTTCCTGAATATGTATCCTGAAGGAACTTCCTGTCGATTGCATGGTGATTCCTAAGTACTGGTACATGCATTACATACTTTTACGTCTATCAGCGTTAAGTCTGCAAGCCTCTGAATTTACTAAACGACTCCAAAGTCCTCTATTTTTAACTATCGGTGTGGCGTCGTTCAGTTCCACATCTCTTTACCTGTAAACAATGAGAAGCAAAGTTTATCGTGTGTTGTCTTAGTCTCCCTCTAGTCCTTGTACCCTAAATGAATGAGTCCATGATTCTCCTAGATAGCCTATCTTCCTCCATTCGCCTCACACGACCCCACTGCCGAAGCCGGTTTATCCGTACTACTTCGTCCGTCGAGGTTATTCCTATCTTAGCCTTTTACTCTTCAAATAACTGATCAATAAATAAAGCTCCATTGAATTTATCCCGTAGGTTGATATGGGGGGAGGCAACCTGCTACAAAATCAGTAAGATATATTATAACAGAAGAAAACCACATCGGTATCAATTGGTATTAATTGGGGATCCTTGTTGTCCAGATTAATGCACTTCACGAAACATAAAAATAATCTAGGTACGTGACATAGGGAGCCGCGTTGTTAGGTACAAAACATCTATAACTTATTGAATCATTAACATAGGGCCTACTTATTTTTTGCTATTTGTCTAACATCTCACTAACACATCGAAGGATTTCGGAGACAGAAGGATGGGGAAAGGGTAGGATTGGGAATGTACACTAGTGGCCATGGATTTAATTAAGGTACAGCGTGCGTGGTATGAAAATAGGAAACCACAGAAAACCGATGGTGGGAGTCGAACCCACTACCTCCCGATTGCAAGCTCGCAGCCACGCAGCCATAATGGCACAGCCAAATTGCTTGGTCTTAAGTAATATAAAAGTTAAAGAAATCTAAATATTTTTCTGAATGTATTTTGGCCGTTTAACTTCAAAAATACGCTTTGGACTTGGTTGACCTCTTTATTAACGTCATTATGCAACATGGTCAGTTCCATAGGTAAAATGCATTTATAGTTGACCATTTTGCTTATAAAGCATGGTATTTTTTACTTGTATTGAAGCGAATAAGTAATATTTCTTTCATTATAAATAATAAAATCTACAGATTTACGTTGAAATAGTTGCATAGGGATTTTGCGTTAGAAAACTCCCGTATACATTCACCGGGATTCAAACGAAGTTTGCTCCTCACAATTTGTCGCTTGTGAGGTCACTGTTAGTCTGCTTTAGCACTGCTACATGCTGCAGCGACAGACGAGATTTGGTGTATTTTTAGCTTGGGCTAGACAGAACGGAACAGGACGAAAACATAACACACACAAACATGCATGGCCGGACACTATCCAGGACGCCATTCAAGTGCACACGTGTGTAGCAGGACTAGTGCTGGTTGCAACCACAGGACAAATCAATATTTCTCTGTCGAAGACACGTTCCTTCGCCAGTCACCAAGATCTCACATATGCACAACAGTTCGGGACGGAGTAATGTGGGATCAAAGGGAAGAGGATTTACAGGGCTCTGTCGTTCGAACACTTGAAAGTAATTCGAAATGGTTTTGGCTGATGTGCTAGCTCTCTTCACATGAATGTGATGCGCCGTTATAAAACGCTATAATGCCCTGTGTGTCTTATTTGTAACAAGAATTATTAGATTACAAATGAAAGACTTTCTAACCAGAAACATGTGTATGGCAAACTAATACTTTTTTACAATATTCTTTACGTCGCGCCAACGGCCATAGCCGTGTTGAAACACCGGATCCCGTGAGATCTCCGAAGTTAAGCAACATTGGGCGTGATCAGGAGTTGGATGGGGTGCCACGCGCAGTTGATGGGGGTAAGGGAATGGAGGAGCGGAAAGGAACTGGCCACCCTACCGCACGTAAACTCCGGCTCAGGAGCACTTCTGCGGAGGTTTGGACCTGCCTTCGGGCAGAATAACCCTTACCTTACCTTACTTTACGTCGCACATACATTTAGGACTTATTGGGACGAGGTGAGGGAAAGGAACAAGAGTGGGAACGACGCGGCCATGTCTTTAATTAAGGTACAGACCCAGCATTTGCATGGTGTGAAAACGAAAAACCACGTAAAACCATCTTCAGCGCTGCCGGCAGTGGGGTTCGCATCCACTATGTTTCGAATGCTACGGCATACTAATACAAGTCGTATACCATTAATATTAACAATACAGTCTTACAGTTCTGCGGCGTAGCTGAGCAGTCTGTCACAGATACCAATGTCGTGAAGATGGCAACACGTCGCGAGTTAACCGACTTTGAACGTAGGATGATAATCAGCGCACGGCGCACGGCAATAGCATTGCGAAGGTTACATGCGAATTCGGGTTTCCGAGCTCAACAGTGTCGAGGGTGGATCTTGAATATCGCAGAGAGAATGTTACCACCCGCGTAAACCGCTGCACGGGAAGACAACACGTGTTTAACGAACGGACATTACGTCGCATCCGCAGAACTATACTGGGTGCTCGACGGGCTGCTGTGAGTCAGATCACCGCTCAGTTAAATGTTGAGAGTCAGGAACTCATTTCTACTAGGATTGTAAGAAGGCAACTGCACCGCATAGGCTTCACCAGCCGACGACCAACTCGTGTCCCTTTGCTGACACCTCGACACAGAGCTCAACGGCGTGCATGGGCTCGCGAACATCGGCAATGGACCATGGAACAGTGACGGCGTGTGGTATGGTCCAATGAATCCCAGTTCCAGTTGTATCGAGCCGATGGGCGCGTGTGAGTATGGCGTATGGCCCATGAAGCTATGGATCCTCCGTGTCAACAAGGCTGTGTCCAGGCGGGAGATGGCTCAGATCTGGTCTGGGCGGCTTTCTCATGGTCGCTAATAGGCCCCATTTTCCGGCTGCATGGAGCGCTGGCAGATGCACGTTACGTGGACATTCTTTCAGACGCTCATTATGGCCCTAGAGTACCCTGATGGCGATGCCATGTTTCAACAGGACAATGCGCCAGGTCACCACTCTGTGATGGCACGCAAGTGGTTGGAGGAGCACTCCAATGAAGTTACGACCATGGGTTGGCCTTCCAGATCCCCCGATCTTAATCCAGTCGAGCATTTATGGGATGCTGTTGATGCTGGTGTATACAATATGAACCCCGCACCAACTACGCAAAACCAATAGTGGGTAGAAGTGCAAGATACATGGGTCAAAATCCCTCTAGAACGATTCCAACACCCTGTAAAGTCGATGCCTCGTCGTATTGCTGCCGTTTTGAGGGCTCGCAGAGGAGCAACTCGTTATTAACATTACATTCGGTGTCTTCCCGTGACTTTCGACCACTCATTGTATACGTTACAGTAAAAACTGTCTTGATCGGAGTCGCAAAAGACCAGGATATTTTCCCACAAAAGCCAAGTTTCCGCTTAATGAGGATGTACTAGAAAATAGTGTACATTATCCATTTATTTTCATTAGACAATTGAAACCACGTCAAACAATATAAGAATACATTTGACTGATCAGTAATCTTATCACTATTCATACCAGTAGAGTAGACACTCAAATGCACTTTAAAAATTTATCAGAATGCATAAATAATGAAAATTTGTATTACTAGAACAGTACTATGCATTCTCCAGCAGTCAAACAGAAAACATTAGTCAAATGATTTGCCATTACATGATGCTAACTCACGTGTGATGTTCTTAATATCAAGTAATGTTAAGATTGGAGGATTTAGAAATTTACCATGCTTTTACATTATACATATAAGGAGTTAGAAAGTTTTATCTTACTGTAAAATATTTACTGTTGCTTATGTTGGTTATCAGTCATGACGAAATCGAGCTTGCGGTTCGTGTCACAAAACCGAGTTTGTGAATGCTAGTCTGGTGATTAAATTCACAATTCACAATTAATTTTCCAAACTGTACACTTGACAAAGCATACTCGAACCATGCAACATAACATTGAGAGACAGAGGCTGAATAATGACATTGCATCAATGCAGTGTTTTCAATGATGCTTTTGTTGTTACACCAATTAATGTTAGGCTAGGGTTCATGTGTGATCAGCAGTACACATTAGGCCAATGGATAGGCCTAGCTACTAATGAATAAATTTAACTTAAATCCAATATATTTTATAACAGAATTTTTAACATTTATTTTATTTCATTATTGTTATTTTTACCTACCTCTTGACCCTCATATAAATGTATCATCGGACCGTCCATTCCATCGAAATTTAAATATCACCCTCATCGAACTTCAGCCAGCCGGTAAGTGTCTCCGAAAGGTACAGTAGGCCTACAGAGGCATCCGATCTTGCTATCCCTGCATCACACCTCTATACACACTTGGAGCGTTTTAGACAAAAACTTTATGGTGTAACTATTTCCAATATCCCTAGTGTATTTAGTTATCTTGTAGGCCTACTCTTCGGCCCCTTCCCCCGTCCTTGCACAATGCGCACACTTTGATATCTTCATGAAGTGCTTAGTTGGTGGGCCTACTACAGTAAGTTTTCTTGTAATAATAATAATAATAATAATAATAATAATAATAATAATAATAATAATAATAATAATAATAATAATAATAATAATAATAATAAAATAATAATAATAATAATAATAATAATAATAATAATAATAACTTCGTGTGGCTACTGCTAGCATGGTGCAGCCTTTGTAAAGCAGACCCACCGAGGAGTGCGTCCTGTGTCCATGGGACAATGTGCGCGTTATTGTAGGGAAGTATAGTGATGTGTATGTTTGTGTAGTGTTCGAGATGCAGGGATGTTGGGAACAGCACAAACACCCAGAATCCGAGCCAAGCGAATGAAACGTTTGCAATGAAAATCCTGCGAGCCGGCTGGTAATCGAACACGAAGCCCCTAGAACAGAAGGCAAGGCGCTTATCACTCAGCGATGGAGCTGTACAGTACTGTAGTTCACGATAAGTTAGTCCTAATTTGACATTATTTTAAAAATTAACACAGTTATTAATAATAATTTCTTGTGGCTATTTCTATTCGAGTGCAGCCCTTGTAAGGCAGGCCCTCCGATGAGGGTCGGCGACATCTGCCATGTGTAAGTAACTGCGTGTTACTGTGGTGGAGGGTAATGTTATGTGTGGTGTGTGAGTTGCAGGGATGTTGGGGACAGCACAAACACCCAGATCCCGGGCCATTGGAATTAACCAATGAAGGTTAAAATCTCCGACCCGTCCTGGAATCGAAACCGGGACCCTCTGAACCGAAGGCCAGTACGCTGACTATTCAGTCAACGAGTCGGACAATACAGTTATTACTTGAACAACATATAGGAATTTTAAATCTTTCCACGTGCTGGTATACGCTACTGTAAAACGCGCATGGTGACCAGAGTCACCGAGCGCTGAGAGTATCATGCTTATATTTGTCAGATTCTTCTCTGTCATCTATCATGTCTTCCCCCTTTTAATTCTTGTTTTCTTTCGACTCCGATGATAAAAGGTTTGTGAGCTCTAAGGAGCTGTTGATGTTCGTGTCTTTGATGGGCCTTTCTTTTCCTTTCTTAGTCGATACTCTCATCCTTGAACGAGTCGGACGTTATTCTCCATTCGATTAATATTAAAGACCGATAATCACGTTTTCAACTTAAAGCAACAATCAGTGGCCCCTTCCTTTACGGCATATATTTATTCCCGAGACTGTTCCTCTTGCGAATAATGTTAACAAGGCAATTGTACAGTTGCTGTCTCTCTTTATGGTAGACTACTCATCACCACCTCCATCACTTCCAGTGTCACTATCTCTACTTTATGGCCCTATTCCTCTCTCTTGAACGGATACTCTTACTGTTTCTTTTTCTTCTTTGACAGATGTTAAGAACGGCTGACAATCATGTCCTTCTACTCTTTGGGAGCAATAACCACCAAGGATCTTAGCAGTCTCTTGGAAATGTCCTACCAGGTATTTTTCACTGTGAACGATTTGCTGCCATCTTCCAAACAAGTGAACTATTATACGTACCCTCCTCCGGTAAGAGGAACTACTATATTATATTTTTTTATTTTTTGCTAGTTGCTTTACGTCGCACCGACACAGATAGGTCTTATGGCGACGATGGGACAGGAAAGGGCTAGGAGTGGGAAGGAAGCGGCCGTGGACTTAATTAAGGTACAGCCCCAGCATTTTCCTGGTGTGAAAATGGGAAACCACGGAAAACCATTTTCTGGGCTGCCGACAGTGGGGTTCGAACCTACTATCTCCCGAATACTGGATACTGGCCGCACTTAGAATAAGCGACTGCAGCTATCGAGCTCGGTAACTACTGTATTAATAAAGTTAATTTGTCCCTTGGAGCTGCAAGTATCAAGGATTTTAAATGTCACTCTGTTTTGATGATTTTCTTAGTTTCTCAATTTTGAGATGTCCAATCACAAACATGGCACTGCGATCTGTTTCAACACAATAATCTAAATTAACTTATTTCAATTAAAATTCCAATTTATTTTATTAAATGAAAGATAATAATGATATTATTTGCTTTGCACCCCACTATTTTTAACGGTTTTAGGAGACGCCGACGTGCCGGAATTTGGTCTCACAGGAGTTCTTACGTGCCAGTCTCTCCACGAGGCTGTCGTATTTGAGCACTTTCAAATACCACCGGACTGAGCCAGGATCGAACCTGCCAAGTTGAGTTCAGAAGGCCAGCGCCTCAACCGTCTAAGTCACTCATCCGGGCAAAATGAACGAGTTTGGAGGAAATGTGAGAGATCGAAGTCTTCCCCATGCTGCATATCGTGCTCAGTTTGGCACACCTACAATAGGCCTATGCATTTCGTGAGTGGAGAAGTTTTTATACCCAGGCTTTTGTTTGCACTGTGTTAATTGCATTTTTCCTTTTTTCGTTTTCTTTCAATGTTCTCTCCACAGTGAAAGTTGACGATAGCAAGTGCATCCCTGTCACGAGCTGTTCGTGGATTAGTCAAAGCGTTCTCCATTTGTGATTGTTTGAAGACGCACTAACACATAGAAAGTTTTGAGCGACAAGGATTGCGAAGTATTAGGATTTGGAAGGTAGCAGGCTGGCCTCAATTATTGTCTAGTTGAAAATGGATAACCACGGAAAGCTATCTTCGAGCTACCGACGGTGGGATGAACCTACCACCATCTAACCAGCACCAAGCAACGAACTTTTCTGACGTCCTTAGTTTATCTACGACTCTAGTTCTGTATAATTTCCATTCATACATTAGATGAGACACGTGTCATGGCTGAGTAACTATCCAATGTTCTCCTGATATTGATGTGCAGAAATCCCTCTCTTTCTGTTGCAGTCCTGAGCAAACGCCGCCTACAAGCAGCGTTTTATTTTCAGTCTTGCATGATCATACTAGATCGGTAAATCAAAACATGGCATGTGGACAGCAAATGTGATGTCCTACTTGAACCGAACGAGGCTTTTTGGAGAGCGCGTAAGAGATTTATGGACGAGATCTTTCTCTTCATGCGGGTAGACACACACTGGTGTTGTCTGCCAGATCACGATCAGTATTGCATCAGCCGCAGTTACTTGCTCCACCCGTGAGCAGCGAATGAATATCGAGTTACTATATTGATCACAAATGTAGAGTGTGAGAAAGTGTACCATAGTCTTCCGCCATTTTGCACATCGTGCTTCATATTAATCTTCACATTCAGATCATGATCTCGTGACTTTTTCACTATATTCATCGATTTATGCTGCAGTTTCACCTTCCGTGTGGCAACTAAAATAAAAAGATTATAGTGACTCCGAGAAAGAGGTCAAGCATACATCCTACTGGTTGACAAGTATAAACATATCGACGCTTCACCGGTAAAACGTTGTATCCCACAATACTCTTCCTATCCATTATTCTCCTTAAGACTGGTCACGCCTCCTAGCCACATATGTCCATCAGAACAATGTCCGTTGTGTTCGTTTTCCTATGTCGACGATTAAACGAAAATGAACCTAACATGTATTATACACTAGGAGTGCGTAAATACGTAATGCAAACGTACATTCCTACAGTACGCTACTGTAAGGTTCATTTTTCCTTTACACATGGGCATAGGAAAATGAACACAACAAAATTTGTTCTGATGGACTGGGGGGCGTGACGAGTCTTAAGGAGAATAATTGATAGGAAGAGCTTTGTGGAATACAACCTTTTACCGGTCGAGCGACGATATGAACTGTGCGGTAATCAATGTTGTAAAACTCCTTCCGTACTATTTATCCCAATATCGTCGAATGTTGAGCCGCTTTTACATCGATGTTACTAACTCATGTTACCAACAAATGTTGATAACCTTTTGAAAACTTTCGTGAATTCATAAGCACTTCATTTTAGCAAAAGTGTTCCCGTATCGCTAACTGAAAATTTGCTATGCGCATTAAATCATTTAAATTCAAAGTAAGTTAGCAGCATTTGTTACCAACACATGTTGAGCTGCGTTTACACCCAAAGTTATATCTGCCTCCGAAGCGTAACGGTTAGCACTATTAGCTGCCGTCCTCAGCGATCCGGGTTCGATACCCGGTACTGTCAGAGATTTAAGAATGGCAGGAGGGCTGGTATGTGGATGAAATGGTACGCGAAGTGCATCTACATTGGCGGTGTACCTCAAAAGAGCTGCACCACCTCCGGGCGAGGACACGAGCAAAGTTATTAACGACTTCATAAAGAAACAGATTCGCTGGTCGCCTATCACTGGCGGGCGCAGAGTGATAGCGTAAGTTATTGTATAGTGGAAGGGAGTGGGGCATGGCAAGAAAGGGAGCCTGGGAACTCGAAAATGTTTTCTGTTACCAATATTTGCTGTCAATATCTGTTGCTATGTTGGAAGCTGTACAGAAGAAATAAGAAGCAGAATATCTATGGGAAAAGAAGCATTCGGAAAGGTGAGGGGCTTTTGACATCTAAGGCAATCCCTATTGATTTAAGAAAGAGATTCGCAAAGTGTTTTGTGTGGAGTGTAGTGTCGTATAGAGCTGAAACATGGACATTAAGAAAGAAAGAAGGAAAGAAAGAAAGAAAGTATTTGGAAAGTTTTGAAATATGATTGTGGAGAAGAATGGAAACAGACAGTGAAGTGGACAGATAAAGTGAGAAATGATGAAGTGCTAAGAAAAGTAGGAGAGAAGAGACACCTGATGAAAACGATAAGGAAGAGGAAAATATCCTGGTTAGGTCACATACTACGAAGGAATTGTTTACAATAGAGGGTGGTGGAGGGAAAAATAGATGGAAGAAAAGGAAGAGGAAGAAGAAGGTTTGGAATGTTAACAGATGTCAAACAAGGGAGAAGCTGAAGTACTGAAGCAAGATGCTCAGGACAGAGAATCATGGAGGCTGTCCAGTTGATACCTGTCTCAAGACAGATTCACAGAAGAAGGAGAAGAAGAAGAATGTGTTGGTAACAAAATGTTATAAACAATTGTTGGTAACATTCGGTGTAAACGCGGCTTTATATACCTGCGCTTTGGTTTTCCGATTAACTTCCTTTCCTGAACGATCAAAAGGTGTCTGAATATTTAATAAACAACATGCATTGTGATTCTCGTAAACAATGGGCAGTGGTGGACGCGTGATTTGCATCAGTTCCTTCGTAGTATGTGACCTAACCAGGATATTTTCCTCTTCCTTATCGTTTTCATCAGGTGTCTCTTCTCTCCTACTTTTCTTAGCACTTCATCATTTCTCACTTTATCTGTCTACTTCACTGTCTGTTTCCATTCTTCTCCACAATCATATTTAAAAACTTTCCAAATACTTTCTTTCTTTCTTTCCTTCTTTCTTTCCTTCTTTATTTTATTTTCAACAGTAGGCCTACGTGAGGACGGGTCTTAAGACCATGTTGTTGGCGATACATAATATCCATGGTACCCTCAGCATTTTGCATCACGCCTACATCTAAAAAGCGTCTATCACTAACTGTGACTTCTGATTGTCCAAGATTCTGTTCCACCAGTTAGAACTAACCGCACATACCGTTTATCTTCACCTCTTATTCTACCGCTTTTCCCCGCAAATATAAGGTCGCGGGTGCAAACTGTGTCACACATGTAGATTTGGGCCTGTTACACGCCAGGATGCCCTTTCTGATGCAGGCCCAATGTTGAGGGATGTAAATACTATTGCGCGTGTCTGTGGTGTTTGGTAGTATGATGTGCTGTGTGAATATGAAAAGGGGAGTGTTTGGACAAACAAGAATATCTAGTCCCCGAGCCATAAGAATTAACAAGATGTGATTAAAATACCGACACGGACGGGCATCGAATTCGAGACCTTCTTAAGAGAAGGCATCAACGCTGAACATTCAGCCAAGGAATTGGACACCGTACCTCTTCAATAATATTGCTAATAATATTGCTAATAATAATAATAATAATAATAATAATAGTGTGCAATAGAGAAGTTACATGAAATAGCATCAAAACAGGCCTCCAAATATCGTATGAGCAAACTCATATCATGGTTAATGGACACCAGAATATCCAAAGATCCCCACTACAGACAAATTATGAAATAATCACACATGTACCTTCCTTCAAATATCTAGGAGAAATCATTGTACCATCCGGATTGGACAGGAAATCTAATTTAGAAGGAGCCACCAAACTCCTGAAAGCATACCGAATAACATGGAACCACTACAATAAAAGAGTGATGTCACGAAATGCAAAACTTCGGCATTACAAGACTGTTGTTCTTCCGGAAGCCTTGTATGCCTCAGAAACCACATCCCTAGGAGGCCACTCAGAGATAAATGCTTTTGCTTCCACCTTTCCCATCGTCCTCCTCTGGACAAATTTTTCTATTAACAGCTAGTTTGGTGCATGTGAACTAGACGCTGAGTGTGGTTTCAACGTTATGAACCAGATGGCAATTTTCTGACTTCGAAGTCGGATGGGTTTGCCGTAAGACGAGAGAACATTTCAAACGATCTCGTTAATTTTGTCCAAGCATGTACCCAAAGACGGTAAATTAGTTGAACCTCTAAACTCCAGTCTTATGACAGCTGCTCAAGACAATTAAGAACGGTCTCTCGATGGATGTAAATTTCGACTTTACATTATACCAAACCTTGGAAGTTAAATTAAGTCTCGGTATATACGGGGGGATATATAGCACACAATTCTGTCCAAGTTATAATTGCATTCTGTAAGAAACACGCACATTCTGACTTGAACAAGGGTGAATTGAACTTTTATGTCATCGGAGAACTTGTTCCATAACTAGAATCTGTGCCCAGCCGCGGCTGCAAGTAGATAGACTAATATGTGACGCTATTTTAAGCAATAAATTGGCGGCAACAGACTTGATACTGCTACTCGGAATATTGTAACGCTGAACTTTGGTGATCTCAAACGTCAGACTTCATCGTGCTGGCTCGAGTGCATGGCTAGGAATATTGGGTAAGATATTGTTTAGGTCAAATGTCACTGATCACATTTTGACAGAAATGTTACTTATTTCTTTGTATATTCAGTCAGGTATCATGAAGTATGGGACGAAAAGGATTTTCTTTCTTCATAGAACCATTATTGGACTGTCCATTACGCTGGACATTGAATAACAATTGAAGTAAACACAGGAAAGAATTTTATCATTCAGTGCCATTTGCTTCCATTACGGTAACTTATGTACTTATTTTTGGTATACAAACTTCAAAGTTGCATTTATATTTTCTCCTATTTCCTAATCACTTCAGCTATGGTATTGGAATTCAGGAGTTTTAAATTTAAAAATAAATATTCGTAGAGAAAAAGATAATTACATGTACAGTACAGCATAATGTACAGCTGGACTCACAAAATGAGTGTCAAACTAGTGAAGTCGAAACCATCTCCCATATTCTTGGGGGCCGATGATCTAGCTGTTATACCCCTTTAAAACAATTATTATCAAGATCTGTATTCTTCCAATTTCTGCATCATCTACTTCCATCTTGACACCAGTCCACGTTCCTTTCCGTTACCTAACTTCTTGTCCATGCTTGGCTGAATGTTCGGTGTACTAGCCTTCGGTTCAGAGGGTTCCTGGTTCGATTCCCGGCCGGGTCATGGATTTTTAACCTCCATTAGTTAATTCCAATGGACCGGGGCTGGGTGTTTGTGCTGCCCCCAACATCCCTGCAACTCACACGCCACACACAACACTATCCTCCACCACAATAATACGCAGTTACCTACACAAGGTAGATGCCACCCACACTCATCGGAGGGTCTGCCTTACAAGGGCTGCACTCGGCTAGAAATAGCCACACGAAATTACTAGACCTAACTTCTTGAGCTACCGGCCAGTGTATCTTGACTTGCTTATGATTCTGTTCACAAAATTCCAAATTTTTGCCTCGTAATAAATATTACAATAAAATTAAAAATCAGTTGAATGTCTTTAAAATATGTGGCGTTCCCAATGTTTATAATACGAATTCCTCATAAAGTCTTATGTATGGGTTGTTGTGGTTATTTTGTGATGAGATTTCAGTTTCATGAACTTTAACGACCATAACTTCGCTTAAGAAACTCACAATGATCTTCCTATCCATTATTATCCTTAAAACTGGCCATATCTCCCAGCCACACATGGATGTGCAGTCCCTCAGAACAACTTTGTGTTCAGTTTTGCTATGCTTATGTGTAAAGGAAAATGAACTTTAAACTCATTATAGTGTAGGAGTGGGTAAGTACTTTATGCAAACACAGGCCCTGCATTCCTACAGTAAGATACGGTAAGGCTATTATTTCATCATCATCATCATCTGTTTACCCTCCAGGTTCGGTTTTTCCCTCGGACTTAGCGAGGGATCCCACCTCTACCGCCTCAAGGGCAGTGTCCTGGAGCTTCAGACTCTTGGTCGGGGATACAACTGGGGAGTATGACCAGTACCTCGCCCAGGCGGCCTCACCTGCTATGCTGAACAGGGGCCTTGTGGAGGGATGGGAAGATTGGAAGGGATAGGCAAGGAAGAGGGAAGGAAGCGGCCGTGGCCTTAAGTGAGGTACCATCCCGGCATTCGCCTGGAGGAGAAGTGGGAAACCACGGAAAACCACTTCCAGGATGGCTGAGGTGGAAATCGAACCCACCTCTACTCAGTTGACCTCCCGAGGCTGAGTGGACCCAGTTCCAGCCCTCGTACCACTTTTCAAATTTCGTGGCAGAGCCGGGAATCGAACTCGGACCTCCGGGGGTGGCAGCTAATCACGCTAACCACTACACCACGGAGGCGGACAAGGCTATTATTTACCTTTACAAATTAGCATAGGAAAATGAACACAACTAAAGTTGTCCTGATGGACTTCATGCCCGTATGTGACTGGAAGGCACGACCAGCCTTAAGGATAGTCATGGAAAGGAAGAGCATCGTGGGATACAAGGTTTTGTTTTTTAAGCATCGAATATTTTTTAATAATCTCAGTTGTAGAATATCATCTGATTTTTACATTATTTTACTTGTTACTGGAATATAATTACTGTACTGAATATCTAAACTTTTTCATCACAGATTGTTATTTCTTTCATTTTTCAGTCTTAAAGTCTCCGTGAATGAACGATGCGCCCCCACGATCCTCTACATGTTACTAGCTGCATGGTTTCCATGGACCCTCTACTTTTCAAAGGAAATAGTTGATCAATTACTCTACATAGGCCCAAGGCTTTGCTAAAAATATTGTGGGCGTTGTTGGTAAATTTCTGTAAAGCATAATGCTGGTCGTATTTACATACAATCCCAGTGAATTGCCAGTTACCAATAAATACGTTTAAATAAAAATAGACTTGTTACAACCTCTTCCTACATAGTAAGAGACTTATTTCCGCGAAAACTTGGCGTCGTCTATTGCAGAACTAGTGTTGTACTGGCTATTTCATGTGGTCTATGTAGTTGTTGTGAGCTTGTATTCGGAAGATGGAGGGTTCCAATCCCACCGTCAGCAGGCTTGAAGATGCATTTCCGCGGTTTCTCATTTTCACAACAGGCAAATGCTGGGGCTTTCCTTAATTAAGGCCACGGCCAATACCTTTTCAATCCTAGTCATTTTCCATCTTGACGTCACCGAAAACCTTTCACCTGTTAGTGGGACCTTGAAATGAAATGGCGTATGTCTTTTAGCGCCGGGAGATCCCAGATGGGTTCGGCTCGCCAGGCGCAAGTCTTTTGATTTCACTCCCGTAGGCGACATGCGCGTCGTGATGAGGATGAAATGATGATGCACACAACACATACACCAAGCCTCCGTGCCAGGGAAATTAACCATTGATGGTGAAAATTCTCGACCCTGCCGGGAATCGAACCTGGGACCCCTGTGACCGAAGGCCAGCACGCTAACCATTTAGCCATGGAGCCGGACAGTGGGATGTTTAACCACTAGCAAAATGAGACATGAAGTAGGCCCATCTACTAACACACATCCTAGTTCTTAAAGCCAGCTGCGATTAATGCATATTTCATATTCGAACATTACAACACATGTTATCTGTCCGAAACCATTTCGGTACGACTGTATGTCTCTCACTTACAAAGTAGAGGGTGAAGCGCCACTGTAGTGTGGAGGTCAAGATATGACTAGCAGCACGCGTGTCGCTCTTTAGTAGTCGTGTATGTGTGAGTACGCCTTGAGTGTTATTACAGTTTTGTACTGTAATTAAAGACACAAATCTTAGTTGCATGATACGCCACCATGAGTGGCCGAATAGGTAGTGAAATGTTGAGGGGTTCCTAAATGGTGTTGAAAGCCCTTCTTGGAAGCTGTAAGCACTAACCACACACTTACGTCAATCTGGCAGCCATCTTACGGGGACATTTCTGTGAAGAGGGACTTAATTGTAAAACGAGAGAGGGTGGAAGGAGAGGTAAAGGGTTAGTGAGGGAGGGAAGGAATGCAGACAGAGGAAGGGGTGTGTTTTCCTTGCGGTCTAGACACTGACGACGCACGGAATAGAATGGAACTACCACTGTCGCAATGCATTATTTTATGGTATCAGAGGAAACAGTTCATATTATTCGAACCATCATTCAAAATACTGTTTGTGAAAGACGGACTAATTACTTGATTTTTAAAAATTAACATTACTTTCAATTGGGACTGACTAGCCAAGGTGGCAAAGGCGTGTTCGGTTCACCCTATGCTACGTGGGTTTGATTCCCTTTAAAAAGTTGAAAAGTTCAGAAATAGGACCTCTACTTCTGGACCGGCACATGACCCTAGGACTCACTCAGCCGACATCAGCGATGAGTACCAGGTTAATTTCCGAGATCAGAGGTGGCCGGGCAAAGAGATAACTGTTTTATCCATTCACGACGGAAGGTTGTTTGTTCGAACGTTTTAATCATGAACATGTAAAAGATTTTGCATTTTAAATATATATGATATTAAAAGGATGGAAGGTAAAGAAATACGAATTGTGACTCTGATAACTGAAGATAAGAAAACATAGTAGTCAAGCATTCTGCCTTAGAATGATACCAAACTACGTTTAAAGAGAGTAAATTGCCTCAAATTTTACACGTATTGTTAGTATAATCACACAAGGGAAACTGAAATTCTTAAGACTTTAATACAAATTTTAAAATCTTTCATTTTCACTCATAAAGTGTGTTCCTACGAACAGTCGATCGTTTGGCGAAAATGTTCGCCACAATTTATTTTCATTCCTTAATTGTGGACATGCATGATTGCGTAGTTCTTCAATTTTCCTTGCATCATAGTAGTGCGCAGGATAAGTTCTTAATTTTCTGAGGGCGGGAAAAGAACATTCTGATGTACATGTGAAAACGGGTATAGTTAAAGCGATCTTTTGCAATTTCCTCTGGAATCAATTAACCTTGGTGAAGTTTCGGATGCATCAGATCTAAATGATAAAATATAATATACCTCACTTGTGACTGAGAATAACGTGAAGAAACATTTCTTAATGGCTCCTCAGTCTCGTAGTTGGTAATGCACAAGAAAAAATACTTTGGTGTTGGTGTTGCTAGTGTTAAAAACTTTCTTTCATTCTTTCCTTCCTTCCTTTCTTTCTTTCCGTTATTATGTCTTTTTCATATTTCTTCTCCCTGTTTGCGAGGGAGTGTTGAACACCCCCACAAAAAGTTTGGGTGAGTGGGTGCTAGAGTACCGTAGAATCCCCGGACTCGGCGCCCCTGACAAGTGTAATACATAAAAGACGATTACTTACCTAGCGTACACTCAAATGTTGATATGGACATCTTCAGTCAATATCAGAGTGAAGACGGAGCTTTTAAATGGAAGGTTCGACGCATAATGCAGCGTAACAATGAGCACATTGAACAATAGTCGCATCGCTGCACAGATCATCTTGAATGTTGCAACTAAATGTTATAGCGTAATGATTTCAACTACAGTTGATGGAAGTCACTCGTTTGATAAAAGCGTAATTTTACACAACAATAGAAAATCTACAGTAGTTTTCAGTGATCGTATTTGAGCTTTCCCACCAATGTTTATACAGTTCAGAGCGTTCGAACACAAACTAATACTTCCCTCGTTAGTGCCGAGTTTACGAATATTGGAAGCCTATACCTTCTACTCCTCCAAAGGCTTTCCTTTGCTTTGATTATATCGTCGTTGCGCCTAGAAACAAACCGCTATGTGATAATATTTCAGCTTAGAACCAGAAAGGGTCTGTCATCTAGGGTTCAGTATTGCATGATCTATATCGAGGTAATATCGTTCAAAGTGATACGTGTGCCACGGGTTAGTATTTCTACCCTCAGTATTGTCACATAACGGTATCTCAAGACGCAACGCGATATAATAAATAGTAATAATATAATAATTTCGTGTGGCTGTTTACAGCCCCTGTAAGGCAGACCTTCCGATGAGGGTGGGCGGCATCTGCCATGTTTAGGTAACTGCATGTTAATGTGGTGGAGGGTAGTGTTGTGTGTGGCGTGTGAGTTGCAGGGATGTTGGGGACAACACAAACACCCAGCCCCCAGGCCAGTGGAATCAACCAATGAAGGTTAAAATCCCCGACCCAGCCGGGAATCGAACTCGGGACCCTCTGAAGCGAAGGCCAGTACGCTGATCATTCAGCCAACGAGTCGGAAAATAATAATAATAATAATAATAATAATAATAATAATAATAATAATAATAATAATGCAGTAGTCATTTAAAACTTTTTGAACGACTCTCTGTCCGAAGGGACGCCAATCGTCGGAATTTTACCCTGAAAATGTATTCTGTTCGTGACAGCAAAGGTGCACAAATGAATATTTTACTGTAAAAATCTTAAATGCCCTTTAACTGTGTCAGGATTAACTACCACAATCTTGAGCACCTATTCATAGGTTTAAATTTGACGATAGGGTTTATTATATGACGAGTTTATGAGCCGCAGTCTCTTTCTCAGCATCTTACGTGAAGAATAGAAATCCAACATTGCCATATCATTTTAGGCCTACTTACACCACCGACTCTTTTATTTTGGAAACAATACTAGGAATACTCACATAGCTATTCGGATACCAATTTCGTTCAAATATTGGGAGGTTAATCAACGTCAAAAAAGTAAACAGACAGTGTACGTGTTGGATCGTTTGTGTTATTGGCCCTCTTTTTTATCGATAAAACTGCCCTTTAAACTTAATATACTGCATATAACTTACTGTATCTTGGCAATTTGCGTGAGAGTACCCGTAGCACTACTTGTCTAACGGTTAGTGTCCCTACTTTCCACGTGGGCGTCTCGTGTCTGAGGAGTGCCTGCCTCCCACTGCTACTCATTGACGATTACTAACTTTTCTTAGAAGTATAATATTCTGTTAATTACCAAACAATAATGTGTCTACATTCTAATGAATGCCTAATTATTTTTGCATTGTTTAAACATCATACACGGTTAATCTGGCATTGATAGCCCGCACTAATTTATTCTTCGGTGAAATGAAAATTATTATTATTGTAATTGCCAAGAAGAGATATGGAAACCTGTGCAATTATAATTGTAAAAAACTTTCACAAAACAATTCCTTGTATGAGAGCTTTGGAAAGGCAGATCCTCCGATAGGAGTGGCTGGCATACGCCGTGTATGTGAAAGTACATGTTATTATGATAGAGGATAGTGGTGCGTGAGTTTCAGGAATATTGGGGACAGTACCAGCCACCCAGTCCCTGAGCCAAGGGAGATAACCTTTTAAGGTTTAATTACCCGACGCGGTGAGGAATCGAACCTGGGGTCTTGTGAACCGAAGGCCACTACGTTGAGAATTCAACCAAGAATGCTGATATTATTTCTACTGTTTTCTTTTTATAAAACATAAACAGTTATACTCTCACTCTCTTTGATTACAGCCTAGCTGCAGGAGTTGCTAATAAATTGCGGAAAGAAATGAGGAAACGAAGTGACAAGACGGAACGATATTAAGCGACTTTTATTTAACTTGTGCGTTTACTAGACCCTGTGGAAAAAATCAAAAACAGTGAAAAGATAAAAGAAAATAGAAGAAAGTGTAAACATAGAAATGAGGCGATGAAGCACCTGGAATCCGAGACGCGCATATGGAAATCAGTGATTTTGTTCACCACCAGTGACACACACACACACACACACACACACACACACACACACACACACACACACACCATCTTCAGGTCTGCCGACAGTGGAGCTCAAACCCACCATCTCCCGGATGCAAGCTCACAGCTGCGTGACCCTGACCGCACGGCCAACTCGCCCGGTGAACGAAATTGGCGACCTCAAATCTGTGGCCTCATCTTCTAAGACTACAGGAATTAAACAGGGTCGTTTGAACACAGCCTTTTGGTGACATTTGGATACGAAACGACTACGACGACGACCTCAGTTTATTAATGCCCACCCAGACACTTGCCTGGTGTGAAAATGGAAGACCATAGCACACAACTATTGGGACCTCCCATGATGGTGTTTGAACAAACCACCTCACCGATGTAATGACTCATACCATGTAGCCATCTCCTTCGTTGATCATCATCATCATCATCATCATCATCATCATCATCTGTTTACCCTCCAGGTTCGGTTTTTCCCTCGGACTCAGCGAGGGATCCCACCTCTACCGCCTCAAGGGCAGTGTCCTTGAGCTTCAGACGCTTGGTCTGGGGATACAACTGGGGAGAATGACCAGTACCTCGCCCAGGCGGCCTCACCTGCTATGCTGAACAGGGGCCTTGTGGAGGGATGGGAACATTGGAAGGGATAAGCAAGGAAGAGGGAAGGAAGCGGCCGTGGCCTTAAGTTAGGTACCATCCCGGCATTCGCCTGGAGGAGAAGTGGGAAACCACGGAAAACCACTTCCAGGATGGCTGAGGTGGGAATCGAACCCACCTCTACTCAGTTGACCTCCCGAGGCTGAGTGGACCCCGTTCCAGCCCTCGTACCACTTTTCAAATTTCGTGGCAGAGCCGGGAATCGAACCCGGGCCTCAGGGGGTGGCAGCTAATCACGCTAACCACTACACCACAGAGGCGGACTTCGTTGATCATAACTGGCGAAATGGAACTTTTCGCAGTCAAATTTGTCATCAGCATATTTGTTATGAATGATACTTCCAGCTTTCTTAATACTGTAAATTTGAAATGTTTGTAACTGTTTTGCTTACTTCGTTGTTATACTCGTCAATCTCTTCAGTGCCCGGCTGATTGGTCAGCGTATTCGCCTTCGGTTAAGAAGGTCCCGAGTTCGATTCCGTCAGGCTCGGAGATTTTAAAATTAAATTGTTATTTCTCCTGACTGGGGGACTGGTGTTTGATATTTTCCCAGCATACTTGCAACTCACACACCACACACGACACTATACTCCACTACAAAAGCACGCAGTTCTCATACACGGCAGGTGCCGCCGACCCTCGCTGGAGTGTCTGCCTTTCAAGGGGTGTACCAGGCTACGAATAGCCACACGAAATTATTATTACCTCAATATATTTACGTATTTCATCTCCGATTACTTCTCCATACACAAATATCTGGTACATTCTTCATCTTATTTATCTTCATTTTCTTCTTCCGCCGGGCTGAGTGGCTAAGACAGTTAAGGCGCTGGCCTTCTGATCCCAACTTGGCAGGTTCGATCCTGGCTCAGACCGGTGGCATTTTGAAGTGCTCAAATACCTCTTCTCCCGTGTCGATAGATTTATTGGCACGCAAAAGAACTCCTGAGGGACTAAATTCCGGCACATTGGCATTTCCGAAAACCGTAAACGTATTTCGTGGGTCGTAAAGCCAGTGTATTTATTATTATTATTATTATTATTATTATTATTATTATCATCATCATCATCATCTGTTTATCCTCCAGGTTCGGTTTTTCCCTCGGACTCAGCGAGGGATCCCACCTCTACCGCCTCAAGGGCAGTGTCCTGGAGCTTCAGACTCTTGGTCGGGGGATACAACTGGGGAGAATGACCAGTACCTCGCCCAGGCGGCCTCACCTGCTATGCTGAACAGGGGCCTTGTGGAGGGATGGGAAGATTGGAAGGGATAGGCAAGGAAGAGGGAAGGAAGCGGCCGTGGCCTTAAGTTGGGTACCATCCCGGCATTCGCCTGGAGCAGAAGTGGGAAACCACGGAAAACCACTTCCAGGATGGCTGAAGTGGGAATCGAACCCACCTCTACTCAGTTGACCTCCCGAGGCTGAGTGGACCCCGTTCCAGCCCTCGTACCACTTTTCAAATTTCGTGGCAGAGCCGGGAATCGAACCCGGGCCTCCGGGGGTGGCAGCTAATCACGCTAACCACTACACCACAGAGGCGGACTATTATTATTATTATTATTATTATTATTATTATTATTATTATTATTATTATTATTATTATTATTATTATTATTATTATTCCTCGTGGTCTTTCCCAATTAGTAGGGATTGGAGTCAAGTATTAAGGTCAGATGCACTTCCTAACTAAACTCCTATGTGGAGGAGTATATTGCACCCATAATCCTTGAAAAGGGCACAATATCGACGGCCTAGTTCTCATACCACGTATCTGACAATGCTGTTCCTATCCATTATCTTCATTAATACTCGTCACGCCTCCCAGCCACGTATGGATATGCAGTACGTCAGAACAATTTTCGTTGAAATCATTTTCCTATGCTGATTTGTAGAGGAAAATTAATCTTAAATACATGATACTGTAGGAGTGAGTAAATACGCCACGCAAATACACATCCCCACAGTACGGTATGGTAAGGTTCATTTTCCTTTGCACATTAGCATAGGAAAATGAACACAACAAAAATTATTCTAATGGACTGAGTATTCATACGTAGCTCGGAGATGTGACCAGTCTTAAGGAAAATTATGTATAAGAATGGCACTGCCAGATACGTGGTATTAGAAATAGGCCGTCAATATGCACTATTGTGCGTTTGATTAGTGACTGGAGTTTTGTTGGTATATAAACACCCTATCCCCGAGGTAGTTGATTTGATTTGATTTGATTTGTTCATCTATCGTCAAGATTCTCGAATTACAGATGATATAATAAATCCAAATAATAACAATATTAACAGCACTTACTACTACTACTACTAATGTCCGGCTCCATGGCTAAATGGTTAGCGTGCTGGCCTTTCATCAAAGGGGTCCCGGGTTCGATTCCCGGAAGGGTTGGGAATTTTAACCATCATTGGTTAATTTCGCCGGCACGGGGACTTGGTTTATGTGTCGTCTTCATCATTTCATCCTCATCACGACGCGCAGGTCCCTTGCGGGCGTTAAATCAAAAGACATGTCCTCGGACACTCCCGGCACGAAAAGCTATACGCCATTTCATTTACTCCTACTACTATTAATAATAATAACTATGTAATTTCCTATAAGCTTACATACATATTTACAAAACACATACGGAAGAAAAGAACATGAAAAAAGATGGATGCTAGTTGCTTTACGTCGCACCGACACAGATAGGTCTTATCATGAAAAAAGAAAAGTGTTTCTCATTTGAAATGATGGATACGTAAGAGAAGGAAATATACATTTCAGTTACCAAATCCACAGAAGAGGATTCAAGGAATTCTCTCTCTGTGAGGCGTCCATAAGTTGTCTACGAATTTCACTAGCTGACGAGTGGAATATATCCACCATCTCGCCAATTTCATTCAGGGATCATATGACCTGCATGAATGAAGGGTTCCTTTGTGATTCAGTTCAGCACCTGGGTCAGGCCTGTCGGGTGTTACGAGAAGGAACATAAATTGATAGCAAGAGGAGTAAATTAGAACAGTCAAGGAAACTGCCGATACATTTGTGTATGAAACGTGCATTAACATACCTGCGTCTAGTTCAAAGAGACTGTGTTCTTACGTATCTTTGTACAAAATAGATCATAATCTATCGATGACAGCGTAATACCCAAACACTTTTTACATATCCATTTTGAGAGTCTGATCTGTACTCGTTCTAAGGCATTAACTATTACTGTGAAGGGATGAATTAACGAGACGCGCATAAAATCGAACCCGGAGCTTCGTAGACCATTCACCCAAGACCCGTTCGTTTCTGGTTTATTTAGCTCTAGCAAAATCTTCACCTTGAACTACGCTTAATCCTTGAGTAGCACATTTCATTATACAGAAATGCACATCCATTTAATTTTATCTCAAACTTCGGTGCATTACAGACGAGCTACTTGTGAAGAGTATGCGGAAGTTTGGAGCTATCTACTTTTACCTTGAGAGTGCTTTTAACACCTGTTATTGGAATTTCAAGCTCTTTAGATAAGCTCCTACTTGCTTTATATGGACATCAAAAAGTAGATAAAGCCAACTTTTCCTTATTTTCTTTCCTTTTAACGATTTTAAGGCAACCAAATGGGGGAATATTACTAGCATTTTAAAATTTACCGTGAAGTTGATAAATAATACGTAACATATCTTATCGCGCGAGAGGAATAACAGAAGGAATTCTGATGAAAATAGCGTTCTTCTTTGCTAATACCACTAATTAGGCCTATGAAGTAAAACGTACTATCAAGTAAACGTTTACGATCCAGGTCAGACTCAGCGTCCGGAGTTTTTCTTTCCTAATGATTTAACGTCGCACTAACACACCGAATACTATCAGCTACGCAAGGGTAGGAAAAGGTTACGATTGGTTAGGAAGCGTCTGTGACCTTAACTGAGGTACAACATTAGCATTTTTCTGGTGTGAAAATAGGAACCATGGAAAGCCATCTTCAGTGTTGCCGAAGGTGGGATCCTAACCCACCATCTCCCGAATGCAAGCTCACAGCTACGCGACCTTATCCGCACGCCCAACTCGCTCGGTGTATTAAGTAAAACTAGATCTGCTGGAAAGAAAGGAGAGGTGAGAATTCCGGTGCACTGTCCCTGAAAACAAGAATCACCTCCACCACCACACTCACTGGCGTACGCCCGCCCCGGAACATTTGAACATCTCTCTGTTAATTATACAGTCAAGAATATCGTGTCTTACATACTCATTGTTAAATTTCTTCTGAGTTCTTTTCTTTTCTGGGGTCGATGACTTTCGAAGTTAGGCCCCTTAAAACAACAAGCATCATCATCATCATCATGATCAGTTCTTTTTTCTATTTAATATGATTTTTTTATTTTTCAATACTAATTATGATTTATTAGATAGTAAATTTTATATCATTTTAAGCAGTGATGATAAGTTGTATATTGGAAAATAATTATTCTTTGTCCTAGAGGCAACCCGATAATTAAGAAAGATATAATATTAATAAAAAATACTCTACCAATTAATTGCATAGGGCCTATGAACAACCAGCCTTAAAAAATATAAACCCCCATCTTGAAATTCTGCGTACGCCACCGACTATACTTTGTAAATTAGTACGTCTTACAAGAAGGCGAAGACTGCTTATCAAGGCCTACAAGTTATTTCCCATGAATTATTTCGTACAAATTCGAAAGGAACAGTTGTGCTTTTACAGTAAATTATGGCAGATTTGTTTGGAAAGATATGAGTTATGTTTCTTTCAAGTTTTTCAATTTCCATTATTTGTAAAGACCTTCATATTGAAGGTTAACTAATTAGAATTTCAAAATTCAAATTCCATATAAAGCTTAATCGTTTGTAACTATATTTATTTTTATAACTATCTTTATGTCCGACTCGTTGGCTGAATGGCCAGCGTACTGGCCTTCGGTTCAGGGGAACCTGGGTTCTATCCCCGGCCGGGTCGGGGACTTTAACCTTCATTGGTTAATTCCAATGGCCCGGGGGCTGGGTGTTTGTGCTGTCCCCAATATCCCTGCAACTCACACACCACACATAACACTATCCTCCACCACAATAACACGCAGTTACCTACCCATGGCAGATGCTGCCCACCCTCATCGGAGGGTCTGCCTTACAAGGGATGCACTCGGCTAGAAATAGCCACACGAAATTATTATTACTATCTTTGTCAGTTCACTTTGTAAATGCATTTTTTGATAAAAAAACACACTATACCATCAGCCACCACAGTAACACGCAATACTGAATAAGTACTACATATAGGGTTGGCATCAGACCGTATCACTGGGACGAGTCCACACGAAGTACCGACATACTGAAATGGAAGAAGAAGGCAAATAATAAGAATAAGAAGAGATAATTAAAACTCGCTTTAATATTTTATTTACTGACATAGCGTAGGTAAAACACCCCATATATTATGTAATCAAGAAATCACCATAATAATTTACTCCTTCATGTCGGGCTGTTCGAGCTTGGGGGCTTCTTTGTTTTCAGCCGATTATTTCAAAGTAGAATACGTCTATACTTACGGAACCGTACTTATGCCAGCGAGCGTTAAAAAACGTGAATATTTTCAAATGGATAACATTTCTAGACAACATGAGCGAAGACTGTGTTCAGTATCTCATTTTAAGAGGAAGGTGCAATGTAGGCAGTACGTCCAACTTTACCATCACGTCATCAGGATTATGCACAAGTACCGCCATCTTGAGGTACTAAAATCGCGGGCACGTGGCTAACAGTTGCTGTATCTCTGAACTCCGACGTGATAGCACGTCCTGTGACGTTTCATTTGTCTGAACAACTATTACAAGTACTGGTACAAATCCACACGAAGTGCCGCCTATACGAAATTGGAAGAGAAGTACAAGAAGAATGAGGATAAGAACAAGAAATTATTTAAACTCCCTTTAATGGAAGATTTATGGCCGAAGAGTGGAAACTTATTTTTGCTAGCTGTTTTACACATTGATGGCTAACTTAGCAGGTTCGAATCCTGGCTTAGTCCTGTGGTATTTGAAGGTGCTCATATACGTCAGCCTAAGTGTCGGTAGATTTTCTGGCACGTAAATGAACTCCTGCGGGACTAAATTTCAGCACCTCAGCGTCTCCGAAACCGTACGAAAGTACTTAGTGGGACGTAAAGCCAATAAAATTATTATTGAATTACACATTTATGTTTTTAGGCAACGCAAGGATGGGAAAGAGATGGGATTAGGAAATAAAAACTTTTGAAAATTTTTTGGTGCGATGAAGTGCGAAAAAGATTTCTTTCTCTCGGAAAGTATGGCAACATTTGGGCAGTAAATGGCTTAAACATAAACGAAAACGCATTCTGGCTGTTAGAGCGACTTGTGAACATTCTAAAACAGGGCCTCTCAAACGCCCAAAATCTCACGCGTGCAGAGCGAGGCGTAAGAGCTCCGTGCACTGTGCATCGGTGCCGCTCGGTATGGCTCGGATCAACGCTTCGTCTCTGGGCTACTCGGCTAAGCTCGGCTAAGCTCGGCTCTACTCGGCTCTACTCGGCTCAACTCAGCACGGATTTGGAGCGCTACGGTGCAAGTGGGGCAGAGGGAGACAGGCGGAGCGAGCGAGACAGGCGTGAGGAAAGAGAGAGTAAGCGCTATTGCTCCAAATCGAGGAGTGGGGGGTCTGCACTCTGGTCAACCAAGCCAAGTCGTCTTTTGCACCGTGCACAGTGCATGCACCACGCGCATGCACCCTGAGAGGCCCTGTTCTAAAACGTCCATACTCACCCACGACATTATCGGGAGCGTCTAAAATTTAAGGCGGCCGGATGTCATGAGGCCAGTTCCCTGCTGCTGAAGCACCAGCCGAAAAAAAATCTAATGGCGTATGGCTTTTAGTGCCGGGAGATCCCAGGACGGGTTCGGCTCGCCAGGTGCAAGTCTTTGGATTTGTCTCCCGTAGGCGACCTGCGCGTCGAGATGAGTATGAAATGATGAAGACAGCACATACACTCAGCCCCGTGCCAGGGAAATTAACCAATGATGGTTAAAATTCCCGACCCTGCCGGGAATCGAACCCGGGACCTCTGTGACCAAAGGCCAGCACGCTAAACATTTAGCCGTGGGACCAGCCGAACACATTTACTGCCAGTGGCGCAAAATGATTAGGAAATCTTGAGTATGGATACTGATTATCTCTGTGAAGATGAAGAGTCCCGGTGCGTTCATAGAAGCTCCCGTGATTCTGCGTGGTACTGACGTCGATCTGCTTCCGTGTACGTTATTTCTCATATCACAGGCACATTGCATGCACATATACTTCGTCTTCAAAATGTGTACATTTATATAGAATTAGGAAATACACTGACTGACAGAGCAAATGCGACACCAAGGAGGAGTGGTTCGAAAGGGATGGAAGTTGGGGAAAAAACAGAGACGGCACGGACGAATAATTGATGTTTATTTCAAACCGATATGCAGGTTACACAATGCGCACGGCATCGACTCAGTAGGATGTAGGACCACCGCGAGCGGCGATGCACGCAGATACACGTAGAGGTACAGAGTCAATAAGAGTGCGGATGGTGTCCTGAGGGATGGTTCTTCATTTTCTGTCAACCATTTGCCACAGTTGGTCGTCCGTACGAGGCTGGGGCAGATTTTGCAAACGGCGTCCAATGAGATCCCACACGTGTTCGATTGGTGAGAGATCCGGAGAGTACGCTGGCCACGGAAGCATCTGTACACCTCGTAGAGCCTGTTGGGAGATGCGAGCAGTGTGTGGGCGGGCATTATCCTGCTGAACCAGAGCATTGGGCAGCCCCTGAAGGTACGGGAGTGCCACCGGCCGCAGCACATGCTGCACGTAGCGGTGGGCATTTAACGTGCCTTGAATACGCACTAGAGGTGACGTGGAATCATACGCAATAGCGCCCCAAACCATGATGCCGCGTTGTCTAGCGGTAGGGCGCTCCACAGTTACTGCCGGATTTGACCTTTCTCCACGCCGACGCCACACTCGTCTGCGGTGACTATCACTGACAGAATAGAAGCGTGACTCATCGGAGAACACGACGTTCCGCCATTCCCTCATCCAAGTCGCTCTAGCCCGGCACCATGCCAGGCGTGCACGTCTATGCTGTGGAGTCAATGGTAGTCTTCTGAGCGGACGCCGGGAGTGCAGGCCTCCTTCAACTAATCGACGGGAAATTGTTCTGGTCGATATTGGAACAGCCAGGGTGTCTTGCACATGCTGAAGAATGGCGGTTGACGTGGCGTACGGGGCTGCCACCGCTTGGCGGTGGATGCGCCGATCCTCGCGTGCTGACGTCACTCGGGCTGCGCCTGGACGCCTCGCACGTGCCACATGTCCCTGCGCCAACCATCTTCGCCACAGGCGCTGCACCGTGGACACATCCCTATGGGTATCGGCTCCCATTTGACGAAGCGACCAACCTGCCCTTCTCAGCCCGATCACCATACCCCTCGTAAAATCGTCTGTCTGCTGGAAATGCCTCCGTTGACGGCGGCCTGGCATTCTTAGCTACGCACGTGTCCTGTGGCACACGACAACACGTTCTACAATGACTGTCGGCTGTGAAATCACGGTACGAAGTGGGCCATTCGCCAACGCCGTGTCCCATTTATCGTTCGCTTCGTGCGCAGCACAGCGGCGCATTTCACATCATGAGCATACCTCAGTGACGTCAGTCTACCCTGCAATTGGCAAAAGTTCTGACCACTCCTTCTTGGTATTGCATTAGCTCTGTCAGTCAGTGTAAAATGTCAATGACAAAATTTTGAACACATACTGACAAGATATTTTATTTCGACAATGGTCTATCTATGTATTCTACGAAAAAATACGGCCGTAACCCCAACACTGTA
The DNA here is from genome assembly GCF_040414725.1 of Anabrus simplex. Classification (NCBI taxonomy): domain Eukaryota; kingdom Metazoa; phylum Arthropoda; class Insecta; order Orthoptera; family Tettigoniidae; genus Anabrus; species Anabrus simplex. Next base: position 207,296,500 of record NC_090265.1, read on the forward strand.
CGTGTAATTTTTTCTTTTCAGTTGGAAAGTGTATTTAGATTGGGTATGAAATTTGTCACCGCTGTAGTATTGTAATGTGATACCTTGCACAACATTTTAACACTGAAGAAATGCTTTGTATCAGAATTTATGGGCAAAAGTATTTTTATTACAACTGTATCCAAAGTAATGCTGTAATGGATTTATAGTTGCCGTAAAATTGTATGCATATTTTTTTAAATATTATATGGATAAGCTCTAATTTTGCCAAGAACAATAAAGTCAACTAATTAATTAATATTGTAATGCTTCTTAGGCCTCCTCGTAATTGATCGCCGTTCACCAAAATGAAAATCGAAAAGGATGAAACCTGAGGGGTCGGTGGATGCAGAGTGGGCCACGACTGGTCCACGATCCGACAACCCTGCACTCCGACCGGCCAACCGAGCACAGGAGAGGAGTCCACGGCTGTCCTGAGAATGGTTTTGCGTGATTTTCCTTTCTCCTGCACTAAGTCGAATGCCGGGACAGTTCATAGTATAGGCCACGGCCACCGAGCCCTCTCAATTTCTCCGCACATCTTCACCGATACAAATCTCCTGACCTGAGAGACGCCGTCACTGTCTAGGAGGCCCGATTCCCCCTTCAGGCGAGGAATGAAAACATTTATTAACAGTAGTAGTAGTAACCTGATAGGTTAGTGTGATAAGACACTGAGAGTTGTAAGACAGACGGAAACTGAGCGAACGAACGTTTTGCCTCTCTCTCTCACACACACACACCACACACACACAGTCCGACTCGTTGGCTGAACGGTCAGCACACCGGCCTTCAGTTCAGAGGGTCGCGGGTTCGATTCCCGGTTGGGTCGGGTATTTTAACCTTAATTGGTTAATACCAATGGTACTGGGGCTGGGTGTGTGTGTTGTCATCATCATCATTTCATCCTCATCACGATGCGCAGGTCGCCTACGGGAGTCAAATGGAAAGACCTGCACCTGGCGAGCCGAACCCGTCTTGGGATATCCCGGCACTAAAAGCCATACGACATTTCATTACCACACACACACACTAGATTAGAATTGTGACGAACAATGTAAGTGCCTGCTACTTATTCAGGAGAAGACAAACACTATCAGTCAATCGAGCATGGAGCCTAAAATAAAGACTCTTAACCTTACGTTCTAGAGACAGAGCATGAAACTAAACCCTACAATTTAGATGATAATAAGATATTAATGGCATCCCGGTTAATTTCAAAATGTATAAGACCGGGCGAGTTGGCTGTGCACGTAGAGGCGCGCGGCTGTGAGCTTGCATCCGGGAGATAGTAGGTTCGAATCCCACTATCGGCAGCCCTGAAGATGGTTTTCCGTGGTTTCCCATTTTCATACCAGGCAAATGCTGGGGCTGTACCTTAATTAAGGCCACGGCCGCTTCCTTCCAACTCCTAGGCCTTTCCTATCCCATCGTCGCCATAAGACCTATCTGTGTCGGTGCGACGTAAAGCCCCTAGCAAAAAAAAAAAATGTATAAGAATGGAGGATATTCCAATACGGAAGAGAGAATTGACTAAACACGTCCATTTCCATCAATTAAAGCGATGTAGTTATAGGATTTGTGATAGCACTTTATAGTTCGTATAAAAGTTCATGTAATAACTGTAGAAGATACCTAATATAGATAATTTTCACAATAGTAGGAAAATTCCAGTGTTCCGATAGAGTCATGGGAGAACTTCCCTGGGAGGGGATTCCGTGGGGCTTAGCCGCTGGGAGGAAATGTCGTAACTCCGTAGTCAGCGTGTCCTTAAGTGAATCTGACATCTTACCTCTGGTAGTGAAACAAGAAAGTAACCAGGATCACTCGCAGTTTAAGCACTCCTTATTGACTGTAGATTGTGCCATGATCCAATTGTACAGCACTAGTTATCAGTGGCGGCCGCTAAACCAATTACGATTTGCAACCGATCATAAGCAATGTTTCTTCTAAAATGACTGCTCATTTTAGATGAAACATTTCCTTTCCATTACGCTTGAATTACGTGCTTAGAAAATTCTCGTTGTTAGCACAACGGGCATATGAAAACATGAGGTCTGTAGGGAGGTATAGAATGGACTGTAAAAAGCTAGGAGGTACATCTAGAGACTTAAACATTGGAAGATGTCTCACAATTTGGCGATGTTATTTGAAACAAAAGACTGCGGATGAAGTGTGCTCAGGAAATTCATCGTAAGCCTAGGTTCCAAGCTGATGTATTGATATGCTTATGTTATTACACTACTACAAGAATTTAGAAACAGGTTTTGACGGCTATAAAATCAGGCTGCATGTATTCAAACCTTTGTGAAACGAGATCATATACTTACGTTCAGCCTTGTAGCTCTGGAACTAAAGATCCGGTCCGAATGGTTCAGATACCTTTTGATTGTTAGAACATGAGAGAAAGTATGACTCGGTGGATCTCAGTTAAGTACATGTGTGTGAGGGTGGTTTTATAATTGTGACGTAGGTATATGAAGACGGTTAATATTTCTAAAGATAGAGAATTTAACGCTTTAGTATGTTAAATACGTCATAAAATGGTTCAGTTTCTGATTTGGATGGCTCGGTAGTAACGTAGTATCTTCTTATTTTACTAATCTAAAAAATCACAGTTGTTAACGAATAATTATCCATACATTTAATACATTTATAAATAACGAGCATGCTTTACTTCGAACTGTTGCCCTGTCTGAGGATTTTTTCAGATTCCCCGACAACCTAGGAAGTCTACTTCGAACTTGAAAATGTATTAATGTACCGTAAATTCCGATTGCTGCTTTATTTCTTAATAATGTTGTGTATTTTTACTTTTTGATATTAAGTTCTTCCTGACATGTGTTGTTTATGCTTGTTTGTTGTTTAAAGGGGGTCTAACATCTAAGGTCATCAGCCCATTTTGTTATTTTTAATAATTAGTGTAAAGTGACTAAGCGACCTGTATTTGGAGAAAAATCTCTGTTGGTGGTATGAAATAAATAAATAAATAAATAAATAAATAAATAAATAAATAAATAAATAAATTCACATAATAAAATTGTACAAAGTCCAAAAGCAAAGCATAGCAAGGAAGAGTTTCAAAATTCGAACGTGGATGTTTTTCGACAGAGATTTCATTGCCTAAATTGCAACTTCGAACCCTCATATACCATATCATTTGGAATCTATCTTCGAGCTCGAGACGATGTCTACCCTACGGGACAAAGTTATGTGGGGTCCAAAATATGAGTTCTTAATTTGCTTAGTATCGACATCTGAATGTAAATTCCGAAACATTATGTGTGTAAATTATCATTGAATAGAATATGTTACATCCGTCATAACGGTACCATTCCGGTATACATATAACAATTAGGGCAGGAGTTACAAAGCGTATGAAATTTTGAAAATTGCCATTTGCTCTGGAACATTATTATTTTCGGTCTATGAAATTAGCCATCCATGCCGTCAGATAAGTGAATTCTGAATACGAGTATGTAACGATAACAGCTGTGAAGATAAAACCCGTCAATTAACTTTAACTTACTTCATTTTATTTATTTATTTTTATTTATTTATTGATGTGACAGTTACCCACTACGATGCTAGTTCGTATTTGTCTCTGACTGTAGTTATCATCGGTCACTTGAAGAAAATAAAATTTATTGAATCTCTTATCTAACATGCCTTATGTCATCCGAAGTCAGAACTGTGTCCGGCAACGCTGTCACAAACCTCCAGCTGGACAGTCCCTCAGTCGTCCCCACACATATTTTTGAAAACCATTCTTTATAATAATTTTATTCATTTGGAGATATACTTTAATGCTCCAGATTTTTATTTCGAGGGTCTATCCAGGCGAAGTGGTAAAGATATGCTAGGTTCACTCTGGAGGTCGTGGTTTGGCAGTAAGTCTAGTGATGTTCCGAAGCGAGACATCGCCTTCTGGAGAGGGACATTATCAGCGTTTGCCTCAGTTCACAAGAGAAATGAGTGCTGAGATAATTTATGTGGGTAATGGTGGCTTGATTAAGGACTGATTACTCTATCGCATTTGGTGTACAAGTGGCGGCACGGATTGTCGAGTGATTAGAGGATAGATTCTTGAACTCTGGATCGCAGGTTTGACTTCGGCTGTGATAGGTCGAATTTAGAAGATGCGATTATTCATAACTCTCCATCTCGTTCATGTTCACACTTGAAATAACATTTACGAACACTTTGAGTATTCATTGGTCTATTTTTTTTTTTCAGTTGGCTTTACGTCGCACCGACACAGACAGGCCTAGGTCTTGTGGCGACGAAGGGATAGGAACGACATAGGAGTAGGAAGGAAGCAGCCGTGGCCTTAATTAAGATACGGCCTCAGCATTTGCCTGGTGTGAAAACGGGGAACCACGGAAAACCATCTTCAGGGCTGCCGACAGTGGGGCTCGAACCCACTATCTCCTGGATGCAGCTCATAGCTGCGCACCCCTAACCGCACGGCCAACTCGCCCGGTGGTCTAAATTATTTCAGCATCTTCATCATCATCATCATCATCATCATCATCATCATCTGTTTACCCTCCAGGTTCGGTTTTTCCCTCGGACTTAGCGAGGGATCCCACCTCTACCGCCTCAAGGGCAGTGTCCTGGAGCTTCAGACTCTTGGTCGGGGGATACAACTGGGGAGTATGACCAGTACCTCGCCCAGGCGGCCTCACCTGCTATGCTGAACAGGGGCCTTGTGGAGGGATGGGAAGATTGGAAGGGATAGGCAAGGAAGAGGGAAGGAAGCGGCCGTGGCCGTAAGTTAGGTACCATCCCGGCATTCGCCTGGAAGAGAAGTGGGAAACCACGGAAAACCACTTCCAGGATGGCTGAGGTGGGAATCGAACCCACCTCTACTCAGTTGACCTCCCGAGGCTGAGTGGACCCCGTTCCAGCCCTCGTACCACTTTTCAAATTTCGTGGCAGAGCCGGGAATCGAACCCGGGCCTCCGGGGGTGGCAGCTAATCACGCTAACCACTACACCACAGAGGCGGACTTTCAGCATCTTAATCTGTAAAATTGTTTCGCTCTTGACAACATCGAGAATATTTCATTATAGTGCAATTTTGCGATTTTTTTAGCAAGTAGAGGACGTCGAAATTTACAATCAATTTGCTTCAGTGGCGTCTAGTCAAGAGATGTTCGTGTAGGCAGCTGTGGCCGCTCAAACGTATTATTCTTGTTGTGTGGACATACAATTCTCAGCCGTTCTGGAAGGGATGAGTGAGTCAGAATCGAGAGCTCCCAGGCGATTTGAGGGCATGTGCCGGACTCTACTTCTATTGTGCACTTTGTCTGGTGTCTCCGCGGATTTTCTGGAAGGCAACACTAGGACGCTTGTATTTAGGCCAAACCCCAAAGATAGCTTACTATTACCGGGTATATAAAAGCCGACTCGCCGCGAACACGTGGTCATAGTTGAGTTGATGGCGTTGTGTTGTTTTGGTGAGTGCTGAGTAGTCAGTTACATTGCCAGTGTGCGGATTGGTCACACGAGTTGCTTGTGCAAGTTATCGGTCTTGTCTGGAGTCGAGCTAAGTGTACAGAATTCGTGCGTTATTGATAGTCTACGTAGAACTGCTGTGTGAAATGACCGGTGTGTGCGAAGCGAAATGAAAGGTGAAACCTGTCGCTCAAGAATAGGAAGAATCGCCGTTCCAGGTAACAACAGGCAGCTGGAGGCTTGCTGTGAGGGTACGATACTTTTGTTAATTGCCAGCAGTAATTGGTGAAGTGTGGTTGTTCATTTTTGAATACAGCTCTGTGTGTGTGTTAGGTAGTTTGTGGTGATAGTTCCAACAAATCCATTCAATAGCCGGTCGATCTTGAAAAGATCGACCACAAAAATACAGTAACAGCTTTTCAAGACGGGTACATACAGTAGGCCTACGTATGTCTGCACAGAACATCCTCGATGCACAGTTACCATTCTGCGCAACGAACTTTGTGAAGTCACATGTGTTGCAGTTTGTACCCAATCTGTGCTAAATGGACCCTACGACGGGGGATTGAGGTCTAGGAGATCATACAAGGTGCCACCACTTCGCTGATATCAGAGGGATGCTGGTGTCAGATGAGTCAGAACACACCAGAACTGGATATGTACTCTGCATAAGGACGGAGTGCACATTTGCTTGCATCCAGATGACAACTCTACTCGCGTATGGAGCGTACGAGTGGAGAGTTACAATGAGTCCTTCCTCGTAGAGTGACACTAAGAAATTAAGGGTGTTTCCCTGTTCTGGGGAGGGATAATATTCAACGGATGCCAGTCCATTGGAATATGAGGGTCGAGGAGTACTTGCAGAATATTCTCCAACCCAGAGTAACGTACATCGCAGCCGCGACTGATTCACAATCCAGGACGAAAAAGCTGAACATCACGAGGCCAACTTGTTCTCCCTGTCTCTTCTGAGTAGAGAATGAGTGGTTCTTTCTCGAAAGGGCCATTTTCAATCGCCCTTATGCGCTAGTAAACATTCAGCCTCGCAAACTGGCCACCATTGAGGAATGAGGCAATTTGCCGCAAGAAATGTTGTGTTATTGGATGTGACCCGTTGCTAGCAAGAATGCCTTGGGGATCGCGGAGGTATTGACGGTTCTCACATGACCTGAAGTGCCATTATTATGTGCCATTCCAGCTGAGCGACTTCCGATGTTGATGTACGGCCTCCCGGGCCATTTCTTTGCAAGCAAAGTGCCGTGGAAACTTGTTACATGTACGTTAACCGTTCATAGTATCCAAGCGCGTTACGTGTTTTTACAGTGAGGTGTGTTGAATAATGAGACTGTATTGATTCCAACGTCATGCAGGCCTATTTTTTCTAATAGAGTAGAGCAGTGTGATGTGCCAAAGTAGCTCAATGGGCACAGAACATACCCGGCTCAGAAGAGGTCTCACGTTGCAATGAGTGGTTTTAGTTCTAAAAGAATAATAATAATAATAATAATAATAATAATAATAATAATAATAATAATAAAACCGGGCGAGTTGGGCGTGCGGTTAGAGTCGCACGGCTGTGAGCTTGCATCTGGGAGATAGTGGATTCGAATCCCACTGCCGGCAGCCCTGAATATAGTTTTCCGTGGTTTCCCATTTTTACACCAGGCAAATGCTGGGGCTGTACATTAATTGAGGCCACGGCCGCTTCATTCAAACTCCTAGGCCTTTCCTACCCATCGTCGCCATAAGATCTATCTGTGTCGGTACGACGTAAAACCACTAGCAAAATGGTAATGATAATAATAATAAATCCTCAGGGACAGTGTACACACACACACACACACACACACACACACACACACACACACACACACACACACACACACACAAACACACACACACACACACTTTAATTCCACACACTTTAGGCTGGCTGCGTGCCAATTATGAAGTTCCGTTTTTTTCTACCAGATGGCAAAAAATCGGACCTCTGTTGGACGATCGCTGGTCCATTTTAATAAAATTTCCTGAGCAAACACTGAACGTGTCACCAGAGATATTTTACATGCTGACGTCGTACGATATGGAGTGCCGAAGTGCCCCATTCCCATCCTTCAAAATTCCATCTACCTCTGCCTGATTCGAACCCGCGATCTGGAGATTAGAAGATTACCACTTACTCACAGAGGGAGCTATAATGATAAGTAGGACTATAAAATGTCCTCAAAGTGCTCTTCACTACTTGACAGACGAAGAAGAAAATATGAATATATATTTCGGCAATATACAACGTAAATGCTCACAAATATCAAGATATCGCAATGATGATCATGCGGTTCTTTTTTCCCAAATGATCGAACTATGTCATCAAGTAGTATCTTATATGTTATTGTGGAAGTAGTTGCGATTATCCTTGCATTCAACTAATATACACTACACTAGTGAGCTCTTGGCAGCTTTAAGTGCAAGATAAATATCGCTCCCTAATGTATGCAGATGAACAACGCAAGCAAAAGGTATTTTTCTTGTCACATTAAATTCAATCCAACGACAAGAGTGATATTAAATTTCTCTAATGTCCTTGCTGGGACAGTAATAACGAGGATTTGACTTTCTTTAAATGCAACTTCGAGATTCGTCGGTGTACAGTTACAACAAAAGAATAGAAAATGAATGGCAAAATCAGGGTATAACTTCATTTTTATACGTCAATAGATAGTTCATACAAAGTATCTCAAAGTACCTTTTCTTTTAGTCAGTTAAGGCATTAAAATTCATAAGCTCAGTTCATTATGATTGCCCCGTAGTCTAGATAATGAAGGAATGTTTGCTTCACCCAGAAGAACGTGGGTTCAATTTCCTGTCAAGAAGTCAACAAGAACAATTAACTTACTGGTACACTCAAACTACACCCGAAATGGGTACTAGGTAAATTCCAGGTTGTTAAGATGACGGGGCATTGAGCTGACCACTCTATTTCAGTAAGTGCAGAGGTTAAGAAAAGTGGATTCATTTGCCTTTTACTTCTCCAGGAGTATTCTTGGAATGTAGGAGATGGCTTTGACTTTTTCAGTTTTTTAATACCTTCCGAAGCTGTGAGTTTCCATTATGACAAAGCATACATGTCTTTGCGTCCGTATTTTATTCATAAATTTAGTTTGAAAATCACAATAGATTGACTTTCGAACAATTCATAAATAATTTACTGTAATTTCACAGGGATTATATAAATGATTATGAAGGGAAACTTTCTTCAGACCTACATTTGTGAAAAAGCCGGAGAATATTTTTGGTCCCTCTACACCGTACCAGCAGCCCTGAAACAGTGACATTGTTGAGGTCATAGAAGGTATTTAAATAGTTTCCTCTTGGCTGCCAGACAGCCTTCTTATCTCGATTGGCTGCTATTTGCTGGTCTTTATCAGATTCAAACCGTATGATGGGACCAATAATAAATCACGATCTAGTTTTCCTGTCGATCGCTATGATATCAACTGTGCGTGTACTTGGATTTTCTGCACCACAGAGAACTTCCACGTACACATCGTAGTTCTTCTCAGCCAGGGCGGATGCTATCTTGCTCCTGGTGTCTAGTACTCCACAGGAGTGCACCATGTTGGCTGGAACCAAGGACATGTGCTAAAGTTTCAGTCTCGTTACAGTGTCTGCAACAGATCCCGTGCTGACTGTTCCCATGTAGAGCTCTCACAGGTGCTACATTACTCTGCAATTTAATGGCATCACGCCATTCGAATTTACTCAGTCCTTGACTAGATTCGAGCCATATATTACCCGTTGGACATTCTTCATAGTGTATATGACTGCACTTTCGCCTTGAGTTCTTAACTGGCACCACTTTTATATACTTGTGTTTGCGACATAATTCTTATAAATGTGTAAGTGAAACAATTATGAATCATTTACTTGTAGAATAAACGACTGACACCTGAAATTATCTACTGACGAACAATGGCAACATAAAAATTACCACCACCTTAACTGAGACTACAAACCATAACATGTCTTAGCGTGAAACATATAGAATGATCAGGCACTCGTCTTCCATGCTGAAGGTAGCGTAATCGAATGTCAGAAAAGTACAGTACGTTGATAGATAAAAGTGTTTAATTGCGAGAGACCCATGTAGCCTGTGTACATTTATCCACCGAGCTCGATAGCTGCAGTCGCTTAAGTGCGGCCAGTATCCAGTAATCGGGAGATAGTGGGTTCGAGCCCCACTGTCGGCAGCCCTGAAGATGGTTTTCCGTGGTTTCGCATTTTCACACCAGGCAAATGCCGGGGCTCTACCTTAATTAAGGCCACGGCCGCTTCCTTCCAATTCCTAGGCCTTTCCTATCCCATCGTCGCCGTAAGACATATCTGTGTCGGTGCGACGTAAAGCAAAAAAAAAAAAAAAACCACAACAACATTTATCCAGTCGACTGTTGTCTCTCACATTTAAACAACCTTCAATTTCAACCGACGGGGCTCGATTATACTTCTTCCATCATAAGAAGAGTGTGTTTAATCACCTGCACTATATATTCTATACAAATTGTTTATTATTTCAGAGTAAGATAACGTCGCCATTACATATCTCTTAACACTCTCCAATATCAGGAATTAATTTACTGTCATCTACCTCGTTGAACAGTGCAGATGAAAATAGATTCTCTCCCTGTTCATACAGGTTACAGCACTGTCCCCTGTCAGTTTGACGTTATTTATCTTTTAGTGCAATCTGATTCCCTCCACAGAGAATATTCCTTAACTAAGAACGCAATTTTCTGTCACATGTCACACAGACTTCGGACTCTCAAGTGTATAAAGTGATATACTCATTTTTAATTAACAAGATCATTTTCATGTTTATATCACGATTCGTTCATGGTTTGAACTAGTTTTCAAAATGTACTTACATGGTTTCAGTACACACGTCAACCTCCTAACACAATCCTTCAACGTTGTTTCCCAACACAAGCAGATCCTTGTCCCTTTCACTGAAATTTTTATTTACACTCTCCATAGACTACAAGGTGCACTTTGCTATACCCATAAACATGCCACACTCCATTTACTCATTCAATTCAACGAACATAAAACGAAGACCAATTACTAAGCGACAACATAGAATTGTGCCTTCACTGTCGTATTATAATTTCAATGAAAAGTATATTATAGATTTATAATATAAAGGAAAACGTTTTATTGCAGGGCATTGGCGGGATTAAATCTTTCTGCTCCTTTCTGGTGAGGAGAGAATTGAGATATTTACAACTTTTGTTCTGCAGGGAATCGGGAATAAAATTTGACCGCAGGAGTGAATTGAGACCACACGGTGACCAGATTACCTCCTCATTTTCTCGAAAATGTCCTAAACTGTAGTCTTATGTCCGGTGTTCGGGGGCAATTTTCAAAAATTCCAAATTTTCCTTTATTTTTGATAATAGAATTTTCAACTGCCATGTTTTGGCAACTGGCTTTCGAAATTCTAAGATTCCACAATAAAATAACATGTCAGTAAATTATATAATATAATTATTCAACAAAGTGTTCCCAAGGAGATACGTTTATCAGAATAATACAGTTAAGCACGTAATGGCTGTTTCCACCAAATCATTATTCAATTATTATTTTATTATCATAATGTTACTTTTTTATTATTATTTTTCCAGGTTAACATGAATTCTTGGGGGTTTATTTAGTTTATTTATTCTGTGTTGTCCTGCATTTTGGGGCACCATGTCCTTTCTTCTGCTTATGACATCTGGTCACCTTGAACTAGAATCACTGATCCTCTTTGCACCTGCAGAAACTGCTATGTGAAATATTTCAGGCGAGAACTTTGGTCGGTTAAGCTCTGTCACTTAAAGTTTAATGCTGTGCGAGTTTTTCCAAAGAATTCTCTCTCTTTGTGATATAAGTTCTACGGGTCAGTATTTCTCCCACATCACTTAGCGGTTTTTGTAGGCGCAACGACAGTGTGTATTATGTGCGATACAATTAGCCGATCAACCATATTCCTTGACCATTAAAATATGTACCTGAACAACGTTTTTATGGACTTGAGTCACAGGCATATTCTAGTGGTTGACATTCTAAACCGGTTAGCCCAGGATGCATTCCCGAAAATTGATTTTTTAGCTTGCCGGTTGCACTGGGAATGTAGTGTTCTTTTTTATATTGGTTTTTACAATTTTCTTTACGTTGTACCAACACAGATAGGTCTTATGACGACGAGTTTATTCTGCAATCTTGAGAACAGGAGGAACCCTCCTAAAGAACTGAGTTACGAACCAGGGTCACTAGGAACGAAATCCGAAATGTGATCAATCCTTGTAAGTAATTTCCCATGATTCAATACATCGTTTCCATGCAAATTTCAGGGTTTAACCTGATATGTATTTAACTGAAGCCTCCTTTCCTAGACGCTACTGAATACAAATACGCACGTCAATGCATATTCTGCCGCCGCACAGGTGAATAGATGACTAAAAAACCCTGAAGTACACAGGGTTATTTTCAAACAACTTTTATGACAATAACGATTCATTTCTTCATAAATGGCTTCCTGTATAATGTAGCTATAAGAGTGCCATATTGGCGTAGGGTAGTGGGAGGCTTTAGTTTTGATTTCGACCTCAACAAAAATTTTTAATTCTGTAAAGTGGGCTGGAACGCAATGCATTCATTCTCGTGAGTTTAAGAATTCTCGCTCTTTGTGATGTAAGTCCTGCGGGTCAGTATTTATCCTACAACATTATCACTTAGTGGTTTTTGTAGGCAATGGTGGATCCGATCAAGAAAGCCAAGCCCTTCTGCTCAGATATTTATCTCATTTATTATGTGATAATCCAAGATCTGCAAGCCATCTGGCAGGGCAGTATTCCTTTTGGCAGGTGAAGGCTGTTTTAAGAGCTGCATGTGCCACAGAGATAGTTGGATAGGCTATGAGTTTTGTTTGCATGATTGTTCACTCTTTAATAAGATTGAACGAGTGCATCAATTAAATTCCCCTATTAAATCTGGACATTTTATTTTCAGGTGAAAATTTTCATTTAGTAAAGTTGATATCTTCTTTTTGGTTAATGATTGTTGAGGTTATCGGATATAGGATTTGGCATTTAGGAATTTAGTTCGAAAACAATAGTTTATTCGAAAATTCGCCAAGTAGTAGACATATTAGTAACTAACATTATAGTATAATTTTAAGTATTATATATATAAAGGCCAAGTCGACAGGGGTATAGTGATAACTGATTTTATTGAGTCTATATTCATACACATCCATCTTACAGAGCAGTAGATCTACTGGAATGAAGTTTAATATTAGATCTGTTTGCCCAGCACTACATCGTCTTCATATCCCATGCTATCCTCAGTTTCCGTTCCTGACTGAAAATGTACCTGTAACATAAAATAAACAAGTGAGTACGTACTTTTACGGGTTTGCTGAAATTGTTAATCCTATGTTACCATTTAATATTTCAAAATTAATTTCTCATCATCTTTTAAGAAATGACATGAAATGGAGTATGGCTTTTAGTGCCGGAAGTGTCCGAGGACAAGTTCGGCTCGCCAGATGCAGGTCTTTTGATTTGACGCCGTAGGCGACCTGCACGCCGTGATGAGGATGAAATTATGATGAAGACAACACATACACCCAGTGCCCGTGTCAGTGAAATTAACTAATTATCGTTGAAATTCCCGACCCTGCCGGGAATCGAACCCGGGACTCCTGTGACCAAAGGCCAGCACGCTAACCATTTAGCCATGGAGCCGGACATTTAAGAAATTATTGACTAGGATTAACAATAAATAGCGTGGGAATTTTAAATAAGGTCAATTCTAGAAAATTTTGAAGAAAGCCGACTGCGGTTGTACACGTTATAAGAAAGGTGGTTTTACGCAACTTGCTCGGTGCTCCATTCTCTGCTCAGACAACAAACTACGGGGAGACGAGAGCGCATCCCAATTAGACGACGATCAGAAAAAATCTAAAGTCGAACAATCTACCGCATCCATTGACATGACGTTGGATAGAATCCCCTGGTAAAAAAGATAAGAAGGCCCTATCCGTACACGGGTAAACGGATCAGGAAATAGAAAGTGGAAAGTGGGCTGGTACATAATTCACTGCCTCGTGAGGAGCTACTACTATAAGCAGTGGTGGACCCGATCAAGAAAGCCAAGCAATTCTGCTCAGGTATTTATCTCGCTGATTTTGTGATAATCCAAAATCCGCAAGCCATCTGGCAGGGCAATATTCCTCTTGGCAGACGAAGCTGTATGTGCCACAGAGATAGTTGTATAGGCTACGGGTTTTCTTTGCATTATTGTTAAGTCTTTAATAAGATTGAACGATTGCATCTAGATTTTGGGATACAAATCTGTACGATCCCCAGTCAGTAGGTCTAAGTAAGTTCATTCTACGCAAAACATGTTTAATTAATCATGTCCACTGTCAGATGAGTGAGGAAAGCAACGGGAAACTACCTCACTCCTCATTCCCCAGTACGCCTTTTCAATGACGCCTAGGCTATCTATGACAGCTGATGGCAGAGCTGTTGAGGATCCCACCAGCGGCATCGCTGACGGACTGAACATACATACATACATACTGTCAGATGAAGGACCTGAGCATTTGAAATGTTTAATATCATGTATAATACTAAGGACGTAAAAACTTGTAGGGTATGCTTTAAAATAACGGCAACCCATGAAATGGGGAGAAATTAAATTAAAATATGATGCAGTAGCGTACTGTGAATAATTTTTAATTCCAGTTTATACAATTACTTATTTTCATATAATGAATTGTTAACAAAAAGTGAGACGACTTCACATTATGAAAAATTTTGTTCCATAAAGTATGATAAGAAAAACGCTTTCTGAGCTGTAAGCAGGTAAGCTGACTTGGTGTTTACCGGGCGAGTTAGCCGTGCGCGTAGAGGCGCGCGGCTGTGAGCTTGCATCCGGGAGATAGTAGGTTCGAATCCCACTATCGGCAGCCCTGAAAATGGTTTTCCGTGGTTTCCCATTTTCACACCAGGCAAATGCTGGGGCTGTACCTTAATTAAGGCCACGGCCGCTTCCTTCCAACTCCTAGGCCTTTCCTATCTCATCGTCGCCACAAGACCTGTCTGTGTCGGCGCGACGTAAAGCCCATAGCAAAAAAAAAACTTGGTGTTTTATATGACTATTATTTTCGTCATAAAGCACGATATCTCCCGCTTGTTATGGAATATGAACTACTGTATTGTTAATGAGATTTAGAAAATGTCACGTACATCGTTCGGGATTTAAACCACAGCAGCATCGGTGACACAGTAGCGATGACCCCCTCTTGCCATTTGTTTCATAAGATATGGTGTACCCCGTTCCAGGCACTTCAGTCAGTATTAAGGAACGTCATGCATTATCGAAAGCACATTTCCGAAAATATTCAAATTCTTATTCTTCTTCTTCTATAGGCAATCCCATGTCCTAATCGGATCGCGGGGGCGAAATATGTGACACAAGTGTATTTAGTCCTGTTTTACACCAGTCCTATGTGGAAGGATATATTCACTAATGCGTGTTTCTGAAACGGCTGGTAATGTGATGTGTTGTTTGTGTATGAATGGGAGTGTGTTGGAACAAACACAAACTCCCAGTCATCGAATCATATTAATTATACCGATTGAAACACCCGACCCAGCCGGGAATCGAACCCGGGACCCTCTAAACAGAAGGTCTGGACGCTGACTGCTCAGTAAAAGTACCCGACTCAATATCTCTGCAACTATGTGAGGGATTTTATTCAAATTTGGCCTGTAGATATATTTCATCAAGTGTTTCTTACGGTATGAAAACGGTGACCTTGTTTGATACCGTTGGTTATTAATATTTTACAAAATGTTATTCCCTTATGTTTAAAAAAAACATAACATCCCAAAATTAAAGTGAATATTTTAATTTACGTGGCACCGATACTGATAGGTCTTACGGCGACAATGGGACAGGGAAAGGCTAGGAGCGGGAAGAAAGTGACTGTGGCCTTAATTGAGGTACAGTCCAGCATTTGCCTGGTGTGAAAATGGGAAACATGGAAAATCATCTTCAGTGCTGCCGACTGTGTGGTTCGAAGCCACTATCTCCCGATTGCAAACTGACAGCTACCTGACCCAAACCATGCAGCCATTCGTTTTAAAAGCAGAGGTTTTATTCTGGAGGATAAACACTATACTATTTACAATCATATTTAAATATACTTTGGTAACTATTTTTTTGAAAATTTAGAACTTTTAGGTGGTTTTTTGACTGTAACCCTTTCAGTTTTTATTTTAATATGGCCGTTGTAATTCTTCTTCACAAATACTTACATCTATTCTGCATAATTTTACGTAAATAATTTAAGGTATGAAATATTGGGACAGAATAGCTTGATTCCTTGCTAGTGTCTTTACGTCGCAACGACACAGATAGGTCTTATGGCGACGATGGGATGGAGAAAAGGCTAGGAGTTGGAAGGAAGCGGCCGTGGCCTTAATTAAGGTACAGCTCCAGCATTTGCCTGGTGTGCAAAATGGGAAAACACGGAAAACCATCTTCAGGGCTGCCGACAGTGGGGTTCGAACCCACTCGTATCTCCTGGATGCAAGATCACAGCTGCGCGCTCCTAACCGCACTGTCAACTCGCCCGGTATTCCTTGGTTCTCCATTGATGAATAGCATAAATAATTCAACTCAATACGAGCGTACAACAAATGTCATGCGTAGTACAGAGCAGTGCTCTCATATTCCACAGATACGATCTTCCCTGGAGCAGGGAACATTTGAATCAAAAGCAAATATCTATCTAAAAATGAAATAAGTAGTGGGAATTTGTGTATGTAAATTAGTCCGTAGCGTAACGGTTAGTGTTGTTAGCTGCCATCCTCGGGGACCCTGGTTCGATTACCGGTACTGTCAGAAATTTAAGAATGGTGGGAGGGCTGGTATATGGTGAAATGAAACGGTGTATGGCCTTTAGTGCCGGGAGTGTTCGAGGACAAGTTCGGCTCGCCAGGTGCAGGTCTTTTGAATTGACTCCCGTAGGCGACCTGCGCGTCGTGATGAGGATGAAATGATGATGAAGACGACACATACACCCAGCCCCCGTGCCAGCGAAATTAACCAATTATGGTTAAAATTCTCTACCCTGCCGGGAATCGAACTCGGGACCCCTCTGACCAAAGGCCAGCACGCTAACCATTTAGCCATGGAGCCGAACTGGTATGTGGTTAAAATGGTACATGCAACTCATCTCCATTCGGAGTGTGCCTGAAAGGAGCTGTACCACCTCGGTATGAGGACACGAGTTTACTTTGTACGACTCGTTGGATGAATGGTCAGCGTACTGGCTTTCGTTTCAGAGGATACCGTGTTCGATTCGCGGCCGGGTCGGGGATTTTAACCTTCATAGGTTAATTCCAATGGCTCGGGGGCTGGGTCTTAGTGTTGTCTCCAACACCCCTGCAACTCACACACCACACATCACACTATCCTCCACTACAATAACACGCAGTTACCTACACATGACAGATGCCGCCGCCCACCCTCATTGGAGGGTCTGTCGGACAAGGGCTGCACCAGGCTTGAAATATCTACACGAAATGATAGTACAGAGGCGAAGGAAGACATTTTTCTATCAGATTAACTTAAAACCAAAAAGCAGAAAGTGAAGAATGTTTAGCGTTAAAAAAGCCCATCAAACTCGTAGTAGAGACAAGAATCGAAGCCAGCCTGACTGGGCGGGTAGCAACGCAAAATTACGTCTCAGAATATACCGACGGTGAGAGTACTGAACTTATGCTAATGAAATATAAGCAGAAGGGTTTGTTAAACAAAGCTACGAGAGGAGAGCCATCTCCTTCTCTCTTATTTATGGGAAACTAGTGGAACAATTTGTGAGCTTGTAAGATATTCTCCAAGGCAAGGACTGGCCCCTTACGGGGATATTAGCTGACGTACCAGCGCGCCACCTACTGTGCACGTTTGACAGTAAATATATTAACCCATCGCTCAGAAAACTTTATTTTATCGTTAATGAAGGTTTCAAAATGCATAGTCATGCGCACTAATTAACTAAATTAAGGGGTGAAAGTTAGCTAAGTTTCCTCGTCTTGGCTGTGAAATTAGGGGTGGGGCGTTGTTGTAATAAGGCATTTACAGACAACAAGGTAGACTCTACGGAGGTGAAATATACTGGGAGTTAACTTGGCCTCTTTCAAGATGTCTGCCGGAAAATATACGACCAAATCGTGACGCAACTTAATTATTGTAAAGTGATTTCTACTGCGATACAATTGAATGAAATTGATAGGCATAAATTGTTACGAAACTAGATGCCGAGGTAAGTATTTCAGAACAAGAATAAACAGAGAATATGCTGAACATAATCCTTTTAACACGAACTCAAATTTTGTAATAAACTCTCCAAGATAAAAACGCTTTAGGCTCTGCACTTAAGAAAGCATTAAACACTACCTAGCTGAGAAAGTTTTGACTGATTTCAGAAGTATGCATGTGATTTAGATTACCTGTACGTAAATGAATACATGGTAGACTATATGCATAGTGTGTATGGTCCACTCAGCCAACGGGAGAACTACTGTATCTGACGAAGATAGTGGCTCCGGTCCAGGAAATAAAGAATAACCACCGAGAGTGTGAATGAATACTGATCTGCATTTAGGGCATTCGCCCAGGTGGCAGATTCCCTATTTGTTGCTTTCCTAGTCTTTTCCTAAATGATTTCAAAGAAATTGGAAATTTAATGCACGTCTCCCTTGGTAAGTTATTCCAATCCCTAACTCCCCTTCCTATAAATGAATATTTGCCCCAGTTTGTCCTCTTGAATTCCAACTTTATCTTCATATTGTGATCTTTCCTACTTTTATAAACGCCACTCAAACTTATTCGTCTACTAATGTCATTCCACGCCATCTCTCCGCTGACAGCTCGGAACATACCACTTAGTCGAGCAGCTCTTCTTCTTTCTCTCAATTCTTCCCAACCCAAACTTTGCAAAATTTTTGTAACGCTACTCTTTTGTCGGAAATCACCCGGAACAAAGTGAGCTGCTTTTCTTTGGATTTTTTCCAGTTCTTGAATTAGGTAATCCTGGTGAGGGTCCCATACACTGGAACCATACTCTAGTTGGGGTCTTACCAGAGACTTGTATGCCCTCTCCTTTACATCCTTACTACAACCCCTAAACACCCTCATAACCATGTGCAGAGATCTGTACCCTTTACTTACAATCCCATTTATGTGATGACCCCAATGAAGATCTTTCCGTATATTAACACCCGGATACCTACAATGATCCCCAAAAGGAACTTTCACCCCATCAAAGCAGTAATTAAAACTGAGAGGACTTTTCCTATTTGTGAAACTCACAACCTGATTTTTAACCCCGTTTATCAACATACCATTGCCTGCTGTCCATCTCACAACATATTCGAGGTCACGTTGCAGTTGCTCACAATCTTGTAACTTGTTTATCACTCTATAGAGAATAACATCATCCGCAAAAAGCCTTACCTCCGATTCCACTCCTTTACGTATATCATTTTTATATATAAGAAAACATAAAGGTCCGATAATACTGCCTTGAGGAATTCCCCTCTTAATTATTACAGGGTCAGATAAAGCTTCACCTACTCTAATTCTCTGAGATCTATTTTCTAGAAATATAGCAACCCATTCGGTCACGATTTTGTTTAGTCTAATTGCACTCATTTTTGCCAGTAGTCTCCCATGATCCACCCTATCAAATGCTTTAGACAGGTCGATCGCGATACAGTCCATTTGACCTCCAGAATCCAAGATATCTGCTGTATCTTGCTGGAATCCTACAAGTTGAGCTTCAGTGGAATAACCTTTCCTAAAACCGAACTGCCTTCTATCGAACCA
Organism: Anabrus simplex; assembly: GCF_040414725.1. Classification (NCBI taxonomy): domain Eukaryota; kingdom Metazoa; phylum Arthropoda; class Insecta; order Orthoptera; family Tettigoniidae; genus Anabrus; species Anabrus simplex. The sequence continues at coordinate 207,315,918 of NC_090265.1, forward strand.
GTTATTAATTTCACAAACATGTCTAATATAATCAGAAAGAATGCCTTCCCTAAGCTTACATACAATGCATGTCAAACTTACTGGCCTGTAATTTTCAGCTTTATGTCTATCACCCTTTCCTTTATACACAGGGGCTACAATAGCAACTCTCCATTCATCTGGTATAGCTCCTCCGACCAAACAATAATCATATAAGTACTTCAGATATGGTACTATATCCCAACCCATTGTCTTTAGTATATCCCCAGAAATCTTATCAATTCCAGCTGCTTTTCTAGTTTTCAACTTTCGTATCTTACTGTAAATGTCATTGTTATTCGTCGCGCTGACGACGCCTCACCTAGTAATATGTAGGACCTTTCCTGAGCAGCGGTCGCTTGGTAGGCCAAGCCGCATTAAAGCTGTAGCCTGTTTATTAGTTCCAGATTTGACAGAGCATTTAGAGCCGGATATCTTTTGTCATAGTGTGATTAAAAATCCTCATTTGAATATAGTATACATTCTTATCTTTCTTATGTATAAAATTTCATCCGGGACATCAAGAGGCTTTTAGATAGGATGTCCTTCCTCCATTACATACTTGTTTTATTAAAATATGTAACAAAGACCGCATGAACTCGATAATAGAAGAATGGAAATCGGGTGTCGAGAGTAGTTAATTGCACCTGTGTGTCCCTGAAATTCGAAATATCATAATTATTCTTAGCTTATTTGTGGCGTCACTGAAGTCACCCTTTGCTATCTTTAGGTTTTAGCGGGAGTTTTACATCGGATACCTCTTCTCACAAGTGAATTTTTGGATAATATTGGCGTATGGCTCCCGGAGAGGCCTGTTGTAGGTCTTTCAAGTTGATGGCCATGGGTGACGAGTGCGTCTGTGAGGACTGCTCCTAGCCAGATGAATTAACCAATGAATGTTAAAATATCTGACCAGACCGGGAATCGAATGCGGGATCCCTTGGGAGAAATAACAGCATGTTCACCAGTTATCCACAGAGCCGGACATTTTCTTGTTAGTGGCTTTACGTCGCACCGACACAGATAGGTCTTATGGCGACGATGGGATAGGAGAGGCCTAAGAGTTGGAAGGAAGCAGCCGTGGCCTTAATTAAGGTACAGCTCCGGCATTCTCCTTGTGTGAAAATGGGAAACCACGGAAAACCACCTTCAGGGCTGCCGACAGTGGGATTCGAACCCACTATCTCCCGGATGCAAACTCACAGCCGCGTGCCTCTAACCGCACGGCCAACTCGCCAGGTCCGGACACTTTTATGATGACATTTTCAAGATTCACACCTCGGTCTTTACTGCAGAATGTAAAGTTAATAGCTACTTGCCCTCAATGCTAATCACATCCATGTTGTTTAATTGGACGTATAACGATTCATTTCTGTCTAATAAGCCGAAATTGGGCAAGTGTTGAAATTAATGCACATACTGAATAAATACAGCTCTTGTTATGGAGTTCGATCTAATCCAATATCAAGCCGTTGTTTCAACATGAGCGACCAGAAGCAGACTGAAATTCGTTCAAACTTTGGAAGCTATTCTGCGATGTAACACTGTCATTTGTTTACATTGCTGAAAGCTTTGAGGGAGAAGAGAGGGATGAAGAGGAAGGGGTGAATAGAAGTGTCTCATCGAAGGAATAACGCGGTTTGCCAACTATACTGTGTTACCCTTAGAGAGTGTCATAGCCACTGTTACGACTTGACCTCTACGTGTCTATACATGACATCAAGAAAACAAGGATAAAGGTAAACACATAAAATATTATCGCCATATTAAAAACCTGTACTGGCAGAAAATAACGGTGAAATCACCAGATAAGGAATGGCACTGTAATTTATTTCTAAACGTTATTATCATAAAAGGCATTGACCATCTGGCGAGCAAGACGATTGTGATCCATGCGTATTACAGTTACCGATTTTAGGTTCTTTTGTTAGTGACTTTACGTCGTACCGGCACAGATAAATCTCATGGCGACGATGGGATAGGAAAGGCATAAGAGTTGGAAGGAAGTGGCCGTGGCCTTAATTAATTTACAGCCCCAGCATTTGCCTGGTGTTAAAATGGGAAACGACGCAAAATCATCTTCAGGGCTGTCGACAGTGGGATTCGAACCCACTATATCCAGGATGCAAGCTCATAGCCGCGCGCCTCTAACCGCACGACCAACTCGCCCGGTGATTTTAGATTCTTTTCAACAGTGCCACAATTCTTCCTTGTTGTCACACGAGATGGTCTTATTCTCGATGCTGTTGTCCTTTACTCTAAATCCATTTGATGTTTGATGATCAATGCCTCAATGTCCGACTCCATGGTTAAATAGTTAGCGTGCTGACCTTCTGCCCACGAGTCCCTAGTTCGCCCGGGATCCGGGTGTGTGACTTCAGCATTACAATTCATCGTAGGTAAGGCGCGCAGGTCGCCTATACGGTGTCATCCCGAAAGACAGGCACCAGGCCTTTCCGGAACCCTCATGCCGTTATTATTGCCTCAATGCTTTGCAAAACAGTCCTGCCATTTTACCTAAGATATTGTTTTGGATGGTAGTAGTGGTGATTATTGTTTCAAGAGTAAGTACTAAATCGCCTAGGACAGCGTTGGTGTTATACATTCAGACATTTTAAGTGTCTTCTGTAAATATTCTATTTTCAAATGCTGGTACACTTTGGAATTGTAAATACCTGTATACAGTATAGCTTGACCTGGGCACTGAGGTCATGGCAGACTCCTACACTTGACCACAACATCGACAGCAGTTGTGGCTCGTGAATTAAAAATATTTTACAGTGAAGTAGTTGCTCCGGATAAAACTGTACGATCAGTAGAGCCTCAGCTCAAGGAGCAAGGCTGTTGTTGGTGCTCCTTCTTTTGGAAAGAATATTAAGGAAACGAACGTCGTATTTCTGGAATTTAATTTGCAATAAGGACCGAATTAATTGTAAATCTTCACGAACTCCCTTCAGGAATATGTTACTCATGGCTAGTGTTCGGAAGTTTCTGAGCTAAGGAAGTACAAAATATGGAAGCAAATAAGCCCTAGAATCTAGCTAAACATGACCTAAAATGGTAAAATATAAGTTAGGGGATGGGTAACGAGTTTTAGATTATTACTAACCTGCCAAAAAGGTGATTAGCGATAATACAGCAGACACATAGTCGCTCCTATGTCAAAACCATGGAGTGAGTGTATTTAATGATGTTGAACATAATTCATCTGTCGGATGGGGACGTTAAACTTTGAGCAAACACCTTGGAGGTCTTGAAGAGAAGTAGGCTATCTGCCACCTTTCCTAATATCATACAGCACGCCATTCACATCATCTCATTAACTTATTTGATGAGATTAACGTCCGGAGGGGCATCCTGTCATAAAAACTCGCCACGAAGATTTATCTCACTTCACACCCAACTCCGTACAGTAACTCTTTTAAAACACACATTTTTCACCATTTATATAGAATCGAGGTAAATCTTGTTGAGGGGTCTAAGGTCTTCCTGTCACCATGCACGGGTCCTGTTGAAAATCCACCCGAAGACATCGTGATTCAAACGCTGGGCACATGAGAACCAAGTGACGAGACCATTAGGACAGCACACCCTCCCTTAGTGAAAAGAAAATAATTTGACGGTGAGAAGAAAAAAAATGTTTGGACACATTCAAGAGTTCCAGGACTTGCTCACATCCAGCTGAAAATCGTGTGTGGGTTAAGAATGGTATCTACGAAAGACAAAGGCATGAATGTGACAAACATATTAAATACGTGTATATGGGCTATGTAGAGATGGAGGTGTTAGCATAGAAGCTTATCTAGATGCTTAGAAAAGAAGAAGAAAATCAGAGGAAGGTATGCTCTATACTATAGTAAAAAACGATCCTTAGCACATCTCATGTGTCAACATTATGGCAGAGATTATGGTTCTAGAAACGGGCTATTCAGCAATCTGTACGCCTGCTATCGGCAACATTAACGAATTTGGAAGATGATCATTATCCTGGACTGGAAGTGAATGTCTACGATATTTTTTTGCTAGTGGCTTTACGTCGCACCGATACAGACAAGTCTTATGGTGACGATGGGGTAGGAAAGGGCTAGTAGTGGGAAGGAAGTGGCCGTAGCCTTAATTAAGGTACAGCCCCAGCTTTGCCTGGTGTGAAAATGGGAAACCACGGAAAACCATCTTCAGGGCTGCCGGCAGTGGGATTCGAATCCACTATCTCCCGGATACAAGCTCACAGCTGCGCGCTCCTAAACGCACGGCCAACTTGCCCGGTATAATATTAATTAATTTATTTATTTATTTAGTTATTTTATTTATTACAGTGTATAACTGTGTTAAAGAACTATACACGGTGGTCGTAAACAACGTGAACCTGTATTATGAGTATTATTTTATTAGCTCCTGAAGTTAGTAAATCAGACAGATTCGCTGGCGAACTCAAATGGGCTTTGCGAGACGGTATTGCTAAATCTGTACGTGACGATGACACCTTAATTTGTGAGATATGTGAAATATTTGAAAAAATAAATTGTCCGTCGGCGGGATTCGATCTACTGATCCCGCGCTTACGAAGAGTTCTTGTCCCTGCGCCACGAGCTCATTGTCTCATTCCTAAATATAACCTGCACATAAGCGCACTGGAATTTTTCATTAATTAATTTCTCGGAAAGGGCTGAGAATTGTACCTTGCTACTTGCACCTGTTATACTCCTGGTCATGCCCTACACGTGTACCAAGAATGGATTGAATCGCTCACCCATGTGCCATAGCCTCCACTTGTGAGTACTGACCAGTCTTACGCTGCAACTTTAGTCCAAATCCAGTGCAGTTCAGAAAAAAATATATTTAGTCTTCTGTGTACATCTAGACCTGGTTTTACAATAATTCACCATCTCCGCGAAAACTCTCTAATTTGTAATGCTGATTTGAACCACACAATGTATTGTAAACATTCTACATTAAGCCCTATCCCCTAAATGTAATTATAAGTGTTAGAACTGGAAGAAAATAATAGTTTAGGTATAAAATTGAGATTTTAAAAATTTTATTTTACTCTTTCATGTACAGACTAAATTAGATTAGATGTGAAAAACTGTTCTTTTCTCATTCTAAATATAATATTAGAATAGCTTAGGCATTAGGTTATTAGACTCGTTTAGGTACGAAATTATGATTTTTATCTACTCGTTTCCTGTAAGGATTAGATAAGTAATATTATTTCTTTCTCAGCGTAAATGTAATATTAGAATAGATCAGATATTAGGTTATTAGAGAGCTTAGATACAAAATTATGTTTTTATCTACTTGTTGCTTGTAAGGATTGGATATGTAATATTATTTATTTCTCAACGTTTATATAATATTAGAGTAGTTTAGATGTTAGGTTATTAGACTGATTGAAACATTAAAAAAAAGACGTGTAAACATTTGCCACTGTAATTGGGATTAGAAATCCTGTAGTGCGCAGTAAATAAATAAATAAATAAATAAATAAATAAATAAATTTCTGTACATGACGAATCGCCTAGCAGCTATCGATGCCGAGAAACCATTATCAAACACATACACACAGTGGGTTTTGGCCGGTATCACCGTAGCTTCTTTGCTATAGCACCATCTTGTCGGCTCGGAGGTCTGTGTTCAAATCCCTCCTTTGTGAAGTTATTTTCTTTCACTGATACTTTCAAGCTGGTCTTATGCCACGTGAAGATTTTGCAACACCGCTTTGCAAATCCCATTTGAATTTTCCCGCGAAGCGATCTCATTGACTAAGGTCAGCAGCTGATAAAATCGCAATGATGAGTGATATCCTTTTCTTCTTAATGTTTGCCCTACAGGGTTGGTTTTTCCCTCGAACTCAGCGAGGGATCCCACCTCTACCGCCTCAATGGCAATGTTCTAGAGCTACAGAGTTTGGGTCGAAGGATACAACTGGGATGTATGACCAGTAACTCGCCCAGGCGGCCTCACATGCTATACTGAACAGGGGCGTTGCGAGGGAATGGGAAGATTGGAAGGGATAGACAAGGAAGAGGAAAGGAAGGGGCCGTGGCTTTAAGTTAGGTACCATCCCGGTATTTTCCTGGAGGAGAAGTGGGAAACCACGGAAAACCACTTCCAGGATAGCTGAGGTGGGAATCGAACCCACCTCTACTCAGTTGACCTCCCGACGCTCAGTGGACCCCGTTCCAGCCCTCGTACCACTTTTTCAAATTTCGTGGCAGAGCCGGGAATCGAACACGGGCCTCCGGTGGTGGCAGCTAATCACGCTAACCACTACACCACAGAGGCGGGCGAGTGATATCCATTCATTTTAAATTGTCTATCAGTATGAGCAACGCTCATATAGCCGGTTCACGTACTTTCTGACCACTCTGTATGCAGGTGGAATATATACATACATTTCATTATATTCATTTCATTATCACTTTACCAAGCCTCCATGGCTCAGGCGGCAGCGCGTCGGCCTCTGACCGCTGGGTTCCATGGTTCAAATCAATTTCATTCCATGTGAGATTTGTGCTGGACAAAGCGGAGGCGGAACAGGGTTTTCTCCAGGTACTCCGGTTTTCCCTGTCATCTTTCATTCCAGCAACACTCTCCACTATCATTTCCGCAGAGGAGTGCGACAGGCCTCGGCAGCCGGCACAATTCCTATCCTCGCCGCAAGATGGCGACTTCATTTATACATCCCTGACCCGGTCAATGACTGGAAAACAGGTAGTAGGTTTTTTTATCTTTACTCTCCCAGGTTGATTTTTCTCCCGGGCTCGTCGAGGGATCGCACCTCTACCGCCTCAAGAGCAGTGTCCTGAAGCATGACGCTTCGGGTCGAGGATACAACTGGAGAAGAGGACCAGTACTCGCCCATGGGGCCTCACATGCTATGCTAAATAGTGACCTTGATGGCGGATGGAAAAATTGGAAAGGATATGCAAGGAAGAGGGAAAGAAGCGGCCGTGGCTTTAAGTTAGGCACCATCCCTGAATTTTCCTGGAGGAGAAGTTGGACACCATGGAAAACCACTTCGAGGATGGCTGAGGTGGGAATCGAACCCCTTTACTCAGTTGAAATTCCGAGGCTGAGTGGATCCCGTTCCAGACCTCGTACCACTTTTCAAATTTCGTGGCAGAGCCGGGAATACAATCCGGACCTCCGGGGGTGGCAGCTAAATCACACTAACCACTACCACATAGAGGCGGACACAATATGTCGTCGCTGTTCGGGCAAAAGGTTATATCTCACAATGCTCTTCCCATACATTATTTTCATTAAGACTGGCCACGCCTCCTAGCCACAAATGGATATTGAGTCCATCAGAGAAAATATTCGTTGTGTTAATTTTCCTTTGCTTACGTATTAAGGAAAATGAACCTTACCGTACCGCACTGTAGGAATGCATGTTTGCATGACTTATTTACGCACCCCTACAATATAATTTTCCTTTACACGTTAGCATACGAAACTGAACACGACGAAAATTGTTCTGATGGACTGCATATCCACATGTGGTTGGGATGCGTGACCAGTCTTAAGGAAAATAATGGATAGGAAGAGCATTCTGAGATATAATATTTTGCCCGAACAGCGACGATATAATATACATGAGAGAAAAGGAAATGCAGTGCACTGGCTTCATTCCACAATCAGATTACATTTATCCACATCTGTGGCATACTTGTGGCATGTCATTGACATAAAAGACATTTAACGTCGGAGAAAAAATTGTAGAAAATGAACTTTGTTTTTAAAATACGAATATTTCAAAGCAGATCGTGAAAAGTTTAAAAATAATAATTAATTATAAATAATGAATAATATTTTACCAACGGCGATAGCGCTCACAGAAAACGTCGTGGAACTGACCTCTTTCTTTGCGTAAATTCCGAGTCCCACATTTTAGTCATCGTTAGAGGTACAAAACTGAATACGGTTTTTATGCATCTACTATAGAATTTTTAAAGATAAGCAAATCATGTGTGTTAACCACGACATTGAGATTATCATTCGAAATTTAATTTTTTGTTCCACGTTGAAACAATATCTCAACACACTGATGAATAACTTAATTACACTTGGTTAAATTTACCTAACACCCAGTTTTGCTAGGATGAAGATGGAATTTCGGAATGGCATTGACTCTGTAATTCATCTAACGTATATGGGAGGCATAGTGATCCACAGTCACTTCACAACCTTTCATAATGCACAGAAACTCGCCACAGCACGGTTAAAGGTGCTCACAGTCCTCTCGAGAGCATCCCAGATGTGTTCGATAGGTTTTAGCTCGTATGAGTTACGGGTTCAATAAAGTATCCATGATGGCCATAATTCTGGAGCGATGGACCAGAGCATTGTCTTTCTGTAGGTCCACGTCTCCAGCAGGATACTGTAGGTGAAAAAATGGGTTGAACTGATTTGACATGAGGTTCAATTAACGTTCATTGGTGACGGACGTTGGCAGATGTACCAGAGCCCCTTTCATCCCATGTGAACAGTCTCCTCACGATGACAGCACCATCCTGGCCTGAATTTTACCATGCTGGCAAGAGTGATCCATTGCCTCATCTACACACTCGTACTATGCAATCGACGGGTATCATCTTGTACCTTCGAGTATCCAATGGTGGTGTTACTTTACCTGTTTCCTTCTTTGTGCCTTATGGTGTGCAGTGAAACGGCAGTTTTTTTTCTCTTTTCCCAGAATATGGTCT